>NC_054607.1:21145843-21889424 GCF_004785595.1 Juglans microcarpa x Juglans regia | reverse complement strand
TCTTCTGGTGAGTATTCATAGCACAACTTCAATAGTGAAAATCTGGTTTACGTAGTGCTGCTACAAGAAGAAGAAGAAAAAAAAAAGAGTTTCAATATTACAAGTTTGCCATTAAGGCGCACGGGCTTAACTTGTGTTAGACTTATTTCAGATGGTTTTGTGTTTTAAGAATATTATGGGCTAGATTTTACTTTTACAGAAATTATTTTAGTTATTTTGGGTTTGGTTTAAATGGGTTATGTTTTTAATAAATGGTCTTGGTTTAATTTTACTTAAGAAAATACATGATTTTATAATGATAATAATAAAGATTTGTAATATGGTATTAGTATTATTAGATTTTTTTAATATATTTTTAGAAGTACAATATAGTGCAAGACTTTTATTTTGAACTCTTTAAAGAGAGACTAATTAAGTCTATTTTAATTAAATGGTATTTTTGCTTTGTCTACTTTAATAGTTTTTTTATATATATATATATATATATATATATAATTATGTTATACAATTTTATTATTATATAGTTGAACTTCAATAGTAAATAAGATAGATTTTAATGTTGTAGTCGGAGTTATTAAATGGAAATTAATGAATTTAGAAAGTGATGGTATTTTAGAGTAAAGAAAAATTTTAAGGTATTAAAATAGGTATTTTAGGTTTAGATATTGAAATACGTGAATTGGAGATTTACGGAAGTTACGTGATTATTTTATAGGTGATGGTTAATTTTCGTTCAGTACTGTGGTGGAAAAATTTCTGAAAAGCTAAGAAGTCCAAGTAAGCGGGGTTTCTATGCTAGATTTTGCATAAAAATAAAACAGACTGAGATTGATTTTTGAGAAGTATGCATATTTTGTTATGAAAAGAAATTTAAACTATCTCAGTTATTTGTTTTGCATTACTCATGAGATTCTGTTTAAAAATAAAGCATTTTTCTAGCATGACTGGTGTAGACATGAGCTTATTTTTTACATTCTATTTTCTGAACTGTGCAAAAGAGAGTTAATATGTAATTTTGTGCATAAATTATATTTTTGTGATCAAATTTTGTTCTGTTCTGAAGATGTTTTGTACTATGATATGATATGATGTGATTACTAAAAACCTCTGGCGTAACATTCTGTTTCTATTTATGTTCCATTCTAACCTTATCACGGGTGTAAAACTGTAGCCTCTGTTCAGGTTGGTTCCAACTTTTTTGTTTCTAGTTCACCCACTTTGGAAACAAAGTGGTTTTTCTGCATGGTCTTTCCTATGTGCACACTCGGAACTCCGAGAATGAATAAGGGGAAGATTCACATTCTGTTTCTACTAGGTTAGCTACCAGGATTTTTACAAACCTACCACGGGGGTTAAACATGGTATATGTTCTAACATGATAAGATAAGATGTAATGTTTCAGTTTATGCTATGCCAAAGAGATTTTGATTATGAATATTTTTGAACTTTCGCTCTGATATTTTTTATAACATGTTCTGACGCTGCATTTTGAAAGCAAATATTCTGATTTTGCATTCTGAAAGAAAATATTTTGTTCTATATTCTGAACTCTATAAATGATCATGTTTACACGCTAGTATATGTCATCTGCTTACTGAGTTGTTGATAACTCACCCATTATCTCCAAATATTTTTTAGATAATTTTGATGGTTCAATTCGAGAACAAGAGTATGAAGTTCTAGTAAGGTGTAATGATCGTAGTAGAATAAGTGGCTGAGGGTACAAGTGCTTCTTTGAGAGTCGTAGTTAGTAAACTGATTTATTTTCGATTATTTTGATTTTATGAGTTAAGGATATTTTCGAGTTTTTTGAGAGTTTTTAATTTATATTATTGAGAATTTCTTTGTTGTCCCCATGAAGGAACATAAATATTTGGGTTGATTAAATGGATTAACATTTTATGGAGTTTTCTGGATTTTATAATTATGTTATTGAAGTTGATATTAAGTATTAAGAGCTAACTCTCCGGACCTTTAGGATCGGGGCGTTACAAGCTACCTGCCAATATAAGATGGGTAACAACCCTACTATGGATCGGCTCATAAACTTACAATTTAATCACCCTTCTACCAAGAAAATCACCAAACTCATCCAAACCATATACCAAGCACCAATAAATCAGGAAAAAGGAACCTAGACACGTAACCAGAACTTCAACTCTCAGTACACAAATTCAAACAACAAAAAATATAAAAAATCTCATTTGGTACAGTTATTAGACAACAATGCACAAGAATATCAACCCTAATAGAAACCGACCAATAACTTCAAAACCAAACTCTAAAAGAATGCAACAAACACATCTCCCACCAATCTATATGTTTATATCCCAAGTATAGTACAATATAATAAGCAATTGAGACCCATCAGGACCCAAACTCGAGTCACATATAAGCATATCAGAGTAGAAGCAATAAACCCCACAAACCAAAGCAAAACCATACAAATAAATGGAATAAGGATACGATCTGCACGAGAAACAATGGCAACCACGACCAGTATTATTGGACAGATCTTCTTCATAAGGTTAAAATGCTAAAACCCAATATATTTTTGGGGATTTTAGAGAATGAATACAAATAGAGAACTAGGAGAGAGGGAAAGAGGGTATAAGTTTTGCACAGATACAACTGCGCTGCCAAGGGTTTGGGTTTTAGGAGAATAAAGGTTTTGCTCATCCAAAAGTGGTGATACAAATAGCACCTCGACTCCCTTTTCGCACCGAGCAAAGGGTGGCAATTCGGGTTATGGGTCACTTCAATATATGTGCACACAATAAGTCAAACCAATCATAAATTCTCAAGATAGAAACTTTACGTCTCAGGGGCCTTTGATAATGGAGATTCAATATTTGTTACATTGTTTTCAGATGGTTGATGTAATTCATGTGGGAAGACAAGGGAATGAGGCAGCACACCTACTAGCTCGACATGCCAAATGGATAGAAGACACATGCCAATGGTGGCATTCTTATCCGGATTTTATCTCAAATAGGGTGCTTATAGATTCTGATTTGATGTAATTAGCAGTTATTTATTTGTTATAGGATGGAGTATGTATTTCTTTTGCTGTTTGATATATGAATGGATCCAGATTATCAAAAATAAATAAATAAATAAGTCAAACTAATCATGATCCAACGTATTTAATTAAACATGGTAATACCATTGTAAGGTGGCATACATAAATTGAAGCAACAACATTAATGGTATGATTATATTAGTTGACTGCAAAGTGGATTTTAAAATTGTTGTAAGTGCATATTATTTTATGAGATTATGTTAACTAGTTTAGATTTAATATTACTCTTCATTTAGTATAAAATTATAAAATAATTTTAAAAATGTTGTAAGTTGATATTTCTCGAATCTTATATCTTATCAACTTAGATTATGTGAATTATACATGTTGAGAACTATATTCATGATAAAAGCATAATGAAATAACCATAGCCCAACTTCTTGGCACACAACTAAAGACCCAATTAAAATAAGATTACAATATAATAATATGTATCTAACTAAAGAAATACACTAAAAAATATATTCAAGATTATACTCCAACAAAAAATATGATAGTCTCTTCACTAAACAACATAATTAGTCATTAGCATGGTCATAGTATTTATTTTCAATGGCAAAAAATCAATTTAATTATATGGGTCATGCGGTCAATTGCAAGTTAAGCAGATTAACACAAAATTGACTCATTTTTTTTTTTATATAAGAAAGCAACTATCATTAATAAGAGACTAACTTCTATCAAATTATCAATACATCATGTCGAATACACTCAATTACCTCTTCCATATCTATAATTACATGATGACAAGTGACAATATAAAGCATTCTTAGCTAACTTATGAGCAACTTGATTTGCATCCCTTCGTACATGTGTAATCCCTCAATGTAGAAACAACTTTATCTCCTCCACGAGGTGACCATACACACTCAAATTTTCTTCAAACTTGGTGACTGCACTTACAACTTACTGAGCGTCCCTTCAAGTATCACTCTTGTGATTTATTAGAAGTAGTATAGTTACAATCTAGTTAGTCTATAGTTATGAACTACGTTTAGTTAGTTTTAAAATTATTCTTTCTCGCCTTAATTGGCTTGTATATAAAAGCATACACGTAAACATGTCTTCCTCTGTTTCTTCTTCTACTTTTCCTGTGGATCCTTCCGATCCGTATTACCTTCATCATGGTGATAGACCATGCTCGATACTTGTTACTTAGGTTCTTACAGGTGAAAATTATCACACAAGGCATCATTCCATGCTCATGGCATTAACTGCCAAGAACAAAGTCTACTTCATTGATAGCTCTATTCTTTCTTCTCCAGATACTTCTCCATTGTTTCAGTCATGGACTAGATGCAACAACATGGTACTTTCCTAGTTACTTAATTCTCTGTCCAGAGAGATTGCTATTAGTGTCATCTATGTCGATTAAGCCATGAAGATGTGATCTGATATTAAATAGAGGTTCTCTCAAGGCAATGGCCCTCAGATTTTTCAATTGCAAAAATCTATTGCATCTTTTACATAGGATGATTGTTCTGTTAGTGCTTATTTTACTCATATGAAAGGTCTCTGGGATGAATTGATGAATTACAGGCCTCTACCTGTTTGTTCATGTGAAGGTTTACGCACCTTGATGGACATGCATCAATAGGAATATGTCATGTGTTTTCTGATGGGATTAAATGATTCTTATTCACAAGTCAAATCATTCTCATTGAACCCCTCCCTCCTATCAACAAGGTTTTCTCTCTTGTTCTTCAAGAAGAACGACAGCGTGACATAGGATCTAATTTGACTCCAAGCATACCATCCGCTGCTCTTTCCTCTTTTGCCAAACCTATTCACATGGCCAAGACTTCCACTCGTAGACCTATTTGCTCTCATTGTTCTATTCCAGGGCATACTATGGAGAACTATTTTAAGTTACATGGATATCCTCATGGATATCGATCCAAAGGCAAATCTTCCAATTTTGTCCCTCTTATACATTTTGCACATCAAGTTGCCACTTTTAAATCCAACCCCTTGATGCCTCTTACTCCATAGCAATGTCAATAGCTTTTGTCTCTTCTTCATCCTGAGTCCTTAGCTTCCCTCACACAAACAGCAAATCTAGTAACATCTCCACTTGACCAACTTTCTAGTAAGTGTTCTCCACATTCTATTTTTTCAATTAACAAAGCACATGTTAATTCAATTCCTCATGATGAATGGATCATCGACACTGGTGCCACAGATCACATGGTCCATTCTATTTCTCTCTTCAATTCTTTTCAACCTGTCCATGACTCATTTGTTAAATTTCCAAATGGAGTTTCTGCACCAGCTACTCATATTGAATCTATTCATCTGTGTTCCTTAACTTGTTTTACACAATGTGTTGTCTGTACCTTCATTTCACTTTAACATTCTCTCTGCCAGCAAGCTTACTAAATCTTCTTCTTGTTGTATAACCTTTTTTCGTGATGCTTGTTTCATACAGGATCTCATCTATTGGAGAATGATTGAGAAAGGTAAAGCCAAATTAGGACTCGATTTGATGCAACTACCAGATTCTCCTGTTGCTTGCTCAAAAGATTTGTCTTCCAATTCTGTTTTTGCTTTACAGTCTAGTCAGACTACTTTTGATATTTGGCATAAGAGATTGGGACATCCCTCTCTTTCTAGAATGCAATTGTTGTCTTCAATTGTTCCTAATATTTCTGCTAATAATTCTACAGCTTGTGATGTTTGTCATCTTGCTAAACACAAGAGGTTACATTTTCCTTCACATAGTCAATATCAATCTACTTGTTCTTTTGAGCTCATGCATTGTGAGATTTGGGGGACATTTCAATCTCAATCATTAGATGGTTTCAAATATTTCTTAACCATGGTAGATGATCATTCTCGCATTACTTGGGTTTATTTGTTAAAATTCAAATTTGATGCTCGAGTCTTGGTACAACATTTTGTTGCTATGGTTGAAACTTAATTCCATTCTAAGATCAAAGCTATTCGAACAGATAATGATAGTGAATTTTCCATACCTACATTTTTCTCTACTAAAGGCATAATTCATTAGCTTTCTTGTGTAGCTACTCCTCAGCAAAATTAAGTAGTTGAAAGGAAGCACTAGCACATCTTAAATGTTGCTCGTGCTCTTTTATTTCAATCAAATATCCCCTTACATTTATGGTCAGATTCCATTCTTACTGTTGTGTACTTGATCAACAGAATTTATTCTCCTCTGTTGAACAATAAAAGTCCCTATGAATTACTCTTCAACAAACCTCCTTCATATGATCATCTCAAAGTATTTGGATCACTTTGTTATGCTTCTACATTAGCTCATAACAAGTCCAAATTTGCTCCTCAAGCTAGAAGATGCATATTTCTTAGTTATCTTCTTGCTATTAAAGGTTACAAGTTGTATGATATTGATGCTCATACAGCTTTTGTTTCAAGAGATGTTGTATTCCATGAACAAATTTTCCCCTTTCAAACTTTCTCTCAATTAATTCTTTTTAGTCTTCTTCTGTTGTCCTTCATCGGCCTATTTCTGATCAATCCAGTTTTAATACCAATCCTTCTGTTTCTAATCCACATGATTTTGCTCAGCCTTCACATGTTCTTTCTGTTCATTCAGACCAATCTGAAATTCATTCTCTTTCACATGTTCCTCCTCCCAGAAGATCTTCTCAAGCACATAGGCCACCTGGTTATTTGCAGGACTTTCATTGCCATTTGGCATCTTCACAGGCTTGCTCTCCTTCATCTCCAATTGGTTTTTTCTTAGGTAATCCCTATCATCTTTCTAATTCACTTTCATATTCTCATTTGTCATCCAAACACAATGCATTTGTCACAGTTCTTTCTACTACTTTTGAGCCAAAATCCTTTCATTAAGTTGTTAAAATTCCTCATTAGAGAACTGTCATGGCTGAAGAAATTAAAGCCTTAGAAACAAATAGCACATGGACTTTAACTCATCTTCCCCCTGATAAAAGTACAATTGGGTGCAAATGTGTCTATAAAGTAAAACTTAGGTCTAATGGATCACTTGAGAGGTATAAGGCTCGATTGGTTGCTAAGGATTTACACAACAGGAGGGCATTGATCATTACTTTGATACATTTTGTCCAGTTGCTAAGATGGTGACAGTTAAGTGTCTTCTTTCCATAGCAACAATCAAAAGTTGGCATCTCATTCAATTAGATGTCAACAATGTTTTTCTTCATGGAGAGTTGTTGGAAGAAATGTATATGGATCTCCCTCCAGGTTTTGGTGATAAGAATGACAAGAGGGTGTGTCGCCTAAATAAATCTTTGTATGGCTTGAAGCAAACTTCAAGATAGTGGTTTGCTAAGTTTTCTTCCACAATTATTGATCTTGGTTTTACAAAGTCCAAGACAGATTACTCTCTCTTAACAAAAACTCAAGGTTCTATTTTCATGGCATTATTAGTATATGTCGATGACATTCTTCTTGCCAACAATGATATGGATTATGTCACTACTTTTAAAGTTTTTCTTGATCAAAAGTTTAAAATTAAAGATCTTGGACCTTTTAAGTATTTTTTGGGCCTCAAAGTAGCAAGGAACACTACTGGTATTTCATTATCTTAGAGAAAATATGACTTACACATATTATCAGATACTGGTTTTCTAGGTTCTAAACCAGTTAAAACACCTATGGAGCAACACCTCAAGTTGTCCAAATCTAATGGTCCTCTTCTTGAAGATCCCAAAGTTTATAGAAGATTGGTTGGTAGGTTGTTGTACCTTACTATTACCAGACCAAATCTCACCTTTGCAGTTCATACCTTGAGTCAGTTTATGGATTCCCCTAGACAACATCATCTACATGCTACTTATAGAGTTCTTTAGTACCTCAAAAATTCACCTGGTTAGGGTCTCATTTTTCCTTCCAACTCAGATTTCAAACTCACTACTTTTGCTGACTCTGATTGGGCAGGGTGTTCTGACACCAAAAGATCCATCACTGGATTTTGTATATTCCTTGACAACTTTCTTATCTCTTGGAAATCAAAGAAACAATATATAGTTTCAAGGTCATCAGCTAAGGCTGAATATAGGGCAATGGCTAATACAGTTTCTGAATTAATTTGGCTCTTATCTTTGCTTCATGATTTACAAGTTCCTCATTCGAGTGCAACTGCTAAATACTATGACAACAAGGATGCTATATATAAAAGAAGACTTGCTGCAAGAGTATAGCAGCTAGCAGTGGAACTGAAGCAAAGAAAAGTCAGTGCCCTCATAGCAGCTATAACTTCTCCTTGTCTCTAACCAAAACTAGAAATCCTTGATAGTCTCTAGTCATCCCAATATTGCTTCTCAACAAGTCACATCTTGAAAACTAGAAATCCTGCAACATATCCTCAACCTGGTTGACCAATATATTTGGGGCCATGAAAGAACCTTCATAAATGACTGAATTTCTTCTAAACTAGGTCTTCCTCGTAACTACGACCATTTTCTCAAATTCATGTTGGTCAAGTATATCAGAGTATCTCAATAAGTTCCATAAAGTTCGAGACATAGTCAGTCTTCTATTTTTTATAATTTTCGGCAACATACACTCCAAATATCTCCAAAAGCTGCACAATTCCAGAGAGAATGCACAACAGCTTCTTGGGAAGACCACAGATAGGGCAGAGACTTTTTTTTTTTTTTTTTTTTAATTTCTATTTAGATTGACAAAAACTATTATTGTAACTCAAAATCATTTATTTGGTATGAACTTCATGTTAACTTGCAAGTGACGTAAAAAATAGTTAAAAAAAAAAAAAAACTCACTCCTTCTACTTGGATGGGATGTATAATGAATAGTAATAAAATAGTCTATAAATAATAATAAAATAATTTAAATTAATATGTTTTATTGAATTTTGTGAAATGAAAGAAAAAAAAGTTGAATAAAAAGATTATAAAGTTAAAAACTATTTGAATATAATTTTTGTTTTGAAGTTTGAAAAAGTTGTATTAATTTTTATGTTTTGTTTTGAAATATGTAAAAGTTGTAATGATTAAGTAATAATTAGATAAATGGTTGAAAATTTAAAATTAAAAAGTGTTTGTGTTTGAATGATATTTGAAAATGAAATTGTGAGAATTTTTTAGAATTTCTCATCTCATCTCATCTCATTTACCAAACATATAGTGAGATGAGATAAGATGATATGTAAATAATAGTGAAATAGTTTGTGAATAGTAATGAAATGACTTGAGTTAAGATATTTTATGAATTTTTGGAAAATGTGAGAGAAAAAATTAAATAAAAATATTACAAAATTAAAATATTATTAGAATATAATTTCTTAATATTATTTTTATTTTGAAATTTGAAAAAGTTGAATTATCTTTTATATTTTGTTTGAAATTTTAGTAAAGTTGTAATGATTAGATAATGATTATAAGAAAAAGTTAAAGATTTAAAATTAAAAAATATTTGTATTTATAATGTTTAAATATTGAGATGAGATATAGAACGTGATGAGAAGAGATGATATGAGATGAGATAAGAAGGAACGAGAGACTCTTGATATTCAAACCGGGTCATGCATAAGTAATATGTTCTAAAGGCATTCAATTTCTGCGATATTATTTTTCAATGATCTGGAGCATTCATAAGCACAACCACTAATTTCTCTCTGGAATTCCCTTTTCCTAATGACTTTAAAGTAATAAAAGTTCAATTTTATGGTTGCCGGCCGCTTTAGCTGTCTAACCAAATCAAATGATATTTGTAGTCGTAGAGTGCGCAAATATCGCATAATTTTTTTTAAAAGAAAATAAGTAAATATGAGATCCACATAAAAAAAAAAAAAATTAATTTTATAATAATAAACTCCACTATTTTTTTAAAAGATTAAGCGTCTCTTATGTAGTATATGAGTATATATAAAATTACTCCAAAACCTGGATCCATGTGCAGATTTATGTCAAATACGCATATGACAATTTTTGTTTTTACTGCACAAAATCTACAATATATATATATATATATATATATATATATATATTTATATCTTGGCGCACTTCATCCATCCAAAGTTGTCAAATCTCAAATTTCTTGTTATGCATCTGAGGGCAATTTCATTTCACTACTGGTGGCTCTCTGCTTCCTGTTTGTTCATATAATATGCATATGTATAACACACTTAATAAATAAAAGCATAGTAAAATTTTCTTATCACATCAACTTTATTTTTACAGAGACAAAGCCAAGAAACTTGGTCACAATTATTACATCAGTTGGCAAAACAGCGCAACCGCCAACCTGTAAGATTTTTGCAAAATTCTTCAAATATGAAATAAGCAAGGAGCCTAAATGGAGCTGCTAGTACGGGCTATGGAATCACTCGAATCATCAGTAGTATTCACACATACGACCAATGGACTCCTTACCTTATGGCAGCCATCCGACCAAACAATCTCTCCAAAATCATATCTCCCTTGAGACTTCTTCAGTGGTTTGAGAGTGACATAGTATGAGTTTTCTTCGTTGAACCACGAGAAAATTAAAGCTCTAGGCCATATAAATACCTCCACTCCATCAGGCTTAACAATGCTGGCAAAGTAAATGGTGTTTTTTTTATGGCCCACATTACGAACTGTCCTCTTGATTGTCATTGTTGATTTGAGATTGGAAACTGTGATTGAGGGGTAATTAATGTTTGTGTTGCTTTTCGGAACCTTTGGGCAGCTTATATCAACCCCAGGACACGGAAGAACCATTTTGTGTATGTTTTCTTGGGTGTAGCCAATATTGCAGAGGAAGAGAATATAATCGCTGGTTTTCATTTCGTAAACTAGCCCCGGATCCAGTGCTTTCAAGGGGTTAATGTGGCCAGCGCCAATGTCAAAGGGATCCGCCACTTTCATTGATCCACCAGCTAGAATGCTGTCGCTGGTTGTGTCCCGAGTGTAAGCTGTAACAGGGAACACAATACATATATTAATGTAAACTAGAGATCATCAGGCCTTTATAATTAGTGTTTAATGCAGTAAACCATATAAGATCCTTAACGGCACTACCAGAAGCAGATAAGGTGAATTTCTATTTCTATATTCCTATATATATATATATATATATATATATATATCACTTAGTGGAGTACCTACGCTTCCTATTAATTGAAATTAGTAGATATAAGGATAAGTTATTTCATATGGCAAAATGTTCTTTCAAGATCGAGGTATATATGGTCCATAGCCTGACTCCAATGTACTCCGCTAATGTCCGTGGCATAGAGGGTACTGCAAAAAGGGTTTGATCAATGGTTGGAATCATTTTATTCTTGCCTGTAGTTATGAGAGCTGATCTAATGGCTGATGGGGACCATCTTGGATGTGCTGATTTGATAAGGGCGGCAACACCGGAGACATGAGGGCATGACATTGATGTTCCCGACTGAAAATTCCACCTCACGCGACGATCATCACTTGGTGACAAGGTTGGTGAAGTGTCATGAGGCCATGCTGCTAGTATACTTACTCCGGGAGCGGTTACATCCGGCTATTAACAAAAAATCAAGAAGAATGAAGTTATCATCATATGCATGATAGATTTTATATGGTCGTTGGTAGAAGCTCAACTTATAATTTGGAGGCAAAACATTGCTGATTTTCATGTTGGATGCAAACATACCTTGAGAATGTCAGGTGTAAGTGAACTCGGCCCTCTAGAAGAAAAGTCTGCCACTGTAGGTGCTGGTGACTTTCCAATTATGGTTTTAGTCGGCATTATCCGCACTCTAGGGAGGCTACATGGTCCAGATCAAGAATATGCATGTCAGAAGCCCCTTCCATATTGGTAAATACCTTTCTACAAGAGTAATGCTGATACCGATAGATGACCAATGCTTTTTTTGTATTTTTTAGTGATTAAGTGAATATTAGTGAGTTTATATATTTTTTTGTAAACAAATATTTAAAGATGTTAAAAAAATAGATAAAGGAAAAAAACAAACTAAACTAAAATTGCACTTTTTTAACATACGTTTCAATTCAAGTAGCCAATCATTTCTAATACTCAAGAGTACGCGCGCGCACCAAGTGCCAAGATTAATTTCTTTATGCATGTTCACTTACCTGGGAGATTCGTAAAGATAGTTCTTAATTTGTGTCCCTTGCTCAAAGTTGACATACACTGTGGGGACGATTTCAACGTCAGCTGTCTGCCTAGTCATGGGTTCAACAAAGATCAAGCCCAATGCATTGGCCGTCTTTACTGCTGCTACTGCATGGTCAATCAATGTTGGTCCATCGGTGGAGAAACATACAACTACCTTCCCGACAGCTGGTTTCGATTCATTCATGTAATTATCACTATTGCAAACGCTGGAAAAGTAATTTAACATTTCAGACGTAGAAAGATAAATAATTGAGTTTGCAAGAACCTATGGCGCTAGCTGTATGCATCAATGTAAAACACACTACAAGAAAACTGCTTAGTTGTGGCTAGTTATTTTTTATAAAAATGATTATTTTCTGTCAAAATAAATCTGTTTTGATAGAAAATAGTCATTTTTGTCACATATAATCCATTACAAATGATCATTTTTCTTTGTAGTGAAATCAAGTATGTATTCGACAATAATAAGATATATATATATATATATATATATGTATGTCACTGATGAGAGAAGAGAGAGTCAGTACCCATGTTCGAAGTACATGCTTGGATCTGCCAGTTTTCCCTTAATCTCTGTGGGAAGAAAGCTTTCTCCCTGTTAAAAAAAAAAAAACTCTACCGAATCAGTGAAACCACTGGCATATTAAATATTTTAAGGAGTTGTTATGAAAATAAACGCATGCAAGGCTTTTGATTAGAAATATAATTGTTGTCATGGCCCACTGACCGGATCATGTAAACTGACAATGACAACGATAACAGACTAAAATTTCATTCCCTTTGGAGAATATTAGATGTTAAAGCAAATTTATATGTGTGTGATTCAACCTATTTGAAAAGTTGAAATTTGTGACCAACTTCGAGGATTAGAGGAGAAAAAAGGTGATATTCAATGGCATTCGGATTTGTAAGACACTGGTCCGAATGCAATCTTTACAAGGGATGACAATGACACGGCAAAATAGTTATGATTCGGGATTCATCAGTGAACTTGGATTTTCTTACATCTAGTGGAAAATTAAAAGCTAGTACTCCTATATAATGGGGCAACTTTATCCCCGCTTCATCAAGTGCATGGTAGTTTAATGAGATCTTTGCACCATATATATACATACATATATATATATATATATGCGCTCGTGTATGTAATGTAACCATGCATGCATCAGAAATCAAGTACATTTTGGTTACATTACATATATATCTGCTAATTCTGAAAAAAATAAAAATTTAATTTTATGCATGGGTGCCATGGGCCCGTAGCCAGAAATTGAATTACCATGATAGAGAGACTACTGTCCACGAGTATCTGCGTCCGAAACATTCGGTCTACAGATGAGGCAGCCACAGAAATGGACCATGGCGCAACATTTGTTACAAGAGATGGATCAGGCCCCTCGTTACCTGCCGAGAAAGCCACAGTAATACCCAGTTGCATTGCATGAAATGAACCTATTCCGGCACTAGTTTCAAATAATGGGAGCATGGGTGGGCGTGGACCAAAGGAGGCCGAGATTATGTGAACTCCATCATGCAAAGCATCGTCGAAAGCCGCCAGTATATCTATTTCGGAGCACACAGAATTGAATTCTTCGTTCGCCCAACATATTTTGTACACTGCTAGTCGAGCCCTAGGCGCTCCACCCCGGGCAGTGCCCAGCCCCAAGCCGAAGAAACTTGCATTCTTAACTATGGACCCCACGGCCGTTGAAGCTGTGTGTGTCCCATGGCCAAGAAAATCTCGTGATGATTGATATTCTGGGTTTCTTAGTGGCCCGTTTTCTTCTTCAAATCCTTTAAGGTAGTAACGAGCTCCAATTAGCTTCCGGTTGCAGTTTGTTTTTGGGTCAAACCTGTCACCTTTTACACATTCCCCTCTCCAAGTTGATGGAATAGGCTTCATACGGGGTTCTTCCGAGAAACTCTCAGATTCTGGCCATATACCTTATAATAACAAGACAAGCAAATATTATACATTTTTTAAAACTTGGGCATATCAATTCTCATTTGTACGTAGTTCACACTATAAATATATATATATATATATATAATTTATAGATGTGCCGAGGATCACGCTATATATGTATGATAACGCCATGACGAATTTTTGTTTCAATACAGTTGCAAGTCGAGCCATGGCATTTTGTGGCAGAACTGGAATCATTTGCTTAAGCATTATTATCCATACATGTCATGACCTGGTGGCAGTCAAAGCAGTATGATATCTGGAGATTGAGGTAAAGCTCACCTGGTCATACTAAACTCAAAAAAAATAAAAGTGAACATGAAATGAACCTTCAATATCCCTTAATATAGCGAAACTTAACATGTAAAATTTAGACTGAGACAACACTATCCGTAAACCAAGAGGTATTGTAATTTGAAAGACCCAGCGATGATCTGGACACCGGTGAAACTTATCAGGATCAGCATGAATTTAGGACCATTTGATTAAAAGATGAAAAGGATCGTGAAATACTAATAGGAAAACCTGTATCAAACATCCCAACAACAATGTCATCACCAAAGGCTAGCTGCAATGGAGTCACTTTATTGTTGCCCAAGGTAAAGCCGACGAAGTCCCAACTTCTCGTCGTGTGTAATTGCAGTGTCTTGCTCCTGAACACTGATATCACTCCTTCCATCTCTGCAATTCCATTTCTTGGATAAATAATTTTTAATGATGAAAACGTACTTAAGATTCTTTTTCAACTCTGAAATAAGACAAACTACTGATTCAAAGATAATCATATAAAATTTCTAAATCAAGGGGAAAAACTAAAGGGTTAGCTGATAACTGGCTAAAGCAGTTGCTTGGGTTGAATTGAGCTTTGCTGAAAACCCCGAGAAACTATGCTTGTAGCTATAGAGCATGGACTGCTTTGCATCTTCTTCACTAATATATATGCAAAAAGCAAAGTGAGAATTGATTGTGATAAAAAATTGAGTAATACCAGCTTGACAAACTCAACAATTAACAAAAACAAAAACCTTGCAAAGACATTAGAGAGCAGTTTGTGATGGTATTTTGAAGTGAGAGTAGGATCTTGATTATGGTTGAGCCCTAAATAGACTATATAAACCTGTGAAAAAACAGAAATGAATAAAGATGAGATGAAATCATTAATAGAGAAGGGGACAAAAAAAAAAAGCTGAAGCGCTTTTAGGTACTAAAGTTACATGAGGTGTAGGTGTTGAGTGAATAAAATAAAGCGAAAGCGAGAGGAAAAGGCCCCAAAAACACTGAATATAAGCAGCCATTGTCCCTTATGGAAGAACCACATGGTTGGATGGCATTAAATAGAGTTCCAAGAGGATGGCCTGGAAAAGGGATGGTTATAGCTGTGCGTGCATTTTAAGGCTTCCAAGCTGCAAGAGCACTGACATACCTTCTTGCGTACTCCATGATGATATTCTCTTTTGAAGCTAGCCATTTGATACAGATGAGGACAACCACCTGCATCCCTTCTCTCTCTCTCTCTCTCTCATGAGTCCATGACCTGTACATAGTATTGTTCCTCATGTAGCATTACGGCCAAGGACTACCTTCATGAATATCATAGTTACAATGAATACTATCACGAGAAATGCATGCCACCTTCATCATGTGTAAGATCCTTCAGCCTCCTTGTCCTCGTAACCATTATGTAGATCTTTCAGCCCTACTTTTAAACATAATCAGACAAATCACTGTGCTACCTCATCAGCTGCTCGAGGATAATATCTAAACATATCTTCAGAACCTTAAGAGAAAGGAAGCGCATCATGATCTTAACAGTATCCTTAGGATTAGTACAATTCGTTATTGATTCAATTCTTTTAGAATAAAATGAGATTAAGAACATCAAAACTAAATTTAAACCTGCAGATAGCTAGTGCAAGTGTTATTGGGAACTTTGCTAAGATGCTTTCTACAAGTTGGCTTTGACTAATTAAGGACACTAAAATGAAAATGTTCTAGTCTTCTTTAAAAGGCTGCAGCTCTAATTTTAGGTGCTAATGTTCTTTTAAGCTATTGAATGTTCTGAATTTAGCTCGTTAGCATTTGGTTATTAGAACCAAAAGACGTCTCATTTGGTTCCTAGTGCTCCCTGTAAAGAATGATGTCTCAAAAACTATTATAATCACATCTAATAAGCAGAGATTCCTAGTGCTCCCCAAGCTACAAAGCTTCTCTATGAGAAGTACAATTAATGACTTCACTACAAAATGATTCTTTCCTATTATCTTTTATTATTATATTAATTGAACTTATTTCATAATTAATTCATTTATTTTGCCCCCAAGAACTACAGCTATGTATAAAAACAAACTTTAAACTTATCAAGGAATACATAAACTATAATGATCAGTTGCAAGCCTACAAAGAAATACTAACTTGATTTAAAAAATGTAATATTAGGCTCAATCAGGAGAAGCATTGCTTACCTAAAGTTTTCCCTACACATTGCGTGATTGGGTCCAATCGTATTGCGTAATCAGAGGTTTATAATCAAGGCGTTAGACTTCCGAGGCACGTCTCAACCTTCCAAGATAAACTTCACATCATTGAACCTTTCTCCATATTAATGCCATATGAACTTGCTTTGTAAATAGGCATCATCAGATTTCAGTCATAGCAATCTATTATTGTGTCTTCGTTTATCATAATTTGATTGAAATAAAGCATACATCTGGTTTGCTTTGTCAAGCAGTAATTTCAAGTGCAACATAAAGATTTCTCTGTTGGGAAATTCTAACAGCTGGATTATTTGGTTAAATTCAATTCCCCTTCTGGGACTATAGAACATGATCAAGTTTAATTGCCCCATGAATTTTCTAACTGTAACAGCTTCTGGCAGGTGTCATTCATGAATGTGGCATTAGAAACAGATATATAGAGGCATGGTAATCATATATACCATTGATCAAAACAGAGAAGATTAACTATTAGCTTGTATGGAAGCCAACATACATATTATTTCACTATTATTTGAAGTTTATACAAGGATCAGTTAGTCTTAAGACATAGTAAATAGGATGAATCTATTAACTACCCTGTCTCTCAAGACTTTGTTACTTTACAGCCAGAAGCAGATAAATATCTTATGCAATTTTAGAATTCATGAGTATAGTTCTGCTTGTATGAAAATGCTATCAGATACAAGAATGAAATGATTGTATATAAAATCAGTATCATCTGCTTCGCAGAGAAGTTAGCATATGGATATTTCAAGGGTTAACTTGGAAGTACCCCACCCAGGAACTCTTCTAATATTTTATCGTTTTTACTGAGAGGGTCGTGGGTTATAGGCAGAGGAGTGTGAACATTTGATATCATTTTCTCTGAGGAAGTGGTTATAGGAGAGGTTATGTTTGAAGGCTTCTGCGCTCAAATGATCCCCACCCTCTACTTTGTCTGATAGTATACGGAAACTGCTCTAGTAATCTTAGTTGCATGGCTTTTAGAAACTCAACTAACGACGAAAAATTATGGTAAATGACCATCTGGTCCCAGCTCAAGGCTTTATTAATTTTTGGCACAGATTTAGCATGCTGTCATCTTAGCAGAGGTGGGACCGAATTCTTATAGCCATTAGATGAAGGTAACATGCTGTGATTGATTTTTAGATTATGATGTAGGCACTGTATTTTGATAAGGAAGTGCTTTATGATTGAAATCAGCATTTGCAACATGGTATACGGTGGTTATCATTTAGTGCAATATTAGCATTCATTACACACACACACACAGAGATAGATATATATATATCAGATTATGATAAGCAACACGTACATACATAATTCTCCAATTATCTGCATAAATATTGGTCATTATATAAGCCATTATTACCGACTAAAGACATTGAGTGTGTATGTGGCCTGCGTGCGTGAGAGACAGAACGGGGTTCCAGATCAGGTGGTGGTCAGTTTAATTTCCATGTCAATATGCCTTGATCTGCAGGGTTTTTTAATAAGAACACACGAAGGGGAGACCGTATATGAGTTTGGGCCCACCGTTCATCACTAACATATTCCCATTTACTAATTAGAAAAATCCCTTGCTTTTATTGATTCTGAAGTCTTTCAGAATAATGACGATATCAAGCTCGGTCATAAAGTGGGACATTAAACTAATGTTTCCATTATATCCGCAAAATTTTTCAAGAGTTTTAAGCAATTTAAATCTTGAATTCACTTGACAAAAAGTAAAAGAAAAGAGTTAGTACCTGACGGCCATAGTTGCACAGTCTTTACTGTCAAATATCCTTATGTATGAGCCATGGGGAATAGACATGATTCGATCAAAAGAAAAATCGGGAAAACATTTTTTTTTTTTTTTTTTTTCACAGAACTGTAAAAAATATTTTCGTCACTAAATTGTGTCTCCATTTTTTCGTGAGCAAGTCACTGATACGGAAGTACTCGTTTAGAAGGTCCGACTTTGAAGCTCTCTGGTGCTAAATAATTCCCACTAAATGCACAGGTTGCAGATATAAGTCACCTTGAGGTTTAGCGAAACATATTTGCCAGTTTTGAGTTCTGAAAAACATAAGATCCTTTCCATCAAATCTATGCATGAAAAAGAGTTTAAGCAGATGCTTATATTCAAATTTGCCACTTTAGAAAATGACGAAAGAACCCACATCTTGGCTTCTTGAATTTAAACAAAAATGTGTAGAATAAGTTTATGTATTCCTGCACTTCTTTGCCCTTCATTTTCTTCCCCAATTTATTTGGTGTGGAGGAATGTTAAGTATATGTATCACAATGACACAAAGGTAATGAACACTAATTCGGGCTGTTTTAGGTTCATCAATTTTCTCATGCTTCAGCCTCCAGCTAACGACTGTCCAAGACCATTTGTCAAAAGTTGCAAGCATAAAACAGTATTCTTAACTGCTGCTTCAACAGGTTTAAATGAGGATACCATCAAATGGTAGCATGATGGTTTAGCACATAATCATCGTACTCAGGACTGCGCACTCACTGACAATCAAGCATTAAGCACTACTCTAAGTCGATAATTTCTTGCCCATGATAGTTTGTAGGCCACAATACTTTCATGGAAACACCATGTTCAACTGTTTCCATTATTACGAGCACATCTAATTAAGATCCGGAAAGAATTAATCTGTTAAATGCAGAATAAATGAAATTCATATATATGGGTAGAATTGGAATAGTGAGTGAATCGAGAAGTGAATTACTTATTAGGACTGATCAAAACTTACAAAAGCTACTGCTCTTACATACTCACGAAAACTTACAAAAAATAAAGCTATTTATCCATTAAAACTTGCTTGCTAGGGAGAAAAAAAAAAAAAAAACTAAATGTTCATCAGTGTACTAATGCATGAAATAGAGATACTTGATTATATAACGGGTCATATTTTTGGTTTCATGTTTTTTTTATGAATGACAAAAGATGAGTAAATAAGTGCTATGTATGTGTCACGCCAATCAGATGATTCAAAAGTTCCTATAACAGCTGCAATGCGGCCACACCAGCTCGATTTGGCTACTATGGTATGAAATGTTCTTGCAATTGTACGCCCCAGCACATATAAATCCCTCGATTAACAGTACCATAAATTGCCTGTTATTCTATTCCACATGTAGCTTTGTACACACAAATAACCACTAAGGTATGCATTCCAACCGCCGTTAAAACCAGATTTTTAAATAAAAACTATAGTTAGGTAATGTAGTTGCTAGTTTCCTGCAATTGGATATATATCCGTGTGGATTCGTTGAGTTGTGGCTGGATAAAAATGGAAACAATAACTAAGTAAAGGAAAGGGGGGCGCAGGCTAGGGAGAAGATGGAGAACATGATGAAGAGTGATGGAAAAAGATTGGTGGGGATTAGAATACACCTTCTATGCGCACTAAAAGAAAAGCGCACAAAGGCATATTTTGAATCGAAACAACACCCCAGGTTCTGTGGACCCATTTCCGCCATAGCCAAGAACCAGCCCCCACCTCGACACTCACTCCATCATTACAATCAAGAATTCTCTCTTACACTCTTTCTTGATTTCATTAACAATTGTACCCTCAAAAGACTCAAAACATCGTTTCTCAATTCTAGAAAATCCATTTGGTGAAACAGTGTTTTTTTTTAAACTCGTCTCTTTGTTTTTTCTAGTTTCGGTCCGATTCTTCTTTCTAGAAGAGTGAAATAACTTCGCTTGTCGTGATGGGTTGCTAGTAACGAAGTGGGTCTTGGGCAGTTCTTGGTTTGGTGCGTGACGGGGAATTGCTGCTGTAAGTGGGATCCCTCGGCATACAGAGTCTCATCCAATGCAAAGCCAGGTTGGCTTTTAAAAGAAAGCTTTGCTTTTTTACTGCTTGGGTTGATTTTCTGTAATCGAGATTGTTTTTAGTTACATAGTTTCAGAGATGGATTTCTGTTGAAGTTTGATTACCTCTTTTCTTTCAAAGAAATAAAAGAGTTTTCCTGTGTTTGATTTTCCTCTGTCTCTGAGTTTCTTGGATGGCTAATGATGTGTATTTGTTTTTACTTAACTGCGCGCTGTCTTGAGATTTGGGAATGAAGGTTACATATTGGAGTTTTGCTGTTTGCAAAAATAGTTAACAACCAATCTTCTGCTCATTTACTTGAAAAAAAGAAAATCTGTTTTCGCCGCTTTTTTATTTTTTGAATAATGATATATTTATAAATTTTCTATAATTTTTTTTATAATTTTATTTTAAAGGAAAAGCAACTAGTAAAACTTGAAATTTAAATTTTTAAAAAAAAAAAAAAAACTTGAATAAAATTATCACATTGGTTTATTATAAATTAGTAAAATATTACTATTATTTTTGCTCTTTCTGTTTGTCTAACTTTTTCTTGTACCATTGTTAGTAAATTCTCTCAAATTTAGTAAGGTTTTCTGTTTAGTATCTTTGCATTCTATACCTACATAAGTTACCTATTGGCAATTAAAAGCAGGACAAAAAATAAGTGAACATGAGATACTTGCATACATTAATTTCTGTAGCGCACTGACTCTTATGCTAAAAACTTCTTCATGAGCTACAATTATTTTATTGACAATTTGACAGTCAAGCACATCAAAATTAAATCAAAAGTCAAAGAAAATTTTTAAAATTTTTTTTTATTACTAGATTTTTATGATTTTATTGACAATTGCTCCTAGAACCCTTTTCTGTTTCTTCAACCAGATTATAATCTTTGAAGAACGTTCAAGCGTAGGATATTAAATTTAGTTCGAAAAATACTTAAATTACCTGCATATACTCCACCAAAAATACTGGTCCGGTGAAGTGACAACTTTTTATGTTCTTTAGATTTATTCTTTCTGGTTTTGTCCTGAAAATAGAATAGAAATCGATTTCGTAACTCGATAATAGATATATGACAATATATACATACATATGCTTTCATCTCCGAAAGACCAGAGCCAATTAGTGAGGCAAAGAAAAGACGACAGTAAGTTACCTTCAAACCCTGAAGACGTAGACGGCCTGCGCCGTGATTCAGCAGCAAATCCATTGATTGCATTCACCTACAATGAACTAAAGATAATCACCGGAAATTTTAGGCAAGACTGAGTTTTGGGTAGAGCAGGATTTGGAAGTGTTTATCAAGGGACCCAGGATCTAAGGGAGGGGTTTCCTCCACTTCCTGTAGATGTTAAGGTTCACGATGGTGATAACAGTTACCGAGGCCACAGAGAATGGCCGGTAACTGTTATCGCCAAATGTATCTTCTTTCGTTAAATATTATATATCATATTCAATATTTATACTTGGATTTCTAGGCAGAAGTCATGTTTTTTGGAGCACCTTTCTCATCCAAATTTGGTAAAACTGATTGGATATTGCTGTGAAGACGAGCATCAGGTACTTAAGTCTTATATGTGACGAGTATATGGCTCGGGCTAGCGTGGAAAACAATCTGTTTTCAAAGTAAGCATTTCCCTATGCCTCTGCCTCGATTTACAATAATGGTTTATCCTCTCCTATATTTCCATTGAGTATTTATAAACGCATCTATATTTAGTTTTCGTATGTTCAAAAAAAAAACATGATAACTTTTTTTAAGTAAATTAAAACAAACTATGTCATTTTCGCAATATTACTTTTTCTTTATAAGTTTTCATGCCTTTTACTTTAGGCATGATTGCTTTTTCTATATCCGTGCATGTGCTTTTCTTCTCCGATAATATTTTTAAACATTTAGGTACTAAAAATAATTAAATTTATCAAATCATCCTCAACGTGCTTGTTTTAAGCCATATAAGCTTTTGTTTAAGTTGCAAACATGAGAGGAAAGCGTATGATGGATAAAACATGGTGGTTGGCCCATGAACACAACTTCTTGAAGGTCACCATGAAGGAAGACATTCTTGATCTTGACATTGAGTTGGCGAATATTCCAATTGTGAACAAGAGCAATGTTGAGGATGATTCGTATGATGCGGGGCTGGATGATAGGAGAAAACGTCTCTATGTAGTTGACACCGTCAATTTGATGAAAGCTTTTGACAACAAGATGAGCTTTTAGCCGATCAAGGATACCATCAGCATTGATTTTGGTCTTGACCCTTGCACCTAATAACGTCCATTTAAGGAGTGTGAGGCACGAGTGTCCAAGTGATGTTGTCATGGAGGGTTTGGATTTCATCTTGCATTGCTTTGGACCACCCAACATGGTTAAGGGCGGAGCGGATCGTCTTGGGCTCCTTGGGAAGGTTGATGAGAGAATGGTAGCAAGCGTACTTCAGGTTGGGTTTTTTAACTCCAACCTGAGACCAAGTAACCATGTTGTGTCAAGGAGGATCCAAGTGGGGTGGATCAATGGGTGGGGAAATAGAGTCGGTGAGATGAGGGAGGTCATCATGCAGCGTACTAGGAAGCGCGACTATTGCTGAAGTTGAAAGAGATACATTCATGGAATTCAATGGTGAGATAGGGATGGCTCCAATCTCATGTGACATGGAGGCAACTGGTGGGAGAGGTACATGCACAGAAGGAACACTAGAGACACCCACGGGGTTAGAAAGTAATGGGTTTGGAGAATGTCAATCCATACAAGTGGATAAATTTTGGTTGCAAGTAGAGGAGAGATGGAGGTTTCGGGGTTGCTTGTAGAGGAATGTGGAATCGTAAAAAATGACATGACATGAAATGAAGATCCAACAAGAGGTAGGGTGGTAGCATTTGTACCCTTGATGTGTGTCACTATAACTCATAAAAATACAAGGAAGATTATTTGGTCATTTAGGTTCTATAGGGTTTGAGTCATTTAATTGTGTCTCTTGTCAACTTGAAAAACAAATGCATTTACCTTTTAATAAAAGTGGATCTTTTTCGTCTACACCTTTTGATTTGATCCACTCTGATATTTAAGATCTTGTGCCCACTCCTACTGAGGGAGGATCTCGTTATTTTATTATCTTTTTTTATGATTATTCTTGTTATGCATGGATATACATGTTACAACATCGATCTGGACTTGTTTATGTTTATTAAACTTTTCACAAAATGTTACAAACTCAATTTTCTCATACCATTAAAGTCTTTCGTTCAAATAATGCTATGGAATATGACGACAAATCTCTCATTGATTTTCTGACTCAACAAGGTACCCTTTCACATCATTCATGTCTCTATACCTCTGAACAAAATGGTCATGCGAAATGAAAATATTGTCATATACTGGTTACTGTAAGAGCTCTTTTACTTTCTACTTTCGTACTTGAAAGTTTTTGGGGTGAAGCTGCTCTTACAGCTATGTACACCATCAATCGGGTACCCTCACCCATACTTCACAACAAATCTCCAAATCTCCCTTTGAACCCACCAAACTACTTTTTGCTTCAGATTTTTGGTTGTGCATGTTTTGTTACTCTTCCTTCTCATAAGTGCACCAAACTTGAACCCCTCTTGGTTATATTGTTTTCTTGGTTATCACTTAACTGAAAAAGGTTATCGCTACTATGATTCTGTCACCAAACATCTTTGAGTCTCTCGTCACGTGGAGTTTTGGAAACACATACCTTTTACTAGTCTTTCCACATTCTCCCCATCCTCCTCCACCCACTCACCCATATTTACTCATCCATCTATTTCTCCATTTCCTAACTCTTCTGCAGAGATTCTAAGCTTCTCAAACAGTTCTTCCACAACTACTTTCAATCCAATTTATGTGTCTAATGGTCCTTCTGCAACATTATCCAAGTTTTCTCCGATCCATGAACCTCATCGTTCCAATCGGGTAAGTGTTCCTCCTACTCATCTTCATGATTATCATTATTTCTTTGTTCTTACTATCCTTCATGAACTCACAATTATCATGAGACTCTTACTGACCCTCTTTGGCACCAAGCTCTGTTTTGATGAATGGGATTCCCTTGTCAAAATACATACTTAGGATCTGGTGGACTTGCCTCTTGGTAAAGCTGCAGTGGGATGTAAGTGGATTTATAAAATGAAGACTCAGGCAAATGGCTCAGTTGAATGCTACAAGGCTCATCTTGTTGCGAAGGGTTTTACCCAGGAGTATGGTATTGACTATGAGGAGACTTTTGCTCTTATTGCACGGGTTACCTTTATCAAATCTTTACTTGTCGTTGCTACTGTCCAGCGTTGAAAACTCTTTCAAATGGATGTTAAAAACACATTCCTCAATAGTGATCTTAGTGAAGAAGTTTACATACAGCCTCCACCTGGCTATAAGCATCCTCCACATAAAGTTTACCATCTTCATCGAGCTCTTTACGAGCTCAAACAAGCTCCTCAAGCTTGGTTCAACAAATTTCGGTCAATGGTTTCTCAACAATGCTTTCTTTTTAGCTCATATGATTCTACCCTCTTTCTTCATACTACTAGTGCAAGTACTCTCATCCTTCTCCTCTATATGGATAATATGATTATTACAGGTGATGATATTGTTGGCATTCAAGATCTTCAAGATTTTCTTAGTCATAATTTTGAGATGAAGAATCTAGGACACCTTAACTACTTTCTCGGACTTGAAGTTACTTCAAGTTCGGATGGCTATTATCTTACTCAAGACAAATATGCTTCTGATTTACTCTCCAAAGCTGGTTTGACAGATAACAAGATAGACACTAGTCTGCTTGAGTATAATACCAAACTCCTTGCCACTAATGGTTCCCCACTTCCAAATGCAACACTTTATCAACAGTTAGTTGGCAATCTCATTTATCTCACTGTTACTAGGCCTGGCTTTTTATATGCTATTCATCTAGTCAGTCAATTCATGAGTGCGCCTCGGTCTATCCATTTTGTTGTTGTTCTTCAAATTTTACGCTATATTAAGGGTACTCTGTTTCATGGCCTGCATTTCTCCTTACACTCCTCTCTTAAGTTATAGGCCTATTACAGGCCTAGATATATCACTTGATCAGCTTTCCTATTCTGCTAATTTGTTTTTTTTTAATATATATACTTCTTTTTTCTTTTTTTTCTTCTACTTTTCTGGTAGTAGTCTGATAATTTTTGTACATTTAGGTTTAATTGTTAAGAATATACTGTGTATTTGTAAGCAAGTGAAGTAAAGCTTTGAGCTGGACTTTCATATCTCAAAGATCAGACCTAAAAAGAAGTACGTCAATATATGCCTTTAGCAGCTCATCTGAACAGATAAAAGGTAAATTCTTGCGTATTTTCCTTGAAATTTGGTGCAAATCCTGGACAATTTGGGAATATATCTGTAGGTAAGCAACTTTGGTTGGCATTGCATAGGAAAAGGAAAACTGAAGATGGCAACAAGAATATATATATATATATATATATATATATATATATATTAGTTTGCCTAATGTTATTTACAATTTCATTGTAACATACTAAGGATGACATTGGCATGCATTACCCATAGTGATTATATCATTTACTTCTCCCTCTCTTTTTTAATTTCTGTAAATTAAAGAGAGGACATATCCTTGGAGCCTGGAGGTTAGAACCCACGAACAACTTTACCCTCCCATTTGCTACAACAAATGGAGGACATTCAAATAAAACTACAAGTCAACCGATTCATAGAACCAAATTTCGATTAGAAGCAAGAGTGGATAAGCATGTATGTGTTTTCTACATAACAAACATAGACAATCGGGTTAGAAGGAATGAAACATTTCCATGTTAAGATTCCCTTTAGTAAATAATCTTGTCTAAAGAATCACAAATAATACATTGTGACCGGAGAGATAATTCAAGAGCAACAAATCATTATGGGGGAAAAAAAAAAAACCTTGAATTTTCCCAATAGTCAATTCAAAACTGATGATATAAATAAATTCACGTAAGAAAAACTGACTGTTTTGAAACATGGCAATGCCAACCCCTGCATTAGCTTTATGGTAAGCTCACATACGATTGAGAACTCAGCACTCCATATATTTGAAGCTAATTCAAGACTCTAGTTCTTGTTGAGTATGCCAAATAAAGACTTGATGGCATTGATGGCATTTTCATTGATAAATGACTCGTCGAACCTTTTCAAAAGAGTCTCAAATTCCTGGGATGTTCTTATTTTGGCCAGGTCAGGATCTGTTCGGATTCTCTGTTCCACAGTAGTACCAATGTCAGACAGCTTGCAGGGCGTGCTGTTTAAGTAACAAGGTGATTTATTTTTCTTGTATTTCCATTCTAATCATTGGTTAAATATATACCTTGAAGTCTTCAAATCCTGCTTGCAAGGCATCTTCCAGAGCGGAGAGTCCAGCTAGTAACTGCTTATATTACGGGTTATATGAGTAAGAGAGATTAGGAAACAATAATATATCCTTCATCAATTCAGAAAGCATCTACAAGAAGTAGCATAAATCCAAATGGGTAAACTCAGATGATGCTATTTCTAAGTTGAGCACTTGAGCTAGGATGGAGGCAGCATATTGAGAAAGCTCCCCTACTCTAACGAGGAAAAAAAGAGCAGATTGGGGAACTTCAGTTTGCTGTATTTTGATTGATATGGGGTTGGGAAGTCACGAGGATAGCGTTTTTGACATTTTCACTCAAGACTTATGAAAGTAAAAACCCCGGGAAGTTGGTGCGCTTGCCCGCTAAAAATTGCCATGTCTACTGATGTGAACACCATTGAGAACACTTAGAAAAAGGAAATGCCTCAGTAATCAATGGTTAATGATGCGATTCTGTTCATGCAAACATGACCAGTACCTGATTAAGTTTAGAATAACAACATGCCACATTGTAACTTGCTACTGAAGCTTCGTCTGGATCTGGCTTTGACCCCAATACCGACTCAAACTTCTCTAATGCTTCCTCATATTTAGCATTCCTTTATGATTAACAAACAAAAAATCTATCAAAAATATAAAATAAAGAGAGTGATTTCAGAGTTATAGTCCGTCATGTCAATGGTATATGATTTCCAAGATTTAGCTTAGAGCGCCACTAACAAAATAATACAAGCTTAAAACATGTTGGGTTGGCAAGTCTTACTTGTAAAGTTGCAGTCCTTCTCGAAGGTCCTTTGCCCTGCGCTCTTTCTGTTCCCTTTTTCTGAGGGCATTTTGCAACTGAAATCGATTACATATTCATACGCTATGTTGTTTATGTGTTAATGAAAAGGGAAAAAGATTCACATTGATAGAGGACGCAAAGGGATTTAGAGTTACAGAATGTCCTATAGATCAACTGCCATTTTGGAATTTGGGAAAGGGAATACATACTTGAATTTCCCTCACTCTATTACTAATCACGCCCGAGTTCCTCTCAGCTCGAATAATCTCCTTTTCTGTTAGTTCACCAACATCCTCGAGCTTCCCGGACAGTTTAAATTCACAGCCTCAGACGGTCAGACCATGATGCAAAACTTACAAGGTCAATAATATAGACTATGGAATGGAAATATGAACAGGCATTAGATTTCTGGGATATTGTCGAAATTAAGTTTAATATGGTGCAGCACATTAGCATGAACTTCAGTGATTTTGTCATTATCCTATGAGAGTGTTTTTGAACGAACCATATCTCTTCTGCATTCTCATGAGCAATGGGCCCACTCTTTGGCGAATGGTATACATTGTCCTTCCATATTCAGCAGCAGGCCATATTTCTGTCCCGAACACTGCACTGCATACACGTAGCACTTCTCAGCCGCACTTCAACCATGCCTTATTTATTGGAAATCGAGCAAAAATTCACAGGATTTTCGACATTGATTCAGAAAATTTGAAAAGACAGATAAACCCATAAAACAATAACTAGCCACTCAGGAACTGGGGTACCCTTTAAAATAAAACTGCTGCACTACAGCAAAATAAGACAACTTTGTCAAACCCGATATTGAACCACTCGGATTTCGCAATATGCCTTTTCACCATTAACTCAACCGAGGGGCAATGGCTGCTGTCTTGAATTAGTCTTCTTTGCACATGGTTTAAAAGTCCAAAAAAGTACCCAAGGTTTGCTCTATCGAAGCTAGTCATGGCCTGGTCCCTCTCAGTCCTTATTACAGAATTTAATGCAAGATCTTGACCACCTCTTCTACCCCATTCCATAGAGCAAGGATAGATAAATCCACCCCGACAAATAAACAACAGAAAGTTTCAGATGGAACACGAATCCTCCTACCTCATCAACAAAATCAGAAAAGAAATTCAAGGAAGAGCAAAGTAAACCTGGTGGCAAGTACTTTATCCCCAACAGCGAACATTTCAGACTGGTCAGCCGATCCACCCGACGCAATCGCATCTATGTAAGTGCCACCATCTCTGCCCTTGGTGAATTTCAGGCCATATGGCTGCACCAGCTCCACCTCATACTCTTCATACTGTTCCTCATCTCCATCTCTCCCATCACTTCCACTCCCCGCTTTCGATGTCGGGGACTCAGTTTCCGATGCTTTTACAATCAAAATAGATGGTTTCAGCAAATGGCTAGTTGGAAAACAGTTTGAAGTGCTCAGAAACGGTTGGTTCTTGAATGAAAAATGGATGCTTTGGCAAACCAGAGCTGGGGTTCGCTTGGTTCTGGGCAATGGTGGCGACGAGCAGAGAGAAGGATGACTACTTGGAGCAAAATACGTCATTGGTATGTTTAAAAGTCAGTCTGATTTTGCCTTTTTTGTGTTTTAGAGCTCAGGTCAGAGGTGAAGAAGCTGTTTTAGTGGTGAAACCCGGTGGAAACGTGGCCATTTGGGGAGGGAAGCTAGCTTTTGGTGTCGAAGAAGAGGTTTGGATTACACGTACTTGTTTAGTGGCTCTCGTAAGCCGTTGTGTTCAGTTCGATGGTGGAATGCCACGTTTCACTTATGGAATTGGGTTTGGCATGACAAATATTGTAAATTGTGTTTTCTTTTTCTTTTTCTTGTTTTCAGATTTTTAGCACAAAGACCTTAGAAAACAGTTGGCTTGATCGCGTGGACACCACTCCACCAAAGTTAAAAATCCCAAATTCTTATTTTTGAAAGAATACAACAGGCAGCTTATGATCTTATCTATTAGTAAAATAAAAAATGCATGTACATGTACTTGAGATTTTACAATTCTCATTCGACTATAGAATAAATGATGTATGTCTATAAAAGGTTTTATTTCCCCTAATAGACGGAGAAGGTTGAAAGCTTTCCTCTCAAATATTTTCTTGACCTAAGGAATTTAATATGAATTTATGATTTTTTTTTCAAGAGGGAAGACCCAAATTTTGTATCGTTGTTATAACCAACAAACCTATACAAACCTTTTAGTCTTGTTTGGTTACGCAATTCAGATGATATAAGATTAGATGAGATATTTTGTTAAAAGTTAAATAAAATATTATTATAATATAATTTTTTTAATATTATTTTAGTTTTGAGATTTGAAAAAATTAAATAATTTATTATATTTTGTGTGAGAGTTTGTGAAAATTGTAATGATTATATAAGATGAGATGAGATAGTTTGACATTGTGTAACCAAATCAGCCATTTGTCTAAATTGTAATCTTGTATGTCTGAAACTTACTTTTTAACATGGAAGAATATGCAAAAAAATTAGATACAGGTCTAAGCTAATTATGGTAACTGATTAGGTATGGAAATCATTACAATTTGATAACTAATGTCCTAAAATCAAGAAGATGCTAATTTTGTGGTGATTTTGCTGATTTTGTGTAATGGAGATTCTGTCAATACTCCCCCTCAAGTTGGTGCATGGATATACGTACTGCCCAACTTGCATAAAAAATGATAGAAAATGTCTCGTCTCAATGCTCTAGAAAATAGAATTAGTTCATAATAGAATTGAAAAGAAAAAGAATAAAACTAGTATTCTTCGTTGAAGTCGAGTGATGAAGCATGCGGCTCTCGCATCTGCTCTTCAGTTCCACATTCTCGAAAGAACACTTAAAGAATAAATTCTGGAACTCTAAACTCAAACTCAGACTCTAAAACATAAAAACTCTCGACTCCAATTCGAAATTCAAATCTAGAAACAAGATAACTACGGCTACAATCTTGCATAAAGATCTAGAAAATAGTTTCTAAAGATAAATATTAACATGAAAGAAATTATCCCAATAATAACGAGATTATTTAAAATGGAAAATTCAGTGATATGGCTTGAATTGCAGGGTTCGGGAGGATTTGGTTGCCAACAGATTGATTGCGGAACTCGAATTTGGTGGTCGGGAGGAATTATCTCACCGGGTAGATGCCATGTGCGCTAAATATAACTAGTGCAAAAGTCACAAATGAACGAGCGTAGAGGTCACAAAGACCACACGACCCTCTCCTCGCCTACCAAGTGGAAAGACTTTCGACCTGGATGAAAGACTTTTCTCGCATTTTCTAGTTGTTGCCCACGATAATGTTTAGATTGGTCTTTTAAGTTGGTTGTTTAGACTAGTCGCCCAATCTAACTGCCTAGAGCCTTGTCGCCAAATTTTTGCGCCTTCTAGTCACGCCTTATGGTCGCGAGTCTCTCGCCTACCGAGAGGTAAGTCTTCCCGCTTTTGGGCGAGAGAAATCTCTTTGCTACACACGGGACAAGGCACCTCGCCCAAATCTCATCGGCTCTCTTCAGATCTAGCTACCTCTTATCTGTCTGGATCCGTAGTCTCTTTTTTTTTTGTACCAAAATGCTCTCCTTTTGCACTAAATCTTCTCATTCCTTTAAATCCAAGAAAACAAATAAAATATGTAGAAATAAAATAAAATCAATAGTATTGAAGGGAAAATGACACTCTTCATAAATAAATGAGTAATAAAAATTACATAAGAATAACACTTATCAACGGTCTTGCTGCAACCCCCGTGCTGGTGGTCGTTGCTGAGGGCTTTCTTCCCTTCTGCGTCAATCGAATCGGTCAGTGCTCCTCTCCCTCAACCTTCCCCCTTTCTCGCTCCAGCCTTCGGGCGGGCGGGTAACGTTGCCTTGTCCGTTTCGCTTGTTCCCTCCTCTCTTGTTGGTTGAAGCAATCTTCGGTATTGTGCGAGGTGGACTTGTGGTACGTACAGTAACGGCGGACAATGCCTTGGTCATCATCTTTGCGGGCAGCAGAGGGGTTGGTCTCGTGGATGGTAAACGTCGGTCAGTCGAAACGAGGTCTCAGTTGCCTCGTCAGGGCTTTCTCCCTTCTCTTATCGTGCGAGCTCTTTTCCGGCTTCTCGTGGGCCGTAACCTTGGTTAGGGCTTTTGCCTTCCTTTCCGCACATTCCAGCTCCTGCTTCCTTGGCTCCATTAAGGCCCGAAGAGTGTCTTCAGTGTTAATGAAATTATCGGCCTAGTCCAAAACTCTTGCAACATTACAAGAGTTCTTCTCGCTAGCTCGGCCATGAACTAGGATCATGGCCAGACCAAACCCCTCCTAGAAGCACCGTCAAGGTTATCTTTTCATCCTGGTCATCGATGGTCATGTGCTCCCTGTTGAACCAGGACAAGTACGCCTTCAGACTTTTCTCCTCTCCTTGTTTAATGGTGAGGAGGTAAGTTACTAGGCATCGCCTTCTTCGACTTGACATGAACTGGGTCAAAAATAGTCGAGCCAGCTTGCCAAAACTATCTACAGAACCGGGAGCTAGAGACCTGACCCATACTCGTGCTGGGTCCTTTAGGGTCAGCGAGAACGCCTTGCATGCCACCTTTCCCAAGAAGTCATGCAACGTCATGTGAGCCCTGTAGGTTTCCAAGTGCTCAAAGGGGTCCCTTCCCCCATCGTACATCTCCATGGTGGGGACCCTGACCTTTGGTGGCAACAACATAGCCATCATTTTTTCCGTGTAGGGTAGATCAGTGCTTGTGAGCAGTTGGTCCACCAACGATGATGTGCACACTTTCTTTGCAATCTCTTCGTATTTTCTTTTGAGATTGTGGACCTCTTCTTGCATATTCTTCCTCTCCTCCACCACGTTCACTCCAGCTCCCTCATTTCCAGACTCCATGTGCTCGCTATTACTAGGCTCTACCTCTTCATTTTGCCCTTGTTGAGGTTTCTGAGCTTCTCATTCTCCTCGCAAACATTTTGCCCTCTTCATTATGCCCCTCCTAAGTTGCCCGGAACGGGTTGTCTCTGGCATACGAAGTACACGCAAGATCTACAAGAATCCCACAAATGGCGCCACTGTTAAAGTCGTGTTTCGTACGCCTTTGGGCCAAGTTCTAGCAACTCAGATCTTCAAAGTTGGGCCTGTGAAAACGAAGAAGAAAGAAGTTGGGAGAGGGGCCAGGACGGCCTTGTGGCTGAGAAGTCTACGATGCCAAAGTCAGTAAAGTATTTTGGAAGTTTATAAATAATGAGAGAGTCTAGAGACCATAACTTTTTCCTACCTATAAATTACTATTTATAACGGGAGTCTCGGGGGACAGATCGTGCCTGACCAAATGGAGTCCATGTCCTTCTTACTGTTCCTTTCATCAGAATCCTTTAATGTGGCATGTTGCTCGGGTAGTGGTGTCATTAATGCGGCATAGTTCTTCGATTTGCCTTACTCTATTAGTGTCTTCAGTGGTCTATCGATGTCACTTTGTCACAGGATCGAGGGTCCCCTTGCTTCCCGCTCATTCATGTGGATAGGTACTCAGGGGTTGGATGCTTTTCGAGGAATCTCCCTTGTGGTTTGCTCCCACATGGGAGTTGTGTCCAGGGGAGTCTATCTAAGGGCCGGGCCGAGCCGAGGGACCCATTTGTTCTGGGCTAGGCCTTCTTTTCTTATTCTCTTAGTCCCTCCTCACAGGCCCACTAAAAAAAGGAAAAACCCTTTACAAATATTATTATATTCTGTAATGTATAATATATAGGATTAATATCACTATATCACTATAACATTATAATATATATATACACTATATATACTTGTAACACTATAATAGTATAATATATAGTATTAGTATATATTAATATATTATAATAGTTATAACTTATGGTATAATATAGGAATTACTATATAATACCTAATTAATGGATCATTTTATAAATTACCCCAAACTAATTAAAATGACGTCGTTTTTAGGAGATTAAACAATGCCATTTTAATCGGTTGGGACTTAGGGTTACCCCCAGCGACGCGATTCTCTCTTCACTCTCATCTGATTTTATTCTCAACCTCCAGCCCCTCCCAACCCCTCTCACTCTCAGCCCTTCTCTCCCCGCACGGCGCACAAAACCCTTTCTCACGCCGGCCTTCTCTCACCGCACTCTACAGTCTATTGTCGTGAACAACCCCTTGCGACACCGTCGGTATGTGTACCAAATGAGATTTATCACTTATGGACTTGTTTTGTTTAGGGTGTTTTGTTTTAGGACTTATTACTTATATAAATCATTTCATTGTTTCAAGTTTTAAGTGTTTCACCAATTGCTTAATTTGATTTATGGTTTTTTTTTTTAATTTACAGATTTAGGGTTTTAGTATAATCTGTCTCTATTAATTTGATTTTGTTGTTACATATTGTTGTTACTTATTATTAATCTGAATTTGATGTTACATATTTTGTGTTGTTATATATTTAGTGTTGTTACAAAGTTAGGATTTTAGTATACTCTATTAATCTGATTTTCTTGATAACTATAATATGTGTGCTCTGTGACTCTACAAAAGTTCACTTCATTTTAGTGACAAGTATCACAAGTGCTACAACTAGCAGAAAATAAACACATAAATGCACTACTGTTAGGGTTGAAAGAAAAGGACAGTAATATAACTTGATTTTTGAAAACCTGTGTATTGATTTTTGAGAAATCTACTCTTGAGGTAGAATAAATCTTCTTTACCTTAACATGTATGCATAAAAAGGATATGGATTAAGGGAAACAACACTGCTACGTACAACCGGCAATGGGGAACCGCCAGATAATCAGCTAATGTGGCTTTAAAAAAAGACAGAGTAAACCAGAGCAAAGACGGAGCAGGATGTCTAGCTCATGCTTGAACAATTGGTTTAGGCGCTCGCATGCTTCTCTTTCTTCTTCCTTCTGTTTTTTCTTCTTAATTTCTGTATTTTTGGTTTTGGAATCTCAATTCAGCTTTTCAATTCAGAACCTATGCAGTGTTGCTTTATTTATATTTTTTTATTATTTTTACGCCTAACGCCCGAAAGAACAATCATCTCGAACATGACAGTTCAACAAAAGTTCAAGTTATATGAAAGAAATGTTTGAAAACAATGAAACGTGTTGTTATAGCTGCAATCCCACCTAGGGAGAATTACAGACAAGTAATAGAAACAAAACAATATTCATATGAAATCCATTTCGTTTTCTCGCCCAACCCAAAAGCAGAAGAATGATTGAACAGTGTCAAGAAGAAGTGAAAGAGGAAGAATTGGTTTAGGCGCTCTGGACAAGTGTGAGAGTAGAGGAGTTGGGTTCATAGTGGGGAGTTGAGCATTTGATTTGAAAGGAAGGATGGCTGCAGCCGGCGAAGGACGAGAAAGGGAAGGAAGGCGGGGAAGTGAAAGGTGGGCATGGAGATCTGGATGTCACTAACGCTGGAGAGCATCTTTGAGCCATTGCAGAAGAGGGTTAGGCCTAGATTAGAGGAAGAAAGTGGCGGAGGCATGGAAGATGGCAAGGAAGCGCTGCTGCTGAAGTCACGAACAGATCAAAATGGGGAAAATGGGATTTTGAGAAAGCAGAAAGATGGGGGAAAGGGGATTTCAGGGGAATGAACAAAATGTTGTATTCGAGAAGGGGGAAGGGGATTTCGGGGGAAGCATGAAATGCCACCGTTTCATTAATGCCACGTGGGCGGCAATTACCCCACGATTCTCCCAGTTGGTTACGTTTAGCATTTTTGTAAGGGAAATATTCTCTACCTTAGCCGAGTTACCATTAATGATATATTAAACGAGTTACCATTAATCGACTGTAGAGTTGTAGTGACTAATTATGACTGTATAATTTATAGCAGCAAATTTTATAAAGAAAATCACATTATAGCAGATTCTAATATTCTATAGCATAATGTATAGTAGATTTTGTTTTTACTGCAGATTTTTTTTTTCCTATTTTTATAGTAGTTTTTTTTTTTTTTAACAGAAGATTCTCATTTCTGTTTTTTATAGCAAATTTGTTTACAGCAAATTTTCTTTATACAAGAGTTTTTGTTATAACAGTATTTTTACAACAACATATTTTTTTATGACACATTGACACATGTTTAAAACCAGACCGAACCAGACCGGTTACATCCCTAACTCCGGCCATAAATCACACCATTCTTCCCTTCACCCAGGTACTCGTTCCGAATCTTCCACATGTATCAATCTTGCTCGTCTTTTATGGCGTACAAGTTAGTGTCTTCGAAGAGCCCCACCTAGTACACTTCAACCACCTTTTATACAGCTACGATGACTCTGCTCTGGAAGCAAAGGTCGATCTTGAAGTCCTACGCAAGTTCTCTCACCAACCTCTGGAATGGAAGTTTTCGAACCAACAACTTCGTGCTCTTATGAAACTTCCCAATCTCTCTCAAGTAGACTGTCTCGAGTCTAAACCTTTGGGGCTTCTTAACTCCTCTACAAGTTGGAGCGAACTTCCATGGAGGATGTCATGCACGACTTGGCCATTTGTTTGGGATTCCTTCCATAATAAATAAATAAATAAAAATAAAAATAAAAAATTCTCAACAATAGCAGATTCCTTGGTGAAATTCATCCCAATTGTTGAAAGAAACGGAAGGAGGAGAAGGCAATCTGATAGTTTAATGAAAATCTCTAGCTTCTTTGCTTCATTTTTACTTGCAACTGTAACCGTGGTAGATGACGTAAAACTTGTTTCAACCTCAGTTGATTCCTGAAAAGTATTTTTGATTGCCGTAGAAATCTCATCCATGGCTGTGTTGATTTCTTTTTTCATGGTAGCAATCTTATTTCCAAACCTTTCTAGCTATTGTTGATACTCTTCACAGCTTTGTTTCATTTGAAGAATTAATTCCTTGATTGATAACACAGGGACCAATGCCTCTCTGTACCAATTTGTAACACACTTGAAAATGCTTAATAAAAAATGCATTGAGAATGGTTCACTTCGAGGGAAGCAACCTCCAACATAGAAGAAGAAGAAGATCACGAGGGAAATAAAATTTTATTCAGATTCTGCTTGCCATTACAAGAGCGGCATTCTCTACATATACTAACAAACCCCTTCTAACTCATGGCCCAAGGCCAACATACTGAAACAAAAGCAAGATAACATATGCCTAACACGTCTATCAAAGTAAAAAGTGGCCCATGGCCCAATTAGCAATAACCTAGAAATGAAAGAGATGCCTACATTTAATCCACAGGATGAGCCTAACTACTAAACTGTTATTAGCCAACATAAGCCCACCGTGTCTTCCGCTCCTACTTTCACTATGACAAAAGTGCGACACCTTCCCTGAATCCTCGTTCGTCATCTTTGTGCTCTTTTGCAAAACCTAGATTCCTAATTTCACAACTTGACCTTGGTGTAACATATCTATGAAATAAACTTATATTGATAGCAAATTTCACTTCAAAGGTGAGTACCTTCGGAGGAAAGTTGAGAGAAAAATAGACTATTCTAATGTTTTTCGATAAAAACCCTAATACTGACCGACTAAATCCTTACATACTGATGCCCTCGTCGTGGGCCAATTCTACAGGAATTAAAAACAGGAAATAAAGTAAAAACAGACCCAATGTTACGGCCCATGGCCCAACCTTCCTACAGTACTCATTAAATAAAAGTTATTGGACTATAAGTAATCTGAACTCAAACTTAACCGTGGCCCGTAACATGCCCATATGTTCAGTCGAACTTGGTCCACGCAGCAAGTACACCATCGGACACATGTACATCCCACTGGATTCCTGGCTCAGTTCCTTTTCCCTTCGCACTACCTAGCCTCCCTCTCATGTCTCTTCCTTTTAGCACGGCTAGATCGTTACACTTGGGCTCCTCAGTTTACGGTTATTCTCCTCTTCATCTCTTTTTTTATTATTATAATCTGCATTGCATTCGCGATTCTACACTAGGATTTACTGTTCTTTTATTTTTACGTGATTTTGGAGTTTGGATTGACCCTGTCATTGTTCGTACAAATTGTTGGGAGCTATCTGAGTTTGGATTTTTAGTTTTGGGGAATTGATTTACTAGTCCAGACGATGAATCATCTAGTGTACATTTTTTCGTATTTGGGCATTCCTGGCCTGGAATTGTTTGTTTAGCTTAATTTTCGGGACTTTTGCTGCTCTTACTGGGTTTGTACGCATATCTGAAGGGTCTCTTTAATACTAGCATGCTTACATTACGAATTCCTCGGGCGTTTCACCCCTCTTGTGCTCATCAACATTGTCCTTGTTTTGTGATGCTGTTCTGCAACCTATATATTCTGATTATGCAACATGGTGAATGTATCCACTGTTATGGATCTAGGTATTGGTACTTGTGAGATATCCGAGACTTGTTCAGTTTATGGTTGACGAAAGGCTACAGATAAACAAAACGGTATAGCGAAGTCAATTACTGCACCTTTGAGTTGCCCTCCTGCAGTAAAGACCCAGCAGACTATCAGGTAATCTTAAACTATAATCCTAAACTGTAATCTTTCCCTCCTGTTATTCCCACCTTTTTTGTTAGGTTTTATTATTTTCTGTTTCTGTATGATATTCATGTATCTTCATCATTTTCCTTCACTTCTTACTGGGATGCTCCATTTTCATTCTAGTTTATACCTGGCGGAGAATATGTTTCAATTGATGAAGGCATTCACGTCTGAAAGTTCCATCATAATTCTTTTAATTGGGCCAGTTTAGGGTGGTCAATGATGTCTGTCATGCTAAGCATTTAGTGCATATTTTGGTTGACAGAGGTGGTTATGGTGGTTATTCATGGCGGTGGTAGTGATGTAGAAGCTAATTGAAATGTCTTGTGCTACCATAGCTGTTGGTCTTAGCCCATGAGGATGGTGATGGTGGCTGAGGTGATCATGGATCTTAGGTGGAGCTCTGTTTTTGGGAGGATTGGGTAAATTATGAAGTTAGAGTGGAAACAAATAACAAGAGAGAAACAACAAGAAATGAGGCAGATGCTGTTCTTGCTTGGTTGCTTATTCTGCTGATGGTTATTTATCAAACTTCTCTATTCCTTGTGCTTTAGACCAACCATGGATGTTTCTTGTTTATTGCGATTTTCTGCTTAAACTAAACTGTTATCATACTTTTCAATTCTATTGAAGCATTGCAGTTCACTCCACGATTGTTGATATCCTATGTTTGAAACTATTAGACAAATATAATTCATTTGGTGCTGGTTTACTTTTGTGATGGTTTGAAGGACCTCACATTAATTCTATCAACACTTCTACCAGTGGTTTGCATGAATAGTAAAAGCAAAGAGCATTCAAAATTCTTTGTTGCACTTAAGGTGTAATTACCAACTCAGTTTTGTGCGACTTCTTTGGATATGATAACTCCTATTTCCATCCATTAGGGTGCAGCCTAGTGTTCAACTTGTTGATGAAAATAAATGAGTTCTATTCTTTAAATTGCTTGTAGCCTGTAATTTGGCTTAAGATGTTTTTAAGTTATGTTTACCATGTTGTGTGCCATGTATCATGTTTGATGATGATATCCTCTCTAATCCCACGCTGGACATCTAGTTTTCTATATTTAAAGCATTTTTTAATGCCCAATTGGACAACTATTATTTAGAAATAAAATCTGGTATAGGATTTGTTGATCAGAGCATTATATTTTCTTTTTGTAAATGAATTTTTCCAGCGACTGTTTATCGCCAGAAATAGTTTTTGGTTTAATAAGCTATTGCCAGTGATGATAACTCACCGGGAATATTATATATATATATATATATATCCGGCGAGTTATTACCGATGAAAATTATTTTTTGGTTTTATAAAGCTATTTCCGGCAATGAAAAGTCGCATTGATCTTGCCTAATTTGTTACCTTTGCAGATCTCACATCTGACCATGAGTTTCTCCGTCGGTCTGGGTGTTCCTCAACCTGCATATCTAGCTATATTGCCCACCCCTGTTTGTAACAACAATAAACTAGGACGCACAATTCTAATGACACCATCGAGTGGAACTTACGGAGGCAAAATTGCCAAGTCAGCTGCACAATATGAAACTCCCATACCCGTACCGTCACAATTTCAACCATTGCTTGATCTCCTTCGCGACTCTGCAGATAACGAGTCAGTAAAACAAGCGAAAGTGGTTCATGGGTTCGTCTTGAAATCCGATTTTTCGGATAGGGACTTGCTGGCATTGTTAAATCATGTAGCTCATGCGTATTCCAAATGCTCGGACTATTGTGCGGCTCGTCGAGTGTTTGATAAAATGTCTCAAAGAAACATATTTTCTTGGACTATCATGATTGTTGGGTCGACCGAAAACGGTTTCTTTATTCAAGGGTTTGAGTTTTTTTATGAGATGATGATCCATGGAATCTTGCCCGATGCTTTTGCCTATTCGTCGATCATTCATACATGCATAGGTTTAGATAGTGTTGAGTTGGGTAGAATGGTGCATGCCCAGATCGTTATCAGAGGCTTTGCATCTAATACTTTTGTTACTACTTCTGTTCTTAACATGTATGCAAAACTGGAGATGATTGAAGATTCGTATAAGGTGTTTGAGACCATGACTGAACATAACCAAGTCTCGTGGAATGCAATGATATCAGGGTTTGCCTCAAATGGTCTTCATTTAAAAGCATTTAATCATTTTCTTAGAATGATGAAAGGAGGCATCACACCAAATATGTACACTCTTATTAGTGTTTCGAAAGCAGTTGGAAACTTAGGTGATATTGGAAAGGGAAAAAAGGTTCACCAGTGTGTTTCTGAATTGGGTTTGGAATCTAATGTTCTTGTGGGAACTGCTCTAATTGATATGTTCTCAAAATGTGGCTCTCTGAGCGAAGCAAGATCTATTTTTGACTCAAATTTCACATATTGTGGAGTTAACACAACCTGGAATGCAATGATCTCAGGCTATTCTCGGTGTGAGTTTAGCCAAGAAGCTTTGGAACTATTTGTTAAAATGTGTCAGAATGATATAAAACCCGACGTTTACACTTATTGTAGTGTGTTTGATGCTATTGCTGCTTTAAAGTTTGTGCAATTCGGAAAGGAAGTTCATGGGATGGTTCTGAAGTCTGGATTAAATTTGAAGGTCACAAGTGTTTCCAATGCGATTGCTGATGCATATGCCAAATGTAGTTTGCTTGAAGATGCAAGGAAAGTATTTGATAGAATGGAAGAGAGAGATATGGTGTCTTGGACAACTCTGGTGACTTCTTACTCTCAGTGTTCTGAATGGGAGGAAGCACTGGCCATCTTCTCTCGGATGAGGGATGAAGGCTTTATACCAAACCAGTTTTCCTTTTCTAGCGTGCTTGTAGTTTGCGCCAACCTTTGTTTACTTGAATATGGTCATCAAATCCATTCTCTTCTTTGCAAAGCTGGCTTAGACACCGACAAGTGCATAGAAAGTGCTTTAATTGACATGTATGCGAAATGTGGTAATATAATTGATGCATCTAAGGTCTTTGAGAGGGTATCTAACCCTGATACTATTACATGGACAGCTATAATATCAGGCTATGCTCAACATGGTCTAGTGGAGGATGCCCTTCAACTCTTTAGGAGGATGGAGGCATCAGGTATGAGGGCCAATGCTGTTACCTTATTGTGCGTTCTGTTTGCTTGCAGCCATGGAGGTATGGTGGAGGAGGGCCTAAATTATTTTCAGCAAATGGAGGACAGTTATGGTCTGGTACCAGAGATGGAACATTACGCATGTATTGTTGATCTCTTGGGTCGAGTGGGCCGTTTGGATGATGCAATGGAGTTTATAGAAACAATGCCGATTGAGCCCAACATAATGGTCTGGCAAACCTTGTTGGGAGCATGTAGGGTCCACAGAAACCTTGAGTTAGGAGAAATTGCTGCTCAGAAAATCCTTCCAATTATGCCGAAATACTCAGCCACCTATGTTCTTTTATCCAACACGTATATTGAGACTGGGAATTATGAAGATGGACTTATTTTGAGAGATATGATGAAAGAGCAGGGTGTGAAGAAGGAAGGGGGATATAGTTGGATTTCTGTTGAAGGTAGAATCCATAAATTTTATGCAGGAGATCAACAACATCCACAGAAATTGGACATATATGCAAAGTTAGAAGTGTTGAGGATGGAGATCAAGTCCATGGGTTATGTTCCAGACTTGAGTTCTGTACTGTGAGACTTAAATTAGAGATAAAGCTCAGTAGGTTGATGGAAGTTCACAAAAGAGAGAAAATTCATCCATTTGCCAACATTTCTTGTATGTAGAATCGTAGAAGTGGGTGCAAATGATTCATAGCCACATATTATGATCTCTTTGAGTATAACTTCCCTGCCTATAGACTTTTTTGGAACTATGAATTATGCTATGTTTGTCACACAATACAGAGTGTCCATATCGGTGGGTATGCTGTATAGAAAGATCCAAACTTTTACTGCTGAAACTGGGGAGATATTTCACGGAGTTTTTCACTGTATTTAAGTATATGAAGTGTATTTAACTACTGCATTACGCCATATACTGGTAAGTCTGTTTTGTCTCTGCAAGACTGCAGCCCTTGCTTGTTTTAGCATTTGCATCTTAAATCAGGTTGCAATAAGATCATACATTAGTAAATAACTAGCTTTACTTCCAATTGGCCTGTGATATATCTGCAGAAGCAGTGTCGTGTAGGTGTTTCAAACCATGACTTGCCCAAGACTTCATTAAGCAGCAGAGGCAATACTTTTGCAGGGATTGATGCCTATAAACTGGAAGAGGAGGAGGTTGAATCAGGTGAACAGTTAGAGTAGATGGAAGAGATATCGTATAACATTTCAGTACTGCTACATACAGGCAGAAATAGTGCCTGTATGCGCACCCCACTGACATGGCAACATGCCACGTCAACGTTTATTTTATTTAAAAAAAAAAAGAAAAGAAAAGAAAAGAGGTCGGACGGAGGAAGAAAAAGGAAAACACCCCAGACTTTTCATTTCTCTCTTGGCTTCGTTTCTCTCTTGGTGTCATCTCTCTTGGTTTCGTTTCTCTCCCACTCTTATCGTAGCAGAGTCACAGATTGGTGTAACTCCGTCTTTGTTGATCAGTTGCAGCGACCCATGCCATCCTCGGCAACTACCCACATTTCGGTGTCGAGCCTGATAAGAAGCTTAGAAGCTTTATCTTTTGTTTATCTTTTCTCTGACTTTGGGACTGTGTGAGTCTGAGTTGTGAAATTTTTCAAATGATTGGGTGGGGAACCATGGGGTAGAGATGCAAGATTTTTCTTTTTTTTAATCTTTTTGACAAGTAAAAATTAATTTTCCAAGAAATTGGATACTGAGCATGGAGCGTGAAGCACTATTAACTTCTCCTTTTTATTTGGTGAATGCATTCTAGCCCCTGAGAAAAATTCAGTGCAGGATTTTTGTTGATTATATACATATTACAATAAGAGAAAACAAATTCAGCTCCGAATGGTTTGAAGCGAAAAGAGTGAGAAAATATAAACGGAGAGAGCTTTTGAACAAAAAAAAAAAAAAAAAAGATAGGGACGAAACTGTTATTCCTTTTATTTAACTTCTCCTTTTTGGTTGCTCTACTTTGAGGATAAAATTGGATTTTATTGAATGCCTGCGTTTAGAATTTTTTATAAAAGAAAGACTTTTTGCTATATGAATAATTGCCCAACAATATTAAATGCATTATGGGGTTACAACTTATTAATAATAATAAAATTAAATTAAATTAAATTAAAAAAAAAAAGGATCATGGATGGGACACAATATTTTGCTGAAAATTTATGGGTAGTCCAGGTAAAAACTTGGTTGAGGTTTGTCAACTACTTAGATCTAAGTGGACCATGCAAAATGTACAACCTAGAAAAGACTGAGAATACAAGATGCTGATGGCTTTGAGAAGGTTGAGACAAAAGGGTGAAAAGTTAGAGCAGTATTTTCAAGAGGTAGAACTGCGTTGAAAGCAAGGGATGCTAGCAATGAATTTGAGGTGTTTTGAAATATTTTTTTATTGGAAATGATATTAATGAGCTGATCTTGGATATGCTCTTTGTAATATGTTGAAGATAACAATGGAGATGTGGGATTGTTAAAATCCGTTTCTATGAGTTAATGAGCTGATCTTGAAGAAAGCTCAAAGGAAATTCATTTATGATACATTTGGATAGATGGATTGGGAAGGGTTTCATTTGATTTTAGCATTTAAAATCAAAATCTCTCCTTTGGTACATAAAATAAATAGTGGGTTTGGATTTCCAAGCAGATTTTAATTACTCAAAATCTTGGATTTCAAATTCTATTTATTGAAAAGGAATTTCAAATCATTCTAAAAAATAAGTTACATTGAATTTCAAATCCAGTCATTTCTAAAATCCATCCAAACAAAGAATTTTAAAATCAAATAGATTTGCATATACAATTATTTGCCCTGTAGTTTGATGTGTCTATTGTTGTATTTGGTTTTTGGGTGGTGAGGAACAAGATGCCAAAGAGAATTATGGTTATAAAATTATTTGTGCCTTTGCAATTGGGTTACCTTGTGTTTTGTTATATGGATGCAGGCTGAAATTGTTTTGACCAAATTTTGTGTGCCTTTGCAATCGGTCGAGCCGATGATGCTCACCCTACAAGTTCAAGACATGTGGAAGAAACTAAGGAGGTCTCACCAGATTTGAGAGAAGTTGAATCGCTATCTATTTGTGCACTTTGAGTGTCATTCTTGATGCTATCCACTGGTCCTTGTATTAATTTAGGATCTTGTTACTTTCGTGTATTTTTATACTTTGGGTGTCATTCTTGATACTATGTACAAGGAACTTATGTTAATTTGGGATACTGTTACTTTGATGTATTTATACACTTTAGGTGTCATTATTGATGCTATGTACGATGAACAATGTGTGGATTGTTGTGTAATCTAAGTTAGATATAATTTGAATGCCCACTGATTTATTTCCAAGTCTTGTATTTCTGCCTCTTTGTTGGGAAATAAAAGAGCAGGTTGGTGGATGGTGAGACACATGAATGTTCTTTTCTTGAAATCACATGTGAAGTGTTCGTTAGTGGGAGTCTGGGACAAGTGGATCCAGATATGGTGGAACTTGTCAAAGCTAGCAGTCAAAAATGAGGATCCAGATATATAAATACATAATATATTTTTAACTTATTCTCTTATTGTACTCTTACAGGCATCACCTCAGTTGGAGGTCTCGGCTTACAGGAGTTTTTTCTTTTTTGAGTGGCTTGGCAATCTGAAGTTTATTCTCTTTGGGAAATGGTTCTAGAGTAGTAACAAATAAAAAATCATAAAATAAAGTCTGCATTAGAAACTCAAGCATCCCTACCAAACATTCGACATTCCAAATTTAACACCAAGTCTATATCAATATACATAAAGTCCCTAACAATGAAGTCCCAATAATTGGCCCCATTACAAAACTAGATCCCTAACAACAAAGTGAGCGACTAGTTGGTCGAGATTATATACAACAAATTCTCCATTAATTAGGGCTTCACTTTGATTGTATCAAGTATAACGATTGACAAATATGCAATGATCCAATACACATAAAGTAGACTATGGATATCAATTTGGTTACTCAGAAAAATTCACAATTGCATGATAAATACATATATATTGTTATGAGGTGGCTTGAATTCTGATTGAACAGTGCAAGTGTCGTACGTTCGCTCGAGCGGAGGTTCACTCAGCTCGAGCGAAGTCAAACAGAGAGCTTCGCTCAACATTCGCTCGACACTCAGTTCGAGCGAAGTCAGACAGAGAGCTTCGCTCGACATTCGCTCGACACCCAGCTCGAGCGAATTCAGACAGAGAGCTTCGCTCGACATTCGCTCGACATTCAGCTCGAGCGAATTCAGGCAGAGAGCTTCGCTCGACTCTCGCACAACTGTTTGCTTGAGCGAAGTACAGAATATCTACGTTCGCTCGACACTCGCTCGACGTTCGCTCGAGCCAATGTTCACAAAAGTGAATTCTCACTTTTTGCTATAAATATCAAACGGCGCCCCCTCTCATTTCAACTTCTTCAGAATTCATTTGGCATTTGTTTTTTAGTGTTTTCTTGAGAGAAGAAGTCTAGAGTGAGTTTGAGAGATAACTTCCTTGTGAAGTTTTGTTGTATTGATTTGTACTCCATCTCTGTTGATAGTGAAATCTTCGATACCGACCCACCAGTGGACGTAGGCTCGTTTTGAGTCGAACCACTTAATTCTTGGTATTCATTCTGTGTGATTGTCATCTATCTCTTTTGTTTTTTAGTTCCGCTACTATACTTCGTGTTAGTCCTAGCTACACTTATTCCCAACAAACTGGTATCAGAGCTTGGCTCAGGATCTGGAGGGATGGCTATGGCTAAGTTTGAAGTGGAGAAATTTGACGGTCAGAACAGTTTCAGTCTATGGCGCATCAAGATGAAGGCTTTACTGCGACAACAGGGCTTGTCAAAAGTATTAGAAGTCTCGGTATCTGAAGATTCTCCGGCTCCTTCGAAAGAAGAAGAAGAAAAGGTACACAGTACTATTCTTTTGTCACTATCAGATGGAGTTTTAAGAGAGGTTGCTGATGAGGAGACTGCAACTGGTCTCTGGTCAGCACTTGAGAATCTGTACATGAAGAGATCTCTCACTAACCGGTTGTATTTGAAACAACGGTTATACACTCTCAAAATGAAGGAAGGTACTCTTATTTCTGAACACCTAGATGAATTTAACAAAATCATTATGGATCTGAGGAACATAGATATTAAGCTTGAAGAAGAAGATCAAGCGTTAATTATTTTATGTTCATTACCCACGTCTTTTGAGAACTTTGTAAATTCCATGTTGTATGGTAGAAATACAATTTCCTTGGTAGATGTAAAGTCTGCTTTGAATTCTAAGGAGTTGAGGAATAAATTGAGTGTGAAGAACACTAATGAACAAGCTAGTGGCTTGTTTGTTAAGGGGTCCTCAAGCAGGGGTAGATCGAATGACAGGGGTTCAGAAAAGAATAAGGGGAAATCCAGGGGCAGTTCACAAACAACGTTTAGTAAGAAAAACGTCAAATGTCATTACTGCCATAAGTTTGGTCACTACAAGAACGAGTGTCCAAAATTGAAAAACAGGGAGGACGGCACTAGTTCATCTAATGCCGTTAGTGTTGCTGATGATAGGTCTAACGACCTAGATCTTGTTCTAGCAATAAGCGACTCCAATAGTCGCTTTAGTGACAAGTGGGTCTTGGACTCAGCTTGCACTTTCCATATGTGTCCCAAGAGGGACTGGTTCACTAACTATGAATCAGTCAACGGAGGTTCTGTTTTGTTAGGGAATGATATGGGTTGTAAAATTGCTGGAATTGGTTCAGTCAGAATCAAGATGTTTGATGGAATTGTCCGGACATTGTCTAATGTTCGACATATTCCAGAGTTGAAAAAGAATCTCATTTCTTTGGGTACTCTTGATTCTCTGGACTATAAGTACACTGGTGAAGGTGGAGCTATCAGAGTCAGTAAGGGCTCTATGGTTGTGATGAAAGGAGATAAGACAAATGGTCTTTATTTCCTTCAGGGCTCTACAGTGACAGGTGCAGCTGCAGTGTCAGTGTCAGATGATCCAGATTCAGATGTCACTCGTTTGTGGCATATGCGGTTGGGTCATATGAGTGAAAAGGGAATGTCAATTCTGAGTAAGCAGGGTTTGTTATGTGATCAGAAGATAGGGAAACTGGATTTCTGTGAGCACTGTGTGTTTGGCAAACAGTGCAGGGTTCAGTTCTCTACAGGGGTTCACAGAACCAAAAGTTCTGTGGACTACATTCATTCTGATCTTTGGGGCCCATCTTCCGTCCCGTCAAAAGGTGGAGCTCAATACTTGCTTACGTTCATTGATGATTTCTCTCGGAAGGTTTGGGTCTACTTTTTGAAGCAGAAGAGTGATGTATTTGTTAACTTCAAACAGTGGAAAGCTTTGATTGAAAATCAGACTGGCAAGAAAATCAAGCGACTTCGCACCGACAATGGTATGGAATTCTGCGGAGGTGAGTTTGATGAATTCTGCAGAAATGAGGGTATTGCCAGACATCGTACAGTTAGACATACTCCACAGCAAAACGGGGTAGCTGAACGGATGAACAGGACCCTTTTGGAGAGAGCTCGCAGCATGCTTTCTAATGCAGGCTTGGCTAAGGATTTTTGGGCCGAAGCAATCAACACGGCCTGTTACTTGATCAATCGCTCACCAGCCACAGCGATTGGTTTGAAGACTCCGAATGAGGTATGGTCTGATACTCCTACTGATTATTCAAATTTGAAAATTTTTGGTTGTCCTGCATATTTCCATGTTAATGATGGAAAACTTGAGCCAAGGGCAAAGAAGGGCATATTCATTGGATATGCCAGTGGGGTGAAGGGATTCAGGTTGTGGTGTACTGATCCTAAATCACCCAAGTTTGTAATCAGTAGGGATGTCACTTTTGATGAAAAGTCCATGCTTAGTCCGAGGAAGGAGAATTCTGAGTCTACAGGACAAGAACAGGATGTTAGAAAGCAGGTGGAGTTTCAGGTGGAGGCATCACAAGGGCTGCCCAACGGCGCCCAAGATCATGCTTTTGAAGATGAGCATGATTCTGATTCAAGTAGCGGCGCACAAGGTGAGCAAGACTACAGTATAGCGACTGGTAGACAGAGGAGGCAGATTAGACCACCTCAGAGGTATGCTCATGCAGATATGGTTATGTATGCTCTTACTACGGCAGAGAATATAGTTGGTCAGGAACCTTCCAGTTATTCAGAAGCTGTCAAGAGCGTAGAATCTGCACAGTGGTGCGCAGCTATGACTGAAGAGATTGAGTCTCTTCACAAAAACCAAACATGGGATTTGGTTCTGTTGCCAAAGAAGGTAAAGACTGTTGGCTGCAAATGGATTTTCAAAAGAAAAGAGGGAATCCAGGGTGATACAGATGCAAGGTACAAGGCACGCTTAGTTGCTAAGGGCTTCAGTCAGAGAGAAGGCATCGACTTCACTGAAGTCTTCTCTCCAGTGGTGAAACACAGTTCGATCAGATTGCTACTAGCTTTAGTAGCATTGTATGACTTAGAGCTACAGCAACTCGATGTTAAAACAGCGTTCTTACATGGTGAACTTGAAGAAACCATTTACATGCATCAGCCAGAGGGATTCATTGTTGAAAACAAAGAAGATCATGTGTGCAGATTGAAGAAGTCTTTATATGGTTTGAAGCAGTCGCCAAGGCAATGGTATAAGCGGTTTGATTCCTTTATGATTGATCATGGTTATTTGAGAAGTAACTATGATAGTTGTGTTTATCATAAGGAATTATCTGATAAGTCTTTCATTTATTTGCTATTATATGTTGATGATATGCTTATTGCTGCTAGAAGCATATTTGACATAGGGTTGTTAAAGACCCAACTCAGAAATGAGTTTGAAATGAAAGACTTAGGTGCTGCAAAGAAGATTTTGGGAATGGAAATCTTCAGAGATAGGAAAGCTGGAAAGTTGTACTTGTCCCAGGGAAAGTACATTGAGAAAGTGCTTCAGAGATTTGGAATGTTTGATTCCAAACCAGTAAGTACACCACTTGCTACGCACTTTAAGCTTTCAGCTTCCCTATCTCCTCAGACAACTAAAGAGGAACAGTTTATGGTTAGTGTTCCTTATTCAAGTGCAGTTGGCAGCATCATGTATGCAATGGTTTGCACCCGCCCAGACATTTCACAGGCAGTGAGCGTAGTTAGCAGGTATATGGCTAACCCAGGTAAGACTCATTGGCAGGCTGTGAAATGGATACTCAGGTATCTGAGGGGAACCCTGAACTTTGGGTTAATATTTGATAGAGATGTTGATCTCAGTTCCAAAGTTACTGGTTTTGTTGATTCAGATTATGCTGGAGACTTAGATAAGAGAAGATCATTGACAAGTTATGTTTTCACTCTGTGTGGGTCAGCTATCAGTTGGAAAGCAACACTGCAATCCACTGTTGCTTTATCAACTACCGAGGCAGAGTACATGGCAGCAGCAGAGGCTGTTAAGGAGGCCATTTGGTTGAAAGGCTTGGTCAATGATTTGGGTTTACAACAAGATGGGATCTCAGTATTCTGTGACAGTCAGAGTGCAATACATTTGACCAAAAATCAAATGTATCATGAAAGAACGAAGCACATTGATGTCAGGTACCATTTTCTCAGAGAGATTGTTATAGAGGGTGCTATACAGATTCTGAAGATTGCTACTACAGAGAATCCAGCTGATATGATGACTAAGCCAGTTGCAGTATACAAGTTCAAACTTTGTTTGGACTTGATTGGTGTTCGCATTTTGTTATTCCCGTAAGGGATTTGGTGGTGGGGTTTGTTTTTTTTTTGTGGTCGGAGGTTTTTTTGGTGTTTTGGCAGAGTTCAAGCCAAGGTGGAGATTTGTTATGAGGTGGCTTGAATTCTGATTGAACAGTGCAAGTGTCGTACGTTCGCTCGAGCGGAGGTTCACTCAGCTCGAGCGAAGTCAAACAGAGAGCTTCGCTCAACATTCGCTCGACACTCAGTTCGAGCGAAGTCAGACAGAGAGCTTCGCTCGACATTCGCTCGACACCCAGCTCGAGCGAATTCAGACAGAGAGCTTCGCTCGACATTCGCTCGACATTCAGCTCGAGCGAATTCAGGCAGAGAGCTTCGCTCGACTCTCGCACAACTGTTTGCTTGAGCGAAGTACAGAATATCTACGTTCGCTCGACACTCGCTCGACGTTCACTCGAGCCAATGTTCACAAAAGTGAATTCTCACTTTTTGCTATAAATATCAAACGGCGCCCCCTCTCATTTCAACTTCTTCAGAATTCATTTGGCATTTGTTTTTTAGTGTTTTCTTGAGAGAAGAAGTCTAGAGTGAGTTTGAGAGATAACTTCCTTGTGAAGTTTTGTTGTATTGATTTGTACTCCATCTCTGTTGATAGTGAAATCTTCGATACCGACCCCACCAGTGGACGTAGGCTCGTTTTGAGTCGAACCACTTAATTCTTGGTGTTCATTCTGTGTGATTGTCATCTATCTCTTTTGTTTTTTAGTTCCGCTACTATACTTCGTGTTAGTCCTAGCTACACTTATTCCCAACATATATATATACCTTCCTTTTTTGGGGCCACAGTTGTGACATGTGGACTCTGTTGAGGTTAGATTTTGCTTGCTATAAACAATCGTCAAGCTTCCTAAAGTAAGAAAAGGAGTGTTAGCAAGCATTTTATTTTTCTCAATTTTGGAAAAAAGAACCCTCAAAGCCATCTTCTTATTTTAAAAAGTTTAGTGACATTTGAAAGTGAGGAGGATGTGTACTCCACACTACTAAATGAGGAGTGCAGGACACATCCTCAACAATGGATTTAACCTCAGCTACAAAATGAGGAGAAAAGATCAAAAGAACTCTCAAAACTGTCTTCTTATTTTATTGATCTAACCTCAGCTGCTAAATGAGGAAAAAAGATCAAAAGAACCCTCAAAGCTATCTTCTTATTTTATTATATATCATTGTTGAGGATGTGTCCTGCACACCACAAATCCACCACCTCGTAAATCCAAACTTAAAAATTGCATTACTCATACCCTTCTTTTGATTATAAGAAACACAATTTTGAGGGGTTTTTTTTTTCTAATCTTACCAATTATTACTATTAATTTGAAGAGAATTTAATCTTTAAGCTTTTCTTATGAATGGCAATAATATCCAAGAGAGCTTAAGGGCTAGTTTGGATAGTAGAATATTCTGAGAATACTCTGTCAAGATGTTCAAGGGGTTGACGGTGAGAATGGCGGAAAGATGGGATCTTGGCACCTTGTCTAAGCATGGAGAGAGAGAGAGTTCGTGAGTGAGAAGTACAAGGGCAACGTATAAGTGAAAGTGATTTGTTGTGGAAGAAATGGTGTAGTTTGGAGAAGAGGAATAAATGAAGTTGTTTGGGAGACCTTGTCGTTTAGAGTCATCTGTTGTAGCCTTAAACGGCACAATTTATGGTTTTCATATGCAGTTTTATTTGTATTGAACTGTGCATTTTGGTATAGAATTTAGAGGGTCTTTTTAGTCTTTTACGCAAGAGTCTGTTAGGGAAGGGAAACACGAGTACTTAGTGGGGTAAAAAGAAAGGGGAATCATTTTGGAAATTGTCAGATCCTTTTGGATGTATATGGAGGTTTAGGGTGCCTCGAATCATCCCTGTCATTGACTTTATGAAATACAGAATTTCCTTTATCCATTTCCATCATCACGCATACAGTACATTCCTTCACTCTATTGCAATTCACTGCAATTACATATAATGTCAACCAACAAATTAACAAGTGGTATCCCAGAGACAGGCAATCCTCATGGTTGAAGGCACCAGATCAAAGCAAGACTCCACCTAGCGGCAATTCGAAACTCAAGTTGCTGCATTCCAAGTTCTCACAGATCGCATGGATCAAATAATCGATATGTTGAGCATCATAGTGGAACACCATTGTGAGATGGCCAATCACAAACACCATCCAGAAAGGGATCTGGAGACCCACAATCCAAGGAGAATAACCTGCAAATGAGTAAAGTTAGACTTTCCACATTTCGATTTCGATGGGGAAAACCCAACAGAATGGTTATTCAAAGTTAATAACTACTTTGAATTCCATCAAACACAACCAACTCATAAGTTATTAATGGCTTATTAACATGGTTGGTGAGGCCTTGGTCTGGTACCAAGACTCTTGGGAGAGTGGCCATTTTACAAACTGGGAGAACTTTAGTCGAGCACTCCAAATCAGGTTTGGACCCACGGCATGGGATGATCCCATGGAAGCTCTAACCAGGCTGAAACAAACCACCACGATCTTAGCTTACAATGCTCAATTTGAGTCTCTTTCGAACATGCTCAAGGGCCTTCCTGAAGCACACAAGCTTAGCTATTTTATCAGCGGGCTGAAGGATGAGATAAGGTTGCTCCTATGTATGTTTAATCTCGTGAGTCTCAATGCAGCATTTGGCCTTGCCAAGATCCAAGAGGAATTTATGACAACAACCAAGAGAAGTTGGAAGACAGGGGGAGGGGAGAAGTGTCATGACTATCCAAACAACTTATTACATATACCCTTTTTCCAGTGAAGGGGGAATAGATGGAGCAGTGCTGCCAGAAAAGAAAATATTCTCTACCCAGATGGATGAGAAGCAGAAAAATGAGTTGTGTTACTACTGTGATGAAAAGTGGAACCACTCTCACACTTGCAAAACTCCTAAGGTATACTTATTACAAGGAGAGGAGGATGGTGGGGAGAGGGTGCTGGAAGATGTTCTACCCGAGGTCATGAAAGGGGAAAAGAAGCTAGAGAAATGGGAACCTGAAATCTATTTGAAAGTCATTGCTGGAACACCAAGTCCCGGTATGATGAAGCTGCTGGGGCTGATTGAAGGGGTCCAGGTAGTCATCTTAGTGGACTCAAGAAGCACACACAACTTCCTAAACCCATCGGTGGTCCAAAGAACCAAGTTGAAGATAGATGGAGCTAAGAGGCTAGCAGTGAAGGTGGCTAAAGGGGCTGTGATCCACAGTGAAGGCCACTGTGACTCAGTGAAGCTTAGAGTGCAAGGTAAACTATTCTACCCCTCTTGTTACATGCTCCAATTGGGTGGTTGTGATATGGTGCTAGGGGTAAATTGGTTGGAAACCTTCGGACCAATAACTTGGGATTTTTCAAAACTTTCTATGAGGTTTGAGCATGAGAAACAATAAGTTGAACTTAAGGGACTCCAACTGAGACAACCCACCTTTGAGAGCAGCTGTAAGGCCCTTATGACTTCATTATCAAGGGGTAAAGGGTTCCTTTTACATATTCAAGAGGAGGGAAGTGGGCAGGGGTCAGAAGTGAACAATGTAGAGTTGAAGAAATTATTAAGTATTTTAGAGGGGTTTTTGAGGAACCTAAAGGGTTGCCCCCATCCAAGCCCCAAGACCATAAAATTGTACTTAAAGAGGGAGCGCAACTGATTTCCATCAGACCATACGGCTACCCATACTATCAGAAATCTGAGATAGAAAAAATAGGGGCTAAGTTGTTAAACAATGGGATTGTCAGACCTAGTTCCAACCCCTTCTCATCCCCAGTATTGTTGGTACGCAAGGCGGATGGAAGCTGGAGGTTATGTGTGGATTATCAGGCCTTGAACTAGGGAATTGTCAAGGACAAATTCCCAATTCCCGTGATAGACGAGTTGTTAGATAAGTTGCATGGGGTTGAGTTTTTCTCTAAATTAGATCTTAGGTCGGGTTACCATTAAATCAGGGTGGTAGAGGAGGATATTGAGAAAACGGTCTTTCGTACTCATGAGGGGCATTATGAGTTTTTAGTGATGCCATTCGGGCTCACTAATGCCCTATCTACTTTCCATGGCCTAATGAATGAGGTTTTCATACCATTGTTGAGGAGATGTGAGTTGGTTGTTTTTTATGACATCTTAATTTATAGTAAAAATTGGGTGGAACACTTAGGCCATCTCAAACTTGTGTTGGAGATACTACAGGCTAATAAACTCTTTGCTAAGTTGTCTAAGTGTAGATTAGGATAGGGTCTCTAACAAAATGCTTAGTTAATATAAATGTTAAAGTATTAACATCATCTTCTAATGGTTAACCATTTTCTGTTTTAATTATATGCATTCTTTCATCGTGTTTATATTGATTTAATATTTCATTTCTTTATTCACTTGAAAATAATAATTAATATTTTAATATTCTATTTCATTAATATTTTGATACTACCTAAAAATTAGGCAGTTAAAGTAATATAATATGTAATCTTCATCATGACTAGTTTTCTTCATGGAACCATAGAACTCCAATCCTTGTGCTTTAAAGATTTAGGCCTCGTTTATTTTCGCAGATGAGATAAGATGAGTTGTGATAAAAGTTGAAAGTTGAATAAAATATTGTTAATATTTTTTTAATATTATTTTTATTTTAAAATTTGAAAAAGTTGAATTGTTTATTTTATTTTGTGTGAGAATTTAAGAAAATTGTAATGATTAGATGAGATGAAATTTTTTATAAAAGTGAACAAGTTAAATTCAAACACGCTCTAATCGCGCCCCACATGTGATCATAACGAATAAGTTTGATCTTACTTGTTCATTGATATAAAGTTCAATTCAACATAACTAATTTTCCTAACTTGAATTATTATATAGATTAATCAAAAGCTTTGGGCTAAGTTTGGTTACAAAGAATTTTGAGAAGGAAAATGAGAAATATATAATCATTTTCACAACTTTTTACATAATCATGTTTTTAAGTCAAGGTATTTTTTATTAAACGATTATACTTTTATCATTGTTTTACAAAAATACCCACTTAAATTTTGTATATTTTCTAAAAAAATATTATTCATTCTTCTTTTGAAAATTGCTCCAAACAATTCTCACAAATAACAATTGGCCAACACTAAAAGAAAGAAATTAAGAAAGGGGGTGAACCTCCAATTTAAAGGAAATAACAAAGATATAATTTTTAAATTTTTGTATAATTCTATTTTAAATTAAATATAAATTATAAATCAATGCAGGATTTAAAGGGAAAATAATAAATTATATTAATTCGTAAAATTTATTTTATAAAACTTTTTTTAGTTAGTTTTTATAAATGAGTTGAGATTTGTTGAGATAAAAGATAAAAGTTAAATAAAATATTGTTAGAATATATATTTTTAATATTATTTTTATTTTGAGATTTGAAAATTTTGAATTGTTTATTTTATTTTATGTAAGAATTTAAAAAAATTATAAAAATTAGATGAGATGAGATAAAATAAATTGAGAAGAGTCATGAAAACAAACCTGAACTTGTTGCTTCTAGCTGGAGCGTGTTTAACACGAGCCAAGTTCAAGTGTGGTTGTAATCTCAACAAAAATTCTACTTACAACCGGTTTGGGGAACCGGTTGCGGAACCGTGTCCTACGTGGCGATAACGGCGTCGTTTGCAACTTGAGGATGGGAATTCGTTTTCCTGCCTAATTAGAATTTTCACGAGAAAAACGCAAGGCCGGTCGGGTGAGCATGTTATTTTTACACCCATCAATAAAAATTGGCCACGTAAGAGATGCAGAACAAATATCTACACTCGCACACACTCTCTCTCTCTCATCTCTCTCCTTGGTCGTGCTCTCTCTCCTCACTCTGCCATTGCTCGCTAGGAGCATCTAATATTTTTTTCTCTCTTCTTACTGCGAGCAGAACACAACAGTACAAATTCTTAATTTTTTTTCTTCTCTTCTTGCTGGGAGTAGAACACAGCAGCTTTAAAGCTTTTTCGAAGCGTAAATTTTCTGGTAGTAAATTTACATATAGCGTCTTCGAGGAGGAAGAAGAAGATGGTTCCGTGATGCTGGGTCTGGGCGTTTGCTGGTGCTTCAATCTTTTTGGGTATTTGTTGTCTATCCATAAACATTTGCAAACTCATAAAGAAAAGCACAAAAAATTGGATGCATATGCCAAAACTCAGTCGGCATGGAAAAAAATAGAAAAAGAGAGGAGAGAGGGGGAGAAAGAGAGAGAACGATGGGGGAAGGGGAGAGGGGAGAGAGAGGGGGATCAACTACATGCAGATACAAAATGTATTTTACTAAGATGTCTATGTGGCAATTTCTAATAGGTGGGTGTAAAAGAAAATTACACACCCGACCGGTTCGGAGCTTCACCCAATTTTCACATTTCACATTCCCATCCTCCCGCTCGATTTCTTCCCTCCTTCCCATTCCCATCCTCCCCAATCCCATCGCATCGTCTTCCTCTGCACTGGTTCGATCAGCGTCGAAACCAGTAAGCCGGCGCCCTCTTCTCCCTATTCCCATCCATTCCACGAACCCACTTCGTCTTCTCCACTAGAGCCACGAAGCCGGTTCGTCTTCTCCACCATATCGGCAATCCGAAGCCCTATAGAGCAAGTAGGCACTTCTACTCCTCTTCTCCTCAAACCCAAGACCCACAAACCCTGCTATCTCAGGCTCTTACCACATATTTGAACCCACGAAGCCCTGTCGTCTTCGAACACTAGATCTGAAATGTGAAGCCCACAGAGCATCGAATCCCTAACCCCTAACCCTAACCCTAACCCTAACCCTAACCCGTAACACTAACCCTAACCCGTAACCCTAACCTTACCCTAACCCCAAATAATTTGGCATAATCATCAATCGGGCCGATTTTCAAAATCAGGTTAGTTATCTAATTGTTATATTTTCTTTTCTATTTTTGGGGTCCGATTAAGAACTTCACTTTGAATCCCTGTGAAGAATCATAAGAAAAATTAGAAGTAGTGGATTGACTTTGTTGGAATTTTTATTTGTATATCAGTTTTTGCGTTACTTTAGTGTTCACTCTGTTGCAAGTATTAATCTCATAGTGCTCGAGAGGCAAGTAATCTTATTCAAGAAGAGGTAGTACTCATATATATACTTATTTTAAAAAAATATATATATTTGCAAGTCTGTTTATTCACAAACGTTTTAGTAACTTTATAAAATGGGTGATCACATCATCCATGATAATTGATGTTTTATCTACCAACTTATAAATAGTACTAGAATATGGACATTTCACTCAAACTCTTCATCACATCTACCAATATTATTCTCTTTCTTTTTCTTTTTTTAATTCCATTAGGCTTAAACCCTCTTCAACTTTTTAATATCTTTACCTAGCTGTCATGTGACTTACTTCAACCCTAAATGATTAACCTGATCCCACCCTAAGTTAAGCAAAGTTTCAACTAAAGTTTGAATACTCCTAGTACTATGCATGCACTTGGTTTCAGCCTCAACATATATAAAGCATGAAAATAGCTTGGAAAACGAAAAAAAAATTGCATTATTTGACGTCCTTGCAGCCTGCCCCATTTTAGACAGAGTACTTGTGTGCAAGTGTCGAACACTTTCTTTAAAAAAAATAGGTAAATGTAGGATTCACATGGAAAAAATGTATTTTTTTAGCAATGAATCACATTCTTTTTCATAAAACTTTGAGATTTGAGTTTTGAATTTTAGCATAAATATAAACATATGAACTTCATAATATTTAAAAAAATGTGTTTAATATTTATAATTCTTAAGAGGTAGAGATGTGTTATATAACATTTTACAATAATTGGTAAGGGGGAGGGGGGTTTTCTAAATTTTTGGAGGTGGATATTTTCTCTACCAATTGTGGAATTGGGTTCAAGATCCTTAGATATTGTAGACAACACCCTAGCCCTAAAATATTTATGGGTTGGATTAGGGTTGACTAATAGGTTTGGATCGGGTTGAACTAATAGTATCATGTATTAAATATTTTTGGTTTTGATCGAGTTGAACTAATATGACATCTTCATTCTCTCTTTATGTGCATATCCCTTATTAAATCTTTCTGGCACATTCTAAAATTTATAGCTGTCCTCACTTTTTTATGAAAATCAAGTGCCTTATCTTCGTTGCCCCAAACTTCTATGGGAGAACAACATTCAAAACACGCACCTTTATTTTTAATAAAATTCAGAATACAGACCTTGATGTGCACTTGAGTGACTCAATCAATATGGTGATCCTAAATATTGTGAAGTCATTATAATTTCTATCAATAAACCCCACTAAGACTTCTAAAAATGGGTATAGACTTTGTTGGACTTTTTTGTCTGTGTTTGTTCGACACTTCTTCAATGATGGCCTGACTTCACTCAGTTTCAGTGATAAATGGCTTTGTTTGTTTGTGTAGTTAATAATAATTTGTGAAGAAGTATGTTTTCCTTGTTTTGGCTGTATTTATCTTCATTTGTTTTTTATCCTGATATGCTAGTGTACTGCAGAACAAATATATGTTTTGTTTAGAGAAAATGAAAGAAAAAACGCCCTAACGTATTATTTTAGGGCTATGTTATTGGCTTTGCTTATCAATTTTAAATATGCATTGACTAATACAAGGGATCCATGGCTTGGTTTTTCAGAATCACGCATGGCATCATCCCAATAATGATGATGTCATAGTTAACTTGGGAGTTTGTACTGTGTGCAGGGAGATGCGATGTGTGAATTCTTTGTATATGCGGATATATTTCAGTTGTTAGAAGAGTACATTTTATCAAGAGAGAATAAGATTTCGAAGACGTGGGATGATGTATTAAAGTGCGAGTATGTCGTTCGCAAAAGGGAAGATAAAGTGAGAGAGATGGCGAAGAATCTAAGAAAGGAAAAACGAAAGTTATTGTGTTTGTATTAAGTTGTCACATTTGTAATAGTGTTTGCTTGGTTTAGATAAATTTCATGTAAAAAGTCCTTTTGTTGGATTAGATCATTAATCCATGTAGAGGTTCATTTTGGCTGGTTTATATAACTAGGTATTTGGGTTTGTTTTTTGTTTTGCTCATCTTGTGAACTTGTTTTGTAAATAATTTGTGAAACCTGTGTAAAAATGGGACGTTATTGTTAGTGTGTAAATTATTTGTGAAACCTGTTTTCTTTTACTGTTATTTTTCGTTTATTGTTAGTTTTGAAAAATCAAAGCCATGTACAAGCTGAATATATGGAGTATTGTGACATACTATCTCTTTGTGTTTACTGTCTACGTAGCAATGAAATCTCTGGAGTAATTTCCCATGTAACGTACAGGTGCATAGACGTAAAACCAACTGTAATTTCTCATGTAATTTCCATGTAATGTCCCATTACAAATCAAAGCCAAAAGTAAAACCAACTGCATTCATACATAGACGTCCTGGAGAAGTTTCTTCATACTATATGAACCTACAGTTCTAAGATTGCATAAGTCAGTATACATTTTAAGATAGATCATATACATAGCCATAATTCTTGAAGGGAAAAAAACTGCTTGGTAGGCATCAGAATACAAGCCATGACTCCCAGCTGTATGCTACTTTGGCTCATCAAGGACTCAAAACTCCTTGGATATATAAACAAGGGCAGACCAAACGGAGCAATTTCATTGTGACTATACATTTCTTGGGTTCAGGTGACTGCTTCCAGTCTTCGTGCTTACTTATATGTCAACACAATCAATAAAAACTTATCTGTCAACACAATCAATAAAAACTTATCTGTCAACACAATCAATAAAAACTACCTCAAATGCCGAACAAACCACTAAATAACCAAACAATATATGCCATCAATAAAATCAATATAGGCAACTTTATTGGTGGTAATATTATTGCTGCTTTCAAACATTGAGATTGTTTAATTCCCATTTACCCAGAATATTATCCAACCAACAACAATATTTATATATATATATATATATATATATCTACGTTATGGGTAGCTGCCATTTACCAAGAATATTATCCAACCAACAACAATATTTATATATATATATATATATATATATATATATATACAAGTTATGGGTAGCTGCCATTTATATATCTTTTTACATGTAGTAGTTGGTGCATGCAGAAGTACCATGCAGCATATAAACAACTACTGCACATTAAACCAAAACAAACTTGACACTGAAATTTAAAAGAGTATCCGACTTGGCCTGATAGAGTGAAGCGAGAGACCAAATATGCAACTTCCAATGCTTGTGAATTAGACCTAAATCAGGATGGCAGCGATTCAATCTACATATAAGTCTTCTCAGCAAACAAGAATTAGTCATTAAATCAAAAAATATACATACCCACAATGATCATATCATTGTCGTGGTTGTGATCCATCAAATCCAAATTGCATCTGTAAAAAATATTAACTCATATTAATGTGCTGCCGACTAATATGATCATTAAAATACCGTTATAGTTTCGATCCACTTACGCTTTCTTGACTTTGAGACACTGACTTTGTTCATTTATTTATCCACCCATTAGTTTGGCAAAAATAAACTATCCAATTAATTACTACAAACCGATAAATGCACGGCTTGAATTAAAGGCCAAATGCACTTACCTGTGACTTCACCTTTTGTATAAGTTCTGTTTTTTGCTTCTCCAACTGCCTGCCGTAGCTACTGAGTTTCACAATCTTTCCTTCAAATCTCTTATTTCTGAATCTTTCTTTCTGCAGGCAACTACTCTATCTCGTACCAAGCACCTTGGAAAGGAAGGGAAATAAAAGGTTTAGCTAAAATAAGGAGTTTTATTGTTAAAAAAAACCAACCTTAAACTCGAACTAAGAAATGGAAAACTTTTTGACTCCAACTAAAGAGTTCCTACCTAGAGGAGGATGCTAAATTTAGAGGTATAGCTAGCTGGTCCTAATGGCCGACTGATACCATGATAAAGATATAAAAACAGAGTTCTTGGTTCAGAGAACTGGAGCTAGTGGTGCATTGCAATCACATGTTTTTATAAGCATTGCAACCACTTTTTGCAACTATATTTGATTTATCAGCAATATTAGAATCAAGTGTTGAGTTTAACATCTTTTTACTTTCCAAATAATGAAAATACAAGTCAACTAATTTTTTGAAGTAAGACGAGAGTGTTCTGCTCCAGCGTTGGTTGCTAACATTTCTTTCACACATCTTATCAAACAGGTAAAATGCAAGAGCTCAGGTACAAGCTCCAACATCACAACAAGCAAGTATATAAGGCGGTTCGAAATCAGGTTGGATAGGCAACATAAACTTCGCTTTGCATTGCACACATTGAGGTTGGAACGGAGCCTGAAGTGGTTTGTTTTGGAAAATACTCACGGCTTCACGTGATTTTATGAACTCTGTAGGTTTAGGTGCGTATCCAAATCATTCTGCAGGACCATTTGTAACCCTTGTCCCTTGTGTCAAATACTGGCATTTATTTTTTGGGTCATCGAGATTGCATTAAACTTATAAAACAGATACAAAAGGAGTGTGTCAAGCTTCAACAAACATTATCTTTAAAGAACACGAAGAAGTAAAAACAAACAATACAGTGCAAAAAAGAAAATCCAAGTCGGAGAAATAAACACTCTTCCCGAGCATTTGAACTAAATCCTGATAAAGTGATGCATACACTTTTGAAAGCTTTTCAACCTGGGAATTATGTAGGAACAATTTCCTTACCTTTTCTGTTTGACATTGATTTTAAGCAGAGGAGAGAGTAATCCATAAAGTTTCATGAACGTAACTTTGCTCACCTCCTCACTCAGTGGCTAGTGTGTTTTTGGAACCGTAAAGAAGGCAACGGGGGCGAGACCGGTCTGGTCCACGGCGGCGACCACAGACTCTTGGTTCAGAGAAAACGAATCGGAGGTTCACTTTTTATTTTTGCTTTCCCTCCATTTCTCTCGCATATTTCACTCACTTGGTTTGAGTTTTCTTTTATTTATTAATAAATTAGCAGCTGACGTGGCCGGTTCCGCGCCGGTTCCGCACCGGCGGTTGCATACAGAAGAACAGGTGATCTTAACTCTCTTCTCATTTTCTTATGTTGTTGTCGTCCTCTCTGTCTCTCTCTCTCTCATCGCACTTGTCACTCACACTCACACTCACACTCACATACAGAAAGACCAACATGGGGTTTAATCTGAAGGGAACCAAGGATGAACAATTCCCACCCATACCATAAATTCCAAGCTTCTTTTTCTCGTTCTTCTCCTTCATTCCTAGCTTTTCCGCTTCTCAGCTAACGCCCACCTTGTACACTCCATGCCCATCTCAAGTTTCTGTTCCAAACCCTAGTTTCTGTCCCCAAAAATCCACGCCCAAGATGACCCATTTTCCCTCAATTCGTCATCATGTCATTGCCATTTCAGGCTAGGTAAAGCCACTCACACTGCTGGTGTTCTATAAAGGTTTTAGTTTTGGTATATATTTTTAATTTAATTTTCTTTTCTGTGGGCTTTTTGATTTGGTGCATTTGGGTGTAGCCAGGAGGGGGAAGCTATGGAAGGGGACGAGCATGGGGTTCTGCTGGCTTGTGTAATTCCGGGGACCCTATTCGCGGTTTTGGGTTCGGCTTCGTTCTCTATTCTTTGGGCTGTTAATTGGAGGCCCTGGAGGATTTACAGGTAACGTTTTCCCTCAAATTTAAGCTTTTGTGCCTGCTTCCTAGCCCGGATTGGAACTTCATCTAAGTTTTCACTGTTAGACTATGTTGTATTTGGTTTTCTACCATCAACTAAAGATGGGTATGCTTATATGTAAATTTCTGGATTTAACTTTAATGGATTTCAAATGCATAATTACAGAAACACTACAATGCACTATTTGGTAAGCTATCTCTCTCTCCCTCTCTCTCAAAGTTTTTGTGATTTTTGGAATTCTTAATATAATTGGTAGGGTATTTATAATGAATCCTGGTTTCTGAAGAATTTACTTGGGAAGAACAGGTTCTGAACAAGCTCTAAACTTTTATATAACAAAAGACCCGTAAGTAGCGAGTTTGTGGCATTTATAATTGTTTAGTTGATATATGGGACTGTAATTGCTTTTCTTAGACTGTTTTTAAACATGAACTTGGCATGCTGATTTTAATTATGATCAACTTGCTTTCCCTTTCGGGATTTCATAATGATCATTGCTTTCCCTTGAAAAGTATTTGGAAATGTAAGGTTCCTCCCAAGATTGCTTTCTTTGTTTGGGCTACGTCCCTTGGGAGAATCCTCACCGCTGACAATTTGAGGAAACAAGGTCTCATTAGTACGGGTTGGCGTTTCTTGTGTAAGAATAGCAGGGAATCTCTGAATCATCTCATGTTAGATTGTGAGGTGGCTAGGTTCTTGTGGGATAAGATCTTTAGCTGGATTGGTGTGGCATGGGTTATGCCCGGAAGAGTACTGGATATTTTTAAGTGTTGGACAAGTCTTAGGGGTAATGTTCATATCACCGCTGTTTGGAAATTCATATCTCACTATATTATGTAGTGTTTGTGGATAAAGAGAAATAATAGGTGCTTTGAAGACAAGGAGCGTTTCTTGGACAAGTTGAAGAGATTCTTTTTTGCCACACTATTTTCTTGGGCTTTTGCCATTGTTTGTGATGGGGATTACCATCAACAAAATCTTACTTTTACTTATAAAAAAAAGTGTTTTCGAGAATCCCACTGAGTGAGCTGTGTACCAAAAGCTTCAAAAGAATCTGCTTTATGTAAAAGGCTAGTTGGAGAAGATGAAGATGGAGCTCAGTGGTGTTTTAAAAAGCTTGGAGATGGGCTTGGGTAAGTTAAGTAAATCGATTGGGTCAATAGACGTGTGTATTGGAAGTTTAAAGGTGGTCCATGTGGGCTCTATGTCATCTGGAGTGGGCATTCAAAAATTAAAAGGAAAAGAATTATGTCATGGTTCGATACTCTATTTAGAAGGCCCAACCCAACTTTTAGTGGAAACCTTTGTCCCGTATACTTGAGCTCTTGCCTATTCTAACGATCAATAAAATTTTGTTCACCGATAAAAAAAAAACTTTTAGTGGAAACCTAAGTCGTGGGCTGGGTTTGCTAAACAAGCGTGTATGGGCCATTTAAATAATATGGATGCGGGCCCTTCTTATTCACATCTGAATGCATTCACCATGTTTGGGTTGGGTAACCCAGACCCTACCCTACGTAGTATTGATGCCACTCACTTGCTGCTCACTTTCGTTTGCACCTCCAACTTTGCATTTGCCTTGCGCACTCCATTTAGCTATCACAAAGTGAGCATACCCCTCCGTATTAACCTTACCATAGGTCTTTGATTAGGAATAGAGCTTGACAGTGAATTTTTTTGCCAGAGGTTGCTTCCTCTCTACTTCACGACATTGAAAGTTCCGAGATGGACTCATAATGTGGAAAAATACTTGCAAGATGACCCCCATATCATCTTCTCCAGTGGCCACCCCTCGTTGTTGATCCTACATCTTCCAAACTTACCCTGCATATGGATTCATGGATAACACTCATTAGGTCTGCCTCGAGTATCTCTCAACACTTTTAAGCAATAGAAAAGCTGTCCTAACTGAGTGCCTTCTCTCCATTTAGAGCTTGCAAGAAATCAAGGGCCTCACTTTTTTCAAACTCTCTCTCCATCCACTTGGCTTCCTCCACTCAAATAGCATCAGATCAGAGTCCACACAATTTTGGGCTCCAACTGAACTGTTCAGTGTAGATATTACTTGAAGATGAAAAATTTAGAAAGTAGTGAACTCATCTAAAAGTAAAGATGATCAGTGCGCTGTTTGCTTATGCATCCTGTTTGTCTTTGTCCCTTAACGTTCTTACAGATGTGAAAGACTCTAGAGTGGTGGGGAAGCTTTCTGCAGATTCTTTTCTACAGCTAGTCACCTTGTTTGTTAGAGTCAATAAATTCTCTCCTTATTTTTATGACCTGTAAATTTTCTTTTTGATCATTGGCTGTAAGTGATATGTTTAATTTTGCTTAGAGTTATTTCAAGCTGTCAATCCTTTCTTGCTTATCCTGTAATTAACTTGAAATACGGTACTCTTGACTGTTGTTTTCTGGTTTCTCTTTCCAGTTGGATTTTGCTAGAAAATGGCCAGATATCTTGCAAGGGCTGCACCTCCATTTACTTTGTGGTTTCTTGAATTTGTCTGCTTGGATGGTTGTAATTTCTCCGGTTGTGGTGCTTATTTTATGGGGATCCTGGTTGATTGTTATATTGGGTCGAGATATAATTGGGTTGGCTGTGATAATGGCTGGCACTGCTCTTTTATTGGCATTCTATTCAATCATGCTTTGGTGGAGAACCCAGTGGCAAAGCTCAAGTATGTAATTTGCTGATTTTTTGAATTGTTGTTATTATTTATCATCGAACAAACTAATTTCTACTAATCCTATTTGCGTGGAAATCATATCCCATGTTGGAGCTTGTTCTGGGTTTTAATTTGTGATTTCAAAGATGGATATTTTTCTTCAGCTGAAAAAAGGGCACATGATTCTAGGCTCGTTTCAATAGATAAATGCCATTTTGTGTGAGTCCCACTTCCCATGGTGATGTTTCCTATTGCTTGCACTATGAGATCTAGATGCTGCTTGGCTTGTTTCAATGCCATTTTGCATGTGATTCCCACTTGTAGATATTAATGAAGTCATATATTGTAAAAAAGTACAAAACAATTTTTATAATTTCAAATTAAATGATTATTTAAAAAAATTTATAATTTATTATTTTTTTGAAAGTAAAAGTTTCCATGTGGCATTTTTGGATTGCCACTTTTCTCAATTGACTTTTTTTTTTATAAGTAATAATTTTATTCAAAGTAATAGGCATAAGCCCAAGTACACAGGACGTATACAAAGGAAACACCTACTACTTCCAAAAACAAAAAGAAACTGACACCAGAAAAACTAAAACAGAAGCCGGAAATTATCCACCATTACAAAAGCTTTAGCCCAAGAACTCAATGTACTCAAGAAAAAATCCCTAAGATCTCCCTAAAATAAGGAGAATTGTCATGTTCCTCTCTCTCTCTCTCTCTCTTTTTCATGTTTTCTCTCGTCATTTTTCCGGCGCTTCTCGCCGGGAATAATCGTTAAATTTCTTTTCCTCTTACATAAATTTCTTCTTTTTCTTTCTTTGCGTTTAGTTGTTAGTTTTTTCTTGGCTTTTGAGTTGGGTGTTGGGAGGGGGTATCGATGGAGTGTAGTTTTAGGGTGGAAGCTAAATCTTTTGTGTTTAGAAAGAAGGGGGGTAATCTTATTCGTATTGTCGAGAAGTGTAGGAAATTTATTAAGGTTCTGTACCTTAGTGGAGATGCAATGGTCTGGATGGCTAAGGTGGTTGAGGATCGTCTGAGTTTTACTAGTAATAGAGCTTTTTTTCAGACCAGAAGGGAGGGTAATAGTCTTCCTAATCCAACTTTCTCATAATTCTTATGGAAGATTTGTTAAAGTGATGGAGTTGGGTGAGGGTAAGGGGAAAGGAATTACGTAGTTCCTGAAGGGAAAAATGGTTGTGGCTGGTCTGGTTTCATGCAAAAGGCTTGTGAGATTGCCGGGTCTAGACCCTCTGTTTCTGTTCAAGTAAAAAGAGGCCCATTTGATGCCGTGAGGAAGAAAAGTACCAGAGAAACTCCTTACTTAGTTGCTGCCAAGAAATTTGCAGATGTTGATTTCGACATCAATAGGAGTGATTTGGTTGAATCATCAGGAAGAACCAAGGAGGTATTGAAGGAGATGAACAGTCGTAGGGTCTCTTCTGTTGAGGGTGACGTTTGGAGTTCCGAGATGTGGAAAAAAGTTAGGGAAGTTGAGGGGTCTCTTTGGCACATTCGGGCGGAATTAATGGGTTGGGAAGAAAAAATTGGCTCTTTATTATTTTCAGTAGATAAAGGCTTGGGTCTCTTGATGGACTAGGGAATTGTGAAGAGTGGGCCTCAGACTGTTAAGCCTTCTGGGAGTATGATTGTTGGGCCAAATAGAGGCCCAATTGGAAAGCCCTCTGAGGCCTCCCCTGTTTATCGCCAGAAAGGGGTTGGATTTCGCCCCTCGGCTACGAGGCTTTCCCCGGTTCAGAAGTTTGATCCTTCTTAGACAAGGTCGCCAGCGAGGTGCGAACCGTCGGGTCCATTCTGGTGATGAGTTTTGCGGTCGTGAACATTGCAAAGGGAGATGGAATCAAAGATTGTCGTCGCCTGATAGTCCCTGGGTTTTCTCCTTCGGCTATGGTGGACTGCGATGGTCAGTGTCCTGGTCTATCTTCATAGAAAAGGTCGCCGGTGAGGTGCGAGTCGACGGGGACTTTAGAGTTGCCAAGATTGACGGCTGTGAATAGTGCTGGGGGGTTTATTTCTGCGGCAAAGCTGGTGTATGCCCAGCCCAGGGAGGAAATGGGTTCGATCTCGTCAGTGCCTTTACAGAAGGGGTCGATGGAGATGGGGGGGGGGTCTTCTAGCAGTATCCCGACATTGTCTGTGTTAGTGCTAGAAGGGTTGGAGGATGGAGTGTCGTCGGTAGAGCTTATGGGATCGAGCCTAGTTCAGATTGTGGAGGCAGATGATGCTTTATCTCAAGATGTTAGGGATGGGGCCATGGAGGAGTGTAGGGAAGGTTTAAAGGGTCAGATTCATCTGTGGATGGAGTGCCCTGCACTTTTCCTAATAATTCTGGTTTACAGTTGGTGTTGGGGGGAGGTGAAGACTCCGTTTCGTGTGAGTCAGGGGAGATTTTAGAATTTGATGAGGATGTAAATCCTGTCCCTTTGAGTTATTTGAATCCAGTTCTTGAATGGCCTTGTAACTCTTTTGATTGGGTTCTGAGGAAGGTTGAAGAGATCAAAGATGTTGTGGGGATTTCTTGTAATGGTTATGATGAACAGTTCAGTGCTCTTCTAATTGCTATAGAAGCGGGTCAACCTGCTTTGGCTAAATCTGCTGCTAAAAAGGAGAGGGAACTCAAAAGGTTGGAGTGTTCTGTCACCTACAAGTCTAAAGATGGAAGGGGGGGAAAAAGGTAAAGAAAGCGCTGTATCTGGTATGTCATAAAGCCCAAAATCATTTCTTGGAATGTTCGGGGTTTAAATGATTATAGGAAGCGTTTAAGGGTGAAATATTGATTGCGTCAAAGGAAGGCCGATGTGATGGAATAAAGAGGAGTTTGGGCTGTTGGACACCAAGAGGAAGCGGCTTATGGAGGAGATGCAATCTTTGGAAGAGAAGGAGGTGCAAGGGTTGTTGGAAGAGGATAGAACCAGAAAATTAGGGGTGGTTTCTGAATTGGAAAATTTAGCCTTAATGGAAGAAATTTCTTGGAGGCAAAAGTCGAGGGTGTTATGGCTGAAGGAGGGGGATAGGTGTACTAAATTTTTTCATCAAATGGCTAACTCTCATAGAAGATATAATGCGATTGAGGTTCTTCGTGATGGGGACAGGTTGATTATGGATCAAGAAGATGTTAAGGCCCACATTATGAATTTTTTTTGAGCAGTTGTTTTCAGAAAACTATTCTTGTAGACCAAAACTGAACAGCCTTGTTTTTAATTCTATAGAGCAGGTGGATGCTGTGTGGTTGGAAAGAGAGTTTGAAGAAGAAGAAATTCTAGATGTGGTAAAGGGTATGGATAAGGATAAGGCTCTGGGTCTGGATGGGTTCACTTTGGCATTTTTTCGATTTTGCTGGGATGTTGTAAGAGATGATATTTTGAAGGTGTTTGCCGAGTTCCACTCGTATATGAGGTTTGAGAAGAGTTTGAATGCTACTTTCATTGCTCTTATTCCGAAGAAGGCAGGGGCTGTGGAGTTAAGAGACTTTGGGCCTATTAGTTTGGTGAATGGTATTTATAAAATTATCTCTAAGGTCTGGCAAACCGTTTGAGTACGGTGATGGAGAGGATAATTTCACCATCTCAAAATGCTTTTGTGAGAGGTAGGCAAATTTTAGATTCTGTTTTAATTGCTAATGAATGTTTGGAGAGTAGATTGAAGGTGGAGCAAGCTGGTATTCTTATTAAATTGGATATGGAAAAGGCTTACGACCATGTAAGCTGGGATTTTCTTGATTATTTATTGAGGAGATTTGGTTTTGGTGTTAAATGGTGCTCGTGGATTAAGCATTGTGTTTCGACTTCAAAATTTTCTATTTTGGTGAATGGAGAACCGGCTGGTTTCTTTTGTAGCTCCCGCGGATTGAGGCAAGGTGATCCCATTTCCCCATTTCTTTTTGTTATGATTATGGAGACTTTGAGTAGAATGATTGAGAAGGCTGTGGAGGGTAATCTTCTGTCCAGTTTTGTGGTGGGTAATGAGACTAGGAATAGTCTAAAGATCTCTCATTCGTTATTTGCCGATGACACTTTGATTTTTAGTGAGCCTGATTTGGATAATATACATGCTTTAAGAGCACTTTTGCTGTGTTTTGAAGCTGTTTCGGGATTAAGAGTTAATTTATCTAAGTCTGAAATTCTGTGGGTGATGTTCAGAATTTATCAGACTTGGCTTTATTGGGATGCAGAATCTCTTCTTTGCCCTTGAGGTATCTTGGGCTTCCTTTGGGAGCCTCTTTTAAAGCTGTTAGCATTTGGGATGGGGTGATTGAAAAAATTGAAAGGAGGTTATCTGGTTGGAAGAGGATCTACTTGTCTAAGGGGGAAAGACTAACTCTTTTAAAGAGTACGTTGTCCAACCTGCCCACCTATTTCCTTTCTCTTTTTCCTCTTCCGGCAAGGGTTGAAAAGAGAATTGGGAGTTTATTTCTTATGGGGAGGCAAAGGTGAGGAAAAGAAGTTTCATTTGGTTAGTTGGAAGAAGGTTTGTCAACCATTGGATTGTGGTGGTTTGGGGATTAAAAATTTAAGGATTTTTAATAGAGCTTTACTTGGGAAATGGCTTTGGAGATTTCAAATGGAGAGTAAAGCCCTTTGGAAAAATGTGATAGAAGTGAAATATGGAAGTTTGAGGGGAGGTTGGTGTACTAAAGCAGCTAGTGGAGCTTACGGGGTTAGTTTGTGGAAATTTATTAGAAAAGGATGGGATTCCTTCTCCAATAATTTCAGATTGAAGGTTGGGGATGGAAAGAGGATTCTCTTTTGGCATGATCTGTGGTGTGGGGATATTGCTCTTAAGCTGGAATTTCCTACCCTTTTCAGTATTGCGAGGGATCATAATGCAACTATTTATGATTCCAATTGTAGTAGTAACAACAAGGTTGATTGGAATATCATTTTTAAAAGGGACGTTAATGATTGGGAAGTGGATGAAGTTAAGGCTTTGCTGGTTAAACTCTACAGTTCAAAGTTGGTGTTAGAAAGAGAGGATAGCATGGTGTGGATTCCTGCTGGAAATGCTAAGTTTTCAGTTTCTACTTATTACAGAATTTTGTCAAGCCAAAGTTGTTGTGTTTTTCCTTGGAAAAGTATATGGAAAGTGAAAGTTCCCTCTAAGGTTGCTTTTTTCTGTTGGGTGGCTTCTTTGGGCAAAGTTTTGACTACTGATAATCTTAGAAGGAGAGGTATGTTTATTGCTGATTGGTGTGTCATGTGTAAAAGGGATGGAGAATCTGTAAATCACCTTTTTCTTCATTGTGAAGTGACAAGATTCTTGTGGAATTTTGAGTTGGACAGGATTACATTGGGTAATGCCTAGAGAAGTGGTGGATTTATTGGTAGGGTGGAAGGGTTTGGAAGATGATTCCTCCTTGTCTTATGTGGTGCATTTGGCTTGAGAGAAATGGAAGATGTGGGGAAAAACAAACACCCGACATTTCTCAATTGACGTTAATGGATGAAAAACAAATGAAGGACCTATTTCCCAGTGACTCATAGCATATGAGGTTATTTCTTAAAAAGAATTACACAGAAGCCAGATCCTAAGTACCCATAGCACACAGGGTTGTTTGACCAAAATTTCTATAATTTTATTATGGAGAAAAAAATGCTGTGCCTTCTTTCTTATGAATAAAACTTTGTGATTACCTATAAAAAAAAATTATCCAATATAAGGATTTTACCTATAGCTGCCACCCAAGCAAAGAATGTCGCCCTCAAGGGAGCATTACTCCAAATATTGTTCTGTGGGAAATGAATTTTTTCATGTTGAGTCATCATGCAGTAAAGCAATATCACTTTAAATACCCCTTTCTTGGAGGGGACCAACACATCTAATCTTCTCTCCCTGTCGTAATCTGACTGGTCTTTGCAAATAAAAAAACAGAAGTTTGTGAAGTATGAATAAAGGAAAAAAAAAATATTTTGAAGGCTCTTTCTAAAGGCTTATTGAATGTTATTGCAATTGGATCCTTGGGTTTTTTAATAATGTGTGGTAGGGTAAAAGAAGGTGAACCATATAACTTAAACACAATTAAAAAGAAGCATCTACTAATAGCTAATGGTTTACATGTTTATTGTTTTTTAAGCAAAGATCTTGATAGAAAAATTGAGGTCTCAAGGAGGGTAGAGACAAAGATAGAGGCAATGTAGAAAGACTAAGGGGTTGTTTGGAAGATGGGATGGTTTCGGTTGCGTTTGGATGTTGAAGTGAGTTGAGTAGATATAATAAAATATTGTTAGAATATTATTTTTTAATATTATTATTATTTTAGGATTTGAAAAAGTTGAATTGTTTATTATATTTTGTGTTGAATTTGAAAAAATTGTAATGATGAGTTGAGAGGAGTTGAGATGAGTTAATCATCCAAACGAAGCCTTCATCTCATCCCATCCCATCTCATCTCATCTTATTTCTTTTCCAAACATCACTCAAATAAATATTTTTCAATTTTAAATATTCAACTGTTTCATCTATTCATAACCTAATCATTACAACTTTCTTAAACTTCCAATCAAAATACAAAAAACAATTCAAATTTATCAAATTCCAAAACAAAAATAATATTAAAAAGTAATATTCTAATAATATTTTAACTTTATAATATTTTTATTCAACTTTTTCTCTCTCCTTTTCCAAAATCCTATAAAACATCATAACTCAAACCATTTTACTACTATTCACAAACTATTTCACTACTATTAACAAATTTATCATCTCATCTCATTCCCCAAACATCTTCTAAATACAGGTTTGAGAAGGCAGAGGGAAAATTGAGGTCTCGGAATGCTCCTGTTGTTGAGCGTATATATTTACCAATAAAAAAGTAATATGGGGAAATGGTGGGTGGAGGTGTGTAGCAACCTATTGGGAGAAAGAGGATGAAAGAGTGGTTAAAACAAACAAGAATATTCTTCGATAACTGTTAAAAAATGTGTTATGTCTGATGGTTTATGGAGGATTTTATTTTATCTAGTCAGACATATTTGTTTCTATCTCTTGTTGTTTCTTTTACAAGTTTCAATTGTTAAATTGTTTTGTTAATGCTGCATATAAAGACAAATGAGAGGGTGGGGGAATTTTTATTGTTACTTCTAAGTAATTTTATTTTATTGTTTAAGCATTAGTGCTTTTTTATAGTAGTATGCCTTAAAACTGTCTCCAAAGGCACACACATACACGCATGCATATGCGCACAGAACATAGGTGAATATGATGTTGTCAATGCACTTAAAATTTCCTCCTTTTGGCTTCAACAGGGGCGGTTGCTATTCTACTTCTTCTGGCTGTTGCCCTACTTTGTGCATACGAACTTTGTGCTGTGTATGTTACTGCTGGTGCAAGGGCATCTGAGCAATATTCATCTTCTGGTTTCTTTTTTGGTGTATCGGCAATTGCCTTGGCGATCAACATGCTCTTTATTTGCAGAATGGTATTTAATGGTGAGCCCTGCAATTTTCTCATCATGATGCTTGTTTTATCCCATTCCCCAGCTTACAGGGATGTAATTGTTCGAGGGTACTTCACAAACCACTTGGCATGAACCTCACTGATGCATTACTTATATAAAAAAATGAATCTTGCTGATGAATTAATTTTTAGTCATTGCTGGCATTAGCTTGTAGTTATTCCTTGCTTTTATATATTTTTTGTTGTAACTATTTGATCTCCCAATCCGTGCAGGAAGTGGCTTAGATGTGGATGAGTATGTGCGGCGGGCGTATAAATTTGCTTATTCTGATTGTATAGAAGTGGGTCCTGTGGCTTGTTTACCTGAGCCCCCAGACCCCAATGAATTATATCCTCGGCAGTCTAGTAGGCAAGTTCTTTTTATTTGTCCTATGTTGTATTTTTTGATAAAAAAGAGTGCTGGGAGCATAGCTCAAGTACACAAGAAGTATACAAAAGAGAAAATCAAGTTAAGACAGGACGGGAGAACAAGAATTCATAAAATCTGGAAAGGATGAAAAGCTAGTTGATAAGCTGTTGACAGATCTTACTTGTAAAAAAAAAGCTGTTGACAGATCTTTAAGTTGCCACTGGCTATTGGTTATTAGTAGGCTGGCATGGTGGTGATTTTGATAATTCTACCTCTTGTTTCACAATGTGTTTCATGATTTAATACATGTGAGGTGTGATCTTAGGTAAAATGGGTGCAAAATAGCATTTATGCTATAGATAATTGGTAGTAATGATTGTACTGTTGTGTAATTCCTTAGCCTTCTGGGGAGGGAGAATGTGGTTGATTCTAGTTCAGATTGGTTGTTAGATTGGATTGTTTTAATTTTTTGCAGACTGTTACTTGAGAAAAAAACTTGGTTGACAATTATGGTGCATATTTGATTTATTTATAAATTTTTTTTCCATGTGTTCCTGGTCTTGCTCTTTGTTTTTACAGGGCTTCACATCTGGGACTTCTCTACCTTGGCTCACTTATAGTACTTCTTGTGTATTCCATCTTATATGGCGTGACGGCAAAGGACGCACATTGGCTTGGAGCAATTACATCAGCCGCAATTATCATTCTTGGTCTGTTTACATTCACTCTGTTAGTATGCAACTAGCAATTTGTATTGGTGTCTTTGTAAATAACGTAGATATAATTATGGTGCTAATTTATTCATTCGGATTTGTTGTTACGTAGATTGGAATATGGGTGCATGCCTGTATGGGTTTAAGCTTCTTAGCAGTCGTGTTGTGGCACTATTTGTAGCTGGCACATCTCGGGTTTTTCTCATTTGCTTTGGAGTGCATTACTGGTTTGTTTTTTTTTTTTGGTAGTTTCTGATTGCAAAGCTTGCAATTCTGCTGGTTTTGGTCACTGTTGTCAGTCTGGTTTTTCCTTTTCAGGTATTTGGGACATTGTGTTAGTTATGCAGTTGTAGCATCTGTGCTTTTAGGAGCTGCTGTTTCTCGTCATTTATCGGTGACAAACCCATTAGCTGCAAGGAGGGATGCATTACAGAGCACGGTGATTCGCCTAAGAGAGGGATTTCGTAGAAAGGAACAGAACAGCTCATCAAGCTCTTCTGAAGGTTGCGGCTCAAGCATGAAACGCAGCAGTAGCATTGAACAGGGTCACCTCGGTAATGTAATTGAAGTAAGCAACAGGAGTATGGCACATTGCACAGTTTATGGCGGTAATTGGAATAATGTTGCCCTGTGTCAAGCTAGTTCACAAGAGGGAATAAACAGTGATAAGAGCATGGATAGTGGAAGGCCAAGTTTAGCATTACGTAGTAGTTCTTGTCGCTCTGTTGTTCAAGAGCCTGAAGTAGGGACATCCTTTGCTGATAAAAATGTTGAACCTACTAGCACCATGGTGGTTTGTTCTAGCAGTGGTCTTGAAAGCCAAGGCTGTGAGTCTGGTGCTTCAACATCTGTGAATCAACAGATGCTAGATTTGAATTTAGCTCTTGCATTCCAAGAAAGGTTGAATGACCCCAGGATTACATCTATGTTGAAAAGAAGGGCAAGGCATGGCGACCTAGAACTGGCTAGTTTATTGCAAGATAAAGGATTGGATCCTAATTTTGCCATGATGTTGAAGGAGAAGAGTTTGGATCCTACTATCCTTGCATTGCTACAGAGGAGTAGTTTGGATGCAGATAGAGATCACTGTGACAACATTGATATCACCATTGACTCAAACAGTGTTGACAATCCCTTGCCCAATCAAATATCTTTATCGGAAGAACTGAGGCTTCATGGGCTTGAAAAGTGGCTTCAATTGGCGAGACTTGTATTGCACCACATAGCAAGTACTCCAGAGCGAGCATGGGTTCTTTTTAGTTTTGTCTTCATCCTTGAAACAATCGCTGTTGCAATTTTTCGTCCAAAGACGATTAAAATCATGAATGCATCACACCAACAGGTAGCAAGATTCTTTTTCCTTGAACTAATTGTCTTTTTTTGGTGGCATCTTGATTGGTTCATAAATCACTCCAGTTTAATGCTGGAAGCTAAATGGATACATGGTTGTTTGGTGTTGGCTTGCCCCTCATTTAAGTATTTGAAATTTGTTATCTTTGCAGTTTGAATTCGGATTAGCGGTGTTGCTTCTTTCTCCGGTTGTTTGTTCAATCCTGGCTTTCCTGCGTTCACTTAAAGCAGAAGAAATGGCCATGACATCAAAACCCCGCAAGGTACAACTGCATATGTTAAATCTGATAGATTTTACATTTGAAGTTAAGGAATTTTTGTACCAGAGTTAATCCGGTGGATGATAGTACCATTACTTTGCAATTTCTCTTTGGCTTGATCATTTGCTAAAATGATGTGCTTGGAGATGTTGTGGTTTTTGTATTGAAGGAGGCCTACTTGCATGTCTGTTATAAGAATGGTTTAATATCAGTCGCATGAAAATGCTTTTCTTGAAAAGGAATACATATGAAAAAAGGCTGATACTAGCCTACAACGATTTTGCATTCATAAGTTTTTTGTTTTTTCTTCAAAGCATTCTTCCCTACAGACTACAGAGTAAAAGCTTTTTAAGAAAGGCTGGCTTTTATTCTATCTCATAGATAAGTGAGTTCATAAATATGGAAGTTCAATTGCTAACTCCTGCATTGATAGTACATCATCAGAAAAGCAATTACTACTTATTACTTTAATACTAAAAAGCTATATATAGCAATATGTATAATATCAGTAATATTTTTTACCGATAAAAAAAAACTGTGCAGTTGTTTTCACAAGTCCTGCTTCCCTTTTCTCGGGCTATTCTAATGGCATTATTGGGTGTTTTAACCGTCAATTGTGCCATGTTTCTGCAGTATGGCTTTATAGCTTGGCTACTCAGCACTTGTGTTGGGCTGTTGCTTTCTTTCTTAAGGTATGGCTCGTTTTCTTCAATAGATCATACATATCTTCGTGTTCTTCCTTTGTGCTGATACTATTGTGTCATTGTGTGGAGCTTATATTCTTTGATGTGTGAATAAAATGATTTCTGGGATGTTAGACAATTGTTTTAGGTCCATTTGAATGGTTGACTACATGTTAGTACCTGGCATTCAGAAAATGTTTTGTGTTTTTTTAAATCAACATATAATTTACTCTCGTACTTTTTGAAAGAAATGTAAATTCCCATGGTCATGTTTATCAATGCTCAAAATGAATCCTCCATTTTCATTGTTAGTTGTATTATGAACTACAGCTTGTTGAGGCATTTGTTGATCTTCTTTTTTCTTTTATTTAACCAGGTTAATTGGTTATCTTACATACTCTTCGGCATGGGTGAGAATATACCAGTGCTAAGTTCAAAATTGATTGCTTAGTATGCTCATGGAATGACCTCTCAATCATTAGGCTGTCACTTTGCATTGAGTTCCTTTCATGCATGATATTTGAGTGAGTGACAGCATATTAGTATAAGAAAACTAGTTCGGTAAACACTAAACACTGCAATATTGAAGAAATGATTTAGTAAAAGAGATTTTCCATATTAGTTGGACTGCTAAGTAGATTCCTTTGTATACGTCCTATGTACTTGGGCTTTGCCTATTCTTGGGAATAAAGTTTCTTATTACGTATAAAAAAAAAAAAAAAAAGATTCTCTAGTGTGATTTTGGTAAAAGATAGTATAGTTGAAGGAATGAATAAGATCGATGGCTATAAGGTACTGATCAGTGACCTAAGCGACGTATTTAGTTAATTTTTTTTATCTTATTGTTTACAGTTTAGAGTGGGTATATAAAAGCAATGTTGCTCCAGAAGAATGGCTAAATTGGAGACGTGCAATTGGATCAGTGTGTACGGTAGGTGAAAACAATACTAAATGGAAGGACTTGCTGGCTACAAGCATAGTCTTTAACTCATGGACTATGATGTATCAAGTTAGATCTCCTTAGAACAATCATGGTGACAAAAAAGTTATTGGTCAGTTTTGATTAAGATCAAGTCAGATGCACTCCATGGCTAGAACAAGGGCAAAAGACGTAGGTTAGTGAGGAAACTAGTAAGGTCTATAATTTACTGCATGTAGGTTGAGCAGAAGGGCAAAAAAGGATATGTAATTGATACGATGTGGTTACAATGGGCTTGCTACACCTTTAGTTTTGTATCAACTCTTTATTCTTTCCTTATTTTTGTGCCTTTTTCCAAGATACTGTTGTGAAAGTAGCTCTTGGCTATCTTTTTCCTCCTAAGTAGATGTTGTCAGGGTAAGAATTTTGCTTTGGTTCTGTATGATTACATGTGCTTGCAGCCCTTCTGTCTCCGTTCATAGTTCATACGGTCATGAGTATGTAGATGTGTGGTGGGGTAAAAGAGAACAACTAATATGTACTGTAGTTAAAAAAATACTGTGAAAACTTGAAAGCATTTGAACTTGTCCGTAAATGTTAGTTGATAGTCAATCTATACTGGTTAGCGTGAAGACCTTTTCTGTGTTGAGGTTAAGAGCACTGATTCATTTGTAGCTGGGCTTCTAGAATGTCTTGGAGCGTAGTGTGTATAATGATATGTTTAAGTGAACTCAGATATTACAAATGAAGTGTAATGGAAAATCAAGATGGTTATTAAGATTTTTTTAATTGATTTCTTTCTTGTCCTTATATCCATGAATCAGATTGACGGTTAATTTGGATCTTTGCTATAATCTAAAATAAATTTGGTTCCTTTAAGTTTTTTTTATCTATTCTTTCCATGAGTAAAGAGCATTATTGATAAGCACTACGAGCACAACCCAAGTACACTAGGGTTTACAAAGGGGAAAAACTACTATATACTACAATGACCCTTTGATATGGCTGTTACATTAATTGAATGTTCTGTTATGCCTTGATTTTTTTGGGATAAGTAGAAGGTTGACATTAAAGTGATTATGCATTGGTTTTTGTGTTTGTCTTGCAGCAAATCATCAATACTTCTTGGATTGTCTTTGACTGTTCCCCTTATGGTCGCTTGCCTTTCTATTGCCTTTCCTATTTGGATCCGTAATGGTTATCAGTTATGGTTTAATCAAGTGCAATGTGCTGGTAATGCTGGAAATCATCATACGCCTGGGACAAAGGAGGTTTGATCTGTCTATTTCCTTCCCTACATTAGTGCAACCACACAATTATCTTCAAAAGATACTTTTTTTAAAAAACAATTGAGTACCCTGGTATACAACAAGTATACGAGAGATCTAGTATTAGCCAAAGGAAAAAGTGTTAGAAATTCATGAATTATCCTCAGGTCTAAGGTTCGAACCATTGGAGTAAACAATTTCTAAGGGCCATCAAACTAGGGCATTTCCCCTTGAATTACTTGAGGTGTGCTTGCGGGAAACTCCTTGCAGAGAGTCTTTGCATCCCCGGGATTAGTCTTGACTTTGTTCTGGACACCCTATGCCAATCAAAAGAAGAAAATACTCAAATTTGTGACTATTGAAGAAGGGGTTGGGGTTGGGGAGGTGTGTTACATTCCAATTCAGGCTTGGTGTATTTTGGGTAGGTTTCATGGGATTTTTGGATCATTAGGGGCTCTCTTGTATGGACTAGGTGTTTTCTTGTATACGTCTAGTGTACTTGGTTACTCCTATTGATTTTTATATATATATATATAATATTTTTATTTATATAAAAAAAAAACTATTGAAGTAGCCAATTGGACTACCATTTACTAGCACAGAGAATCTTGTTATTGATATGCATCATCTAATCCACGAGCACCATCCCTCCCCAAACCCACGCCTCCCAAGCAAGTAGAGTAGGAAATCCCAATTAACATGATCATATGTCTTCTCCATATCTAACTTACATAGGATCCCCGAGTTACCAGATTTTTGTCTGCTATCTAGACACTTATTGGCAACGAGGATTGAAACTAGGATTTGCCTTCCTCATACATATGCGTTTTGGGGTTTTGTTATAATCTTCCCCAACACCTCCCCTAATCGGTTTGCAAGCACCTTAGAGATGATCTTATACACCCCACTCACAAGACTAATGGGCCAAAATTTTTTGACATTCGATGCTTCAATCTTCTTAGGAATTAGTGCTATAAATGTAGCGTTAAGACTTTTTTCAAAATTTTCAGCCATAAACAGCTCCTGAAACACCTTTATTAAATCCCCCTTCACCACTGCCCAACAAGTTTGGAAGAATCCCATAGAAAATCCATTTGGCCCAGGTGCTTTGTCTTTGGCCATTTTCCTCACCACATCATGAACCTCCATCTCCTTGAATGACCTTTCCAACCTCGAGGCATCCTATGGGTCAATAGAATCAAAAGCTAAACCATCGAACTTGGGCCACCACCCCATTTGTTCTGTAAGCAAATGTTCAAAGAAACCAACAACATGATCTCTAATTACAGGGCCTCGGTACATGCTGCACCCTCTATGTTCAGCATCTCTATAGTGTTGGTTCTCCTGTGAGAATTGGCCACTCTATGAAAGAATTTGTATTTCAATCCCCTTCTTTCAACCACAAAGCTCTAGATTTTTGGCACCATGAAATTGCTTCCAGCAAAAGAACCCTCTCTTATTCAGTAACCACCTCTGACTTTCAAGATATTTCTTCCAAGGAAAGAGCCCGGCCCTCTTGTGTCCTCTCTAGCTCTCGAAGCTCTTCCAATATGGACTTCTTTCGTTCCCCTATGTTGCCAAAAGTCTGTTTGTTCCAAATCTTCAGGTCATTTTTTAAAGTTTTCAGTTTACCTGCAAGAATGAAACTAGGGGTTCCATCAAACTGATATGAGGACCACCATTGCTGAATCCTGTCCACAAAACCTTCAGTCTTCAGCCACATATTTTTGAATTTAAAATACCGATGCCCTCTTTGGATACACCACCACAATCAAGCAAAATAGGAAAATGATTTGAGCACAGAAGAGACAGCCTCCTTTGACATACTTCTGGATACTAAGCTTCCCAATCCGAGGATACTAAAAATCTGTCCAATCTAGACCTGACCATGTATGTCCAATCCAACCCAATGTTATTTATGCTACCCATGTATCCATTTGCGCAAAATCAAGGTTTCAATTTTCTGTATTTTTATTTCTCTGTATATTGCTTTTATGCCTTTTGTTTTTCTCCTTTTATGCATGTTTCTTCTTTTCTTCTTCTTCTTCTGCTTCTTGTTGCTTTTTTACTAGCTACATTTTCCCATATTACTGCCTTGACATGCATATTATTATATCTGATGATTTAGGCTGTAACTGGTCTTTATTTCTTTTTTTGCCTTTGGATTCATTTTGTTTGTGTTTTCCACTTCTCTAACTTTTCAACTTTTTGTTTCCTTTCTCTCTCCCCTAAATGGTTATTGAGAGTTCTTGATGCAAGAAATCTTCTTGCTTCAGTTTTGTTCTCTACTATGACTTCTCTATGTTACCAATTACGTAAATCATCTGATATGGACTTAAATACTGAATAGTTTCTGTAGTGGAATCTTTATTTGCTGTTTGCATTTAGCTGCAATTACCTGAAGAACCAAAAGTTGTTTCTTTTTAAATTAAAGGCACTTGTGACTTGGAAATCTATTGTCGGAGAGTTTTATCACTTTTGGTCACTTTTTTGGTGTCTTTTCTACCTGGATTTTGCTTTGTATCGTCTAGCTTTCCTTTCTTGTTCTAATTAAATATTCTTCTCTTTCAGGGTGTTGTTCTTGTCTTTTGCATATCACTGTTTGCTGGATCGGTATTAGCTCTAGCTGCAATAGTATCTGCAAAGCCTTTAGATGATTTAGGATACAAGGGATGGACTGGTGAGCAGAAAAGCTTTAGTTCTCCTTATGCATCATCTTTGTACCTTGGCTGGGCAATGGCATCTGCAATTGCTTTAGTAGTTACTGGCGTGCTGCCAATTCTTTCATGGTTTTCAACATATCAGTTTTCCCTTTCCTCTGCCATATGTGTTGGGATATTTTCAGGTAGTCTATCTAAATTTGCTTTGGTTTTGATTCCTGCTTCTTCCACCGGGTTGGAGTGAGATGTTAATCGATCATATTCTTTGCTTCTGCAATTTCTTTGTAGTCGTTCTCGTGGCATTTTGTGGTGCATCCTATTTAGAAGTCATTAAATCTAGGGATGACCAGGTTCCAGCTAAGGGTGATTTCCTAGCTGCTTTAATTCCTTTGGTTTGTATTCCAGCTGTACTATCTCTTTGCTCCGGTTTGCATAAATGGTGAGTAACTCTTCATGTGATTGTGGTTTAGCAACTTGGCTTTCCTGTTCAAATTTTAAACAAGCACGATGTTCGGGCATTTTCAATAACTTCTGCTCAATAGCCTTAGGGCTGCTTGATCACCTTCTAATGTGCTATGGGACATATTGCAGGAAAGATGATGATTGGAGACTATCTCGTGGTGTATCTGTATTTATAAGCATTGGTCTTCTACTCCTGCTTTGTGCAATATCAGCCATTATAGTTGTTGTCAAACCTTGGACTGTGAGGATCACTTTGATGTTTGCAGTGAATTTTAGCTTTAAGCTGTGACGAACGTGTCTAACTTTGCAACTTTTTCTTAATAAAAAACAGATTGGTGTGGCATTTCTTTTGGTTCTTCTCATGATGGTACTAGCTATTGGTGCTATCCACCACTGGGCGTCAAACAATTTTTATTTAACCAGAACACAGACGTTCTTTGTTTGCTTCCTCGCTTGTCTTTTAGCTTTGGCAGCATTTCTTGTTGGTTGGTTTGAAGGTGAAGATTGGCAATCCATCACCACCCTATTTAATTTTCCTAGTCTATTAGTTCTTAAAACCTATATGATAATGCTGCTTATGGCATTAACTTTTTCACCCTTCCTGTTCAGATAAACCATTTGTCGGAGCATCTGTTGGTTATTTTTTATTTTTGTTTCTTCTTGCTGGAAGAGCATTGACTGTGAGTTATATCAATCTCTCTCTAATCAAAGTTGGAATCTTTTTTATTTATATTTGATCTTGTCCAATTTCTGGTTATTCTTTCTCATCTTGGTTTGCATTATATTATAACCCTTTTTCTGCAGGTTCTTCTTTCACCTCCAATTGTGGTCTATTCTCCAAGAGTACTGCCTGTGTATGTATATGATGCTCATGCTGATTGTGGAAAGAATGTCAGGTTTGTTAATTGTCCTCTTGATCTTTTGTCTCTAATTTGTTAGCATGTTCTAACTCTTAACTTACTTTGCTCTACCTATCCTCTGTATTAGTATTATTTATTCACACCTACTGTCTGTCAAATCATTGGCTTGACAGTGCTGCATTTCTCATGCTTTATGCGATTGCTTTGGCAACTGAGGGCTGGGGTGTTGTTGCCAGTTTGAAAATTTATCCACCGTTTGCTGGTGCTGCTGTATCAGCAATTACTCTTGTTGTAGCCTTTGGATTTGCTGTTTCTCGTCCATGCCTGAGTCTTAAGGTTTGTGTAATAACAACCAATTTTTTAAAGTTCAACATTGCTTTAACTTAAGAGTTATTTTACAATATTCTTTTGACTTGTGTTAGAGGACATGGTTGTAATTAGTGTAACTTATGAGGGTATAATTGTCATTTGTATATAGTATGTATATGTTGTTGAACATCAATGAATAACAAGTAGTATTCTCTCTCTATGTTCAACTACATGGTATCAGAGAGTTGAGTAGTCTGTTGGTGGTGATTGTGCGACGGAGCGAGTGGTGGTTAGTGGCGCAGAGTGGTCAGTGGTGGTTAGTGTGGTATCACCTTTTTTGTCTGTGGTGGTTAGTGTGGTTTTTCCTCTTGGTCGTTGGTGGCTGGCAGCTTTTTTCAAGGTGTTTCCAGTGACCTTAGGTGTTGTCTCCAGTACTGGGCACTAGAACCCAGCTCGCAGTCGTTGTCTGTGCACTCCGGTGAGTTTCCCGTAGTCATTGGCTGTCGGAAGGCTTGTTTATCGCTAGCGACGTCGAAGTCTCAGGGTGTTTGGTTGCAGTTCTCAACTATCCAATCCTCAGGTGTATGCCTCAACCTGGAGGAAGAGCTTATTCATATCCGGAATAACACCTATTTGGTAACAAGAATACGTTAAACCCAGCTTCACTTATCCTTGTTTAGGATAACTTATTCTCGTTTAAGGTTAGTTTTGAAGCTGGTACCGACAATACTCGAAACATACCTGATATAGGCCAGTTCAAGCCCGATGCATCCTAGTTCAGACCCAAAACAGACTGGTTGAGACTCGATACATGCCGATTCTGAGCCGATTACGTGCTTGTTTTGACCGGTACAGGCTGATTCCACCCGATACAGATCCAAAATTTGGGTTCTTAAGCTGATTCTACTTTTCTAAATTGTATTTCTCAGTTTTTCATCCATATTTCATATTCTGTGTGGATTCTGTCTCCAAGTTCAATTGTTGTGATACTTTTCTCCATGGAAACTAAATTTGAGTCACTACCTCTTGCACCAAACTTTAATCTGCCTATAACTTAGGTGAATTTGAATGGAAAAAACTATATGTTGTGGTCAAAATCTGTTGAATTTTTTTTTGAAAAGCAAGGACCTTCTTCGTACCCACTTCGTTGATCCAATGCTTGACTCAACCAGTTCTACATTTGCTCAATGGGAGCAAGAAGATGCTCAAATCTTGACCCTAATGTTGACCAGTATTGAGCCTAATATTTGCACTGGCTTAATGCATTTTGACACCACTCAAGAGGCGTGGAGGCATCTCAAACAGATGTATTCGGGTGCTGGGAACATAACTCATATTTATGAGTTGTGTCAGCAATTCTTTGGGTTGGAACAGGGTGCTTAGGGCTTGGAAGAGTATTATTATCAAGTGATGAGCATATGTGAAGAACTCAAAATGTATCAACCTATCTATTCTGATGTTTCAAGTATGCTACAGCAACGTGAAGATTTTAATGTTGTTCGGTTTCTTGTATGAGTCGGTGTGTTCTCAAATTTTGGCAAGTCCACGGCTTCCCTAATTTCTTGACGTGTTCTCCCAACTTCAGCGAGCTACAATATTTGGAGAAGGATCTCATTTGTCTTCTGATCAGAGTAATGAGAGATCTACTTTAGTTACCTCCTATGTTGCTCCTGGTGGGGGCGTGGAGGCTGGGGTGGTAAAGGTGCACGTGGGGGACGTGGCATAGGTAATCCCACTCGAGGTCATGAATCTTTTAAGTGTACCCATTGTGGTCTCACTAACCACTAAGTGGACTATTGTTGGGATCTACATGGTAGACCATCTGGGTCAGCTAATCAGGCCATTTTCCAAGATGCTACATCCTCGTCAACGAGCTCCAACCTAATTCCAGATATGATTAGCATATCTAAGGATGAGTATGATCAGCTTTTGGGTCGCACACGGGCGAATTCATCTTCCATAGCTACTCTTGCTCATTCAGGTACAACGTCTGCATGTCTTGTCTCATCTACTCAAGATCCATGGATGATCGATTCAGGAGCTAATGAACATCTGACCGGTTTGTCGTATTCCTTATCTAAGTTAGATACTATGACATTTCCAAAGAGTGTTACTCTTGCTAATGGTTCTCTTGCTAAAGTTACACGCATTGGATCCACTAAGCTCATTGATTCTATATCCTTGTTATCTGTTCTATACGTTCCTAGTTTTCCCTTTAGTTTGTTGTCCATTAATAAAATTACTCAAACTCTTCAATGTTCTGTGACCTTTTATCCCTCTGTACGTATCTTTCAGGATCTCAAGACAGGGAAGAAGATTGATATGGGGCATGAAGCAGGTAGTCTGTATTACCTTGATGTCAAACAGTCACCCACTCAAGCCCTCACATCCTCATCATCATATGCTTTTGAATGGCATTGCCACTTTGGACACTCATCTCTTTCTCTTTTGAAACGTCAATTTAGGAATCTTGGAAATGTGTCTTCCTTTTCTTGTGAAGCATGTCAGCCTAGCAAACACGATCATGTGTCTTTTGTACCTCGAGTTGATAATCGAGCATCTAGTCCTTTTGAATTGGTTCACTTTGATATATGAGGACCGATCAACATTGTATTAAACAAGTTTTAGTATTTTGTTACATTTGTTGATGATTATTCTCGTATGACATGGTTGTTTCTAATGAAAGCACGATCTGAACTTCTTTCTATATTCAAAGTCTTTCAGGAAGAAATTAAAACTCAATTTAGACAAAAAGTTCAAGTTTTGGGTTCTGACAATGCTAAAGAATATCAATCTAGTGTCTTTGCTACTTACTTAAGTAATAAAGAAATTGTTCATCAAATTTCATGCTCTTATACATCCTAACAGAATGGGGTGGCTAGACGCAAAATTGTCATTTGTTAGATGTAACCTGAGCACTTTTACTGCAAATGCATGTTCCTAAACTTTTTTGGAGTGATAGTGTTCTTACTACATGTCACCTTATTAACTATATGCCTTCATCAGTCCTCGATGGTTCCTCTCCCTTCTCCATCTTGTTCCCTTCCTCTCCATCTTTTTCTCTCCCTCCAAGAATCTTTGGGTATGTTTGCTATGTTCATAACCTTGGCCCAGGCTTTGATAAGCTTGATCGACGTGCTACCAAGTATTTTTTTGTTAGTTATTCTCGGACTCAAAAAGGATATCGTTGCTATAGTTCTACTCTTAGACATTACTTCACGAGTGTTGATGTCACCTTGTCTGAGTCTGTACCCTATCTCTCGAACACATCTTTGGTTGTTGAATGTGATCCTCTACCATTACCTACTCTTACCCTTTCTCCTACACACTCACCCACTTTTACCCAACCCTTCTCAGTGCCTTCCCTTGTTTCTTTACAGGTGTACTCGCATCGCTTGCGGCCCCGGCTACCATGCCTCCACCAACTTTGTCTCCATCTTTAGATCCTGAGTTACCGAGTGCTTCAGACTCTCCACCTATTGTTCTTCAAAAAGGTAGTTGTTCTTGTGTTACTCAACATCTAATTAGCCAATATGTCTCTTGTCATGCCTTATCTCCATCATTTTCATGTTTTACTTTTTAACTTTCAAAACTTTCTGTTTCTAAGACAGTTTAGGATGCTTTATTTGATCCAAGATGGAGGACAATTATGAAAAATGACATGAATGCTTTTCACCATAATGAGACATGCGATCTAGTTCCTCTACCACCTGGTAAACAACCTGTTCGTTGTAGATGGGAATATATAATCAAATTCCATCCTGATAGTTCTGTGGAACGTCTGAAAGCCCACTTGGTTGCTAAGGGTTACACTCAAACTTATGGCATTGATTACGACAAGACTTTCTCCTCGGTTGCCAAAATTTCTTTTGTTTGAGTATTGGTCTCTCTTGCTGCTAATTTGGATTGACCCTTATTTTAGTTGGATGTGAGAAATGCATTCCTACATGACGACTAAAATGAGGAAGTGTATATGGAGCAACCACATGGGTTTGTTGCTCAGGGGAGCGTCGAGGTACTGTGTGTAAGTTAAAAAAGGCATAATATGGTTTGAAAAAATCTCCTCGAGCATGGTTTGGGAGGTTCTCTGATGCTGTATTGACATTTGATCTTCATAGATCCCGAGCAGACTACTCGGTATTTCACTTACATAGTGATGCAGGTCATATCTTGTTGGTTGGATATGTGGATGACATTGTAATTACTAGGAGTGACTCAGCTGAAATTACAGCGCTAAAACAATTTTTACATGATCAGTTTCAGATAAAAGACTTGGGCTAACTTAGATACTTTCTTGGAATTGAAGTCGGTAGATCTAGAAAAAGTATTAACCTATCTCAGAGAAAATATGTACTTGATCTTCTGGAAGAAACTGGCATGTTGGGTGCACGGCCTATTGACACTCCTATGGACCCAAATCGTAAACAATTTGGAGATCCAAGTCGGTATCAAAGACTTGTTGAAAAATTGAATTATCTTACTATCACTATACCTGATATCTCTTATGCAGTGAGTGTAGTGAGACAATTTCTACAAATGCCCAGGGTCTCACAATGGGATGTTGTAATCCATATTCTTCATTGTAATCTATATTCTTCGTTATCTTAAGCGAGCTCTTGGCCTTGGATTGTTATATAGACCAAATTGACATCTTAGAATTTGAAGCTTTTTCAGATGCTGATTGGCAGGATCTCCTTCAAATAGAAGATCGACTATTGGATATTGTACCTTTGTGGGAGGTAACTTGGTTACATTGAAGAGTAAGAAACAAACAGTATTAGCTCGGTCTATTGCAGAAGTTGAATATAGAGCAATGAATCACACTACTAGTGAGCTAACACGATTGCAACACTTTCTTCAAGAGATTGGGTGTTCAGCTCCTATCCCTTTTCAGTTGTTTTGTGATAATCAAGCTGCAGTGCATATTGCGTCTAATCCTGTGTTCCATGAGAGGACTAAACACATTGAGATTAATTGTCACTTCGGGATAAGATACTAAGGGCTCGTTTGGATAGTGAGATAAGATGAGATGAGATGGTTTTAGATGAATTGAATAAAATATTGTCAGAATACTATTTTTTAATATTATTATTGTTTTGGGATTTGAAATGTTGAATTGTTTATTATATTTTGTGTGAGAATTTGGAAAATGTGTAATGATGAGATGAGATGAGGTGTAATAGTTTTTGTATCCAAGTGGTGACATTTCTACACCCTTTGTGAAGTCTGCTAATCAACTTGCAGATATGTTTACGAAACCACTGTGTTATAGTCGGTTAAAACTTATTTGTTCCAAGCTAGGTTTATATGATATATATGCTGTTGAACATCAATGAATAACAAGTAGTATTCTTTCTCTATGTTCGACTACAACTTGGAAGCATCAAAGGTGATTTTGAGATAGTTATAGAAAGAAAAATTTGCTTTAATGTCCCATGTCTATATTCAAAGTTTTTCTTCCGTCTAAGACTTTATTAATTTTGATATCCAGATTCTGGAAGATGCCGTGCACTTTCTGAGTAAGGAAACCATTGTTCAAGCAATTGCTCGATCTGCAACAAAGGTATCTTCTTGGTTGTTACAGACTAGATTTTTTACATTATCCTTAGATTTCCAGATAATTACTTGTGTTCTTTTTCTTTTGTGATGGGGGAGTGGTTCATCACTGTGATATGAGATTTATTATATGAAGACTAGCTTGTTATTTATCATGTTATTTGGTATATCAAGTAGTCAGTTGTTAATAGCTTTGGTGATCTGCACTACTGTTTCTATTTGGTTCTCTATCTCTCAGACAACCGAACATGTAAATACATAGGTAAATTGTTGTCTGTTTATTTTGAGTTCATGTCTTTTTATCAGTTTTGTATAAATTGTATAGTAAAATTTGTGACAATGGTGTTTACTTGATCTTTGTTCTTTTCCTCATTTTGTTTGTTTTGGTTTATGGTGTTATACTGGTGTTGAAGCTGTATTCAGAAAATCGTTAAGAGTGGTGTCTAATCTAGCAATTAGCATGTACAATAAATTTTGTGCTGTAACTTTAACTGGCTATAGACAAGAAGTCCTTGAGCTTGCTAGTGATGTGAACTTCTTCCATCAGTTCTGCATTCGGAGCAATATGAGTTAAACTGCTATTGGAATTTAGATCCTTTAAGTGGAGTAGATAAGTGAAGATTTGATTCATTCGTGTGCGCGTGTGCATGTACTTGTAAGCACCTATAAAACTTGTAGTTGTAAATGTATAAGATTTTTTTGTTCGCTCTCGTTTAGCCAAGGCATATGTAGTGGTTGCATTTTGCTGTGACCAATGATTAGAGATTTGCCGTGATCACGGAGGATCTCGTGATTCTTTCAAATTTGTTACTTCAGATATCCACCATACAACTAATCAATAGAAAGTTGTTATTTTTTATTTTTTTGACAAGTAAGAAGAATTTTATTGATCCACGTAGTTAGGCAAGGTCCAAGTGCACAGGAAGTATACAAGAGGTGAATCTAATTACAAGCTAAGCGCTGTGAAAAACAACATAAAAGTCATTAAAACTAGTCTCATTCAATACAATAGCCGAGGCCCAAAGTAACAATGAAAGAAAGAAATAGTCCCTGAACCCTCCCATTGAACGTTCCCTATTATCAAAACAGTGACCATTCCTCTTGTTCCAAGTGCACCATAAGAGGCACTAAACATAGACAGCGACCTCCCAATGCCCCGAATACCTCTCCAACATGACAATAAATCTACTACCCTCCTAGGCATTACCCATGCGATACCAAGCCTTGTAAAGATATCATCCCATAAAGCCTTAACCACATCGCAATGAAGAAGAAGATGATCCACCGATTCTCCGTTTCTTTTACATAAAACACCAATTGATTATAAAATGACCACGCTTTCTCAGCTTATCAATAGTCAATATTTTTCCATGGAAGGCGAGCCAGCCAAAGAAAGCAATCTTGAGGTGTACATTACTCCTCCAAATGCTCTTCTAGAAGTGGAGAAGAATTGGAATAGTATTTCTATTAACTAAAATAAGGTACAATCCATATGTCTTATAGACTACAAGGATAAGCTAAAAGGAAAGAACAACAAAAGGAAAGAATGAAAATTGCTAACAAATCTCCTAGAATATCTCCTAAGAATATTTACATAATTACAGAAATTTCTCCTATAATCCAGGGAGAGTTGACTGGATAAATTTGGAAACTTTCCAACACTCCCCCTCAAGTTGGTTTGAAGATGTCTTCCATAGCCAACTTGCTGATCAAATTTTCAAATTGCTTCTTTTGTAGTCCTTAGTATATCTGCTACTTGTTCAATAGTAGAGATATAGGGGAAACAAATCAGTCCACTGTCCAGCTTCTCCTTTATAAAATGCTTGTCAACCTCAACATGATTTGTTCTATCATGAAGCACTAGATTGTGAGCAATGGCTATGGCAGACTTGTTATCGCAATACAGTCTTATAGGTAGTGGATTAGTGACTTTCAATTCTTCCCATAATTTTTTAATCCACAACTCTTCACAAATTCCATGAGCAACTGCTCTAAATTCTACCTCTGCACTGCTTCTGGCTACCACGTTTTGTTTTTTGCTGCGCCATGTAACCAAATTTCCACCAACAAAGGCACAATAACCAGAAGTTGATCTTCTATCGGTTATACTCCCAGCCCAATCTGCATCAGTGTATACCTCAACTTGTGGATGTTTATGGTCTTCAAACAATAGACCTTTTCTTGGAGTTCCCTTTAAATATATCAGGATTCTATAAACTGCATTAATGTGGTCAAGCCCTGGTGAGTGCATGAATTGGCTTACCATACTAAACAAAGGCTATGTCAGGGCGTGTATGTGATAGATAAAGTAGCCTTCCAACCAATCTTTGGTACTGGTCTCTATTTGTTACTTCTTCAGGCTTGGCAGGTTGTAGTTTAAGATTAGGTTCTATAGGTGTCTCAGCTGCTTTACACCCTAGTAAACCTGTTTCTCCAAGCAAGTCAAGCACATATTTTCTTTGTGAAACAAAAATACCTTTTCTTGACCTTGCAAATTCCATACCGAGAAAATACTTCAAGTCACCCAAGTCTTTAATCTTAAATTCATTAGCAAGCATCTGTTTTAATTTCTCAAGTTCCTTGCTGTCATTACCTATCAAAATAATATCGTCAACATAGACAATTAGAATAGCAACCTTCCCTTCACTTGAGTGCTTATAGAACATGGTGTGATCAGCTTGACCTTGGCAGTAACCATGACCCTTTATAGCCTTCCCAAAGTGTTCAAACCAAGCTCTCGGAGATGCTTGAGCCCATACAATGATTTTTTTTCAATTTGCACACCTTATCTCTGCCAGGATTACCTTCAAAACTTGGTGGTAATTCCATAAACACTTTGTCCTCTAGATCTCTATTTAAAAAAGCATTCTTTACATCCAACTGGTGTAAGGGCCAGTTAGAATGTACAGCTAAGGAGAGACACTCGGATTGAGTTTATCTTGGCCACTGGGGCACTGGAGCACTGGAGCAAAAGTTTCTTGATAGTCAATTTCGTATGTTTGAGTAAATCATTTCGCAACGAGTCTCGTCTTATATCTCTCTATACTACCATCAGCCTTGCATTAATTGTAAACACCCATTTGCAACCTACAGTTTTCTTTTCCTTTGGTAACTCAATAATTTCCCAAGTACCGTTGTTCCGTAGTGCATTCATCTCTTCAAGGACTGCTAACTTACAATCCGGATGATCCATAGCTTCCTGAATGGTCCTTGGAACAAATAGGTGAGAAATATTGGATTTAAAGATCTTATGATTATGAGAGAGTCTGTGATAAGATAAATATTTGGCAATGAGGTGTGTGGTACAGGTTCTAACTCCTTTCCTAATGGTTATAGGTACATCAAGGTCAGTAGATTGATCAACTGGAAGTGTAGTAGAAGGATTACCTGGGATTTCCAAATGACCTGTTTTTGGAGGTGATGATTGATTCTGCTCTAGAATTTTGGGATGATCCTTAGTATTCGAACGATACCTGCCTCTAGTATAAACATGAAGCTCAGAAAAGGGATTATTCTGTAGCAATTCTCCCCCTGTTTGTGATTCCCTTATGCTTTGTACAGGCAAACTGGGATTTCCTTTTTTTTCACTATTTAAAATTTTAGTTCCTTGAATGTTTTGTAGAGGGATGCCAATGTCAAGGAAAACATTAGGCATTGGTATAGAAGTTTGTCAAAACTGATCTTCACTACTCTCTTTCTCCCCCTGAAGATAAGTTTGGTTAAAGTAAGAATGATTTTCAACAAAAATGACATCCATACTGATGTGAATTTTTTTTGTTTTTGCATTCAAACATTTGTACCCTCTTTTATTGGGAGCATATCCAAGAAACACACATTTTTCAGCCCTAGGATCAAGTTTAGATCTAAGATGAGCTGGAATATGAACAAAAACAGTGCATCCAAATACTTTTAGAGGCAGATCAGAAATTATCCTAGTATCAGGAAAGGATTTTTTTAGGCATGCCAAAGGAGTGATATGCTTCAGCACACGGGTAGGTATTCTATTAATAAGGTAACAAGCAGTTAGAATAGCATCCCCCAAATATTTTGGAATATGCATAGAAAACATTATAGCCCGTGCAACCTCAAGTAAATGACGATTTTGTCTTTCAACAATGCCATTTTGTTGTGGGGTGTCACAACACGTGGGTTGTGTTGAATCCCTCTTTCTTTCAAAAAATTTCCCAAAACTTGGTTGAAATATTATGTAATATTATGTACCATTATCCGTACGAAGTATGCTTATTTTTGTATGAAATTGATTTTTGGTCATACTATAACAATTCTTGAATAATATTTCAACTTCAGATTTTCCATTCATCAAATATACCCAACAAATTCGAGTATCCAACTGTGCCTTGTACCAATCCAGAGTCCCATAAGAACGTAGCTTAATCGAGTAAACCCACTTGCAACCAATGGCCTTAACAGTAGCGGGACAAGGAACAACATCCCATGTGTGATTGTCTTGGAGAGCCCGAAGTTCTTCAGCCATCACCTCACGCCAACATTCATGTTTAACTGCCTTGGAATAACCTGATGGAATGGGAATGGAAGACAAAGTAGCATGGAGAGGGGTATGTGAAAAACCATACCGATCAAGGGGACGAGATACTCTTGTCGAACGGCGAGGAACTGTGTGGAAGTCTGGATCATCCGTAGAAGAGGTAGTCTGAGCTGGGTCAAGTGGCAGATCAGGCTCAGGAAGGGGCAAAGTTGGTCGTTGTCGCTCATACACAAGTCCAGGTTTGAATCGGTCAGGAGAAGAAGTCAAGTCATCAAAATGCGGCAAAACATGCATCTCAGGTAAAGACTCAACATGAGTAGAAAAGAACGACTGATTTTCAAAGAATTTAGGCGAGGCAGAACAGAGGACTGAAGCAATAACGTACGAACAACATCCAACAAATGTCGATTTTTCCGTTCAGCCACACCATTTTGCTGAGGTGTATAAGGACAAAAGTGTTGAGAAACAATGCCTTTTTGTTGGAGGAACTCATGAAACTCACGAGACATATATTCGCCACCTGAATCAGACCTTAAAGTTTTGATCCCTGACGAGAATTGAATCTTAACATAGGCGATGAATTGCTGAAAGACGGAGAAAACCTCAGATTTAGAACGTAGAAAATAAATCCAGGTATACTTGGTATAATCATTAGTGAAAGTAACAAAGTATTTATAATTCGCATATGAAATAACAGGAGAAATTCCCCACACATCACTATGAATCACATCAAAGCATCGTTCAACATGAATACCATGAGAGGGAAATGAAAGGGACTTACTTTTACCTAATTTGCATGTGGAGCAATCAAAAGAAAGAGGAGATGAAAATTGATCTTTATTACCCAACAAACTAGAGTTTATTAAATGAGATAAAACAACAGAGTTAGGATGACCCAATCGTTTGTGCCATACTTCACCCTTATTGTGTATAGTGTTACAAGCTAAAGAAATAACAACAGGAATGGAAAAATGTAGAGGAAACAATCGTCCAACTTTAGGCCCCTTCGCGAGTATCTTCCCCGACACTTGATCCTGCACAAAACAACCATCACGAGAAAAACGAACATCATAGTTGTTATCAACCAACTGGCCTACTGATATAAGACTAGTAGAAAGCTCAGGAGATACAAAAACATCTATAACTGTAGAATTAACATCACCAACAACATGAATAGGTAACTGACTACCATTAGCAATTTGAATATGCAACGATCCATTATAAGTCTGAACATTGCTAAGAGTGTCAGAAGAACTAGTAATGTGATTAGGCGCACTAGAATCAACTGTCAAAGTGAGTCGAAATATTGTGTGAATAGCCGAATTCCTGGTCTTTGAGTGATCTGTATATTATATATGAACTTTACAAGAGAACTATACATGGAAAGAAAACTAATTGCCGAGTGATTCTAGCATTCTAGCCTAATATGGAAACTACATATTCTGTCAATATCCTAACTGTACAAGCCTAAGTAAATGTCGTAAAGGTAAAACAAGGAAAGAAGATTAATTATGGACAGCAAAGCTGTCCATTGACATCAACAAGCCAAGATAAGGATGGTAGTGAACCTTTACCTTGCAGCCCTAAAGCTGAAAATGCCAAAATAATCATCTGTTGCACTATCTCAGAAGTAAGAGCAGATGAATCACCAACAATAGCAAAGTTAGCTGAAGTAGATGGACTCACAGTGGCTTGATAAGCATTAGCTTGATAAGACATTCTTTGATAATATGCCCCGGCTTCTTACAGTAATTGCAAGATTTCTTTGCACAGTGAGCAGCAATATGGCCGTATTCCTTGCAGCTGAAACATTGAACTTTCTGCATGTCGCGTCCTTTGCCTTTCCCATGAGCCGTATAAGCCACTACATTTGGTAACATTTTGTCTTGCTGATAAGTGGCCTATGTGGCAAGATGCTGCTCCTCACGGAGTAACTCCCCCAAAACAAACGTCCAAAGAAGGCAATGGAGCTACGGTTCATTAAGTTGGAGCGAGTGGCCTCAAATTCAGGTCGTAACTTCATTAAAAACTGATCTCGCGTTGTTCATGAACTTCCTGCACAACAGAGAGATTCTTTCGGCACCTTGGCATAAATCATGTCAGTAAATTCTCCCCAGAGATTATTAAACCCAGAAAAATAATCTTGAATGGAGAGATCGCCTTGAGTGTAACTGGCGATCTTGTACTTCAACTGAAAACGTTGAGTAGAATTGTCCTGATTATACATTTTCCTTAAGTATTCCCGCATAGTTTTAGTAGTCTTATATGGACTCAGATTAAGAATAATAAGAGGATTAACAGAGCCTAAAATCCATGTCATCACCCGCATCTTTGATTTTCCATTGAGCCAATTTAGAAAGCTCAGTAGGAGTGGGATCACTACCATCTATATGACCCCATAATTCTTTCCCCAAAACAAATAAGTGAAATTGAAATTCCCAGGCACAATAATTCCTACCCGTGAATTTCACATGAAAAAAGTCCGAAGACATGATGCTCATAAAAAAACAGCCAAGAAGAATACACTAGAAATTCAAAATGTCGAGAACCAAAGAAGAGCACTGCCGTGAACCAAAAAAACAAAAAACGTTGGGAACCAAAACAACTCACAGAAACTGCCAAGAAGCTACAAATCCACCACAGAAAGTTCCGAAAACCTCAACCCCTTCATAGAACCTGCTGGAAGCCAAGAAAAAACACAGCCCAGCAAAATCGAAGGCCACAAATCCACCACAGAAAGTTCCGAAAACCTCAAACCCTTCATAAAACCTGCCGAAAGCCAAGAAATAGCACAGCCCAGCAAAATCGAAGGCCACAATTCGCACAGACAGTGCCGACAATGGTAGCACTAGTGTCCACCAACGAAAAAAAATTTCCACGAGGAAGAACCAGAAATATTTCTAAGGTTTGGCTCTGAAACCATGTCAAATTGGATTGAATACCTCATTTGTGAGGATTTCCTTTCATTATATAGGCACAAGTGTGCGTGATACAAGGCTAGAATCAAGCCAAATTTATAGCAATCAAATCTGTCTATAAAAGGAAACTAGGACTATTTACATAATCTGTCTAAGTAAGGAAGTGTATATATACACAGATTAGGAAAGCTAAATAAGGAAGGTATGACTAAAATATGTACACTGAAAACTACATTCCCGCTGACATGATCATCTATAAAAGTCACAAACCATTTTTTTCCAGATAAGGTAGTAACCTTAGAGGGACCCCAAACATCACTATGAATCAAATTAAAAGGTTTTGATGCACGGTAGCCTTTTGAATTATAAGGAACTCGGTGACTTTTTGATAAATGACAAACATCACAATGAAGAGAAGTACAATCCAAATTTTTAAACAGACTAAGCAGCAAATATTTTAAATAAGAAAAACTGGGATGCCCTAATCTAAGATGCCAAAGCATTATTTGTTCACACATAGGGATTGAACTAGTACTATCACTCAAGCCCTGAGTTTGTCTATTGCTTAATAGGGTATCATGAAAATAATAAAGGCCATCGATCATCCTAGCACTGACAATCATCATCGCCGAGCTCTGCTCTTGAAATTCACAGTGAGAATCAAAGAATATGATACGACAGTTAGAATCACGGGATAATCTAGTAACAAACAGAAGAATGCAAGTAAGTTTAGGAGCATGAAGGACAGATTTTAATTCTAATTGAACCAGTTCCTGCAATGGATGAAAAACTCCCATCTGCAATCCTAATCTTTTTATTACCCGGACAAGGATAATAAGATTGAAACAATTGAGATATATTGGTCATAGGGTCGGATGCGCATGAATCAATAATCCATGGTGCAAAGGCTAAAGAACTATAATAGGCACTCGGCATATTACCTGTTTGGGCCAAGGAACTAGAATAGAAGTACCAGATATCGGATTGGATTTCAGCAGTTGAAGAAGATGATCCATCTGCTCTGAACTTAGAACATTGGTTTGGGCTTCATTTGCTCTAGGAAACCCTTGGTTGTTTCTAGGTCCAGGTTTGCTGCTCTTCCAATTTGCTGGTTTTCCATGTAGTTTCCAGCAAGTTTCTCGGGTATGGCGTGGCTTATTACAATAGTCACACCATAATCGAGATTTTTGATTGGGATATGACCGTTGTACAGAGGCATTAGCAGCAACCAAAACAGTAGGATTAGCAGCAACCAAAGCCGAGTTCTCCACTGTTCCATCAGCCCCTTTTTTCTTTAGCATAACATTCCGATGTCAATCTTCACGTCTCACTTCAGAAAATACGTCTCTGATTGGAGGCAGAGGTTGTCTACCAAGAATCCTCCCCTTGACTTCATCAAACTCATCATTGAGTCCAGCCAAGAATTTAAAAATTCTTACAGTTTCCACCATCTTCTTGTTGTAGTTGCAATCATCAGGGCTCTTCCATTCATAATCATTGAATAGATCCAAGTCCTGCCACAGTCCCTTAAGGACATTAAAATGCTTAGTCACACTGTCTTCCCCTTGTTGGGCCTTGCCGATTTTTTGTTGCAATTCATAAATCTGAGAATAATTTCCAAGGTCAGAATACATCTGACTAACATTATCCTAGAGTTCTTTTGCAATAGGATAGCACATGTAATTAGCACTAATATCTTCATCCATTGCATTCACAAACCAAGCTATAATCATGGAATTTTCAGTAGTAAGATACCCAATCTTACCTCTCCCGCGGATATACATTCGAATTGACTGAGACCATGTCAAGAAGTTGGCTTTATTGAGACGGATATTTGTGATTTGGACTGAATGGGGCGGTATGGGCTACTTTGGTTTCAGTTTTGGTGTTGACCACAGGTTCAAGTCTGGCCATGGTGGAAGTTTTGGAAATTTCAGACATAATGGAGGCTGAACAGGGTTAAGGCAATAAGGCCTAGGTTTAGAGGCTATGACTGCCGAAAGGAAAAGAAAACCAGGCTTTGATACCATCTAGAAGTGGAGAAGAATTGGAATAGTATTTCTTATTAACTAAAATAAGGTACAATCCGTATGTCTTATAGACTACAAGGATAAACTAAAAGGAAAGAATGACGATTGCTAACAAATCTCCTAGAATATCTCCTAAGAATATTTACTATTTACATAATTACAGAAATTTCTCCTATAATCCAAGGAGAGTTGACTGGATAAATTTGGAAACTTTCCAACAGCTCTTCCACGGGAAAACAATGGAAGAATGGGTCGACATAACCTTATAAAAGGATCTAACCAAGACGTTCTTGTTCCCCGAATGAGACCAAAGCAACCTGACCTCCTTTCCAGCCTTTAAATTCAGCGCATATTATGCACTGTAAAATTCAGTAATATCCCTCACCTCCCAATCCTGGACAGCTCTAATAAACCTCACAGACCATGGAGAGAACCAAAAGAAATGTCCAAATTATCAGCCACTGCAGCACCCTTATCCAATGCAATTCTATAGAGAGAAGGGAAAGCATTCTTCAAGGCAACATCACCACACCAAATATCATGCCAAAATCTTGTTCAAGCATTCATTAGCAATGAGGATGGAGTCAAGGATTTGTCTTCCCTTGACAAAGGCATTTTGTGATTTCGAGATGATCTTCCCCACGACTTCACTCAACCTATTAGCAAGAACTTTTGAAATGATCTTGTATACCACACTCACCAGACTTATGGGGCGGAAGTCTTTCACCTCCACCGACCTTGCCCTTTTCGGGATAAGAGCACTGAATGAAGCGTTAAGTCTTTTCTCAAATTTCATTAACGAGTGAAATTCGAGAAAAACCTTCATGATGTCCTCCCTAACAATATCCCAACAAGCCTTAAAAAGTCATTGAGAAGCCATCTGGACCTGGTGCTTTGTCTTTGTCCATCCCTCTTAACACACTAAACACCCCCATCCTCTTCAAACGAGCTCTCCAACCAAGTTGCGCTTGACTAATCAATCGAATAAAAAACCAGCCCGTCAACCTTAGGCCTCCAAGGGTATTGTTCCGTGAGAAGTTTATGATAAAAGTGAACAATATGATTCTTAATTTCAGCGTTGTTTGTAAGTACCCCACCTTCCGAATGAAGAACCTTAATGGCATTATTCCTTCGGTGGGAATTAGCTACTTTATGGAAAAAGTTTGAGCTTTTGTCCCCTTCCTTCAACCAAAAAGCCCGAGATTTTTGTTTCCAAGAAATCTCCTCCATAAGGGTGATTTTTTCCAACTCAGTCACAACAACCAATTTCCTTGCATTATCTTCAACCAAGAGAGCCCCATCAACCTCTTTTCATCAAATCACTGCAGCTCCTGAAAAAGATTATTCCACTAATCATTAATGGTCCCAAAGACTTCCATGTACCATTTTTTCAAATCATTTTTCAGGGCTTTAAGTTTCCTAGCTAAAACAAAGCTAGGAGTGCCCGAAAATTGATATGAGGACCACCACGATTTAACCTTGCCCGTAAACCCATCTACTTTCAGGCACATGTTCTTGAATTTAAAGTATCTCCGCCCCTCGTGAAGATCCCTACAATCCAATAAGAGGGGAAAATGATCAGAACATAGCCTAGGAAGGCGTTTTTGGCATAGGTTAGGAAAGTGAGCCTCCCAAGAAGGAGAGACAATAAATCTGTCCAATCTGGACCTAGCCCTTCCATTAGACCAAGTGAAGTCTTCCCCAGCCTAGGGTAGATCAACCAAATCCAGCTCAAAAATTAGAGTTGAGAAGTCAGCCATGGCAGAGCCAATACTAGAGTCCCTCGACCTTTCCAATACACAAGCCAGCAATCTCATCCAAAGGAGCCTTCTATTACTGTCAACATTAGGTCCATTTGCTCTAGCAAAACCCCACCTGAAGCCATCTTCCACATTCGTGAAAGAACAAGCCACCACAAATTCACCGACATTCTTCTCCACCAAATTAACTACTCTCTTATCCCACATCACTATAATACCTCCTAAGGCACCCTCGGAAGCAAGAGAGACCCATCCCGTGTAAGAGCAACCCCACAAACTTCTTATTATATTTTTGTAAACTATCTTCAACTTCCTCTCCTGCAAACAAATTACATCAACCTTCCATTTCCTGATCAGATTCTTCACCCAGAGGCACTTGCTCTAATCGTTTAGTCCCCGAACATTCCATGAAAGAATCTTAGGTTTCATAAAACACCAAGATTCACCCTATCATTGTGCCCTCTCCCCCTCCCCCCCCCCCCCCCCCCCCCCCCCCCCCCCCCTTCCCTCTCTTCTATTATTTTTTAGGGGCATATCTAGCTAAAAGGGGCTGCCCTGCTTCAATGGCAATAAGGAGGGCATTAAACTGATCCCCAAAACCTTCGCAAGAAATCCCTACACAATTGTGAATTTCCTCTACCTTCTGAAGAACTCAGTTTGACTGTAAACCAGCCCTAAAGGCACTGGAGGCAAAGAACAGATGGGGCTAGGCTCGTCCGAAAGCATCTCACTTTTACACCCAAACTCCTTGCAAACCAATTGCAATTTAGACCCATCCAACCATCATTCGAAAGCACCTCATCTTCTGATAGAGACCCATCCTCTTCTTCCAAAGTACACAAGACTCTGGAAGGACCCTCATCGACAACTGAAAATTGGCCCATAACTTCAGCGACATCGTAAGTAGATGACTGAGGGCAGTCAGAAGGCCATGAGGAACCATTGTTGCCCTTAGGACAGATAAAAGCTCCGATCCGAGCCAACCCAACTGAAGCTGTCATCTCTTCGCATCTGTTCACCCCTACCAAGGCCATAAACTGCTCCTTGTTGCGAACATGGAGGTCGCGGGAAGCCAGGGACCCTTTATGTGTCAGCGGCGAGCTGCCAACTACCTGAGGACAAGCAGAAGCTTCCTTCCGAGCCAACCTTACCAAGGCCGGGAACTGTGCCATATTTGGCGCCGGAGACCCTTTCTATGATGGTGACGAGGTGAGCGGAGCAACCGCTGGAGAGCTAGAGTGTCCCTTCAAGAAGCCTCAAACTCGCAATAACAGATTGAACCCCCCCCCCCCCCCTCCTTCTCTCAGAATGGACTGGTGAAGAAGTCGGGCCCCTAGTGTGCGAGCCCGACCCACCAGACTTTGGCCCTTCCAGCTGAGTGGAACTCGGGCTTGGCCCGTTAACATGGTCTGAGCTTTGTTTTAGCCAGCCACTCAGGATGAACGGGTCAAGTTTACTTGGGCCTGACCCCCTAGATTTCGGCCCTCTCAGATCCAGCCCATCAACGCAGCCTGTGTTTACTTTAGACTTCCCCACTTGCCCAAGCAACCCACCACCTAAACCTAGACCCAAGCCCATATCTACTTTATTCATTAGGTCTCTAACTAACATTCTCCATGACTCCTGCCAACTGAGCTCTGACAGCCCTCAATACCCCCCTCCCCTTCCACATCTCCTACCTTTGAGCACCTGTCAATGTAACCCCCCCCCCCCCCCCCCCCCCCCCCCCCCCACCCAAATGCCAGACTGCACTAAATGAAAAATGTCCACCAGTGGAGTGAGCCTACAGTCATTGTCTTCTTCTAACACCTTACCCCCTAACATCATGCCCGTATTGCGATTCGTGCCTACCACCACAGCGGAACTGCTCTTTGTCGGAAACCATGTCAGCGACCTCAACACTAAGGCATACGAGGCACCATTGGGAGAGAAGGATCTCCCCATCTTCTTCCCACTACCAGATTCCCCTCCACGGGCTTTGGGAGGGTCCTGCACTCATTTTGCACCTTTGGGAGGATCCTACACTCTGTTTGCATTCTCAGAAATAGGGGCTTTGAGGCCAGCGAGCAATCGAATGTAATACACGAATCCTTCCCATCCGTTGCCATTCGAACCTTCAAGGATCACCAGCAAACCCCTTCTCCTACCATTCCCAAATTCTGCCAGTTGCAAAAAGCAACCCCTGACCTTAACTTGGCGTTGAATGGTGAGGACTCCGTTACCCATCTGCAGTTCTCTTAAAAAAGCTTCACGTCGGAAAAGTTCTTGGCATTCCTCTATCACCTTTGCCACCCATAGAGCCGACGACCCACTTAAAGAAATAAACTTAACCGTCCTTCTACTACTTTCGGTGATACGAATGTCGTTTCCACCCACATTTGTGAAAACAAAGGTTTTTTATTCTACCTGCAGCTGCTATCACCCTCCATCAAAGCAGCAGGAAAAGAACAAAAGACGTGGGAAAATAGGAAGAGAAAGGAAAGGAGTGGATGAAAAAAAAAAAAAAAGATGTAGAAAGGAATTAGACTGAGAAAGAAGGTTAACTCTGTCGAGAAGTGCTGGAGCTGGGATTACGTATGGACATGCAAGGAGAGAGAGAATCCTCTAAAGGCAAAATAGTAGCTGCTGAAAGTTCAGTACAAGCAACTCGTTGAGAATTGAACAAATAATCAATAGAAAGTTATGCACCATAATTAAAACTTAGGTAGCTACTTTGTTATGAATGATATTAGTTTGCTTTTTATTGGCTGGCATACATAATCAGGAATGGCTGTCTACTGTTTTCATAATCAAAGAATTTATTGATTTTTATCTTGGCATTTCCACTACATTTTGTATCAAGCTATTTCTTTCACTAATGATTTGGAGGCAATTTCTGAAATGCAAGGGAATAGAGGACTGATTTGTTTTATCTAACATAATAAAATACTGCAAAGGCTTGGATTAAGCTGTCTAGAACCTCGGCAGACTTCCTAGATGTCATAAAAACTAACATTAGAAAATGATTCTGAAGAAAATGTCAAGTGGTGCAACAAGAAACTGAAAATCTTGGAATAGCAAGAAAATGAAGACAAATGAAGTTACCTGATGGAAACCTCTATTGATGTAATTTATTAATATTTCCTTGCATGGTACATTTTTATGTGAGAAACTTATAAAAACCCCACCATTTTCTGCCTCTTCCATCATTGCTGCTGTTGATCATTCTAGAATGCTAGGAAACTACTAGCATTGGTGCAACAAGAAGCCAAAAATTTTAGAATCACATGACAATATATCTATGTTGCATGACAAAAGAAATGCACGTTATTCAGCTCCAAAAATTTTAGAATCACCTGATGGAAAATTCTAGGATGTCATCAGTTAATATCTCTTTGCATGGTATGTATTCAATGTGAGGAACTTATCTTGTTTTAGTGCTTGCAGGAGAACAATATATATTTTTAATTTTCATTAATAGAATGTTTTCTTTTTATTTGAGTGAGTTGAATGTGAAGCTCAGTGGAGTTGAATTTATTTGCCTCGCAGACCAGAAATGCACTATCCGGAACATATTCAGCTCCACAGAGATCTGCCAGTTCAGCAGCTCTTTTGGTAGGAGATCCAACCATAATGCGTGACAGGGCAGGAAATTTTGTGCTTCCAAGAGCTGATATCATGAAACTGAGAGACCGTTTAAGAAATGAGGAATTAGTTGCTGGGTCATTTTTCTGCAGAATCAGATATGGAAGAACGTTCCACCGTGAACCTGCCAGTGATGTAGATCACAGAAGAGAAATGTGTGCTCATGCACGTATTTTGGCTTTGGAAGAGGCAATTGATACTGAATGGGTGTACATGTGGGATAAATTTGGTGGTTATTTACTTCTTTTGCTTGGATTGACTGCTAAGGCAGAGAGAGTGCAGGTGAAAAAATAAACCCTGTGCTGCTTACTATGCACAAGGTGTTTGATTGTTGATAATGATTAATCATTGATTTTGTGCTGTTGTAGGATGAGTTTCGCCTGAGACTCTTTCTTGATAGCATTGGGTTTTCAAACCTTAGCGCCAAGAAGATTAAAAAATGGATGCCAGAGGACCGTAGGCAGTTTGAAATTATTCAGGAGAGGTAGTTACTTGTCAGAAAAGAAAATTTTGCCTCTTATGCATATTGGGTTCTCTATTTTTCTAGTCTTAAATTTATTTAGTATTTCTGAACCTCCATCTATATGAATTTTGTAGTTATATAAGAGAAAAAGAGATGGAAGAAGAAATTTTAATGCAGAGACGTGAAGAAGAGGGAAGAGGTAAAGAAAGAAGGAAGGCTCTTCTGGACAAAGAAGAACGTAAATGGAAGGAGATAGAAGCTTCACTCATTTCCTCTATTCCTAATGCTGGCAGCAGAGAGGCAGCAGCTATGGCTGCTGCAGTACGTGCAGTTGGAGCTGATGCTCTTATTGATGATTCTTTTGCACGAGAGAGGGTTTCAAACATTGCACGTAGAATACGCATTGCTCAGTTAGCTCGCCGAGCAGTTCAGGTTGAGTTCTCTAGTTATGACTTTGTTTTTGGTTGGCTTGTCTAACGTCAATAATTTTTTTCCAGTCAAACACGAGTGATCTAGGCACCATGGAATGCATGTTGTCAGAGATATCTAAAAAGATATTTTCATTCTGTGGATTCTTTTCCAATTACCACTCTGTATTCCATGCCCCTCACTGTCTGCTCTTGAGGAACATTGGTGTTCCAAAAATGTTTTCCAGGCCGTATAATATTTATTTCTTTCCATGGGAAGGTGATGCACCACCCTTTCTTATTGGCGCCATATCCATATCCACATGTTTTTCCCATCGTCTACGTAGGATATTTTTTCCTGGATTTAAACTCTGGGGAACATGATAGAAATGTAGCAGTGTCTCAACACCATTACTAACTTGGGCCTTCCTGATTTCTCTTAGTCAATGGATATATATTGCCTTTTGGTATTATCAGCCTGTCTGACTCTGAACCTAGTGTGTGTCAATTGTCATTGGCAGACAGGGGTTGCTGGTGCTGTATGTGTTCTTGATGATGAACCAACTACAAGTGGCCGAAACTGTGGCCAGATTGATCCCATTGTATGTCAAAGTCAAAAGGTTACTTTTTCCGTCGCAGTGATGATCCAACCCGAATCTGGACCTGTTTGTCTCTTGGGCACTGAATTTCAGAAAAAAGTATGTTGGGAAATTCTGGTAGCTGGTTCTGAGCAAGGTATTGAGGCTGGACAAGTGGGGCTTAGATTGATAACTAAAGGTGATAGACAAACAACTGTTTCAAAGGAGTGGAGTATTAGTGCTACAAGTATTGTTGATGGAAGGTTTGGGCTTTTTCTTGGTTATTTTAACTTAATCTGTGACACTGTAGTGCGTGTGCTTTGGTTCTCTTTTGTAGAATTTATTTTGTACTTCCTTTTTTACCCATTATGTTTTGTGTGCTCTATCATTGTTTCATTGTGCTATTACCATCAGTACTTCAACTAAAACTTACTGGACTGTTTTTTATAAATGCTTTGCAGGTGGCATATTATAACAATGACAATTGATGCTGATTTAGGAGAGGCGACCTGCTTTCTGGATGGTGGTTTTGATGGCTACCAGACTGGGTTACCATTGAGTGTAGGTAATACCATTTGGGAGCAGGGCACAGATGTTTGGGTTGGTGTTAAACCACCTATAGATATGGATGCATTTGGGAGATCAGATAGTGAAGGAGTTGAATCCAAGATGCATATTATGGATGTTTTCCTTTGGGGAAGGTGCTTAACTGAAGACGAGATTGCTGCTCTTTATGCTGCTATTGGATCAGCTGAGTTTAGCACCATCAATTTTCCAGAAGATAATTGGCAATGGGCAGATTCTCCTTCTAGAGTATGTGCCTTTCAATACTATGCGTCATTGTATTTTTGAGCAAAATTTAAAGGCCGAAGATAATAATTAATGTTTAGCGACTGTTCAGTAATTACTGCTTAATTTGCTGTATATAGATTGATGGGTGGGATAGTGATCCTGCGGATGTAGATCTATATGATAGGGATGATGTAGATTGGGATGGACAGTATTCAAGTGGGAGAAAAAGGAGGTCAGAACGTGATGTTGTTGTGGTCGATGTGGATTCTTTTGCCAGGAGGTTTAGAAAACCTAGGATGGAAACTCAAGAAGAAATCAATCAACAGATGCTTTCAATGGAACTGGCTGTCAAAGAAGCCCTCTGTGCAAGGGGAGAAAAACATTTCACTGATCAAGAATTTCCTCCAAGTGATCAATCCTTGTTTGTAGATCCCAAAAACCCCCCTTCCAAGTTGCAGGTTTGTTTTCCTGGCTTGTTAGTTGCTGTCAGATGTGTTTATTATTTTGATGGCTGCAGCCTCGTTGGTTTTCCAACTTAGGTTGTTTCCAAGTGGACAAGGCCAGCTGAAATTGTGAAAGAGAACCATCTGGATTGTGGTCCGTGCTTATTTTCTGGGACAGCAAATCCTTCAGATGTGTGTCAGGTTGGATATTTTTATCTAACATGTCACGTGAAGCTTTGGTCTGAATGATGTGCATTTTGGTGGAGTTGCATCTTGATGAGGATTGGCGTAATGTCTTGCTTGCTTGCTTGCTTTAATGAGTTTCTTAATTGTCTACTGAACAGGGCCGATTGGGAGATTGTTGGTTTTTGAGTGCTGTAGCTGTTTTAACTGAGGCTTCACGAATATCGGAAGTTATTATTACTCCAGAATATAATGAGGAAGGAATCTACACTGTCCGCTTCTGTATTCAGGTAACAGCACTTAAGATGGGTTTTTGCTGGATCAAATGTTTTCCATGTCTGCTTTGGATTGGAATCCTGGGAGTGTGCTTTCCAAATGGTGTGCCTGCATCTGTGACTGTGATGGAGTAAAACTGTAACTTGCTTTCCTGTTTTTGACATTTTCTAAATGTAATGAAAGAAAATTGTTAACTTTTCTGCAGCCAGAGGAAAGCCCTTTAACTTTATGTTTGCTGGACGCACCAAAACTCTACTTGGGAAAAAAATAACATTTATATTTTGAGAACTTGTGTTGTCAATTTGTTGACTCCAAGATTTTCTGTATAAGACGAGAAAGTTTAATAGGCTTTTATTTCCCGTTGGTTATTGCTAATTAGCATGTTCATTACTGCCTACTGTGCTCTTTTTCCTTTTTTATAGGGTGAGTGGGTCCCAGTTGTTGTCGATGATTGGATTCCATGCGAAGCACCAGGCAAACCTGCATTTGCTACCAGTAGGAAGGGTAATGAGCTCTGGGTCTCTATATTGGAGAAGGCCTATGCCAAATTGCATGGCTCTTTCGAGGCACTGGAAGGCGGGCTGGTTCAGGATGCTCTTGTGGACCTCACTGGAGGTGCTGGTGAGGAAATTGACATGAGGAGTGCCCAGGCCCAGATTGATCTTGCAAGTGGTAGACTTTGGTCTCAATTGTTGCGCTTCAAACAAGAAGGGTTCCTACTTGGTGCTGGGAGTCCTTCGGGTTCAGATGTGCACATTTCTTCCAGTGGCATTGTGCAAGGGCATGCATATTCTTTATTGCAGGTATTTTCGGATGCCTACTTGTCTGATTTGTCCCTTGTATTCCAACTAACATTTCATGAAGGTGACCACTTTTCTTCTATGGAAAATTATTTAGGTGAGAGAAGTTGATAGCCACAAACTTGTTCAAATTAGAAATCCATGGGCTAATGAAGTTGAGTGGAATGGTCCTTGGTCTGACACGTCACCTGAATGGACTGATAGGCTGAAGCACAAGCTGAAGCACATCCCTCAGGTACTATCTGCTGGTATTTCATATTAACAGGAATGCATTATTATAAATCCAGAACTGCCTTACCTTTGGCGAAATCTTATTGCTACTTCCCTGAATATTTCTCAAACAGTCAAAAGATGGTATATTCTGGATGTCTTGGCAAGACTTCCAGGTTCATTTCCGATCAATATATGTTTGTCGTGTCTACCCCCCAGAGATGCGCTATGCTTTTCATGGCCAATGGCGTGGTTACAGTGCTGGTGGCTGCCAGGATTACGAAACATGGCATCAAAATCCACAGTTCCGGTTGAGGGCCACTGGATCGGATGCATCATTTCCAATCCATGTGTTCATAACCTTAACTCAAGTAAGCCTTGTAATGGGCCTTGAGTGAATTTTTATTTGAGAACATGTTTTTCACTGTGTCCTTAACTTCTTTGAGGACTGAATGTAGGGTGTGGGTTTCTCAAGAACTGCAGCTGGCTTCAGAAATTATCAATCCAGTCATGATTCATTGATGTTCTACATTGGGATGAGGATACTCAAAACTCAAGGCCGTCGTGCAGCTTACAACATATACCTGCATGAATCAGTTGGTGGGACAGACTACGTCAATTCTAGAGAAATATCATGTGAAATGGTTTTAGACCCGGATCCAAAGGGTTATACGATAGTGCCTACAACCATACACCCTGGGGAAGAAGCACCATTTGTTCTCTCTGTTTTCACGAAAGCATCAATAATATTGGAATCTTTATAGTATGCAGGATGGCTCTTAAATTGGATTTTGTCCGTTGGGCTGAGATTTGCAGAGTTTTTGAATTGCTATGGTTGTCCGTGGATCATGAACTCCTTACAGGCAGGTTTTGTTGGACCTCAGTGAGCAGAATTATTCGTCTTCGTCGTCATCTTCTTTCCCTTGTACACGATTTAGCCGCGCTTCACAAACAAAACGGAAATTTTTTTGATTGGATCACTTACAATCTCAAGAGTCAATTCGTACCTGATAAAGTTACGAGGTTACTGAGGAATGTTGCTGCCCGCACTGGACTTCTGTTTTATGTAATTTGGCAGGTTTTTGACGTGATTATCTGCTATGAGGATGGCCTTTGAGTTATAAATCCATTGGAGTAGTGCAACTATAAGCTTAAACATTCTGCGAGGTCAGCTTTGAAAACTATTATTCCTGAATGAACTGCAATGCGCTTATCCAGAGAAGAGGGATGATTAAATGGAAATGGTTATCATTATATCTGGTGGCTCCCTGAGCCTCGCAGTCTCTCTCTCTCTCTCTCGGGGGCTATGTGCTTATGCATGACATTGGAGAGGGTTGTCGGGAGCTTTCTGTACATAAAGAACGAACACTGTGAGGGATATAGGAGTTGTGACTGTGATTGTGTAAAGAAAGTTGAGAAGAAATAGGAAAAATAATTAGTAATGCAATGCAGAAAGCATTTGTGGCTGGTAATTTCAGCTGCAGTTTTGTACTAGTGCTTTGTATCTGTAAGAGCTGTATAATGATTCTTGTTGTGCATATGACATCCCCATTTCATTTTGTTGTAATCTTCTTTTACGCAATCGAGTTGATTTTCTTCATGTGTTTTTGCAAGGAACCTTTGATTTATTACATGGAGAATTTTTCTTCTTGTACAAAGATATCAAATATTATTACCTTAGATTAAAAAAAATGTAAATGTCAATAGGTTCGTGGTCAAAAAATAGAAATATTTTCAATTAACACCTTGCTTAGAAAATTAAAACGAATCAGTTAGTACTTTAAACCAAGAAAATATAAATATCAATTAATATCTTACTCATAAAATCAAATAGAAATATTAATTAGTTCATTACTCCTCCGTTACCCAGAATAATTAATATAAAACAAAAACTGAATTCCGCCACATATCACTGCATTGAATCCCAATTCAGAAAGCATTAGAAAATATCATATCCTGTGACAACCCTATTTCCATTTCAGTGGGCAAGGAATCTGGGGTCGTATTGCTCGACCTAAAATCTAAGCCAGAATCCTACCCGTGATAAGAAAATCATCGCAATGCAAAGCATGCATCAAAAGTGGATAAAAGCATATTATTAAAGGAAATGGAACAATGAGGACGAAAATTATTTCCAAAAAGTTAAAACTGGCAAAGGCAATTTCTACAGAAGTAAAACAAATATGAGAGACTCATCCCACACCCCACCCCCCAAAACCACCGCGTTGTCTTCCTTTAACTTAGCACTTGACCACAGAAGAATCAAATTTCCCTGCCAACCTTATTGGTCGTTTAATTTGTCATTCAGAGTCACTATCCACACTTCCCATGGCCTTCAATCCTCTGGGTCTCTGCATCACATTTTAGGCAAATCACTTACGAATCTATTTAAAAACAGATATTAATTCTAAAAATTTCCATTAAATTTTCTTCTGTTAACTGCATTTTCTCAGCATCCAAGACTAAGGGAAGCATTAAACAACCACAAAAAAAGGGGCGGGGAAGAGAGAGAGAGAGAGAGAGACCAATAAGTACCTTCTTTGAAGACTTTTTTTCCCTCACCTCGTACCTCTCTTGGCACAGATCCGATAGCCATGCACCTGGACTGACCAACTGCACATGGAATACAGGAAAAAGGGAAAAAAAAAAGGCTTAAATACACATCCAAGCCACAAACGTTCTATTTACCTAATTTTCTCATAAAAACAGAAAATTCCCTTAGGGTATGAAAGAGACTTACAAGTAAGCTTTTTTGTATCAACTTAGCCCTCTTCTTGGGCCTCTGAGGAAGCTTACAGCCTTTCATGGCCATAAAATCCTCCTCCTTTTCTTTGCTAGATAGTGTAATAAACAGCTTTGGCCAAACAAACCCCCTGTCCTCCTTTACATGATCCATCAACACCTTCCCATTATCATCCAAACCCAATGAACCTCTAGTCGTGTAATATCGATCTTCCTTCTCTGGCGATGACACCATCGTCTTCTGGTGATTCATTGGTGAGTCAGGGTTCCTAAAAGACCAAAATAGGAAGTTAGCACCTTCCTCCTCCAAATGATCAATTTGATTTTATTTTGTGAACAAGTTCTATGACATTACAATAAAGAGTACCTTCATATCATCCCATAAAAAACCACTCCGTCAACAACTGCAATATGATTCCTATTCTTCCCATCTTTTCCTCACATCCAGTCAGTATAAATTGAATTGCAAATGTTAAAAAAAATCACAAATGTTCTGCCCCAGAGGAATGCACCTCCACTTCATTGAACAAGTTACATTTCAGAAATAAATTTCTTCCTTTTTTTGGTTTCAATCCATTTACAGTAATACATCATTAGAATAAATTAACCTACCAAAATAAAAACAATCATATATATACTAATAATAGCGAATTCAAAAAAGGGAGCAAATCAAATTATCTTCATGGATCTAACCTAAACATGGCATCCACTACAACAACAAACTGTTATATGACTCCATTATTCCTTGTTCTTTTCTCCCTACCCTTTCCTAGCAACCGAACAGGGTAAATTGGTTTTGTAGCCGTTCAAAGCTTGAAATTTGTACGATCCCTAATTTGTTTTCGAAGAAACACAGTTAAAGACCTCAAATTTACATCGAAGTTCTTACATTCATGGGAAGCATTTAAGAATGTCGTTGCACTTTTCATCTGGGAATTTGTTTATCTTACTTGTTGACTCGATGCGGCTGCGGAGAAACCCAGTCTCTCTCCGCAGTGCCAACCACGCGTCGATCGACACGAGAAGTGATTTTCTTCTTCCCCAAACAGTCCAATTTGTTGGCTAAGCTTTGGTCTTTGACTTTCACACATCTAAGCCTCTTTCTGTTCCCCCATTGCAACCCAAAGTCCTCTGCAGCTCTATTGTTGTTGTGCCCTCTTTGACCCTTGGCTTCCTTTTCCATCCCTCTGCAACAGAACCTCATAAATTTTAGAAATTAGCCGACATCCATTAGGGTTTTTCCTCGGAACTGATAGAGACGCTGAGAAACTTGGGGAAAGTGCAAGAAAATTGTGGCAACCTGTGTAGGAGAAATGCTTACTGACCTCAAGATCTAAAAAGAAAGGGACGGGTTCGATGGAATTGGACTCAAAATCAGCCTGCATTTTTAAACATAAAAGCAAAACCCATGAAAGAAATCCTAAAACATAAATATACGGGAAACCCAAAGAAAGCGATCAGCTTAAACGAGGCTGTTTTGGTAGCTGAGAAATTGTGGAAAGAAAATAGAATCCAATCAGGATTAAGCATTAAAAATAAAAAATTTTACAACTGAGGATTTTTTCTCGGCAACCAAACAAGCCATGAAGGAATGCAGAGAGAGAGAGAGGGAGAGAGAGATTACAGGGAGGAGACTCCGTTTACATTTGGTAGCAAAGACTTGGAAAGAAAGAGTAGGAATTTCTCAGACAAAATCAAAAAGAAAAAAGAAAATTCGAGTGAAAAATTAAAAGAATAAAAAATCAGAGTTAAGATTTTGCAATCTTTGAGGGCTAAAGAAACTGAAAAATTTAAACAAAAATAACAAGGAAATAGGTTGTCTTCAACAAAACTGTCTCTTTTTGCAGTGCTCTGTTCCGTTTCTCCTTCAAGTTTGGTTTCTTTTGCTAAAAGCTTCCAAGTAAAGAAAAACATTTTGGGGGTGTGAATGATCATGGCCGTTCGATGTTGAATGGACGGCCAGATGAGTTTCCCTCCAACTTACTTAGCCAATTGGTGCTTGGAAATAAAAGGAAGCCTTTTGGAGTTTCTTCGGATTTATTGGTGCACGTGATAATGTCTCATTGCAAGTGACTTTCCTATCTCAAGTTCTCAACTATCCAATCCAACAAAGATGTAGTAGACCAGTACGTGGCATTTTGCATTTGGATGGGTAATTTGGATAGATTTAAAACAGAGATTTTGCATTTAGGTCTTTCGCTTCAAAATTGATAAGTATAAAATTTCTTATTTAATAAACTTTCATCTCATTTATAGTTTACTATATTGAAATACATTGTACACTGAACACCTCTTGAGTTAAAAAAAATAATAATAATTAATTGTATATTAAGACTTAATATGTCACATCAACATAATAAAATAGAAGTAAAATAAGAACACATAATATTAGCGCATAACTTCTTATAAGTAAGAGAAAAGCTACCAACCGGTCGGGTGAAACCCAAATTTAATACAAGCCAATAAAGTTTCGCCACATAGGAGGTGCAGCAAATCTCCATTTACACCCACGAGCACTAAAATTTTCTACTTATTTTTTCTATTTCTTCCCCATCTTCTCTCTCTTTCTCTCTCCCCACACTTCGTCGCCAGCAACCCCCACTCCCTCTGTAAAATACGCTCTCATCTCTCGTAAATACGCTTTCCTGGTTCTCCTTTGCAAGCTGAGCAACCAAAATTCATTTTCCCCGAAAGGTAACCCAGTAATTGACAATCTTATTACTTATGATTATTATATATATTAAGATACCAACAATGCTTGAGTACGACTTGAACACCGTTAATGAAGGAGCACAACAGTGAGCAAACCAAATAGCTAACCATGGAGATCAAAGTTGAGATGATCAATAGAGAGGCAACAAAGCCTTCCTTGCCAACTCCTTCTCACCTTAGATGCTTCGATCTCTGCCTTTTACATGGTGAAACCATTGATGCTATTCTACTCCAACAGAAAATGTTGTACTACTTTCTTCTGCAAGCAAGTTGTTTGGTTCTAGTTCAAGTTACCTTCTTCGAATGCGGAGGAATGGTCATGTGTGTTTCACCTGTGGAGGAATCTCTACAAGCAAGCACAGGCAACAAGGTGGGGGGAGGGAGATAGAGAGAAAAGAGGGGGAAGAGATTAAAAAAAACAAAAAACATAAGCAGAGAATCTAGTGTATGTGGGTGTAAATGGGAACTTGATACACCTCCTACGTGGCGGCATTTGATTGGCTGGTGTTAAATTTGATTTTTCACCCGAACGATTCATAGCTTCTCCCTATAAGTAAATCTGATACACACATGCATACATATATATATATATATATATATAAAAGTTTCAAATGATTATTCGATGATGAACAATTATGCCCCCATGCTCTACTATGGTTAATTTTTCCCAATTGAAAGATGTTATCAAAAAATAAAATTAAAAAACTAACCACTAGAAAATGAAACCTAAATATGCACATGTGCGTGCCAAAAGAAGGAGGAAAAAAAAAGAATGAATAAAGTGATTGAATATAAAGTAATTAAAGTGTATTTCCTTTAATGACTTATCGAAAATACTGCTTGGTACCTCCCAATGAAGGGAGTGAGAAGAAAATACCTGCATACCCATATTGGTACCCTAATTTTTCTCACGAGTGTGCACAATAGTTGATGCTACTCTTACAAGATTATGTTTGCAACATTACCACGATTTCTCTTTGTTCACATGATCAATGAGATAGTCAAAAGAAATGTCTCATACCTCTGTCCAAAAATGTGCACACATTGGAATATTGATTCTTCAACCAAAATAAAATAAGTTTCATTTGTTTTACAAGTTGTAACATTACATAAGGTTTAATTAGGAAGATAAACAAACTATTCAACCAAAGAGAAGATGAACAGATATGAGAAGAAAATATTGTGTAATTTATTACTAAATTATAATATATTATATATGCCAAATTGCTAATCATGCGTGACTGAAAATGGGTTGGGAAATACACCAACAGCGTTTCAGCTGCCTAATAGCACATTCCTAATGATCTTATGGATGGGATATCTAGGAACTGATCAAGTTCTTTGTAATTGTTCATCTCCTAGCCTATTGTTTGAACACATAAAAAAGAAGTAATTGTAGCATTTTCCTTTTCCATGGAAGGGGTACTTAAGTCATAGCAAAATTCGGCCTATGGATTAAACCTAGAAACAAAAAGAATTATTTTGTCCAAGGATTATATCGTTTCATTGAAGGATTATATCTCTCCAATAAGAATATTATTTGTTGATGCACTTTTTGAAGAAATTAACGTCATGCAACAAGATTAGCTAGGTGTTAGATAAGGTTAATTCGAATTACCTAAAGTGGAGCAAAATTTTCACAAGTCTGGATCTTTGCTTGTCTTACCGCCTACGTCAAATTGTTATGATTGCACCTCTATTTCACTTAAGAGGCTACTACAGTCTCCGTAAATAATTTCACACTTCAAGATCAAGAGCTTAAGATGGTTACTCTAGAAAAATGTTGAGAGATGACAGGTCTCAATTTGTACATTCACTCACCTTTTCCATACACGTACAACTAACGTATGTAAGACTCCTATTTAAAGAGTAATGTGGTGATTAATCAACTTTCGTAGTAGTTAATAACTATTAGTAGTGGAGAGTTAATTAATTGCTTGCGACTTCCCTACCCATATGGACACTACATGGGTCATGGAGTACCCATTAACTAACATCTCTCAATTGTCCGTAATGGATTTCATGCCCATTAACAATCTCCTCTTGATCTCTCAATTAATTATCTCTCATACAAAAAATGAAACATGTGACCTGACGAGAAGGCAAAGGGTAAGAGTACTATATTAAGTCACCATCTTACTAACATGGTACATCACTCATAATATCTTGTCTATGCCTCATATTATTTGATCTCACTAGGTCAAGTGTCCTTAATCCCTCATGAGTTCATAACTCAAAGCAATTTTTGACCTTACATTATATAATATTCTTTTGATCATATCGATTTAAAAAAACATAATTGTCTAAAATATGAGTCATTAATTACAAGTAAGAATCTAAATAATCTTCTCTAGATACTCATTTCAATTCAATCACTCCCCCATATGGTCATCTATAGCACATTCAATCACTCATCTATCGTATGCCTAAAATTTCACATTCTGCTTTAACCAGCCTTCATGAAGTTGTGCAAATACTTCATGTAACTCTTATAAGTCTTATCTTGGTCAAGTTAAGGTGACATTTTTTAAATTTATCTTGATTGCTCTCAAATCATCAAGATATTTACTTGCTTGCTTTTCAAGTGCCAAAGTAATTAATTTGTCTCATCATGTGAAGTGACTGATCTTTGCTTTGTGACATTTTTATAATGTGTGTTTTTCACTTAATATCAATTGACCTATATTATGAGATAAAAACAATAATCTCACTGATGCAATAGAGACAAATAATGTCAAATGTATAACAAAATCTAAGATATCCTTAAAACATGTATCAAATCCAATGAAGTCTCAAATTCCAAACATGAATCTGAATATCATTTCTACTAGTAGGCTTAGTAAGAAGATCAATTACCATCTTGCTAATAGAGACGTGTTTTAGGATCACCTCACTTCAAGCATGACATCCCAAATGTAGTAAAATTGAATATTAGTGTGTTTAGTTCAATCATGGTATTTGACATTCTTAGCATATATCAAAGCTGTCATACTATCATTATATATCTAACAGCTTCATCTGCAACAGTTGTAACCTCTAGGTGCTAAAAAAATATAATCAACTAAACATCCTCTTATACAGATGTTGAACAATTAATGTACTCTGATTCACTTGTGAAGAAAGCAATGCATGATTGTTTCTTCCTACACCAAGAAATAACTCCCTCACTAAACATAAATGCTTACTCATCGTAGATTTACGTTCATCTTTATCATTAGCCCAATTAGCATCGCTATAAAACTATAGTCTCATATCTCCACCTTGATAGCAAAGGGCGATATATATTATTCTATGAAGGTATCGAAAAATCCTCTTAACTGCTTGCCAGTGAATAGGTTCTATGTTATTTTGATACAACTAACTAATCTAACAGCAAAGCAAATGTCAAGTCGTGTATACAATATAACATATATCAGACTTCCAATTTCAGTTGCACAAATAATTCTAATCATCTATTTCTTTTCCTCATCTCTCTTGGGGTAATGTTCTAGGTACAATGTATAATCTTTCTCAATTAGAGTCTTTTTGAATTTAGAGTTGTGCATACGGAATCATTCTAAAATCTTCTTAATGTAAGTCTCTTGAGACAAACCAAGAATTTTCCTAAATAGATCCTCTGAAATTTTAACTCTAAGTGCATAATTTACTTCATTCATATCCTTCATCTCAAAAGTAAAGGATAACTACTCTTTTGATGCGACAATTATCTCCATATCATTTACAGTTAATAAAATGTCATCCATATACAAAGATAAAATCATAAAATTTTTAGCTTATGCTTGACATATATACAATGGTCTTCTTCTAGCATCTCAAAGCCAATTAAAGTAATAGTCTCATAAAATCTTAAGTACCATTGTTTAGACGATTGTTTAAGGCCATAAATGAAACGTTTCAGCTAGCATGCTTTGCGCTATTATTCCTTAACCTCAAAACCAACAATTTGATCCATATAGATCTCATCATCTTGTTCTTCATTGAGAAATACAATTTTCATATCCATTTTAAAAAGTTTCAAATCTAAATATGCAACTTATACCCTCTCTTTGGGTATAACCATTCCCCACAAGATGGGCCATATACTTGTCAATTGGTCCATATGTCTGGCACTTAATTTTTAAAACTCATTTGTTTCCAATAGATCTGTGTCCAGGTGGAAGATCAACTAACTCCCAAACTTGGTTCTTTGTCATAGAAATCATCTCATCTCTCATAGTAGCCAATCATTTATCTGAACTAGGTAAAATTAGTGCTTCCTCATAAGAAGTAGGTTCATCAAGGTCACACTAGGCACACATAAAATATTCATTTTAATTCTTGTAAGTCACTTTCTAGTAGTACACTCACACTAGGAGGTAAATCACTCCTACTATCTTTTACGATTCTAAGATATGATAATTCTCCACTCTAATGAAAAGATGATGTAACTATCTCGAGTTCTTACAACTCAAAAATCTCAAAATCTTTCTTTGCCTCACCAATATTGGAAAAATTATTATCAATAAATGTGACATTACACGACCATATTTGCTTTATCACTCATTTGATATTATGTTCACCATACATTATGTAGCCATTTGATCTCTCTAAACATCTTATAAAGATATATCTATTTGCTTTTGGATCAAGTTTTCCATATTTATGAAACGTGGGGTGAGCATAACTTACAAAATCCCAAGGTTACAAATGTTCCAATTTTAGTTTTGCACCATTCAATAACTTATATGGGGTTGAGGGAACAGACTTAGAAAGCACACAGTTCAAAGTATAGGCAATACCTAAAAGAGCATCTCTCCAAAATGATCTTGACATAATGCCATGATATTTATTTTTATTTTTTTGGAACTCTAAGCTTTAAATTCTCCACTCATTGCTCTCCCTTCCCCTCTCTCTCCCATCTCTTTCCCTTCCCCACCTTTCCCTTCTCAGACCCGCACAAACAACGGTTTTGTCACCCAAAACCCATCACCGACAGCTGTCATTGAAGACATAACTCACTCGCAGAACTCACTCTTGCCCCGCTACCAATTCCTCTGTCTCTCTCTCATCCATCTCCCTTCCCCCATTTCCCTTTCCAAGCCCACCCGCACGAAGACATAGCAGTTCTCTGTTGCCCACAACCGTCTCCGACAGTCCTAACTAACAACCTTCACCAATTGCACTCTCCGATAGCCCTCGCCCTCTCCCTCACCGACGCCAGGTATCTTTCTCTCTTTCCACATATGAGTTGCCCTAACTTTCGAATTTCCACATTCAGGTAGATATTATGCTTGCTCAGTTGGTGGGTTAGGCTTGGATTTGTGTATATATCAAAATTTCTATGTAGATATAATTGGGTTACACATTTGTGATTCGATTTGTTTATACATCAAACTTCTCATGTAGATCTAATTGGGTTCTAAATTGGTTGGTAAATGGAAGAATTTCACAGCTTAAGTAAACACAAATACTTTCACTAAACAAAAACAACCCATTAAACCCGAGAGGAGCTATTCTTATAAATATATGAATGTAATTGTCGGATTGAGATCCTATAATTCCTATCTAATATTTTATTTGCAAATCCTCCACTCACATGCTTATCAGCATTTCATTTTTCCTTGATGAAATAGAATTCAGTTGAGTATCTCAGATTTTCTCTCTTCTTTTGAGAATATATTTGTTCTATAAATGCTTCTGTAATATGCAACGCAATTTAAGAATAAATTATTAGTTGATTTCTAATAGATATTTGATGATTTGTATGTCAATTTTGATATATACATAAGACCTAATACAGGTGACCATCTACCATCTATGGAGTTTCCGATAACCTTTTTCTAATAATTCAAGCTTGTCTATAGATGCTTCTGCCCACAAAAATCCTAACACATCTGCTTTGTAGATATTTCTGTAATATGCAATGCAATTTAGGATTACACGATGGATGACTAGTGGCTTGTTTTGGAGGGTTAGGAATTTCATGATTTGTAATTTAATAAATGAGTAATTGATTTGTATGAGATATTTGATGATTTGATGATTTGTATAAATCAATTTTGATATATACATAAGACCTAATACAGGTCACCATCTACCATGTCTAAGGAGTTTTTGATAACCTTTTTCTAATAATTCAAGTTTGTTTATAGATTCTGCCAACAAAAACCCCAACACATCTGCTCTGTAGATGCTTCTGCCCACAAAAATGCCCCTTACTGTCTCTACTGATCTTAGACAAGCTTCAAATGTAGAATAGTACAAACTTACATTTGTGGCAACCCATCTCTCATATACAATTTGTTGAGTCCTGCTTTATAGTATAGAATAGGTATCAAACACTTCACAAAATCTGGTTTGGCACTTGCTTTGGAATGGTCCCCATCTAGAGACTATTATTTTTTTATTGTTTGGTGATTCTTGGGCAAACTCCAACCTAGTTGTTTGGTGATTCTTATACAAACTCCAACCACCCCCATAAAATAGACAATTTGCATCACAATGTTAGCTTTAAGCAGTACCATTAACTCCTTCATAGAAAGGTCACAACTAGATACTGAGCATTACTGTCATTGTCGGATTAAAGCACAGTTGAAGACGTCGGGAAATGATTATAGCTATGGTCGTCGTTTCTTGGGCTGTAAAAATTGACAGGTATGAATGCAGTTGTTGACATTGTACTTTGTTGTCAAGTGTATAAGACATAATTGTACAAGAATTCCTAATGCTTAAATAGAAATGAGATTTTGTATTATAGAAGTTGTATACCGTTATTGAATATATATTCTTGTTTTTGTGAACAACAAAAACACAGTATTTAAATATCAAAAAAAGTTGTAGATTGTATTTCACATCTTTTACAAACTCATCATAAATGCTAAAGTGGTCAACAACTTCGTATGTCAATATTGCACCTGCATGTTTTTAAATGAAAACAAGCAATTCATAGTCTCCATAAGCTCTACTTGTACCTCTTTGAACTTGACATTCGTGTATACCTCTTGAAGTTACTATTGTAATGCAAGGGAGCTTTCGTTAGAATTAACTAAAATTAGCTATCTTCTCATTCTCGACCATCCTAGCCAAAGAATTATCATAGTCCCCAAAAAACTACTTCAATGATGTGGCAGCATCTACATAGCCATAAAAAAAGACATTCATACTCTTGTTATGCTGGGTTGTGGACATTCTGGCCTAAAACGTATCTCTCACATATGCAAGTACCCATTGATGTTGCTCCTCGTACAACTTACTCAACCAAGCATTGTTTGTTAAACCATTGATCTGAACGATGTTATGCTACATTTCTTCAAATTCTTCACAGCTTAAAGAGTCATATATACAATTTAATAAAGGACATTTAAATTTGGTATATTGTGAATAAGATCCCAACTTGTGAGGTAATTTGCATGAAATGTGCCATAAACAGAATATATGCTTGGCCCTTGGAAAAACTGTTACAATTGTCGCTTGCGTTGCCCTATCTTGGTAAGTTATAATCGCATTAGGAGTCCGTCCTGACATACACCTCAACCATGAGTCGAATAACTACACAAATATATTTGTATTCTCATTTGATATGAGGTCACATCCAAAAAGTATCGATTGGTCATAGTGGTTGACTCCCATAAAAGAGGCAAATTGCATTTTATATTTATTTGTCAAATACGATGTGTCAAACGTCAACATCTACAAATGACTCATATGCTGCTTTGGGCATTTGCCTAAAACACATTTCTCAACCTCACTTCTTCATCTATATCCATTGCATAGAAAAAGCCATTATTTTTCTTTTGCTGCCGCACCAAATAATTGTGTAATGGCTCTGCGTCGCCTTCTTCAAGCAACTCATTTTGGACTTTATTGATATGATTCTTGCACTCATTCTCTCCAAAATTGAGATTCTCATATCCACATGCTTTAACAACCATAGTTTTGTAATTTTTAGTCGAACAAATTTTGGCTTTGTCCATTCTTTTTTTCGACCAACTTGATAATTTTTTTATGGCAACTAATATGTCTTGACTTACTCAAGCTCACAGCATGATTGTATTCGAGGAAGACATTGGATAACTGATACATTCCATCGGTTGTTTGCTTTGCATTAATCTTATCCTTGCAATATGTCCCTCCTACCGATTTTGGCTAATCAGTTTTTGATGACTTACTTTTTGGCTTGTGATGGCGACTGCATGATATGGTGAAGTATTTTGCCTCCACATATCCAGAAGTCGATGTTCTTTTCGACACTCCAAAGCCCTACTGTTTAGCATACTTTGTGTAACATTCAATAACATATGCTTGAGACTCAAATATCATATCAACCTTTGGTTCTTCAAACTTTTGATTCTCACTATAGTGAGATCTAGTTTGCTGTTGTTAGTCTACATTAAGCAAAACATAAAAGACTATGATATAGTTAAAATATATTAAAAATGTCATAAAACAATCGATAGTTAAAAGAGTCCATAAAACAATACCATTAAAAACTTGATAATTAACGTCTAATCTCGTGGAGTGTTAGGATTGTCACTGTCATATTCTTCATGGGAAAACATCAATTGGCTAGGTTCCATCTTGATTATAGCTACAAAATAATAATAATAATAATAATATATAAACAACTATGTTTTCGGTGGCTCCCAAACAAAAACAATATTTTGGACGTTGCTCCTAAACAAAAAACTATATAAACAACTATGGCTCCCAAAACCAGTTTTATACAAAACCGACGTGACCTCCAAAAAAATAATTTTTTGGGCACTCAAATCACCCCGAATCGCTAAAACACTTTATGCATACAGTTTTATATAACTGCAGATGGTTTCAAATGCTTTCTTACACGTAAAACTCACTGCAGACAGGGTCATAACAACAACAAAAAATGCAGGGCCTTAACCGTGCATTGACCAAGAAAAAGAAATGAGTCCCTGTTGTGCTTAGCCCCTAAGGCACAGTTTCATTATTTGAGATGGGCTTTCATTATAGGGATTCATCTCAGGTACAAGGTGCCCATCTGAAGCACGCTTGTCATGATTTTAGAATTTTTTCAACATGCCCATTTCAATTATATTCATTTTTTCATTAGGGCATGTTGCCTAGACTTCAAATAGGCATGAAAGCATCTGTGTTATAATTTTTTCAGATGCTATCATTTGAGATGGGCTTTCATATGCTTCCATTAAATGCTTTCAGATGGGCATCTCGTGTGATGGAAAAAAGGGTGCGTCCAAGTGCTTGTTTTCTTTCAGATGGTCATCTCGTGTATACCTGCCGGTGAGGAGGGCTCCAACGTCGGGGACTGTAAATTTCGACAACGACAGGGACGAGGCCAGCGAAACTGCAAAGAGCCAAAAAAAAAAAAATGCTAAGTTGAGGAAACTATGGGTTAAGACAGAAGTGGAAAAACCAAAAAAAAAAAAAAAATTTGGAGAAACAAAGTCACTTACCGGCCGCCAACGGGAGCTCAAGGCAGGAAAGAAAAACTCTGAATGGGCTAGTAAGTTTTGGAATGGGAAGAAGCAACGTGATTCTTGGGAAAAAAAACTATTGAACGGGATGGATGAGAATGTCATAGATTCTAAGAAAAAAAAATGACCGTTTGTGAGATCCTTGTGTGTCCGTAGTGGTCCTCTTTGGATATTTAGGGGACAAAGTATATGAAGATGTGTTGAGTAATGACAAGATTTCACTTTCACCTCTTGTACGCAGTACTGAAACGCATTGATTAATAAACGTAGTGGTCCTCGATGGTTGCAAGTAATAGAATGCATCCATATTCTCAACCCCTGACTACAGATGACCATCTTTAGTTCTTCTTAAAGCCCTAATTACAATAAACCAACTAGCTAATGCCTTACTTTCGATGCTATACGGTTACAAAAAAGGAGAGCGAAATTGATTGAACAGTAGAGCCTACGAAAGCTCGGTTTTGCTGACAAATATTTATTATAGTACAATTTTGTGACCTTTGCATCATTCTGCCACCTTTGTTACAAAGCCCAAAAAAGTGTTGCCGATCTTATGGTTGCGTGACAATTTCCTCATGATTCGCTTAAACTCAACTGTTGTGTTGGTAATGGTATGGTATATAAAGGGAGCAATCGGCACCGTTGGCTCCAATTAATTGAGGCCCATATACCCTGCCCCTCATGACTACGTATTTGAAGAGAAAAAGGATGGACATGAGCTATGATCACGCCTTTTCAAATCAAATCTCAAAATACCAAACAATGTTAAATAGATTCACGACTTGGGGTTGGAAAGAATCACCACCTCAACTCACATCCTTCTGAAAAGCATAACCAAGATTATGAGAAGTTTGCATCTTGAACTCATTTGAGTTTAATATGTTGACAAATCCATCCAGGGTTTTGCCTTTTGATGCCCATCTATCATTGCAAGCTTTGGGTTTAAATCCCGTACAAGTGATGGTTAAAAGGCCTATTTTACTAAATTGGCAGCATCCATCTCCTCGGATGCTTAAATTCAATATAGATGGCTCTGCTTATAATTTGCCTGGGAAGACAGGGTGTGGAGGCATTCTCGGATCTGATTCAAGTAAGCTGGTTTTTGTTTTTTTCTCTTCATTTGGGAGATGGTACCAACACCAATGCAGAACTAATGCATTTGGGGCCCACTTTTTTGGGCACACAATAAAAACTTATTTTTCTTAGCGGTGCTCACTTTTTTACAAAAAAAGATTTGTATATTTAAGACTTGTCTCTAATATTAATCATGCTTTTAAACAGGATCTGCTATATTATAATAATAATAATAATAATAATTCCAACAAGTTTTTCCATTTTCTCTTCAACACTCTGATAGAGAAAATAATTCAGTGGCTGATGCTTTGTCTAAAGTAGGGGCTGCAGGTATTTTCGACACTTATTTCTTAGCTTCCCAAGACAGCTTTGGGTGAATTTAGAATGGATTGTATGTGCTTGCCTCCCTTTAGACATTAATAGTTTGTATGCAATCTATAATGCTTGATTGATGTTTGTAAATTAGGATTAGTAGTTTTTACCTGTAGATAGTTTACTATTTTAAAGCCTTGGTTTTAGGATTTTTGTGACCCCAAACTTTCTATTGTACTATTCTTCCGTTAAAAGTGAGAGCAATTAATAAAATTAGGAGTACTATTTATCTTCTCAAAAAAAGAAAAACTCATTTGAATTAGACTACGCTAATAGCTGGTGAACACAATATAATTTTTCTGTTGGGTGACCTAATCTCCACATGGCCCAGCAAGATAAGTAAAACTCAAAAACCGAAAAGAAAATCCCTTATCACAAAGAAAGTAAAATAGAAAAAGTCTCATAAAAAAGAAAAAAAAAACCTAAAAGGATTTTTTTTTTTTTTTTGCATCATTTAAAATGTTGGCATGTTTAATGAAGGATTCGTCTTGTGTCACCCAGCCTTCCTAGTTTGAAAGCCTGTAGTACAATCAAGAATTTCGAAGTTTCCCAATGGTCAATTAAGGTCTAGAAAGCAGTGTACACAATTCCTGAAGATAAGGACTATATGGATTCATAGAGGGGTCAAATGTGTTTTTGAGAAATGACTCTGATTTTTTATTTGGAAGTGAGCCATTTTTTTACAACTTGCCCATATATGAACTTATCCCAGATGCTGAAGTCATGGCTGAGATTAATTTCTGTTGAGAAAACTTTTTCATCATCCTCTCATCATTCCATGATGTGGCATTACATGATAGATTCATAAGTGAAACATAATAAATAATTTTCAATCATCTAATGTCACATCATGAGATGATGAGAAAATAGAAGATGAATAACATTACATATATATATATACACACACACTTATGTCACCCTTATGCATGCCATGACAGATTTTAGATAAAATATTATTTCTTTAGTTAGATGTAACCATGAACTAAAAAATACCTACTTCATTGAATCGTTGTCATAAAGCGTATATCTTGCTCTTTGAACTTACTGATTACTTTTTGCGTTAAAAAAATATTGGTGGATGTCATCATCTTATTCCACCTAAACTGATCACTCTGTCATATATGCAATATTTGGATTTTGCAATTATTGAGGAAAACAAAAAGAAACACAAACCAACTGATTAAGAGGTTGTCTTCCTTTCTCACGTACTTTTGCTCATGTTTCCAAAGATCCATAATATGTAATTTAGACCTTCAGTGACATCATTTCAGAATTCAGATATCATAATCTCTTGAATGTATCATTGTCATGGACTTCTAAACTTCATGAACCAAAGGAAAGGTTCGAAGATTTGTGCGTGTTCTAAATCCAACTGGATGTCGACTATGCACCAACTTCGTTCTGCCAAAAATTAGGTATCCGTCTCTAACCATTCACAACACAAGAAGTCTCAAACAGCTGCCATTTCCCTTTCATTTGAATTTTGAACGAAATGCAACTCAAGGTTTCTTGACTTTACACTTCATGCCAGCAAAGGGGTTCCGTGTTCAACAAACATATCACAAACAAATGTTTTCTTCTTTTTTTTTATCGTCATTCAATCATATAGATACACTACCTCATTCTGGTTTAAAAGGAAATAGATTTTTTTTTTTTTTTTTTTTAATGAAGAATTAGATGTTTTAGTGGTTAAACATGGGCGCACTCTTCTTTTATTTTCAATTTAATACAGTTGTTGATTTGAAAAATAATAAGGTAGGGACCGGACAACCCACAAATCCGACTCAGTAACATGGAAAAAATACTAATAACAACTAACAAGACAGCAAAAGGCGGGGACCCATAAAGTCATGTTTTGACAGCTGTATGACAACAATGGTAAAGCCACCTCTGTGCTGTGTTGTGTCACCACAACGTTCACATTCTCTCTCTCTCTCTCTCTCTCTCTCTCTCTGTGGTTAATAAATATCCACAACCCACTGCCATTGGCTTACATTGCAACTCTACCATTCCTCTGTTGCCAAAAGGGAACCCATCTGCAAGGAAGGAATTGTAGCGCTCCTTTCACCGAGCATTTGGAGAAATGGAGGCTATGAGGTTTAAGCTATTCGTGATAATGTTGGTGGTGTTGATGGCCATCTCTTCTGTTCAAAAAGCTGCTGCAGCTGAGGCTCCAGCGCCTAGCCCAACATCTGAAGCTGTCATCTTTATGCCAACTTTCTTTGCCTCTCTTGCAGCTCTGGCTTTTGGTTTGTTATTCTGAGCTTTTGTGGTCAATCCATTGACGCACGTAGATTGGCAGCATAATGGTTTATTTATCTTTCAAACCATTTTCTCCCTCGCCGTCTCCTTCTTTCTGTAAATTTGACAAGTAATGTGCTTTTTCGTGACTATGAAAGAGTGAGGGGAAATTGGTTGGGTTTTTGATTTGTCCAGGTTAATTTAATTATTGTTGATTATGTTCATCCCATGGTTGGATTTGTTTGGTTGTGATTGATGTGTTTTTTATGGTATTGTAATATAAATTTAATTTAATTGTGTAATTTTTTTTCTTTTATATGGTCAGATTTAGGGTAATGATGAGATGATGGGGAGGGGTATGTCATGACCGGTGGTGGAAGGTGGATTTTGGTCTCTTTCATGTAATTTTTCCCCATTGTATTTGTAATCCATTTGCTGTAATAAATTCTATACATTTCTGTACATTACATTTGTGAAGTAAATATTATCATATGCATTTTATATGTAGTCTGTTGCTGAATTACTCTGTTTAAGTGCCCAAATCCAAATAATCATCAAAACGTAATCCAAATATACATTCATTTTGTCTCACAATCTTAACTCGGGGGATTGATTGGAAAATGAGAGAGACATTTTGCTGGCCAGTTGTTGAGATGTACATATATCTGTCTTGGTTTCCTCCGCCTGAAGTATATGAAACCAAATCAATTCAACTTAGAGGGATTCCAACCCAATACCAAGCATTATAAGACTAACTTTTGAGTTTTAGTATACTTTAAAAGCAGCCATTTCGTTGGATATGAAGATTCAAAAAGGGCATGAATCATAACCACAAGGGAAAATATTCTTTGTAGAATGATTCAGCGACTTCTGATTGTTCTATTGTAAGAAAGAAAGCTCCCAATGTCATTCAGTGAAAGCTCTTTCTGTTCCCAAATGCGCCACGAGTAACTCTCCAACTTTTCCCTTTCTTTATTATTCTATTGATTAGGAAGTGATCAAAATAAAAAAATGAAGGGCACAATAATGAACATGATGATAATGATGAGGATGATGATAAATACACCATTTGCTTTCTGAATCTTTTATAAAGGTTGAAAACGGTAAATTGTATACTATAGTCGAAATGTTGGGAATTACATAGCATTGAGCTTATAACTATCTCTGCGATATCCTCCTACTATAGTCTATATTATATTATTTGGAAGGGAGTTATATGGTTGAGTTACTCCTCGATCGTATCCAAACGGGGCCTTAAGAGAGTGGGCAAAACACCATTATGACATGAACACAATAGATGTAGCTTGTTAGAGAAAGGTCTTATAAAATTACAAGGCAATTAAGGTAATTTATTGAACTGGAAAGGAGGCCAAAACCAGTAATGTTGTGAACCAGACACAGCACATGCTTTCTGGGGTCCAATAAAGTTGGGGACCATATGGAGACAACTAAACCCTCTTTTGTTTAACATCTCAAAAGTTTCACTTATTTGCCTTAATTTCAGGACTTTGGGCTTAATTTGTTTTCTTCTTCTTTTTATTTGCTTTCCCAGTGTCCGCATGCATAGAACAAAGAAGAGATACTTCCCTCCCCTTCTAATTCGCTTTGTTGTGGTCTAAAAATATGTAAACTAGGAGGAGGGAGGATATAAGAAAGATCTTTAGAGAAAAAAAAAATGAAAAAGGCAGATCATGATTCATATCATATGCTTTGCACATGGGGGTCTTATTCTCATAGACACAACATACATAATCACCAGCAAGGGTGGTTTGATTGCGATTGGCTTTGTCTCCACGCTAAAGGCTTTCAAGGGAATGGGGCCCTGCAATTAGTGCCAACCATGTTACTTCGTTCATTTGAATAATTTATCGTTCTCTCTTTCTTTCATAGAAGAGATTCGTATCTTTTCTTAGAGCTTAAGAGTGATCTCATCACTATTGACATGCATTCCATTTTCATCTTGGTTTTGTAATCAAAATTAAGTACAGTTGGGTTGAATGGTAAAGTGCATTATTGGCAGATGCAGCCCGTTCAACCATATCGCGTGCAACGTTGTTGTTCTTTAACTCCACGCCGAACTTCACCGGCAGTCTTCCAGTGTTTGGAACTCTTGCTGGAGCGGTGCTCAGAGGTAGTCTAGATCATTGCAAGCGCTCCAAGAAAGGAACGCTAAATACGTGCATACCATGTAGATTGTAGTACAATTCCTTCCCATTTAAACTTAAAACAAAATGTCCTCGTGCTCAAGGGAAGTACATTCGATCATTTTCTCCCGATGCCCCAAGTGGAAACATGGACGTGCTATTAATTGTTACTCTTAATTTTCTCCTCATGCGGTCAATATGAGATTAAGAATGATGAAAAGGAAATTAGAACCAATGGCACGTAATAGAAGGCACCGACAAATCAACAACTTCAATTCATTGGAGCCGCACAAACCATTCATGAAGAGTTAGAAGAGCGTCTTAAAATTGGACTCTAGCGTTACCTATCTTCAAACTTTTCAGCTTAAAAATAGCCACAAACTGAAATGTCTCTAATCACCTTAGAATTTTTGTGACGCCGGGATCAGTGGGCAAAAATAACATACACAGATTACATGCTATAATCTTGTGCATTGGAATAAAACACCAGACGCACTATAGCCCAGCCGATTAAACGCTCATTTTGAATTCATCTCTCTATAAAAGTCTCCACTAAAAATAAGCCTAAAAAGTCTTTTCTTACTGTGATAATGTTTTAACTTACAGATGCAACTTATTTGGCTGCTGAGAGAGCTCTTTATCAGCAAACTGAAGTAGCCTTCTCAGTCTTAAAACCATGTCACAATGGATCGGCAGTGCAGTCCGTCGCTCTAAGTATGCTGGACTAACAGTCATCCAAGATAGTGCATGAAGCTCTGCAGCAACAGACTCGAGAACTAAATGGGTCTCAATTTCGAAATCTTTAGCCTCAGAGCTTAAACTCCTACCGTCCTGTTTATTAACACCTCCAACAAACATGTCTTGGATAATGTTAGTGCCTCCGTAATAATCAATAAGGCTGATACAAAGAACTGAAGGCCATTCTTCTTTCAAGTTGCTTCTATAGTCTTTCCTCATGGAAGGCACTGCATTTGAAACTACAAAACCAGTGGAAAGTGGAATTGCAGGGCCCTTGCTGTGCAGGAGATGGGCCAGGGGAGGTGATTCTGTAGTGAGACACGCTGGGAGCTGTAGAGGTGTTGCAGGGAGAAAGTGCATGCTGGGTGATGGGATCAGAATGTATGAAGCAAATGTAGAACCAAGGGACTGTACAGGCTTGAACCCTTCATGATAGCCTGACGGCCCCATACCACCGCCACCTTGAGTACCTCATGCACAATGTTTACTGTCAATACTACAATAAAAAATTTGTATGCCACACTCAACTGCATGTCATGCTGTGAACCCTATTTAAGTGGCCAAAATCTAACAATTTATCTGAACCAGTTATCACATAATTCCGCCTACCATTTTTTATAGTGTACAATACAACTGAGCAAGTTTCCATATAAATACATTTAACTGTTGTTAACATTATTCCCAGACACTAAAGTCCCTTGGGCTAAATGACACCTCTAATCGCCAATATTAACAGAGGTTGTGTAAAGGATCATGAGTTCAAATCTGTGAGATGTTCAAATAATTTACCAATAAAGAAGAGGGAAAAGAAAAAAGACGTCACCAACCACCTCTTATAGAGCTGAAAAAGTTTGCTTCCCTCTTTGCCCGGAAGGTGGAAGTTCTTTTGGGTTTTTCCTCTTCTTCTTTTTCCGGGGGGGGGGGGGGGGGGGGGGGGGTGTGTGGTTCTCAAACATAGACAGGCTTCGAACACAAGTAGCTGATGGTTTTTCCTGGTTTTCTCATGTTCTACTATTCGAATGACCTCTACAAACCCATCTCCTTACTATAACATGTTTCCCTGGAATTGAATGACCTCTACAAACCCATCTCCTTACTATAACATGTTTCCCTGGAATTTTCAAAATCTCTACCAACTTTACAAAAGCAGCCTCTTTTCCAGGATACCAGAAGGTCTTGAGTTGATCACTTGATTGAACAAAAGAAGAAATAAAAAAGGTCATCAATTGTTTTTCCAAGTAACTTCTTATTTCCCATAAATGCCAAAAGGTCATCATGACCAATTCCATGTCTTCTAAGATAAGATCGATCAAAAAAGGACAAAAAAAATGTTATTTTCAAAATAGAATCAGATTTAAAAAAAATTGCAAGGACACATACTTCCCCGATCAATGCATGTTCCACACATGGCTCACATACCTATGGATACGGATTTGGCTTATTTTTTATAATTTATAGCCTTTACAATAGTTAGCCATGTAAAGAAACAGAAAGACAACAATACAGTCAGCATCATGGGCAGAGAACATATCAATAAGATTCTCAAAGTGGTAAGCAGAGAAAATTGTTATGTATATGCCCAAGATCCAAGTTTTCAGTGGACGAAATGAATGGTGCATATTATCTTACTTTATGTGACACGAACGCATATAAGGGGACAAGGAATGGAGGGTAAAGAGAGCGTGCCTGCTTACCAGGAGATGATGAATCTTCTTGAGAAACTAGATTTAAAGAATGGTCGACTGAAATGGCAACAAAACTAATGCTCTGCACCCACTGAAGCAAGCCCCTTGAGCAGTCAACCAGTGTCTGCCCACACATAAGCTTCTTTCTTGCAGCGGGTTTTCCTAAATCACCTTTTATAAAGCCAGAAGCTTTAGCATAATGTAGGGTCTCTTGAATCAAACTCAACTCCTGTTGCTCTAAGGAAGTACTATCACTGCTTGCAGGAATTCCATTGTGCACAGATTGTCGAAGTTGCAGGGGCCATTTTTTCACCTCAGAACCTCCAATTGAATTAATGGCTTTTTGCCACTCTGTTTACGATCCAAATGCCCGTGAAAATAAAAAAATATCAATTCTAATTTGAGAAATGGATATATAAAGAAAGGTAAAGTACAATTTAAAACCCTGCTGAATGCTTTTAACATACAGACTTCATAGATTTAATTAACAACGTCTGAAAAATCAATAATAATGAAGAACACGATATATGAGAAAAAAATTGCTACATGATATGTGGGTTCTTCTTCTCATGGTAAAATTGTCAAGCATTACTTCAAAATGCGTAAACTTATCTTCTCCTGCCAGACTTTGTCAATGAGAAGAATCTTGAGGGAGGCAGTTTCATTATTTTTAAAAACAAAAGCTACAATATTAATGGTCCATTGAACAATGCACAGCTGCAAGCCAGCTACAACTTACTATTTGACTACAAAGCAGAGCAAATGGAACAAATCAACAACAATGCAATCAACAGTAATTTTCACAATACTAGATAACATTGTGGAAGAAACTCATATACCTAGGTATTCGAGTTCAAAGAAACTCCCAATGCGCACAATCACAAAATCTCTAGGCTTGGCAACACCAATGTCAGGAGAAGAGCATGCCTGAAGTATCTGACAGCCTTGCTGCAGAACTTGAACGAAAAGGCATTGCAAACCCTTAGTGTCCTGCCTACTGCTGATTCCACCAAAGGGGAATACATGGTTGTCAAGCAATTCTCCCCTTGAATCGGTCCAGATGCATACTAGCCAACGCCAATCCTCTGTCCACCCATAACAACAATGTAGACTTGGAGGGGTCTTTTGTTGGCTAAACCCAGAGCCAATACTTTCAGATCCATCAAGTTGGGAGCATGATCCAGCGTCTGCACTTCCTGCTGAACTTAAACCCTGCATAAAGCCTCCACTGCTATCATCAGACAATGGCTTTGCAGGTTCTGACACCATATTACCAGAAATTGCAGGTGAAATCCCATGTTCTATAGAACCAGGTTCAGCGAGAATAAAAAGAGGTTCAAACATGTAGTGAATTTCACCTTGAAAATACCCTGTTCTAACTGACTCACAACTTAATCCTTCAGTCCTTGTTGTCTGCCAAGAATTATCCCAAGCACTAGTCCTCAGGTTAGCTTCAATGTCACCCTCTCTGGAAAGGGAATGCACAGAAATTTGAGGACCTACACAGTCCTTCAACATCCCTGAAATAGGAGAAGACATTTGTGTCAGGACTGAAGGAGACCTACTAGATAATGATGACAACTGGACCATATCATTAGAGGATCCTCGCAAAATTCGACGAGCCTTGTTATAAACAGTGAAGGCAGTCTCCTTAAGAATGACAAGCTCATCATATGATGGACTTGTAACTCTAAAAATGGCATCAACTGTCACAATCTGCAGTACCAATTGAGGAATACTAAAGCCTGAAAGTACTAAAACGTTTGATATAGTTGCTTCATCCACGGCTTCTGAGCAGCTTAAAGCCTTTCCAACCTGACTGTGCAATATAGATCTCTCCCTATCTGATTGGAGAATCACCGATCCAACAGCAACAGAAGACTCAACGACGGTTTGTAGAACTGCAGTTGGGTCAGGGAAGGGGCACACCACATATATTACCTGGATAGAAAGCACGGGTAAGTTAGGTACCCTCACATCTGTTTGGGCATGATAAACTAGCACTCAGCAGCATGGATAAGGCAAATAATAAAATTTAACATATATATATATATATATAGGTGGCAAGCTATTGCCTGTTGGAAATAATCAAAGCCAGAACCATCCTTTCCACCCCTAACCCCAGAATCACTTAACATGCCTGAGGAGCATCACATGCAAGCAATTAAAGAATCCATCTTGACCAATTCCCTCACTTAAGAGAGCCCAGAATGCATCCAAGATCATTCTTGGGGTTCAGAAAATGCCAACAATGCAATACGTCTTTCAGAAAAGTGAGAAGTAGATCAAACAGAACCTCATCGAATATGAACTGATCAACTTCAATCAGGTCAGACAGTGGAACTTCATCTTCCGGCCAAATGTATTATGAACTATTAAAAGCAGAATGATGCTCCAGATTACTGAAAATTTGTATAATATAAGGCAAATATTTTACTAAATATGTTCTTCACCATCAATAATACTTGGCAGATTACATTGAAGACCTAGTAACTGCGATAGTGCAATTCGATGAATCCTTGATTCCACCAAATATGGTGAGAAAAATGTTTAAGATAGCAACCTAATACATCATTGGAACCTATACTCCAGCTGCCAGAGAGAGGAAAAATAAGAAGAAAATAAAAATGTTTCAATCTACAAAATGATGAAAAATAGTAATTGCCACTTACCATACAAGGACCACAGCTTCCATCTCTTGGGTTTGTGGACGAGTATGGACTAAGTTTCAAGCCTTTTAGTGCCTTTGAAAGGGACTTAAGGTAGCTCGTCAAGTCCCAATCATTGGAAAGAGAGAGAAAATAATTGCTTATTGAGCCCATAAGAGATGCGTTACTGCTTTCTATCCTCATTGATTGAGGACAATCAAGTAGAACAAAACCAGAAGATGACCATTTTGCAGAATCTATTTCCATTTGGTCCCCCAAACTTTGTGGTGAATGACTACCCAGTTTACATGTCTCATAGACTGTAACAAACATAAAATATGTAGAGAAAATGCAGAAGTAATCCATTAGTCTTCTCTTTTAAGAGACATACGAAAATGACATCAGTAAGACGAAAAATATACATGTATTCCGAATGAAGGATGAACATCTGGTACGTATAAATAACATATAGTAAAGCATATATTTCATGAAGGAACTAAAAGTCCAGAAACGCATTACATTTTAATGTAACCCAGATTCCAGATAGTGTAGATAACAAGGCCTTTTGTCTAAGAGCTACTCCTATCATTACATTAATCAAGGATAATGCTGCTTTCAATATAGGTAGCATTGAAAACACAGGGTAGACATTATCTTCTTTTTTCTTCATTTGATCAAAAATAAGTTTTATTTAATCAACTTATTACACGCAGCAACAATCCAATACCATTTAGCTTGTCGCAACTGAGGTATAATAAAAACCTATTTTCAGCAAAACTCTTAAATGCCTTTGCATGCACAAGTTAAAGAACCAGTTCATCTGGACTTGAAGCATAAAAACACCACGCACTCACCAGTTCCTAGTTGTTGGAAAAAATCAGCAGCAGCAGAAGTTAATGGATCAATGTCTGGACATATAACATTATAAGTAACCTGCAACAGTTAATGAACAAAGTTGCAGAATCATTGATATAGGAAAGCAATTTATAAAAGTTCTTCAAAAGGAAAATTACAAAAGTGCAGAGTATGAAAACCGGCAGCATCACCAATATGTGTTGCAACTGGAATTGGTATTGGACTTACAGGTTTCTGTAAAGAATATGGTTTAAGAGGAGCCTTCTCCCAGAGTTTCAGGGTGCTTGCAGACGTCTTAAGCCAATCATCCTGGTAACTATAACAAAAATCATAATTTGTGACTCTCCGCATATGATGAACAGTCAACTTAATCTATGAGAAACGGCCTATGTTAGTCTACCATCACCATAAACAATATACCACAAAGCAAAACCTCATTATTTGAAGCATCCCAAGAGACCCAAATCATCCACTAACACCTTAAGCAAAAAGATGACTGAACCATCCGGGAAATATTCTTTCAGCCACTTTGTTTCTTCTCACTGTGGAGAAAAGTTTTGAAAATTGCTAATCTGGGCAAATATCTTCCAAAACCTTTTTAGTTTCCTACCTTGTAATTGCTGTAAAGAACACCATGTAACCTTTTTTTTTTTTTTTTGATAAGTAAGAAATAATATTATTGATATGAATGAAATAGGCATAGGCCATGTACACAGGAAGAATACAGAAGAACACCTAAAAACATTCTAAGTACTATAAATTAAAGACAAGAAATCATGGACATTGTCCCCGTTTAATACAATAGCTAAAAACCAAAGCATTAAGGTGTCGAGAAAGAAATTCTTCAGCTCAATTATTGAGCATTCCTTATCTTCAAAACAACGTGCATTCCTTTCCGTCCAAATACACCACATGATGCACAACGGGATCATCTTCCACACTACTACCACTTGCTGACAGCCTTGCACCTTCCTCCAACAACCCAACAAATCCACCACCCTCAAAGGCGTAACCCATGTAACATCAACCCTTTAGAAGATCTCATCCCACAACACCCTTGTTACTTCACAATGTAGTAAGAGACGGTCCACAAATTCTCCATTCTTTTTACACATGCAACACCAATCCATCACTACACATCCTCTCTTCCGCAGATTGTCCGTAATCAAGATCTTCCCTGTGAAATAAGTAGAGTAAATTTTGTTTTACAGAAGATGTCCTGAATTCAGTCGTCAAAAGGCATTTGGACAGGATGGTGGGCCATATTACGGAGCTCTTTTAAAGAAACTAGTTTCTGTAATTACCAATTAATGTCTTAACACTTGTCTTGAAAACTATTTTAAGTTTATTGCTTATCCGAATCTCTCTTTGTTTTCTTTTTCCATTAGAAAAGCAACTTCATATCTGGTGTACAGGTTGGAGATGAGTTGAGGGAAGATGTTTTCCCCTTGATATCTTCTCCACCAATCAACAATATAGCTGGTTCATCATCGGACTGGGTTTTGTGAAAGGTTAAGATACAACAGTGTGGGGATTATGCGGAGGATTTGAGGACCAATTCACAGCACTACTCACCACAATTGAGACAGGCCACTTACTTGGAACAAAATCAAGATCTAAGAAGAGCACAAAGTTAAAGCGTCTTACTTGGGAAATCAACTACAATGCTAAGCGAGGGAGGACTAGAGGGAGGGCAGACCCAATTGTATTATGAAGCCCAAGATTTTAACTTGGAATGTCCGGGCACTAAACGATTTTAATAAGCATCTCCAAATTAAAAACTTGCTCCATTCATGGAAAGTTGATATTGAGTGTCTTCAGCAAACAAAAATGGAATATATTTCTCGTAGGATCGTTCACAGTTTGTGGAGTTTCCAATACGTAGGATGATCCTATTTAGCTTCTAGGTGAGCTTCAGGTGGAGTATTAGGGCTCGTTTAGATAGTGAGATGAGATGAGATGGTTTTAGATGAGTTGAATAAAATATTATTAGAATCTTATTTTTTAATATTATTATTGTTTTGGGATTTGAAAAAGTTGAATTGTTTATTATATTTTGTATGGAAATTTGGGAAAGTCGTAATGATGAGATGAGATCGTTTCTCTATCCAAACAAGTCCTTAGTTATGTGGGATACAAGGTTGGTGGAGAGAGTTGAGGAGTGTTTTGGGGAATTTACAGTGGCTTTCTTTTTTAAAAAAGTGGTAGATGATTTCGGGTAGGCCTTTGCCGGAGATTATGGGCCAGGGACATGCCTTGGTGCATTGGCAGTGGCTTCAGCATTATCCGGTTCCCAAGTGAGAGATTGGGGGAGGCGTGCCTTTGTCACAAGCAGGAGATTGGAGGATCATTAATGTTAGAATTGCATTCTATTCATCATTGTGCAAGGTACAATGTGGCCTAAGGTGGCCTTTATATAGGAGGCCAAACCACTACAATGTCCTCACTTAAACCATGTGGGACATACCATTCATACAAACTATTCACACACTCACATATACACTAACAGACCCCTCAAACTCAAGGTGGATGAGAAACCAACTTGAGGTTGTCAACCAAATAACGAAACTAAGCCGTAGGTCAAAGTCAAAGGTCAACAGTTTTGATGTGGACAACTGCTGACTTGGCAGGACATCGTGGGAAGACTGCTGACGTGGCAGGACGACATGGAAGATTGCTGACTTGGCAGGACGTTGTGGAAGGCTGCTGACTTGGCAGGACGTCATGGAAGACTACTGACGTGGCAGGACGTCGTGGAAGACTACTGACTTGGCAAGACGACATGGAAAGGCATGCCCACGTGGAAGAATAAAGATCAGAGCACTACTCTGATTTGGTAGACTGCTAACATGGCAATCTACAAATGTACCTGCTGACATGGCATGCCCACATGGATGAATAAAGTTCAGAGAACTGCTCTGATTTGGTAGTCTGCTAATATCGCAATCTACTAACGTGGCTGCTGACATGGCATGCCCACGTGGCACAATGACGTGGCTCTGATACCATGTTAGAATTGCATTCTATTTGTCATTGTGCAAGTTACAACGTGGCCTAAGGTGGCCTTTATATAAAAGGCCAAACCACTACAATGTCTTCACTTAAACGATGTGGGACATACTATTCATACAAACTATTCATACACTCATATATACACCAACAATTCCCATGGTCATCCAATCGGGCTTGTCTAGATTGGATAGGTTCTAATTCCTCCCTCTTGGGCTTTCTTCGGATCATTTCCCTATCAGGCTTAATGTTCATTATTTCCTTGTATCTATTTTTGCTTCCTAGCTAGGTGTTTTCTCTTATATACATCTAGTGTACTTGGCTACGCCGATTGATATTAATAAATTTTTACTTATCAAAAGAAAAAAAAAAAATCTACTTAATATAATATAAAATTTTCAATATAACTGGTATAATAACATATATTGTTGATAGCTCTGTGGGTGATCTGCAGGCTTATTGAAGCCTCAAAGTAGGCCTAAGGTCCAACAGTAAGTAGAGAAAAGACATTTCATGGCAATCCTTTTTTTCCCTTTTGGCCTCATTCTTATTTTTTTATAGGATGTCCCTTCCCGTGCACCCAATATAATTAGGTCACAAACCTTTCAGCAAATAAGGGACTACAGCACATATGTGATTTAACGTTTTGAAAAGTTAGAATAAGTTGATTTTGATCGTTACACTCAAATCTCTGATAAATGGCAACAATAACACCTAACAAAATGAGAAAATTTCATAGTTTTATTAAAATGTGAATATTTTCTTTCTGTCCTCAACAAGATGTAATAAGCCTCTGATTGTTATGAATATCTCCTTTTCACACATGGTTCAGAAGTTGAAATCAAATTACAAATATATGTAATATGCATACCCATTGGAACTAGGCTTTCCCAATCTTAACAAAATATTATGAAGAGGTAATTAGATATTTTAGATGTCAATTTAAAAAAATTTTAACAAGGTATCATACCCGACAAGTATAGCAGGCAACGGAAGAGCAAAAAGTGTTGGTCTTAACCAGGCGCATGGCTCTGAAGTACGGATTTCTTGGTTAGAGATCCTCTGGCATGTGCCATCTACTGTAGCTCCACCTGTTGCGCTAGAGACTGCATCTATGGTCAAAATGTTTATCACTGAAAAGTCAATCATGCCATATGTCTACACAAGGATAATTATACCTTTTAGGCAAGATGATCGACTAGCAGAATAGTGGGACGGATCCATTGGTTCGGCTGCAGATAGCATCACAGTACTCGACGAATCTGTGCATTCATTTATGGAAGACTTGGCAGAGAATCCATCACCGGCACTTCCAGCATCAACTGAATGATTGCGGCCTTTGCACCAATCATTGACGGACAATGGCCCATCCAAAATACCAAATGCAGATTTTAAGACTCTCTTAACGTCAGACTGCAACAAATTAATCACAGATAAAGCAAGAACCTGAATAACAATATATCCTTTTTATAAGGATCATTACATGATGAATCCACTAGTACATAACAGTCTCACACCCTTAGGCTGATTTATCCACAACCACAAAGATAACTCCGAATAGATTGCTCAATTGACAAAGTAAAAGTCGAACCAGACTGTTTTGCTACAGAGCATTACAATCTGTATTGTCCATGCAGTACGTTGCTTTCCCAAGGAACAAATATAAAAAAGGAAACAGTTTCTATTATATTACCTAAAATTTTAAAAGATATCCCACTATGAAGCTTTTAGACCCTGTGCTGCTCAAAGTATTTGTCCATGCACAAAAAAATTGGAATACATGCAATAGCCAAATAAAATGTGTATCATTCAAGGACATTAGCATGGAATTTAGTGCAACTATAATAAGCAAGTTGATTTTTTAAAACAAAAAATAGCACTTCAATGGGTAAAATGCTTAAATTGAACTGAAAAACTCTATTAATAGAGAGAGGATCATTTATCCATTCTTTAGATGCATTATACGCAACAAACTTGTGATTTATGATTTGTACATCAGTATATGGTCAAGCCCAGCTCCAGTGAATTCATTGTCATAAGATCATTTTCATAAGAAAATCCATTTCCCACATTCTTCTGTCTAGCATGATTCCTTCAGAAGATAGTACTTGTGATTTGACATTGACACATAACTGAGATAAGCAGGAACACAGCACAAACACTATGTAAGTGTATGATGCAAAACCAAAGAAATAGATGGTTTACCTATCTAACAATAAGATATATATTTCAGCAAAATAATGAAAGCTTACATCAGCAGAAGGTGGATCCACTAACTCCACACCAGCAATGTCAAGGGCATGACAAGAAGCCAGAGTCCCCCCACAACCAGCATGAACCATAGAAGGTCCACAACAAAATCCCTGCTTCCACTGCTCTTGTAAAGCAAGCCAACCATAAGGACCATCGCCACAATCCCCATCTAAGGTCAGATCAACAAAGGAAGTAGCTTGTTGGACAAGTAATGCCATTCCATCAAGAAGCTCCTGAAGTGGTTGCATTTGCCCAAAAGAAAGGACACCTTCCTTATTGAAAGAATTACAAGGCAAGGATGGGCTAACTTCCATATTTGGAGAATTTGAGGACTTCGGGACTTTAGGAACTCCAACAGAGCGCAAAACACCAATAGGTGCATTGAGGCACCCATCAAGAGCTACATCAATATCACCAGCTATTCTAAGTGGCATAGATTCTTTCTTTCTTGCCTCATACTTGCCAGATGTATTGTCTGTCATAGTACCTTGGTCACCAGGCAGCTGATTAAAACCAGTACTTCTAGTTAGCCTACTCAAACCAATAGGCATAGGCCTACTGGAAGATAATAGCGTGTGCCTTATCCTGCACATGGAGGCCTGGAACATAAGGCATTCAACGTCAGTTGCAAGCAAAGTCTTCATAGACTGAAGAAAAGGTGCCAGTTCAAGGGTGCCTTCGGCTACTTTCCTCAGGGAAGATTTAACAGCATTTGTCGAGTTTAGATTAGGAAAGAGAGATGGCGTCACCCCATCAGACATAGGGAAACTATTAACTGCAAGTAATCTTTTTTCATATGGCTCTTTTGCACTCTCGACATGAGTGTAATTATTTTTTGAGTAGATAACAGCATCCGCATCATTCCTTCCGAGAAAGGGTATTGAGTTCATGGGCATGCTAGTCTTCTCATCTGATCCATTAAAGTAAGGAGAAAAGGGTGGTGTTGCACCATATATGTACTTGCTTGAGCTTGAATTGGAACTCTCCTCTTTTATAGATTTCGGAAAATATGGGCTTCTACAAATTGATGAGGAAAACTCACTTGTAGGGGTCTCCACGGCTCCATATTCAGAAGCAAACCTCATCAGTGCTTCAGCTTTTATTATATGATTAAACTCGCCTGTAGAAGATGCTGGAGTGTGGCTCCCTAGACCTGACAACATGCTGTTTTTTGTGACTTCTTGAGTATTGCCGAGATACTCCTCCTGGGCTACTGGAACAGGTGGATCAAAACTCTCAAAGGATGGAAAACCTCCAGGCAGTAGCATCTGATCAGAAACATCCATCATCCCAACAGGACTTGTACCTACATCTCCATAATCTGGTGTAGAAAATATTAGTGTCTGTGATTCTGCAGTTCCTGGGGGCTTCACAAAACAACAGAACATCATATGAGATTCAATGGATTGTTCATCATATCACCTGAAAAGCATTTTAAAACAAAATAGAGGGGTGGGGTAGTGGGGGTGCAAAGGGAACCATAATTACTTGAGGGCGGAATAATCATGGTTTAATATCTAGCTTTTGTATTTGCAACTCAACTGATGAAATATAGATATAAAACTAATAAAAAAATATAACGGTCAGCCTCTACCATGTAACCACCTGCCTTGTAGAGGAAAAACAGTTCTAACAACATAAAAAGTACACTTTATCTTTAGGAGAGAGAGAGACAGAGACAGAGAGAGAAGGAAGAAACTTATGAAAGCATATGATTGAAATTATTTAAAACTTATGACTAGGAAATGACATTATTCCAAAAAGCAAATTTTTTAAGCCTTCTGAGGCAACTAGTATTGGACTGAATATTTTTCTTTGCACACACCATTTCCAACATGCTAAGATCAACCACCTATCTAGACATTATTATACTAGCCCACAAAGACCAAAAACAGCTTGCCATAATGAGCTAATTACCTCACAATGGAGTAAAAGATGATCGTCAAATTCCCCATTCCACTTGCACACATGATACAAATCTTTTTTTTATATAGGTAAAAGAACTTTTATTTAAAAAAAATGAATGTAGGCATGGCTCCATGGCGTATACAAGGGAAAACACCTAGCCAAGAATTAGTAATAGATACACGAAAAGTTGAGTCCGTTGAAATCTATAGCAATTGCCCATGACATTGGTGTATTAAAGAAGAAATGTCTAAGTTCATCCAATTTGCGTTCCTTGACTTCAAAGTTCCAATCATTCATTTCCCTCCAAATGCAGCACACTAGACACATGGGGACCATCTTCCATAATGCAACAATTTGTGGGATGTCGTACAGACCTTCCCAGCTGGCAGGGAGATCAACCAACCTCCCATGCATAATCCATGCTAGCCACCTCACAATAAAGAAGCAAATGATCCCGTCTCTCAACTTCTACACATGCAACACCAATCAATTACTATGATCCATCTTTTCATAGGTTATCCATGGTCAGAACTTTTCCCTAAAGACGCTGTCCAAAAGAAAAAAGCGGCCTTAAGAGGTGCTTTACTCCAAGGAAAAGGATTATGGTGCTTACTAGTGATGACCTCATACAAAGAGTGGATTCCCTTTTTTGAAGGGATCCAAAACATCTCATCACTTCTTCCATCCCTAAGTTTTTCTTTTTTCTTTTTTTTTTTTTTTCTTTTTTCTTTTTTTTTATAATTAATAAGAAACTTCATCCCCAAGAATAGGCAAAACTCAAGTACACAGGACATATACAAAGGTATTCTCTCAAAACAAAAGAAAAGCTAATACAAATTCAGGAAGTTAACATCATCCATTACAAGAGTTTTAGCCCACAAACACAAATTACTTTAAGAAAAAATCCCTAAGTTCTCCCACTGAACGTTCTTTGTCTTCAAAGCATCTCTCATTCCTTTCAAGCCAAACAAAGGAAATACCTACATCTCTCTAAAAACAAAAGAAAAGTTAATACAAATTCAGGAAGTTAACATCATCCATTACAAGAGTTTTAGCCCACAAACACAAAGTACTAAAGAAAAAATTCCTAAGTTCTCCCATCGAACGTACTTTGTCTTCAAAGCATCTCTCATTCCTTCCGAGCCAAATACACCACATTAGACAAGAAAGAATCATCTTCCATATATCAGCAGCATTCTTACTTCCCTTTAATCCATACCAACATGCAAGTAGATCCACCACATCCTTAGGCATCACTCAAAGTAAACCTGTTCGATTAAAAACCTCATTCCACAAAGACACGGCCACTTCGCAGTGAAGAAAAAGATGATTAACAGATTCTCCATCCTTCTTGCACATGACACACCAATCAGCTATGCACATACCTCTCCTCCTAAGATTATCAGTTGTCAAAACTTTGCTAAGAGATACCACAAAAAAAGCCACCTTGGTAGGTACCTTCACTCTCCAAATATTTTTCCAAGGAAACTCACAGCTCCTGTGACAGGTTAAAATACTATAAAAAGAAGAAACGGAGAACTTGGAATTTCCTGCATGAACCCACAGCATACTATCATCCACTTCCCAATCATTGGCATCCCTAAGAAAGTCAACATTCCATTGAATATTATTATCAATACATGAGAAAGAATGTTCCATAGCTACATTTTGATCACTTGCAATCTTAAAAAGAGAGGGAAAATCCGACTTAAGTGTAGAATCCCCACACCAAATATCAAGCCAAAAAAGAATCCTCTTCCCATCTCCCACCTTCAATTTAATATGATTAGAGAATTCCCCCCAACCTTTTCAAATGAACTTCCACAAACTCACCCCATCCGCGCCCCCCCCCCCCCCCCCCTCCTCCCCCCTAAACACACATACACACCACAAGCTTCCATATTTTACATCAACAACGTTTTTCCTCAAGGCATTTCTCTCCATATGATATCTCCAAAGTCATTTCCCAAGTAGTGCTCTATTAAACAACCTCAATTTATTTTTATCCCCAAACCACCACAATAAATCCATTGACAAGCCTTGTTCCAACTAACCAAATGAAACCTTTTTTCTTCTCCTTTACCACCCCACAAAAAATTCCAATATAAACTTTCAATTCTTCTTTCTACCTTTGCCAGCAATGGGAAAAGAGATGGAAAATAAGTAGGAACATTTGACAAAGTACTTTTTATCTATGTTAATCTTCCCCCCTTTAGACAAGTAATGCATTTTCCAACTAGCTAATCTCTTTTCAATTTTCTCAATCACCCGATCCCAAATAGTAACTGATTTATGCGAAGCCCCCAGAGGAAGACCAAGATATCTCATAGGAAGCAAAGAAATCCTGCAACCCAATATATTGGCCGAGTCTAAAATATTCTGAATGGAACCCACAGGAACAATTTCAGATTTGGATAAATTAACTCTTAACCCCGAGACAGCTTCAAAACACAGCAGTAATGCTCTTAAAGCACGAAGATGATCAGTATTGAGCTAACTAAATATCAGAGTATCATCAGCAAATAATAAATGAGAGACTTTTAAACAAATCCTGGACTCATCACCCACCACAAAACCTAACAAAAAGTTATCACCCACCGCCTTCTCAATCATTCTACTCAAAGCATCCTATCAAGAGCGCTATCACCAGACCAAATATCATGCCAAAACCTAATTCTGGAACCCTCGCATTGCAGTTAACAGGGATACTTCTGTGGCGGATCTGATTGAATTTTCTCATGGTTCTCACCAGTGGAATGTCCTCTTTAATAGGAATAGTCATGATTGGGAATTGAATACTGTTTCAGAATTCTTCAGCTTGATATACTTCATGGGAGGTATAACGGCACAGGGGGACAGGATGCAGTGGAGGCCCAACGGTAGCAAGAAGTTTACAGTGGGGTCATATTACAAATTATTGGCACCAAAAGGTAATTTTCTTTTCCTGTTGAAGAGTATTTGGAGGTCTCGCATGCCTTCCAAAGTAGCTTTTTTCATATGGACTGCTTCTCTTGGGCATATTTTGACCATAGATAATTTGAGGAAGAGGGGGATTGTGATGGATTGGTGCTATTTGTTCAAAAAGCATGGCGAATCAGTGAATCATATATTATTGCATTGTGAGGTGACAAGAGTGCTATGGGATGAGATATTTAAAAGAGTTAGTGTAGCTTGGGTAATGCCATTAAGGGTAGTGGACTTACTCGCTTGTTGGATAGGGATTCAAGGCTGTCCCCAAGTGGCGGGGGCGTGGAAGATGATTCCGTTGTGCATTATGTGGTGTACTTGGTTGGAAAGAAATGCACGGTGCTTTGAAGATAGGGAACGTACAACGGCGGAGCTTCAGAACTTTTTTTTACACACTTTACTGCTTTGGTTTTCAGCTATTGTGTTTAATGGAAACAATGTTCACGACTTTCTGGTTTTAATTTATGGATCCTAGAATGTATTTAGGTGTTCTCTTGCATACTTCTTGTGTACACCGGCTTTGCCTATTTCATTCATATCAATAAAATTTACCTTACTTATCAAAAAAAAAAAATCATAACAAAAAGGAAGGGAGAAATGGGATCTCCTTGTCTCAAGCCACGCGAGCTGTTAAAGAATCCAACCAGAGAACCATTCACCAAAATTGAAAATCTCGACAACGTAACACAGTGCTTAATCCACAAACACCATTTTTCTCCAAAACCATATCTCATAAGCAAATAGAAAAGGAACTCCTAACTAACATGGTCATAAGCCTTCTCCATGTCTAATTTAATTAACATTCCAGCTTCCCCCATTTTAATTCTACTCTCCAAACATTCATTTACAATTAAAACAGAGTCTAGAATTTGTCTCGCCCTTACAAAAGCATTTTGAAATTTCACAATAATCCTCTCCATCACCCTGCTCAAGCGGTTGGCCAGCACCTTTGAAATGATTTTATACACTCCATTTACCAAACTAATAGGCTGAAAATCTTTCATCTCCACAACCCCTACCTTTTTCAGAGTGAAATGAAAGTTCCATAGAATATAACAAATTAAAGAAGTTATAGAATACACCAATTTCCCAATCTTGGGTTGCCTTGAGGAAACTGACATTCCTCGGCATATAGCCTCCAGAAACTCCCAACAACTAAGACACCAAGGCTTTATATCAACATAACATCCTTTATTGTAGCTATCAAAACAACAAAAGCCAACTCTCCAAGGAGCATTGCTCCTCCAAATGGTCTATCATAGAAAAGTTATCAGACCTTTATATTTCCTCAAAGGGTTGCATCACAAAAAGTTTTTCATATTTAGACACCTCACTAAAAATTTTTATAATTAATACTAACATTTTATTAAAAGCGTAGAGGGGGCACAAACTAAGTACAAAGGAAGTATACAAAAGAATACACTTAACTATCTAGAAGAAGAAAATGAGCAAAACTCTTAAATTTAAAAAGAATGGAGACTTTCCAAGCATAAAGTGATCATTCTTTTCACCAATCCTATTCTCTTCACTCTCTCTGGATCTAATCTTTCATACACACATACTACATGTTCTCTTCATTTGGGTGAGGGCTCCAGGATTAAATTCTGGAGAGATATTTGGTGTGGTAATAGCACTCTACAAGAGATATTCCCTTCACTGTTTAATACTACTAGTGCTAAAGATGTCTCAATGGCAGAAGTCATGGAGATATCAGGGGGCAGATCCGTTGGAACATCACCTTTAGTAGAGCGGCACAAGACTAAGAAATGAGCAGCTTTGAAGATTTTTACAGCTTTTTGTACTCCATAAAACCGAGCATTCAGCAAGAAGACTTAATGTGGTGGATACCCCATGGTAAAGGGGTATTCTCAGTTCGCTCTTTTTATAAGGCTCTCACACAAGAACTCAAAACTCAGTTTCCGTGAAGAAGGCTTTGGAGACATAAGGTGCCTCCCAAAGTAGCTTTTTTTGTGTGGACAGCCTCGTTGGGGAAGATTCTCACAACTGACAACTTGAGGAAACAAAGGGTAATCATTGCATATTAGTGTTGCATGTGTAGAGAAGGGGGAGAGTCTATAAAGCATCTTCTACTACATTGTGATATAGCTCGAGTATTACGGAATAAGGTGTTCAGGAGATTAGACTTGTCTTAGGTTATGCTGGAGACAGTGGTGGAAATGCTGGCCAGTTGGACAAATCTAAGAGGCGTGCTCTTGTTTTTTGTTTAGATTTCTATATATGGCTCTGCCTATTCTTTGATCAATAAAATTTGTTTACTAATCAAAAAAAAAATCTAGAATGTTTATTATATGGAATTTGAATTTGTTATCGCTTCAAAGAGAAACAAATTTACATATTATTGGGATATATAGGTAGGTCTCCAGAAAGAAAGAAAAAAAAGGAGTAAGAAAATTTAGTATGCTTTATCCTCTCCATAAAGTTTAATGCTGCCTTTTTATCATGCTACAATAAGAAATGACATTATATGTTGTTTCTCTAAAAATTTAGGATTACACTAGCGACAATAAATTGCTCTCTTCCCCTCCCCCCAAAACCACCTTCCTCCTTGATACTCCCCTCCTCTTCTTTTGTCTTAAGACAGCTGAATAAGGCCTCGTTTGGTTGCACAAACAATTTCATCTCATCTAATCATTACAATTTTCCCAAACTCTCACACAAAATACAATAAACAATTCAACTTTTTCAAATTCTAAAACAAAAATAATATTAAAAAATTATATTCTAACAATATCTTATTTAACTTTTAACTTTCATCTTATCTAATCTCTTCTCATCTGTGTAACCAAACGAGACCTAAAGGTTGCCAAGCCTACCCTTATTGTAGTAGAGGATATAGGGAATAATCTTAAAAAAAGTCCTAGAACTTGATTTAATTAAAAACTGAGCTATTAAATTTATAGACAAAATTCCTGTGCCCCTATCTTAAATTTATTACCATCTTTTACTTATTTGAAAAAAGCCTCCAACCAATAAATACGATAATGACTTCCCATCATCCATCAATCCTCACAATATTAGAATTATCGAACATAGATCAGACAAGAACTGCAACACAAAAGCAATCCTTGCGTCCTAACAAGGCAAAAACTTTCAGACATACAAAGAAAATCATAACAAGAAGTAGCACATTCAGAAGAGAGAGGGAATATCTGAGGAAAAAACTCCCAACATTTGATTCAGAAAAGACCATTATTCTATTTAATTGACAAAAATATCATGTATCCTAAAATTGTGTTTACATAAATTTTTCCTCAAAACAACATAACGGATGAGAAGCTCCCTTTATTCGCATGACAGCATGTTATCCACTTTGATCACTTTTGCAAAAATTGATATTGCTGAAGAGGATAAGAAAATACCTCTCCAAAAGGCAAAGCATCATTTTCGAAGAAGTCCCCAAAATCTCCAAACTCAGAGAGAAGAGTTTGGATATCCATGACCATACATATGTCGTCATCGTCATAATCCCAATGGGATCCAATCTGATCATTTGCAACTCCTGTTATGGCTGAATTGTCAACTTCCATGGAAACAAAATCAGACTTGTACGCTTCTTGCAGAAGATCATTTGTCTCTGTACCCACTTGACCAAATGAATCTGTCATCCCAGTTCGAGGACGCTTAGAACCCTGCATTAGCATCAAAGCTCACTTCTTTTGCAGAATCCACACATTTAACATTAAGATATGAAGTAATATTCACATTCAACTCCCTAAAAAAGAACTCCTGGCAAGTAGCATAATCATGAAAAATAAATAGTATCAAAAGTAAGACTGTAGTCTGATAAACAAACGGAGACATCATTCTCAAGGGTACATCAGCACCATATTTTGTTGCCTCAATACTGTTTTGATGCTAGCATAATCAAATTGGAAGAAAATTTCATTTGCATCCACCAAACTATATTTTTAAAGTAAAATGGGATTCATAAGATTGAGGTTCAATATCACAAATGATGGAAATGAAGTAATAAATAGAATAGCTAACAAAGAGCTGCACCATTTGAGTTAACTGACGATCAAAAAAGCCAGTCCTGCATTTGGAGTTCACAATTTGAATAAATAACAAACTGCTCATTCATAGCAAGCAACATATCTGTAATCATTAGCTACATATGAATGTACCTATGATGTGTATGAAGCCTCTCCCTGGAAACAGTTGTTTTTCAGACAATAATTTACACTAGTATAGGCAATTAGAGACTAGCCCACCATTACTTCAACAATTTAAAGAACTACATCAATCCCTTCTGCAAGAAAAACCATGCACATATACTTGATAAAGTCACTTAGATACACATGCATAAATTAACCATACAAATGCATAAAATCTTATATACATCTAATATGAGTGTGACATACAATGTATTCCGAATAAAGCATACAATGTTTTCATGGGTGATAAATACATATTAAAAAACTAATTGCTTTGTGGATAATGATATACCAGTTTGGGACCATTCTCCGAATGATCATTAGAAGATAAACCAGACTGTCTACATGTTAAATTGTCATCATCTCCCTCAAGTTCACCGGCTGCTGTGTTCATCATGTGATCACTATCACTAGAGCTTCTGCTGATACTGCTATCGTTACCATTGCTACTACGATTATAACCATGCTTGGCAAGTATTCCATTGATTTCAGTCCATGAGCCTTCCATCAATTCCAAATTGCTACCACTGCAAAAACCAGAACGATAGTGAGAATTAGAAAGAGGAATCCAACGCAAATACCAACCAAGAACCAATCTACTCATTATCTCACATAATGTCATCTGTCATCATATGCAATCCATAAAGAAAAGGTAAAATAAGCTGGTTATTAAAATGTAAAAATGCTGTGATCAACTATGTGATTTAAAACATTAGATCCCATATGCATATAGTAACACAGCAATAAAAAAAAGAATCATTATATTAGATCTAGGCCACAGAACCAAGATTTGATGTGAGATAAAAAAAAAAGTCCTTGAATTTATATGCCTCATATCAACAAATTATTCAGGCAAAGTATCTGATAATTAACTTAGACAGTCAAAGGTGCATAGCGTAAAAGGAACATTCTTGATTGGAGCAGTGCATGAACAATAATAACTCATAAAACAGCAATAACCAGTGCATAAAGAAAGATGAGCCGGGTAGTGATGGTCCTATCCAATATTATAATCGATATTTATGGATCTGAAATGGAAGAGGGAGCATAAATGTGTGCATGCACACACTCACATACCAAGAAAAGGTGGAGAGAGAGGAAGGGGATATTATAGTGAGGGAGTCACTTAATTAGATAGTTCATAACAACAAAAGGAAAAGGAGCAAGAAACTCCTGAAAACTAGAAACAGAAGAAGCAGCATTCAGATAAATATAAAGACAGTTAAGGAAAAAAAACCCTAAGAGCCTCCATTTTTCTTTCACAAACTTCGAAAACTCCGATCATTTCTTTCCCTCCAAATGCACCACATCAAAGAGGACACAATCATTTTCCATAAAGTGGCGATGTGCAGATTAAAAGTCTAATGCATAAAAAATCAGATGTTTGGAGATGATCCCCTCATGCCTAATCTGACGCTATGCACAGACTGTTGAAGGCCAAGAAAAGACGGTACCAGAGTTAAAAGCTATTATTTTCAGCACTCTAAGGATGGCTGCTGCTGCCGCTGCTCACCACAATTTCCAATCTCCTAATTTTCTAGATTTCAAAGACATTTGCTCTTTTTCTTCTTCTTTGTTTGGTGTTTCCATTATATACTCGTTGTGTACACCCCTTCGCACTTTTAATAAAACACATTAATTATACTTAATTAAAAAAAATAAAATGAGTTAAGTATATATTTATAAACACGCCAAAAGATCCACTACCGTGAAGTCATTACCTACTATAGCCAAATCCTTCTAAAAATGGAACTCCATAAAGTGTTGGCTACCTGGCAGTGAAGCAATAGGTGATCAGCTATTTCCTCAATTTTCTTGCACATATAAACACTAGCCAATTACTAAAAGCATGCCGCTTCCTTAGATTGTCCAAAAGTGAGAACTTTCCCTAATGCAAACATCCAAACAAAGAAAACCACACGTGTGTTGCCCCCAAGTCCTAGGTCATATATTTGGTTGGACTTCAACTAGAACCCATTGGGCTAGGATTTTCCATAATTGAACTTTTATTTGCTTATTATTGTTTGAATTGCATGGACTTTGGGCTTTTTTTTCACATGGTAATAAGTGGGTTATGATAGTGGGCTTGATGTCCAGCCCACTGGACAGCTCGTGGCGCCAGCTTGGTACCCAAGAAGTTTAGAATAATTAGTTGACTTAGATATATATGGGATGTTTTCACCCACACAAAGTCAAGCTTTTGTGCATATTCATAGGGATGATGACAGCCCTAAGCTTCAAAGACTTTTCTTAATAAGGAAGGTATCAAGTGGTGTAATTGCCGGAGATAGGACTTGAAACAGATTAGGAAACTTCCTCATCTGTCAGACAGATTTCCAAACTTCCTGCAGCATTTTAGGCAAGCTTTGACTTATAAAGGCCTAAGGAATAAATTAGGAAATGTCTTATTTTTCTTTCTGGCAGAAGTTGACTTAAGCAAGCTGTCACTGCCAGAAAATCTCTCTCATTAAAGGCTCCCGACATCCCTATGGTGAAATTAGGAAAGTTTTTGTAACCAAGACTGAAGGGAATCTTCCTAGAAGTCTGTCACAGCTGTAATATTCCAACAAAAAGTCTTAGAAATCTCCTGGCATGAGGCTGCCGATTTCCCATGTCATTTTTCGGAAAGTTTTTAAACAAAACTAAAAGGATGAACCTCCCTAGAATCATGCTGAAAATCCCATATTCTTCTCCCAATCATACATGCACAATTTCTTCTCAACAAATATAGGGCTGTCTCAAAAGAGAAAAAGTTGAGAAAGGAAAACCCAAAGACACCTCAGCTGGGCCACCCCTCTCCTCCATTGTGACGCCACTCTCTTCTCTGTCTACACAAGGATTCCTGCTGCAAATCAGTGCCTGCCACCCTAGGTAGGTTGCAGCCTCCATAAGCATCCTCTTTCTCTCTCTTTGAGTATCGGTCTGACCCCTCTAAAGCCCTGTACTGCAAGCTCCCAGGAACCAGGAAATATACCATTAAGTTCTATCAAATAGCCACTGTGGGATAAAAAGTACTCTATCCAACCTGCCCACTTACTTTTCATCATTATTTCGACTACCATACAAGGTGGCTCACCGGTTAGGGGAATTGCAACAAGACTTCCTATGGGGAGGAATGGATGAAGAATTCAAGTTTCATTTGGTGAATTGGGTTACAGCTTGTAGCCCAATACCCGGAGGCGGGTTGGGTATTCGGAACTTCTTGGTTCAATAAGGCCTTATTGGGTAAGTGGTTGTGGAGATACCACGAAGAAAGGCTTTTATGGGGGCCTTAGGTGAGGTTTGGATAGTGAGTTGAGATGAGATGAGTTGAGATGAAAGTTGAAAATTGAATAAAATATTGTTAAAATATTATTTTTTAATATTATTATTGTTTTGAGATTTGAAAAAGTTGAATTGTTTATCATATTTTGTGTGGGAATTTAAGAAAGTTGTAATGATTAGATGAGTTGAGATAAACTCTAAATCCAAATGGGGCCTTAGTCTTCCATACATTCTTCCATGGTATTCGAAATCCATTAATATCAAACTCAAACCACTAATTTCGTGTCGTGTTCGTGTTCGGTTCAAGGATCGTGTCACATTGCCACCCCTATCATGCCAGGAAGTTAGCATATTCAGTTACAGTTTTACTGCCTTGTCTAGTCGCACATGTCTTGACCTTGATCTCGTACACTTGAGCTGCACCACGGGCCTTTGAATACATCTGGCGAACTGCATCCCAAATCTCTTTAGCCGTGGATAAAAACATACAAATGTTGCTAATTTCTGGGTTCATCGCATTTCATAACCATGACATGATCATGGAATTTGCTTCGTCCCACGCATCATACCGTGGATCTCCTTCCTTTGGTCCAGTCCCTAGGAGATGGCTAAGCTTTCCCTTTCCCTTCAAATAGGTTCGAATAAATTGGGACCACTTCAAGTAGTTCTTCCCGTTCAGCCTATACGCCGCCTGAATGTTCTGCAGGTCACTGGATGACTGATGTGAGAGAACTTCCTCATATTGTGCCGTAGTATTGGATACTGTGATTTCAGACATATTGATTCACAGCAACGAAGGCCAAGAATCCCAAGAAAGAGCCTATAGCTCTGATACCATGTGGGAAAAATTGAATCAATTGTATTGATCTTATTGTAGCCTTTACACGGCTTATATATACAATTACATAGCTGATTTACAGAGCTAATTACAGGGAGATAAAATAGAAAACTTTCCTTCCTAAAACAGATTGCTATATCAGTGGGATCCTTATAGAGGTTTCCCATAATCCTAGGAAAGTCAAAGAAACAAATATATAGATTTCCTAATAGACAGAAGATTGAGGTAATCAATTATCTATTTTCCAACATAAAGTACTGTAACAAAATGCTTCAGCTCATCCAAAGAACGCTCCATGTCTTCAAAGCATCTCTTGTTTCTCTCCAGCCACAAACACCACTTAATGCAATGGGGGATCATTCTCCATAGAGCAGCGATGTGGGCATTTCCCTAATTCCTGTCCAACACCTTAGAATATCCCTAACTCTTCCAAGCATAACCCATGCCACCCTAGTCCGAGTAAAGATCTCATTCCATAAACACCAGGCCACCTCACATTGTAACAAAAGATGATCCAATGATTCCCCATATTTCTTGCAACTAAAGCACCAATCTAAAATGATGAGACCACATTTTCTCAAATTATCCAAGGTGAGAATCCACCCAAGAGATGCAATCCATACAAAGAAAGCAATCTTAGGAGGTACCTTGCACTTCCAAATAGCCTTCCAAGAAAAATTATGATCATTAGAGAATCCTAAGAGAGAGCCTTGTAGAAGGAGCGCACCAAGAATTTTTATTTCCACTCGGATTCCAAATCATCCTATCCTCCACCTCATTGCCAATCAACATTGCATACAAGTCAAAGAAATCAGCAAACATATCCAACTCCCAATCTTGAGCCGCTCTCGAAAAACTTAAATTCCAATGGACAACACCATTAGATAATAGCAATAAATCAGCCACAACAACCTCTTTGTCCCAAGAAATTTGGTAGAGCATGGGAAAAACTTGCTTTAGATCCCTTTCACCGCACCAGAGTTCAAGGCAAAAATAAACACTATTACCTCTTCCAATTGCAAATCTGAAAAACTTGGAAATCTTCCCCGTCCAGCTCTAATATTTTTCCACAATCCCATCCCCATCCAGCTCTAATGTTTTTCCACAATCCCACACCATGTCCCCCTAACTTCATTAAAACACCCCCCCCCCCCCCCCCCCCCGAGTACGCTCATCCTTAGAATCTATGACTTCTCTCCATAAGCCCTCATTTTCCCTATGATATCTCCACAACCATTTCCCCAAAAGTGTTTTGTTGAAGACCCTCACATTACGCACCCCCAACCCACTGCAAGGTATCGGTGAGCAAACTTTATCCCAATTAGCAAGATGGAACTTAGTTTCCTCCCCAATGCATCCCCAAAGAAAGTTACGAAAAGTTTTCTTGATACAAGAGGGCCACACTTGCAGGTAGCGAAAATAGGGATAGAAAATAAGTAGGGAGGTTAGATAAAGTGCTCTTGATGAGAGTTAATCTCTCACTCTTGAACAAATATATCTATTTCCACCCAGTCAATCTTTTTTCAATTTTTTTCTAACACCCCATCCCAAATAGATTTTGTCTTGAAAGAAGCCCCCAACAAAAGACCAAGGTATTTCAAGGGCAGCAAAGCAACCTTACAGCCCAAGATATTCGCCAAGCCCTGAATATTGTTCACACCACCCACAAGAACCATTTCGGAGTTCGAGAGATTTACCTTCAGGTCTAAAACCGCTACAAAGCAAAGTAATACAGCCCTCAAGTATTGCATATGATCACGGTCCGGCTCACAAAAAAGTAGCGTGCCATCAGCAAATAGAAGGTGAGATATATTAACACCTCCCACAGAAAATCCAGATCCAACAATAAATACCAATATTATAACCCAACAAAAATAAAATTGTAGTTTTGAAATAAAATTTAAACAAGTTATTGAAGATTGATTTCAGGTTAAGCAAGTTAACTCCTTATTGACCAGTTTATTAATCGTGTCTTAACGGTTCAACCCATTTCGACCCAAACTCATTTATATCAAATCCAAACCCACTAATTTCGCGTCATGTTCATGTTGGATTTCCAAGTCGTGTCACATATTGCCACCCCTATCATGCCACGAAGAGTTATTGATTTTCTGGCCAGTGGGCAAGGCATCCAAGGTAACTCTCAAATAGCAGCTATGTGGAAGATGATTCCGATTTGTTGATGGTAGTGATATGGATGGAAGAATGGTCAAAGTTTTGAGGATAGCAAATGGACGAGATTAGAACATTCCTTCTTAACACTTTATTTCTTTGGTCGATTGTAATTGACTTTAATGGCATGAACGCACATGATTTCCATGAATCTTTAGACCCCCAAGCATAGGTGTTGCTCTTGTATACATCATGTGTACTTGGCTATGCCAATTTAATAAAATCCTTATTTTATTGATAAAACAATAGCCATTGTGACAGCAATTCCAAAGTGAGTATTCCTAAATGCGATTCGAGTCCTATGATGCCTGACGCAGTATAGTATACTGCCTTCCCAATAACATTCTTGGGTTCCTCACCACAAATTAGCAAAAGGAGCCATAGACACAGCTAGCATTCTGGTAAGAAGACCATCCACCACACGAGCAACCATATTTCACATTCACCACAACCTCCAAAAGCCCCTTGGGTGTTCCTCGTAATCACTTCCCCCAAAAGGGCTCAGTCACACAATATTAATTCCATATCCCCAAACCTCCATCAAAAGCTGGAGAACATGCCATAGACCACTTCAGTAAGTGAAAACAGGACTTCTCATCCAATCCGACCCGCAAAAAATCTCTTTATAGCTTCTCTAAATAATTAGCAATGCCAGCAGGAAGAGAGAAAAAGGGGGACATGATAAGTTTGGCAAGTTTGACAAAATAATCTTTATTAACGGTATTTGAGCAATTTTTTTTACTTCACCAAATTGATTCTTCAGACCTAAAACTGCTTCAAAGCATAAAAAGAAGCAAAGCAATTATCTTAAATGATCAAGATTCACTATGCAAAAGATTAAACTTGTCATCCGCAAATAGCAAATGTGATATGGTAAGTCCCTTCTAGACTACTAACCCCCACAAAGAAACCTGGTATAAAAATAAAAGCTAAAAACTAAAACTAAAATAAAATAAAATAAAAAACCCATCCACTAAAGCAAACATCATTTTACTCAAAGCCTCCATAACTATAAGAGATAACGAAGGAGATAGACTATACCCCATAGCATAAACCCCTGGTATTACTAAATAGAACATTAGGAGTGGTGTTCACCTACACTGAAAAATATATGGTAGAAATACAAAGCTTGATCCATCTTCATCATTTCTCATCAAAATCACATATTCACAGCATATACAATAGAAAGTCACAGTTGACATGATTGTAGGCCTTTTTCTATATCTATACATAGCACCCTTTCTGATATACTAATGGAAAATTTCCCTTCTCAATCTGGGATAAAAGGAACTAGCTGATTCTAGACCACTATGGATTACAATAATTGTCAAACCACATGAAGTTGCCACCAATCAAAGGTAGATCAATAAGATTTGTCATGATATGAAACCTCAACAAGGCAAGATTTGGACCAACCCCCAGGAGTAATCCCGTGCCAAGTTCCACCAACTCATCAAACCAAACTGGGCGGCATGCCTCCCCCATCCACTATCCTTTTCAGAGTGCTTGCCTGGATTGGGTTGATAAAATTCAAATCCATCTGGTTTTTGCCTTTAAAAAGCCTTCTATCTAGGCTCATATCATATGGGTGTTTATTTTTTAAATCTGGAGAGATAAGCCAGCCTTTGCCACATTAACCCAATAAGATGGGCTTATTTTTACCCAACACCAGCCCACCATTATAGCTGACAAGGCCCAAAGATTGAGGAATATTAAACTTATTTGATTTGAGCGTTGAATACTGCCCAGTTTGCACCAACTCACTACATCTGAAGCCCATGTCCTTATCTATCTCTTCCTTCAATGTATAAGTTTCACCACATCACAAAATTTGTCCAACTGGAACCACCTTATCCAGATTTATTTAAATGCTCTGTATAAGCCCAGCCCCAAATCATATTCAAAAACCCAAACAAAATGTGTAGAACTCTCAGAAGCATATACCTTTTCAGAGAAGATATGGCCTATGATGTATGCAGGACTGGGACAAGCAGAGCCTCAGCTGGATATATAAATATTTTCTGATGGACTGGTAATTGATCCAGCGATCCCTTCTGATCACCTCTTCCAATAGCAGCAGATTCAGCAACTTGATTTTTGGGCAAATACCTAATGGGATGCAAGGCATTGTCACTTCCAGATCTAGGGCAGCCAAGGGAAACTTCTACATAGCAAGTTTGCCCCCTCATCTGGCAACCAGAACCTTGAGAAACATGATATTGTAGGCCAATAAATCCATTAGAGGTCTTGAACTTGCCAGAACTGTTTTGAAAGAAAGAAAAATGGCAGAAATTTCAATCATACTAGATATTTATATGACTTCAGAAGAGGATAAGGTGTGTATAGATGCAAAAACTATTATACCAAAAATATACTTATTTGACAAGATCATCAGGACAGCATCCTGTAAGCCTGCCGCAAATTCCATGAGGAGAAACAATCACTCCCATATCATAAACATATTGCAAAATCAGCAAAGGCGGCAAAGACATAGCTGACAGTTTAGAATTATAACAACACACTATATCTATATAATGCAAGTGCTTGAAAAGTAACATCAGAGAGAAATAGAGATAAGTAGAAGTCGTTAGTTATGAGTGGGAAAGCATACTCAACCATCATGTGCTTTCTTTAAACAGGAACCAACATTTTATTTTTGCTTTGCCCTTGTCCATATAGCACCGCATTAGTCATAAGTGGGCAAGCATCCTCAACCAACTTCCTCCCATAATTTTCTCATCCTCAATTTATCATACTGTGACAAATATAACCAGTTCTGATTCAAACATTTGTTTCCTGGAGAACTATTCTCATACTATGTCCTAAACGCGCTTTGATTATTGACAAAGTCTAGCATAATCCATGATTATCCCTGTAGCCACATGATACTGTTTCCTTCAATACGACAGTTAGAATACAATCAAACAATATTTTCAAATCACTTTGCAACCTAATCGTTCCCTCTAAGTCACTGGCGAAGTAGTTTGCTCACAATACCAATGAGTAGGCGACCCTCAAAGATAGCGGATAATGCAGCAAACTGCAGCAAGATGAAGGTGCCGAGGAGAAGACATAAACTAGCTGACCTGATGAACGGCATAGGAGATATCCAATCGAGTAGTGGTCAAGTAGATAAGACTCCCAACCAAGCACCGATAGAGAGTAGGATTATCCAGAAGATCTCCTTCATCTTTCCTATATTTGACATTTACATCCATAGGTGTATCAACAAAAGAAGTGTCCCCCAAACCAGCCAATGTGATAAGATCTTGAACATATTCATGCTGGTTCAAGAAAATACCATTGGCCCGATGATGAACCTCCAATCCCAAGAAGTATGTGAGCTAGCCAAGATCTTTCATATGGAAAGTTGCATGTAACAGCTTCTGAAGCTTAGTAATCAAACCACAGATAGTGCCAGTAATGATAATATCATCCACATAAACCAAGAGAAGGACTTAGGACTATACCCGCATCAGACTTGTGGGGAAAAAAAAAAAAAAAAAAAAGAGGAATCATACTGACTTTATGTAAAACTGAAGGTAAGAAGTGTACTACGAAACCTCTCAAACCAAGCCTGGGGAGCCTACTTGAGCCTGTACAGAGAACGCCTTAACTTATAGACATCATGAGGAGAAAAAGTAGTCATACTAGAGGTAAGCTTCATGTAGATCTCTTCTTGGAGATCACCATGAAGAAAGACGTTCTTCACATCCATCTGATGTAGCTGCCACAACTGTGAAGTGGCAATAGCTAAGATGGTTCGAACATGGTCATTTTGGCAACAGGAGCAAATGTCTCCTCATAGTCAACCCCATATTCTTGTTTGTCACCCAGAGCTACAAGGCGAGCTTTGTATTGGTCCAAAGACCCATCAGAACAAAACTTCACAGAGAAAACTCATTTACTCCCAATGGGTTTGACTGTAGGAGGATAAGAAACAGTATCCCAAGTATGATTCTCCTCAAGTGTTTGAAGTTCCACTTGTATTGTAGTTTGCCAACACTCATGTTCCATAACCTATTTGTAGGAAGAAGGGATGGAAATAGAGGATAAAGTAGCTACGAGAGAGACAGGGGGTGAGAAACCATACCGATCAGGGGGTCGAGAAGGACAAGTAGACCGGCAAAGAGTGGTGGAAACAGAAGCAGGATCAGGCGCCGAGTCGAGATCTTGAAGGGGCACAAAAGAAGTGGAACCAAACTCATGACGATGATGTCGTTCGTACACAAAACAAGGTTTAAACCTTTCCACGATCATTGGAGAATCATAGAAGCTAGGCATAAGAGATAAAGATGAAAATTGCAGCTCAACATGAGATGGAAAGAAATATTGGTTTTCAAATAAAACCACATTCCTAGAAACCCATATACGACAAGCATGGGGATCATAACAAACATAACCCTTTTGAGGTATAGCATAACCAAGAAAAGCACACTTAACAGATTGAGCAGTAAGTTTATGTCATTCATGAGCAGGGAGATGCACAAAAATAAACACAATCAAATGCCCAAAGATCAAAATATGAAGGATAATGGCCAAACAACTTAAAGAAATGAGAAACACGATGTAACGTAGGAGAGGGTAAGCGATTGATCAAATGAACTGAAGTAGAAAGAGCTTCACACCAAAAACGAGGAGGAACAGATGATTCAAGAAAAAGGGTCCTTACCACATCAAGAAGATGACGATTTTTCCTCTCAGCAACACCATTTTGTTGCGGTGTCGAAGGACAAGAACGCTGAGAGATGATCCCTTTGCTTTGAAGAAAGTCCTAAAACTCATTAGATATGTATTCTCTGCCAAAATCAGAGTACAAGACCTTGATGCTGACAGAGAATTCAGTCTCAAGAAGTGCAATAAAGCGCTTAAATACTAAAAACACTTCAGCCTTAGCCCGTAGGAAGTAAACCCAAGTAAAGCAACTAAAGACATCAATGAAAGTAACAAAGTACTTATAATGTGCATGAGAAACAACAGGTGCAATCCCCCAAACATCACTATGAATAATATCAAAATATTGTGAGGCACAAGATGCATGATGAGAAAAATGTAGAACTTTATTTTAGACAAGTTTGCATGATGTACAATAAAAAAAAAAAGATCAAGAGAAGAACATGCTTTATTTCCCAATAAACCATAATTAAACAAAGTACAAAGTACATCAAAGTTCGGGTAGCCTAGACGTCTATGCCACATCTTATTTCCAGAACCAACAACATTACATACAAAGGAAAGTAAAGGAAAACTAGGGATAAAGGTGGAAGGAGAAACGTGGAGAGGAAAGAGTCGTCCCACTTTAGGCCCCTTCGCAATCATCTTCCCTAACACTTGATCCTGCACAACACAATTGACCAACATAAATAAGATTCGTGGAGTGGTCAAGAGACATAAAACATCAATTAAGGAAGAGGAAAGATCACCAACAGCACTGATAGGTAGAGAGCTGCCATCAGCAGTGTTAATTTTCAGATGTCCATCATAATTTAACATTGGAAAGATAAACAATAGTATTGGTCATATGGTTAGAGACTTTGGAGTCAAAATACCATGGCTTAGAAGAAACTTTATGATTACCTGAGAGCCCAAAAGCAGAAAAAGTAGAAATAATCATTTGTTGTACCATTTCAAGAATGAGTGTGTTCGGGTTTGCTAAGGCTGTAGGAACAGAAATACGAACAACTGACGAGGCAGCAAGCAATGCATCAAAGCTAAAGGCACCAGTGGAGGCATTATAAGTAGTATCCTACTTCCTTTCAAGGCGAATGGGACAAGCGGAGATGATATGGCCCTGTTTCTTGCAGTAGTTACAAAACTTCTTTGGGCAAACCTGAGCAATATGACCAAAAGCTTTACAACTAAAGCACTGGACAACACGCATATCTCTACCCTTACTCCTCCCCTGTGCTGCATAAGCCACAGTAACAGGTGCACTAACATTAGCCCAATGTTCCATTGCAACCTGAGTTACTATACGCTGCTCCTCACGAAGAAGTTCACTCAACCAAGTATCAAGAGATGGTAAAGGATGACGATTCATCAAATTAGAACGTCCAATTTCAAAGTCGGAACGGAGCCTCATCAAGAACTGATCTCTCTTGCTTGTTTCATGCACTACTTGAACAACAAAGAGAGCTGCAGCGGGAACATTAGCATAAACAATGTCTGAATAGTCAGCCTACAGATTTTGAAAACCAGAAAAATATTCCTCAATGGAGAGACTTCCCTGTGTGAAATTAGCCATCTCATACTCCAATTGAAAACGCCAAGCTGTGTTATCTTGATTGTAAACCTTGTTAAGGTATTTCCACATATCAGCGGTAGTTTTATAAGGCCTCAGATTGAGAACAAGGAGAGGCTCAACCGAGCTAAGAATCCAGGTCATAACATTCTTGATTTCTCACTTAGACAAAGCCTCTACATCTCTAGGTGCGGGATCACTTCCGTCAATATGACCCACAACTCTTTCCCTTTGAGAAATAATTCAAATTGAAACTCTCATAACGGAATAATTTTTGCCAGTAATACGAATATGGAACGAGTCTAATTTATCTGATGACATGATGGAATCAAGAATAAAATAGCCCACTAGAAGATGACTGCAACAAGCACAAGAGGGAGAAAAAAAAAAAAAGGTGCCAAAACAAACAGGTGTCGAAAAGGGATTACCAAAAGAACTCAGACCAGCAAACCAAGGAGGCTGCACACGGAACTGACCAGAGAAGACAAAACAAAGAGTCCCAACCAAATCAGAGAGTGCCAAAAGAGGAAATCAAACCAGAAACCAAGAGAAATTGCGCCGAAATCCAGAAGAGACCCAAGGAACTCACACAGATGACGCCAAAATGCAGACCAGAAGCAAGAAAATGGCACAGACACGACCAAATTGCATAACCCAACCAGGAACTGCAACAGAGATCGCTGACAGCTTCCTGGGAACCAGAAACACGTAACAAGGAGCACCGAAATCCACAAACTCACCAGAAACCAGCAACAGATGGTGCCTAAATCCCCAAAGACAAAAAAAAAAAATCAAAACAGGCAAGAGTCACGAACCTGGCTCTTGATACCATGTCAAAATACTAGGGAAACCAGAAATACAAAGAGAGCTTTTTGGAAAAACTGGCTATCACCATTCAGCCACTTCTCATTATCAACGTAATCACCAATCCATACAAGGAAAGTAGATAATATGCTATAAACGGGAAAGTCTAAATTATTCCTAATATTCAAAATCTATACATGGTAAATATATTTTGTACAACTAATATTAACAGAGAGATACATTCCTAAATTGTATACATTAACATTCAATTGATAAATGAATATCTACAATCACCACCATTAATACAATTATTTATCAACATATGATTGTGAACAAACCTGAAAATTCTGTCGCTTTGAGATGGACGATACTTTGAAAACACATCTCCAAATCTCATGTAGGAAAGTCCAATAAGTTTCCTGCCAGTTCCAATAAAATAAATATCATGTTATGAACATGACAGAATTTTCCGCTTGAAGTTTCAAAAAATTGATGATTAGTGATCTTGGTATACACTTCCATGACAAACTTTTCCCCTTGAAGTTTTGAAAAGTTGATGATCAGTGACCTTTCTATACAATTCCTTGAAGCCTGGGAAAGTGCAGCTGCAACCTCTTCTGAGTCCCCAAGAGCCAACCAGATTCCAGATGTAGTAACTTTTCACATTAACCAATCAAAATAAGATAGTAGTAATGTAATCATACAGAAATAAATACCATTTGAAAATAGTGCACACCAAGCAGAAAATAGAAGTTATAATGGTAAAAAGCAAAAACAACAATCGATAATCGATAATCCACCACATAAGAACTGTGTTAAAAAAAAACGCAAGAAAGCATGATACCTTCTAATCTGAAGACTGCACTTTGAGCAGTCTCAACAACTGATGAATGACGCCCAGGAAGAAAAAATCAAAGCTTAATTTTCTCATCTGTGTAATTTATACAGGTATAGAGTAGTTAGATGACCGAAGATTGTTTGGGTACAGTACCAAAAGTAGATGGCAGCACGAGACTGCAAAATAACTGCTGTGGCACTACCAGGATTGTGCAGAATCTAATATAGTGATATGGATCCCAGGGCCCAACAAGGGAATTGACCCATGTGCTGAGAAATCCTTCCTTTTGCAACTGCAGATGAGATGAACGCACCAACATTGTAGCAATATATTTCTGCTCTACTTCCACACTGTTTCAATCCAAAAGAGGTCTTACTAAGCAACTGGTTGTAGTACACTGTCTTTCCAATTATCTAAATCAACTAGATTAATCAGGGAGAAAAAAACTGCCATAAAATCCCAACCTTTTATCTGGTAGAGGGTTCAATTCGGTTTCATGGGGAAGAAACTGGAACCATGATATCTGATGAAGGCCTCCCTATAGAAATGGCCAAGAATGTGAAATCGTTAAAAACCATTATATAGCTTATAAATGATGAGGCAAAACCAGTTCAGGGCAGGCTACAAAAATCAACGAGGAAGATGACAAAAGCGTATAGAATATGCAAAGACCAGACAGTCAGTGAAAACCAAGCCAGATAACACAACTTTAAAGTTGCCAAATTTGTAATGAACATAACAAACTGATTGATAAGAAAACCAACTATGGGCTTGTCAGCAAGCAAACTTTAAAGTCGGTGTTTTTCTCTCTTTTTTTTTTATTTTTATTTTTTTTTTAATTTTTACTCTTCCTAGATAGGTGTTCTAATCTATACTCCCTGTGTACTTGGTAGACCTAAAACAGCAACATAGTCGACCTAAAACAGCAACATAGTCAAAAGGCCTAAATCACAAGCCATAATAACTGAGACCAATTCATGAGCCAAATAGAAAAAGTCAGCCATTTAAATATAAACAAATAAATAGAGGCAAAATATATATACAATCCTACAAATGAAAACTAACGCGAGTAAATTCGAGAGAATCATACAAGTTTGAACGCATTGGTCCGCATCGTTGATATTTGCCGAAGCTGGCTCACTGATAAAAGTTTGTCAGCAGTCCATTAGTTATACAAAAACGGGAGAATCATTTACCAGCCTGCAAACGGAGAAGAGGGGGGACTCATACACGGCAAGATTCACACTTGAAAAGGGAAAAAAGAAGCTTCAAAGAAAGAAAGAAAAGAAAGGGAAAAAAAAAAAGGAAAAAGCAGGAATCGAATTACGAATTGAAAACCAAGTAGCGAGCCGGTACAAGAGAACGAGAGGGGAGGGAAGGGTTGGAATCTACGAAGACGTGGGGAAGAAATAAGAGGAATAGACGCAGTGATTGTGTTGGGGTTGGGAAATGTAGAATTAGGGAGAGGTAGTAGTTGCAGAGTTGCAGTTCCAAGTCCAACATGATCACTGGGTCAGTTGAGAGATCGTACCATACTAACCAGCCATCCATTCTGGAGTAACGACTTTGATTCTATTTTTAGTCCGTGCAGTTACGATTGAATGATTGTTTTTTTTTTTTTTTTTTTTGCTAGCTCGTGTAATTCTTATCATTTTTGTTATAATTTGTGGTCGAGCAATAATAATACTGAGAGTTGACCGCGTAAATTACGTACTCGATCTCGTCTTAGACAAATAGATGAAACAGCGATATTTCAGGAGAGATTCTGTCAATTGCATTTGTAGACGGTATTGGTAATTAATTAAGAGTGAGTATTAGAGAAAGTGATGGTTAATAAATTCTCTGGCCTCTAGTGATGTTGGTTAATCATAGTATATATGCATATATAGCCAACTAATTAAAGATCATTCTTGAGTTGCATTTATTCTCTCTCTCTCTCTCTCTCTCTCTCTCTCTATATATATATATATATGTCTTCTAATTATAGTCGATCCACAACATGTACATGATAATGTTAGCTAGTAATTCTAACAGAAATTAATAATTAATTTCTTGTCTCTATAAAACCTCTGATCCAAGCTTCATGCATGCATGAGACCGAGAAGCTTACACAACTCTTCAGAGTCTCTCCGAATTCTTTTACGTTGATCAGTGTCTTCAGGTAATTATATTCTAATTTACGCATGCATGCATATATGCAACTCTTCTTTCTTCCTCCATTAAATATATATATATGTATGTATGTATGTACATGATACATTCCTTCGATCCTTAATATATATATATATTGGTTTTTCCCTGCGCGCAGGTCTTCTTGCAATTAATTAATTTAATATAAATTATGGGGAAACCATTCCTGGTGCTTGTGCTAGCTATCTTTCTGGGTCTCATTTCAGAACCACACCTATCGTTTGTGAAAGGAGATGCAGCACTAATAAAAGATGTGTGTAGCAAAACCGCAATACCATTCTATTGCAAGAAGTGCTACCAAGTATTTGGACGAAGCTCCCACGAGGATGTTAAAGCCCTTGGACGCACAGCCATTGAATGTAGTCAAACTGAGCTTGCCATTTTCCAGTCCACTTTTGGAAACTTTTATGAAACAATCAACGACGCTGAATTCAAGAGAGCCAGCGGGACTTGCTTAAGTAATCTGGTGACTGTGGGAAATCATATGAAAAGCGCACTTCAGAGCTGGCAGGGAGCACGTTATGCCGACTCTGCCAATCAGATGTTGACTGCTCAGAAGCTCACACATCAGCACTGCGGTTATCAGTTCATCACCGCCAAACTCACCCTCCCTCTCGCAAAGCAGTTGGATACCCTAATGGGTTTCTCTGAGGTATCCAACGGCGTTCTCAAACAAATTCACTGATCATCATCATCATCATCAATCGTACCTGTTATATATATATATATATATATATATATATATATATATAGTCCCACCCTGATGATCTATAATAAATATCATCATTATGTATTATAGATTAATGTACGCTAGCTAGCTAGCTAGCTGTATGAACAACATTAATTGAAACTGCATGCATTTTGATTCATCAGTACGTACGTAGTAGTACTTGTCCCGAATTACAACAAAGAAAATCAAAGTGATCTACTCTTCCAATTCAGCTTTGGCCGGAATAGATCAGACGTATCTCCATATATAAAAATAGATCAGCCAGCCGTGAATGCTGTTTCTGTAGTAGCATTTTATTTTACTTTCACATTTCATCTCAAAATTTCCAAAATTTCCAAGTGAAAAGACTCGGAGTTGCATGCATGGCAAAGGGAAATATCACGTTGTGGAAGCCTACTTCAATTCAACCGATATTTTCAAAATAAATATTTGGTTCGACTTCGATCGAGGGTGTCAAATTGTCAAATCACCCAAAACAATGCGGCAGAAAATTACATTATTAAAATCTCCAGCCGAGCTGAGAAACTACAACCCTGCGGATTTCTCCAGCTTTTGGATCTGGTTGAGGAAAATCCAAGTCAGCTGCACAAGAGAAAACATCCAAAAATCAGAACCTAAATAAAAGGGATTATTCCAGACCAGTAGACAATATTGGAGGATACGTAATCTTTAGCCAACTGCTGATCAGTAGGGTGCCGGAGGTAATTTCCCTTCATTTATACAAAAAGGAAAGAAAAAGACTGAAATACAGAACTCAAATCCCATGGGCATAGATGTGCATGCACGCATGCCCATGTACAGAGAGAGAGAGAGAGAGAGTACCATGACATGGGGAGCAATTCTAACACAATAGACTGGAAACCCAGTGTAAAACTTGAGAGGCCCTCCAGTTTTCAAGGTTTTCATTGTACAATCTAAAGAGCCAGAGTAAGGAAGCTTCCCCTCAGCATCAGGTTGCATCTTCTGAATCTGGGTTTTGACATAATCAAAGGGTAAACTGCAAGCTGCAGCAAAGAAACCTGAAACGGTACTAGCACCTGAGAAGAAAAGAGTAGCAATAAGAACTTAGTCAAAGCAAAGACATGTGATAAATATTTTTCTGGAAATGAAGGCAATTTACTAGTAGGAACAGAGTTTGAAAGACTTTGCTCTGGGGGCGAAAGAGCTTGAAAGACAAAATAAAAAGTTCCAATTTTTAATAGAAGAAACTATATATAGTTAATTCTTTGTGTATCAGTGCCTCCAATGACAAAAAGAGAGCATCCAAGAATGCTCCTTGGATTTATACACATCTCAATCGAAGAACCTAAAAAATCACAGGCTAAATACTTAAGATGGCCACTTAAATTTCACCCTCTTTTTTTTCTTATTTTAATCTGATATAAAATTGTTAATATTTGATATTTTTTTGGACAAAACAAATAATTAATAATGTAAATTAAGCATGGTTTTTAAAGCATCAAGGAATATCCAAAATAAAGACTAGTCACAATTAGCCAACCCAGCTCTCAAGAAGAATGTATCATTGCCAATCTGTTCAGATTGCAACCTAAGATGCTTGGATAGGCCATTCAACCAATTGTGATCTTTAACAGAATACAGCTACTTGTCAAGTCAGGCCTATACAGCAGATAACATTTGCTCTCCGGACTTGATCATGGTCCAATCCAACTAGAGACTTTTCTAATCCCCCTATAAAGGAAACATGCTGCATGGGATCATAAATGTGAATGTGGGAAGCTACTACGATCTCTTTTTTTTGAGCCAAAAACAGGAGTGAGGGCATGTTATGGGGTCATGGCTATGGTGTGGGTGTGCACGACCATGCATAGAGTTTGAAATTATAAACGGCAACTGAGTTAAAACCATGTAGGGGTGTGTCAATTAAGAAATGGGGTTTGTTAGCGTAACGGTTTTTCTTATTAACCCAGAAAAGTCTGTTGTATTGATGTTTCTACTCACAACCCAAATTGGAGTATTACTGTATTAGTGAAGATTTGTGTGAATTTCAGAATTCTTTCTTCTCACATTCAGCTCAAAACAAAACTATGCTTAACTCCTGATATCTTTTAAACAGTCCAACTCATGCTTCCAATGGTATATGCTAAAAAAGAACTTTGTCAACAGATATTGGCTTCTAGAAAATGATTGTAAACACTACCAACTAAGAAAAGACTTAATCTATTTTTTTTTTTATAAGTGAACGATATTATTAATAAAGATAGGCATAGCCCAAGTACACAAGATGATATACAAGAGATAAGACTTAATCTATTAAAAACTCAAGTTTAATATAGAGCTTCCATATTCCACTTGAGCCAAACCGGTCAAAATAAGACAGGTCTATAAAGGAAAGGATTCAAAATAATGATCCAACAAACAAGCCACCCTTATTATAAACCACTGCATAGGACATGCCTAACAATGCTTCTATAGAAACCAATAGTCCCCCCCCCCCCCCCCCCCCCAAAAAAAAAAAAAAAAAAAGAAGTCCAGCCTTGACTAACTACTAGTAAGAGCTGAATCAAGATCTGATTGGTCTGCCAATTCTTTTTATACTTGATTCAGATTTTCTAATTTAAGAGTTTTTTTAGTTTGAGAATGTATACCGGAAAGAAAGAAGCTAATTCACCCTAACGCTTCCCCATAAAAGATCTTGTAGACCATCACTGCCTAAAAGAGAGGTGAAATGGAACAGAATGCAACTTTTCTAGTTGCATGATAATTACGTTAGCCAAAAGAAAAACAGCAAGTTTATGCTAGCAAATGCAACCCACAATCACACGCGTGCAGATACACCCACACACACACAATGGTCAACCATTAGAGAGAGTAATCGCGCACGGTCTCATTAGAACTTACAATTTGGAACATAGGCATAGCTAAGACCCATGTTCAGACCCAATCCTTTGTATATGACAGGTCTATTAAGTATCCCCATCACTCTTAATGGTGGGAGTGAGAAGTGAAAAAGCATGCTTGAACAATTCTTCCTGAGGTAATCAACCCCCCCCCCCCCCCCCCCAAAATCGCAATTTTAGACCCTATCATATATTGCCTCCTAAAGAAAACCCAACCAGTGCACGATCCTATTATACATAAAAATCTCAAAATGCCAAATAATAACATTAGACATTTTTACCATAAAAATATCTATAATTATCGCATAGAAATCTTACCTAATATTGTGGAAGCTTCACCAAAACCAAGGGAGTCCCTAAAAAACTCAACACTTTGGTCATATGAGGCAAGCATTCCCATGTTCAATGCCATTGCTCTCACTACAGTAGGGCCTGCACCTTTCCAAAGTGCCAAAACTCCCTCATCCGCAACAATACGAGAAAGTGCATGGAAGGCATTTTTGTAATGCCGGCGCTGGGCTTCAGGCAAAGTGGCATCAGCCTGCATACGGATAAGTGCTAGATCTGCTGGACTACCAACACATGCGCCAATAGCACCAGCAGTAAGCCCACACAAAGCTTTCTGATATAGAGGTAGGGGCTTCCCATCATTGGCCTCAATTGCTTTGTTCGTTAAAATCCTAAGGGAATCAAAAGGAAATATTTTGATCCAGGGAAACTACAATCATAGGGAAGATAACATAAATAAATTAGGTGTAATTAAGTTGAACCCACTTGGAAAGATCCAGAAGGACAAAAACAAAGATCCCAAGAAAGAAAAGCACACCACGGAATATTTAAAAAAATAATAATTGAGTTCATAGTTAGCTGGGATGAAGTTATTTTTAGTCCAACAATGGCTGTTTTCAAACACTTACTTGAATGATCCAAGTCGTGCTGTGGTATATGTTGCTTGTCTGAGAAGTCCAGCAGATAGCCCCTGCCCAAAATAATGCAATTAGACAAACCACAAATATATCTGTTGGTTTACTTTCTTTATTGGGGAGGAGGGAGAGGTAAATATTAAGAGACATTACATAGCTACAATCTGAATCAAACAAGTCAAAATAAACTGAGCCAAATAAAACCACACCACTATGCATGTATGCCTTAATCAGCATCACTTGTTCCAGCTTCTTTCTTAGTCATTACTATACTTGTCTCTAATAAATCCACATTTAACCAAGCATCCTATGTAAATTCACAGACCAATGTAATCAACTAGCTAGTTCTGTAAACAAAAACCCATATTATAGCTAAATATGAAAACTACTAGCACAATTGTCATACCTTGTAGAGAGTGAATAAATGAAGGTGACAAATGAGATCCCACATTACTTGGGAGGGAGAAGCTCTTGCACTTTATAATGATTTCAAAGGGCTCATATTGTATCATTGACTATTCCATTCAGGGTATCGACCCAAACATGATTTGTGCTTTTTTTGGGTTGTTACAAATGGTATCAAAGCCAAACTCAATCAAAAGTGTGGGATTTGAGCCGTGACACTTATGATCGAATGGCCCAACAATGCCATCAAGGATTTGAAGTGATGAATAGAAAATCTAAATTGTACATAGTTGTTCGAGCACAAATACTTGGAATAATTATACCATTTCTACTAGGAGTAGCCTTTTTAGTGCTAGCTGAACGTAAAGTAATGGCTTTTGTGCAACGTTGAAAAGGGTCCTGATGTAGTGGGGGCGTTCGGGGGATCTCACATGGCTGAGTAAGTATAAGTAGGCGGTGAATGCAATCTCTCATTGTTATGAGAGATAGAAGTTCTTGCTTTTTATAAGAATTCCAATTAGCTTCAATTGTGTCATTGACTAGTCTTTTTGACATATGAGCCGGCCTCTTTTGGTGTTGTAACTTATTGCAATTTATGACTCAATTCATAATTCCACTGAGATGAACACAATAAACGTCAATCTTTTGGTATAGATCTTGGCAAACACAAAAACTAACTTTAGCACGTCAAAACACTTGCATGTCTTTATAAACTGCATCACAAAATCACAAAATAGCAAAGCTCAAACTTTCTGAGAGTATAGTTCAAATTCTTCTAGAACCAAACCTTGTAAAAGGCACCAAAACCCTCCTCCTTAAGCATGTTCCTTGCAACCTGGCCTGCCGATCCCTGACCCAATTGAATCCTCACCTACACGAATCCGACAAAAAACCATAAAAAATGGCTTTTATTCAAACGCATTAAACCCATAAAATATGGGAAAAACTAAAAAGGAAAAGCATTGAAACACATATCTGAAACCCATCAGAGAAATCCAATTTTCAGACAAAAAAAAAAAAAAAGATGGAAACTTTTTAGTGGATGTCAATGAAAACAGATAATAGAAAAATGGGTATCTATCTATACACGACTCGACGGACCTTGATCATATCGATGGGTTGGATAACACACGTGGCGAGCATACCAGACGCTCCACCATTGACGAAAGGCTTCACGGTGGGCCACACGCCACCGGCTTTGGGCTTCTTCGCGTCTCCCATTCTCTTAGTGGATTCAAAGAGCGAAAGATAAGAGCTCAAAGCGAGGGAGAGAGCAGGAGAAAGAAATATGGTTTTTCACAGAATGCGCTACTGAAGAGACGGAAAGAGGCAATATATCTGGTTGTACTCGGAACAGGGAATAGAAAGAAAGAAGCCCTCTAGCTCATATCCCCAAGTGAGTGAAGGTAGTTAATTTGGTGGATTTTTAAAGGAAAGTAGACAACTACAACTATTTTTCATTTTTCATATTTCCTTTTAGGAGAGAAGGTTTTAAATGAAAAAAGGTAGCATTTGTGTTTCACAGAAGGAAAAAGCAAATTACTAATCTCATGAGAATGATTTTTTTTTTTTTTTTTCAAACTTTAGAGGAAAGGGAGAAAAAACAAAATTAGAGAAGGAAAGTACCGTTATACTTGCTCATGTTTTTTTCCTTTGGATTGAAAATCTTGAGGGGGTGATATACAAGTTTAGTAATAAGAAAATAAAATCACGCAAATCAAAATTCAGGTTTTAACTCCAAATCATGAGAGATGTGAAAACTTTTGAAGTATGGATAAGAAATGAAGTTTAGAAGTATTGTAATCATTGTATTGCACTTCAACTACTTTACTCTGATTTAAGTTATAACATTAACAAACAAACAATTGGTTAAAATCTATTCGACCAAATTCTGCATGCTTTAGTTCCACTGCTGAATTATAAGCTTTTGGCTTAAATATTTAGATTTCGTTACCTCCAACAGAATCATTTAATATGTTTAATGAGTTTCTTAATGGGTGAAGCAAGCATACTTTCTTAAAGCAGAATGGGTGGTGATTGCTCTTTTTGTGCCTTCAAAGGAACTCCATGAATGCCAGTTCAGCATCGACTTTCTGTTTGAGTAAGAATAGTGAGCAAGTATCTATCATCTATGAGTATTATGACCTCATGCTTTGCTTGTGTTGGACTACAGGAACTTCTATTGAATGTAATTAAAGAGCACAAGAAGTTCAATGTGCATGACTTTGAGCTCACCATGCCTTGAGGAAGAGAGATATATTCAGCTCAAAATTGCATCAAAGTTGTTATAGCATTAATGTCATGATCATAAATTCAAGTTTTTGGAATGAATAATCTTACTTCTAACACAGTAGCCGTGTAACATCCATATAACATTATTTTTTAAAAGGGTTTACCTTTCAATTCTTTTATACTAATGCAGGCTTGCCCATCACTTGCATTCTTTTGATTTGTGCTGGAGCTGGTTGATAAGAATTGTCACATCGGTTCCATAGAACAACGGTACATCAGAATTTTCTATATTCTTTCCCTCCGGCCCAAAAAGACTCAAGAAACTGATTTAACATTAAAAACAATTCTGCTTCTTTCATCTTTAATATTTTGTCTTTCTTTCATTAAAATTAGTAATCTATTCGACCAAAATAAAACTAAAAATTACCAATTTTTTTCCAAAACTAGTTCGAATAATTTAGATCTGATCTGTTTATTGATCTTAACACGGAGTGGTTGGGCCACTAGTACCAACTTTGATGGATGGAACTCTATCAACTTTGATCTGAAAGATTAAGATTTTTTTGTACTTTTTACAGAAAATTACTGAACTTTTACAAGTTGATCAGTCTGGTGATATCATATTAATATAGCCTTGTAGTTATAACAGTAAGCCATTCACAAAGTCCCAGACTTCCAAAAACAAGCAAGCCTTGGGTGACCCAAAAATGTCGTCTTATTATAATGAATGTTATGCACAGCAATCAAAACCGCCAATAGGATTACTAAAGACTACAAACAGGACTTCACTGGTCAGGTAGTGAAAGCTACCATATCCGACCAGCATATATGTAATACTATATATCGACCTTCTTGAATTAACAAAGATTTCAGTACCTTCTCTTCATCGCCAAGTGGTAGCACTTCTCAAAATCACCAGATCATTTTGAAAACATGAAAGACATAGCTGCCGATCTCTTTCAACATATTCTTATTGCATTGAGAGAGAGAGAGAGAGAGAGAGAGAGAGAGAGTTATTAACTTGGACAGAACAAGTGACAGAGAGCGGACAGATCCCAGAGGGGATCACTAGCATCATCATATGCATAGTCGTTCACTCCATTCATCTCATATAACGAAGCTGAAATCTGTCTTTCTACCTTCATTCTTTCAAATTCTGTAAGCTCTACATATGTTGTATCTGCAGGAATCAAATTATTACCACCATGTTTGGGAAACTCCAACCTATCTTGAAGTAACGGAAGTTGATCTAACCCAGTAGTACTTTGAAATGTCCATGAATGATCAGAATGAAACTCGCCTGCTTCATCTCCCGCAACGCAGTTGCTTAATTCTGGTCTATATACATCGCCAACCATCAAAGGACCTTGGTCTTTGCCACTAGAAGAAGCACTATGTTTAGTACTAAAATTAGTGAGACAAGTAGAAGTAATTCTAGTACTCGCCGGTTTAACGGTGGGGACTGCTGAAGGGTGTTGTTTCAAAGTCTTTTTCTGATGGAGCTGGTTCTTTATTTTCAAAGAGATAGGTGAATCTGGGGAGATATGAGTTGCAAAGTTGGTTCGAGTGTTGGAACCACGAAGAAGGAAAGCAGCTTCATCGTAAGCTCGAGCAGCTTGTTCGGCCGTCTCGAAGGTGCCGAGCCACATCCTTATCTTGTGCGTTGTGTCTTTGATCTCTGCTACCCATCTCCCAGAAGGCCTTTGTCTCACCCCAACAAACTTGCTTTTGCTAATAATATTATTGTTCGTGGTCCTCTCTTTGTATTTTTTTTGCGTGTTGGCTGAAACTCCTTTCTGCTGTTTTTGAAGAAGATGTTCCATTTCTAAGTTTTGAAAGGAGCTTGAGTTAACGATGAGAGAGGGAGGCGGCTGATTTATACGAGGAAGGGAAGAAGCTAGCTAGGCAGGAGTTTTTGGAGGAGTTATGTTAGTGGGGAGCTCGTCGTTTGGTTGCTTGTCAGCATGTCATTTTACATTTATTCCTCCCAAGTTTTGACTGATTTCTCAACGCTCGGGGAAGACTGAATCATACAGCTACTTTGGAGATATGTCTTAATATGTTTCCTAAAAGGGACAGGCAAGCTATTTTGCACAAGATGACGCAAAATGGAAATAAATAAATAAATAAAAGAAATACAGAATAGATGAGTGGAGAGAGCGAGAGAGAGAGAAGTCTATGGATTGGATTTTCTTAATTATTTTGATCACTCAGCGGTGGCCGGAGTTGTTGTCCTCACACCTACAACTTCAGGTGGGTCAACGATAAACAAGCAGGAGTTCGTGAAGGGCACGAAAGCACGACACTTGGAGACAACACACAAAGTTAAAAGTAAGAAATTTCGCTTTGGAATCACACGAGACTACAACTAACTGCATAAACTCTCCAAAACACTTATGTTCGATGCTCCTTCCTCCAGCGGATAAATCATAAGATGTTGTCATAGTAATAGCAAGACAGTGCGTATCAATAGCCAGTGGCTTTCTTCTTTAATATGAATCTCAAATCTTGCAATACTTGTTCCTGTAAATGATTTAAAAAAAAAGGTGTACTAGCACTACGGTATTCATGGATTGAGTTTGTATTGCATCCACTTATGGATCATATACTTCATTTAATTCAATGGATCAAACCTCTCACGTCTCAAACCCTCACAGTCACAGTACAGCTGTTTAATAAATAAATCGTGTCAAATCACCTGCATAACCTTTTTCTATATATTTAGTCTGAATATGTCAAATAAATCTGAATATTTTATATGAGTTGATCGACACCACTCATTTCTACTCACCTCAAATTCATACATGATGTCAAACTGGATGGAAAAAATGCATGCATGACTGCACTTCAAGTATCAAAGATCCCTATTTAGGTCATTAATTTTCACCATTAATCATTCACGAGAATACAAACAATGTGGCCAAAACTGCTACAGGAATTGCCTCAAACGACAATCCTCTAATCTCACGCACCAGTCGTCCAGAAAAATGGGGTGAGGGGAAAGAAAAAAACAAAATTTCAACAGCCACAATCACCTACCCTTCTTTTCTTATGGACCCAAAATCACACTAAAAATAACAACTTGTAATATACACATTCTACAAAACTGCTTCATTTTCAATTGCAATGATGACTTTCACACTCAAAAAACTGATTCCGGTTTGCTGTAAAGCATCACGCTATAAGGATGGGAACCATCTTATGGAAAAAGAATGGGCGGTAATTATATGACACACAGACAGACCAGGCATAGCAGCAAGCAAGAAAGCCGACTTTCATCATAGACACTATTGAGAGAGGATAGATTGCAAGGCAAGCTGTTGCTGGGGCTGCAACGAGGACCACGTCTGTGCCAGAGTAGATGGTGGTAAGGTCTGCTGAAGCTGCCTCAGCAGATTAATCATTCGGCTTGCAGTTTGTTCTGTTGCTAGATCCTTACCCGCACATAGAACCTAACAATTTATCACTCCCCTCAATTAGAGAAAATACTCCACTTAATCAAGTTATGTGGTCACTAAATTATCTTATTGTGTGTAGCATATCACAAACTTGAAACAGTGAGTTGCAAAAGTTGAAGCAAAACGATGGCTACATAATAAATACTTAAGCATGCCAACAAGTCAAAAGCTGACTCTAGTACTGGGATTTAAGATGGCTTTTGATAAGACCATGGCATAACTTTAATTTCTTTGGATAAGCAATACATTACAGGTAATTAACACACACACAAAGATCAAAATATATGGGGCATGGCAAAAAGAATTGAGCTTATATTCTGCCATATATTTTTACTTCTATAAGTAATCAAAGATTTTATAAATAAAAGGTATAGAGCCTAGGTGCACTAGGTCTGAGCAGTGGTGACCTGCTGCCTGCATGACGGATCCGCCTGGCCCCTAGGGGCTTAATCTCCATCCCTTACCCTGGGCTGGCAGCTGGGTCTTATATAAATCCAACCAAGGGTGGGCAGGGGGCGGATTAATTAAAATGCCACCTGGTAAAAGACCCTCCCACCTGTAAATATATTTAGTTAATAATTCTCATTCATTTTGCATCACAACTTATTGGTTTTTATCTTTTCACCCTTCTCTTTCTTCCACACCCCATGCCATCGCTCTCATCTAAACTTCTTCTCTTTCTACCACTCTCAGCCACTCAGCTCAAAGCCGTCCTCTTCGTCGCCTCTCATATGAGTCATCATCTTTCAGTCATCCACTCTGTTGCCTTCTCTCTCTCCCCTCCACCTCACACAGCCCTCGCTCTCTTTGCACCTCATCGGCCATCACTCAGTACCGCCCAATGCATCACAGATTTGCAAGCCGCAGCATCAGCCATCAAGCAATCTCTTTTCTTCCTCTCTTTCGTGATTTGTTTTCTTTGTACTTGGCTGTTGTTTGGCTATGATTTGGTTGTTCACTTGTTTGGCTGTGATTTGGCTGTTGATTGCTGTTTGGCAAGCAAAACAATTTTTTTTATTTACACAGGTGATATGAGTGTCACACCCATCTGGCCGTTGGACGGGTACAGACGGAATATGTTATGGGCAGAGGCAGGGACAGGTAGTGATAGAGCCCCCATAGGAGATTGGGGGGGGGGGGGGGGGGGGGGGCGCAGAAGCAAAACCCACCCGTCAGGAGTAGGCAGCAGGCCTAAGGTACACAAGAACTTCATCACATGACAGGCTAAGGGGGAGGCGCAAGCTACTTTAACTAATAAATTGGGGGCATTTGAGGTTGACTGCCACCAGCTGTATTGCTTATAGGATCAAAAATAGGTTCCCACAGGACAAATAAATAAAGAAAGAACTCCAAAAAGTCAGCCCAGTAACTTATGGCCTATTAAATTGCTTTTCCATTTTTTTCTCTTGAGCATCATGGTTGATTAGTTATCTACTTGTTCAATAAACATTAGGCACGTCTCCAATATTGCTGTGTATCCCCGCACAACTCTGGTGATTTCTAAGTTGCACCAAATGTCCATGGTGGTGTGAAATAGTCCCTAAAGGTAAGAGATTTATAGAACATCCATTTTGGAAGGGACGGAGACCATGTGCTTCATTGTGTACAGATGGTGTATTACCTATACTTTTTGTCATTGGGTACTTGCTAGGTGACATTAGGTTTTTGTAAGTGATTCTAGGGAAGCTTCAAATTGACTGGTCTTTTTGAAATCATAGCTCAAATGTGGCTAGCATTTTCCTCGAGTCATTACACCCACCTTTTCTTCCACATACTCAAAAAGCAGTCTTTACATCTGATCCACTTATTCTTACTTTCTATGAAATTAGCCATTAGATAAAAGAAGATCTACTGGGTAAGGATGGATCTCAGATTTTTATGACATCATACTGACACATAGAGTAGTTGGCGTAAGTACACACGTTCAAGTTCAGTAAAGTGGTCAAGCTCGGTAAGGTGAGCTTGGAACCAAGTGGGACCTTAAAGTGGTTGGAGGTGCAGGGTGTTAAGGCTAAATTGACCTCTACGCACTGTGTGAAGCCCCTTAACCTTGGGTTGAAGGGTGCCCCCACTCACCATGTGTGGGTAGCTATACTACTATATACGTTCAATCAGTGAAGTCAATAGTGTTCAATCAAAATAAAATTAATAAGGAACTAACCTCAGCAAACACTGCAACAATTTTAGGAAGATATTGATTGTTGGGACCTAAAACTTCGCCATCTGACCTGCAGATGTGAAAAAGCTCTTAAATTATGTGATGGATAAGTTACTGAGACATAAACAAGTTAACAGACTAAAGGAGTAAAGATGAGAAAAGTGGCAAGCCAACCAAGGTTGAAGTCCTTACCTCTCCACCATGGAACAAAGTTGCTCGTGAACAACTTTGGCCTCAATCAAGTCACCTTTTATTGGCAAGCAGTTTAACCATGCAGGAATAACCTGTCAATCGCAACTTTTTTTATAAGGGCGAATAAGATGCAATTTGAGGAAAGGTTTACCGGGAAAAAAAGGATAGGAAAAGAATTATTCTTCAAGTATTTAATAAGAAAATATTCAAAAACACTATTGGAAAAGAGGGAAGAGGGAAGGTTTTCATAGCAATATGGTGGCACCTGAGCTGAATCTATGCTGTCACGATGAAACTGGCAAATTTTTCCGAGTGCAGAAACAGCATTATCATATGCCATGACATTATCAGGCTCCACCGCATTGGGATGCCGTATCACAATATTTAGCCTCGAAAGAGCCTCTGGAAAAATCCCATGAATATTGTTACTACCATTCAATAAATAAGCAATTCAAATACTTTTAGAAATGTAAGCAGAAAGACCTCCAACAAGAGGTTTAAACACAGATCCACCAAATTCTGCACAAACCCAAGGCCATATACAGCTGCCTGAAAGAAATAATAGAACAACACGAGTTAGAGCAATTGCAAACTTAAATCATATCGATTGCAACATTTTAGGGAGTGCAGACCTGTCGAACATCAGGATTTTCATCATTGCAAGCCTCCAACAGGAAAGGAAGAAATGTATCATAGTATCTGTTTCATCCACAATATAAAAAAAATATCTATCACTAAAATCTTTATGACAACCAATTATCCCTATTAAACATTGTTATAGAGCATACTTAAGAGCTGCTTCATGACACTGCTCTGCCACATCATCAAAGATGCAAATTGCAATCCTTCTCTCCTCAGGTGTCTTGTCCTTACCCTGTAATCAGGACAAGAGACAGTTCTGAGGGAAGTGAAAATGAAATCATGATATCTTAATTTAACAAAAAAATAATGAAAAAACAAAACAAAAAATGGAATAAATCCAAGAGTTCAATAGAATTGTGTATAGCATTCAAAGTGTTCAATCACCCTTGGTCTATACCGTTAAAAAAAATAACTAAAAGGCACACGACATCTCATGAGAACGTAAACTAAAGGCATCCTACTTAGATCAGGCACAGTCAGCAAGATTTTCAAAATGAGGAGGATACACAGCTGGTTACAAATATATTTTCAAAGCAAATGGAATTTCTGTTTCATTAACTTTCAATTCAGCTGCAAAATTGTCTCCAGATTTACCATCCAGATTATGTGATCTTCAAAATAAACCTGAAGAGATAATAAGCTATGGCCAAGGCATGCCTAAAGTAAGAGTGTGTTAATAATCATCAGAAGAGATAAAACACTGTCAAGCAGATGCAACCCTCAATTATGAATAACTATGATATTTTACAGATCCAGTATTAGAAACTATGGTCAAGAATGCTAGAACCAGCCACTTGGATCAGCGACAAAATTGTTTGGTCACAACTAACGCACTATCTAGGACTATTCTACAATATCTCAAGGCATGGGAATCTTCACCTTCCACTAGAGCCATATCTACTGTTAAGCACTGGTCACAGCTTCTACCTCATACCCTGGCATATTCAGCACCTTTAATAACTTCATACTCTACTCGAACAGCCAGCTCAAATATCTAGCAATGTTTCTGAAACTTCATCCTTTAATAAAATACTACTATGATGATCCAATGTAAACGTCTTGCTTTGAAATGGCACTATTATTAAGAACAAGACAAAAGTGCAGCACCCCTTGCACTTACCACAAGGCTCACTCATGAGGATCTTAAAAAATGTAACATGATATAAAAATTTGACGAATTTAATACTTTCACTTTTAACATTTGGATACGTACTTCAGGGCATTCTGAAAAGGAAAACAAGGCATTCATATTAGGAGTGAATTGTAATTGCAAGATCCCAACACAAAACTTTTCAGTTCATGTCATATTCCCTTGCTACAACTATCCATCTCAAAAGGTGCTTCATAAACTTACTAAAATGAAAATTATATTGTTCCCCACACTATACCCATGCACCATTGAGTGTAATCCTAAATATTTCCAACCAAATAATTAATGAGCGAGAGAGAGGATCGCTAAAACAACAGGACTAGTATCAAGTAAATTCAGTAAAACAAATACTTTTTTATCAGTAAGCATGAATTTAATTGATGACATAGATAGGCATAGCCCACGTACATGGCATATACACAAGTAAAATACCTTTTTTTTTTAAAAAAAAGTATACAAGAGCAATACCTATGCATGATTGTCTAGAGATACATGAAAGTCATGTAGGACTGAGCGGTAGGGCCCCACCCCACCCCGTTTGGCCCTGCCTGGGCGAGGCGGGGGGCCCATCTGCCGGATGCAGCCAGCGGGGTAATCCACACGCATCTAGGCACCCCAACGGGTGTGAGGCAGTACGGGCTGGGCCCCGTCCGCTTATACATATATTAAAACAACAGTCGTTTAATTAATCCCTAAAACTCTCCCCTTCTTGACTCGGACACTCTACCCTCTCTCTCACTCTCGCACCCTCACGCCATCGTAGTCGCCATCTACAAGCTGCAGCTAACTCCCTATCCGAGTGTCTCCCTCCTACATTCTGTAGTATCCTGAGGACCCAAGCCTTTTTTTTTAGTTTTACAATGGATGTTTCGAATTGGACTATGAAGGATGGGATTGTGATTTGTGTGCTGTGGAGATTGGATTGTGATTTGTGTGAATTTGTGATTGTATTGTGTATGTAAATTTAGGGTTTCAATCCGTTTTCGGATTAATTTAGGGTTTCAATATTGAAACCCCCTATGTTTTCGATTAGGTTAGGGTTTCAATCCGAAACCCTAAATGAATCGAGTGGGGTTTCGATACTGAAACCCCAAAACAGTTATGATGTTCATGATTGTATGATTTTAATTGTTGTGTGATTTTTGCATCATGTCAAGTTTTTGTGAGTCAACGGGAATGGATAGTGAGTCAAATCCAAACCCTAGCGTTAGTGCTAGCTCTCCTACTCCTACCCAAACCACTATCACTACCCTTACCCCTACTACCCTTACACCAACCCCTACCCCTACCCCTACACCCATGAGCCAACCAAGTGCATAACCAGTTTCAATTGTGTAGTCACACTTCACCAGAATAGAGGGTGATGACCCCAATAACCCCAAGCTAAGTGTAACCATTGTAGTAAAGTGCATGAATGTCACTACAGGAGACATGGTACATCCCAATTGAAAGTCCACTTAGAATGATTTGTAGAGAGTAAAGGGTTTAAAGCATACTCTAAGTACTTGGAACCTAGATTTGACATTCCTTCTCGACACATGGTAGCGAAGGATATTATGAAACTATACGGTGTACATAGAAAACTGTTGAGAAACCAATTGAGGGGTCAAAGAGTTTGCAGATGTGGAAGGTAGATATGGTGCATTTTCAAGAAACAAAGGTGGAGGTTATTGATAGAAGAATTGTTCATAGTTTATAGGGGTGTTTGTATGTGCACTGGTCTTACTTAGCCTCTTTGGGAGCCTCGGGTGGTGCGTTGTTAATGTGGGATAAAAGAGTAGTGGAGGCAGTAGAGTGTGTTGGAGACTACTCGGTCGCTAGTTTTTTTAAAAATGTTGTTGACGGGTGGGAGAGGGCTTTTGTAGGCACTTATGGGCCAAACGTGGTTAGAGATAGGAGAAGGCTATGGGACGAGTTGGCAGGCTTATATTCTTTATGAGAAGTGTCGTGGTGTATGGGTGGGATTTTAATATTACTCGCTTTCCCAGCAAGAGATCGGGGAACTATCATAATTCTGTGGCTATGGAGTTCTCTGAATTCATTTTTGACTTGTACCTCATGGATCTCCCCCTTGTTGGGATGAGTTCACTTGGTCAAATAGCCGGGATTGGTCAAGATTGGATAGATTCTTCGTCTCACCTTCGTGGGAGGCCCATTATCCGGAGTTATGTCAGAAGGCCCCAAGTTAGCTCAGATCACTTTCCTATTTTGCTAGATTGTGGAGGTATTCATGGGGATTGCCAGTACTTCAAGTTTGAAAATATGTGGTTAGCAGCTAATGGTTTTGTAGAGATGGTGCACGTTTGGTGGTCTTCATATCAGTTTGCACACACTCCTAATTTCATTCTTGCAGGTAAGCTTAAGGCTTTGAAGCAAGACTTAAAGAAGTGGAACTTTGAAGTTTTTGGTAACATTGACAACTAAAAGACTACTCTTTTGGAGGAGTTGCAGGAGTTAGAGGGAAAAGAATTGATGGGAGACACCTCGGAGAAGGTAATATTGAGGAAGAGTTCGGTTGTGACTAATTTGGAGAGGGTATTGTTGTCGAAGGAGATTTTATGGCAACAAAAATTCAAGGCCCTTTAGCTAAAAGAATGTGATAAATGTACGAAGTTCTTCCAAAAAATGGCTAATTCACATCAGCGCAACAATGCTATCAAGACACTTCACTCAGGTACTCAAGCTCTCTCTTCCCCCTCCGAATTAGAAAACCATATTAAGCATTATTACAAGAACCTCCTTACGAAACCAGCTTGTTGGAGGCCGAAGCTTGATGATTTGTTGTTTGAGGCAATTGATTCGCAAAGTGCAAGCTATTTGGAGAGAACTTTTGACGAAGATGAGATCTATAAGGTCATTACCGGTATGGCCAAGGACAAAGCGCTGGATCCGGATGGATTTTCAATGGGATTCTTTCAAACATGTTGGAACATTGTGAAAGGGGATGTGCAGGTTTTTTGTGAATTTCACTCTTTTAAAAAGTTTGAAAAATGCCTCAATGCAACACTCATTGCTCTCATTCCAAAGAAACATGGGGCTACGACAATTGAGGATTTCCGTCCTATAAGTCTGGTTAGTGGGGTATACAAGATCATCTCGAAAGTTCTTGCTAGTCGACTAAGCCCAGTGTTGGAACAAATTATTTCCAAGCCTTAAAATGCATTTATTCATGGGAGACAAATTCTTGACTCAGTTCTTATTACAAATGAGTGTTTGGATCACAGACTACGGGAGGGAGTTCCAGGCATCCTTTGCAAGTTTGACATGGAAAAGGCATATGATCATATGAATTGGGAATTTCTTTTATACTTGCTCGGGAGGTGTGGTTTTGGTGATAGGTAGATCTCATGGATTCGACATTGTGTTTCCACCGCTCATTTCTTGGTTCTTATTAACGGCACCCCTGGTCCCCTGCTGGTTGTTTTTATAGTTCCCGTGATTTGAGGCAAGGAGATCTTTTATCCTCTCTTATGTTTGTTATAGATATGGAGGCACTAGGTCGGATGATGAAGGCCGCTGTTGGAGGAGGTTTCTTATCCGGACTCCAGGTGGGTAATGGCACTAGTGACTCTATTATCATCTCACATCTCTTATTTGTAGATGATACTTTACTCTTTTGTGAAGCGGACCATAGCCAGATCCAAACACTGTACAAGCACTATTATTATGCTTTGAAGTAGTGTCGAGGCTTAAGGTGAACCTTGATAAGTCTAAGATGATTGCGGTGGGCGTGGTGCCCAATATCAATAGCCTAGCGAGCCTTTTGGATTGTAAGGTGTCTTCATTGCCTATGAAATATTTGGGTCTTCCGTTGGGTGCAACATTTAAAGCTAGAGCTATTTGGGATGGGGTTGTGGAGAAGGTAGAGAAAAGGTTGGCCGGTTGGAAACGGGTGTATTTATCGAAAGAGGGTCGACTTACTTTAATAAAGAGCACCTTAACTAATCTTCCCGAAAAAAGCTATATGCAAACGTCGTGCGCAACCATGGGGTAGTCAGTGCCCACGTGGAAAATAAAACGACACCTTTTCAGTCAAATGGAAAACGATCCCTTTTGTCCACATCCTTCATCTTCCGATGAACACTTCTTCCCTTTGATCCAAATTCCCTTCTTTACAAAATCCATGAATCAAATGCGAATACGTGACCGCATTCGGCTTCATCCCCTCGACATCATTCCATCAAGCAAAGCCTTGGCCTCCAACGACTTCTTCACCTTACACAAGTCCTGAATCCTTATGTTATAGGTACCAATACCAGGGTGCACCCCATGGTCCTGCATCAACTTCATAACTTTCCCAACGTCCTCGAACCTTTCCTCCTTGTAAAACCCAGCAATCAAGTTCCCATAGCTCGTCGCGTTCGGCTTCACAAATTTCTTCTCCATCTCGCCAACACCAAGTACCCATAACTCATAGAATCTGAATCCCAAAACGCCTTTATTACCGTGTTGTATGTATCCAAACCCAGCTAGATGAAATAAATCTTAGGGAACTCGAGTTAAATTTGTTTCAGCTCCTTGCAATCCTTGGAAAGAAGACAAGCGAAGAGCACGCATGGAGGGATTTGACGGAGCAGTCGATGCCCAGTTGGTCCATTTGCTGAATAGTCTAGACGGCCTAGTGGAGCATTTTGGCCTGGCTGTAGAGTACAATGGCATGGGATGCAAAACGCTTGGTTTTGAGGTCGGGGTGGGACTTGAGCTCCTCTTCGAGGAATTGGCGGATGACGTCGAAGTGATTGGCACAAGAGAGCTTGGAGACGGCGACGGAGAAGGGGATGCAGTCGAGGTGGGAGTCGGGAGTGAGGGAAGCGGCGCAGCAGATCTCAAGGATTTTGTAAGGGTTTTGCTCGGACTTGAGGAGGGAGAGGGCAGCACAGGTTTTCTCCTTAGAGTGGGGTGGTGGGGTGGTGGAGTTAGGGGATAGGACCAACGACGTGGAGAAGTGGTGGTGTTAGGTGATGGGGATTGATGCAAGAGCTTGCCGGATTCTATCTGCAGTTTTTTTAAAAGTGACAGGTTGATGGGCATGTTGACTCCCCCGCGATTACCCACCGCAACTGTACGTAGAAGAACCGAATCTTCCCACCTAGTTTTTTATCTTTGTTTCCTATGCCTGCAGGGGTGGCGACTAGGATTGAGAAACTCTTTCGAGCATTTTTATGGGGGGCCTGGGGAGGAAAAGAAATTTCATCTTGTTAAATGGAATACAGTATGATCCCCAATTTCGAATGGGGGTTTGAGAGTGTGCAACTTGAGAACCGTCAATAAAGTTTTATTGGGAAAATGGTTATGGAGATACCACTTGGAGGGGGAGTCGTTGTGGAATGAAATTATTGACTCTAGACATGGAAGGTTTTTTTTGTTTTGTGGTGGGGGTGGGGGGGGGGGGGGGGAGCTTATGGAAATTTATGAGGGGATGGCCATGTTTTGTGGCCGGACAGGGTACTAGAATCAAGTTTTGGCGGAATGTGTGGTGCGGAGATTGCGCTCTTGATAGGGCATTTCCAGCTACCTATCATATTGCAGCTAACAAGCATGCATCAATGGCAGATTTGCGGGTATTCTCCCATGGCTCTCACCAATAGAATATCATTTTTAATAGGGACCTTCATGATTGGGAATTACCCACTGTCTCAAAATTTTTCAAATTGATATACTCCATGGGACACAGACACCTTACGACACAGGGGAATAGAATGCAGGGGAGGTCCAATGACAACAAGAAATGTACAGTCAGGGTGTACTACAAAATATTGACATCACAAGCTAACGTTCCCTTCCCTTGGAAGAATATTTGGAGGTCTCGTGTGTCTTCTAAAGTAGCTTTCTTCGTATGAATTGCTGGTCTTGGAAAGATTTTGACCACAGAGTGGTGTTATATGTGTAAAAAGAATAGAGAATCAGTGGATCACCTCTTATTGCATTGTGAAGCGACAAGGGTGTTGTGGGATGAGATCTTTAGAAGGGTTGATGTTGCTTGGATAGTGCCATCGAGAGTGGTGGATTTATTGGGCTGTTGGAAAAATATTCAAGGTAGTACTAAAGTGGCAACAATGTGGAAGATGGTTTCGTTGTGCATCATGTGGTGTATTTGGTTAGAAAGGAATGAGCGTTGTTTTGAAGATAAGGAGCGCACAATGGTGAAGTTTCAGAATTTTTTTGTACACTTTAATACTTTGGTTTTCAGCTTTTGTACTGAATGGGAACAATGCTCCTAACTTCTTCTCTTTAGGTTGTGTTTGGGTATCGAACACTTCTCAACACTTTTCAAATATTTTCGTACGGATGAGGAGACTTCACATGCCAAACACGTTTGAAGTAGTTTGAACAAAGTCTCTTGCCACTGTGTTGAACAATGTCTCTTGAACAAAGTCTCCAAACACGTTTGAAGTAGTTTGAACAAGGTCGCATGCGAATGCCAGTGTGCGACGGAGAGGGAGAGGGAGAGAGAGGTTCGTGGTGGCTGGGTCTGCGAGAGGTGGTGGAGGTGCGGTGGCCTAGTGGCCGCGTACGGCGGTGCAAGTGGAAAGAAATGGGTGAAACCCATTTCGGTTGGGTTACCACAGGGGAGAGAGAGTTGTGCGTGGGAGAGATCAGTGGTGGCTGGCTTGGTCGCCGGCGTGAGGGGGAGTCGCCGATGGTGGCGATGAGGCTGGGTGGCTGCGTACGGCAACGTAAGTTGAGAGAAATGGATGAAACTCATTTCGGTTGGGTTACCGCAGGGGAGAGAGAGAGCTACACGAGGGAGATCAGTGGTGGCTGGCTTGATCGCCGACGTGAGGGGAGTCGCCGATGGTGGCGGTGAGGCTGGGCAGCACACGGCGGCGTTGGGCTGAGCTGAAGGAGAATCAGGCATGGGGGAGAATCGGGCCAGAGAGAGAGGAAAGAAAAAAAATAAAATCACTATAATATTTATCACTATTATATATAAATAAAAAATAAAATCACTAAAATATTTATCAATATTATATATAAAAAATAAATAAAATCACTAAAATATTTATTGCTATAATATATAAATAAAATTATCATTTCATCATCATTAAAAAAAAAAATCAATCATTGATGGGACCCACACATTTTTCAACTATCTATTTAAAAGTCAACAACTCAACATACTTCATTCATCCAAACAACTCAAAATACTCTCAATGGGACCCACAAACCCACTTCAATCTCTACTCATAACTATTCACAAATATTCTCAACACTTCTCAGATATTCTCACTATTCAAACGTAGCCTTAATCTACCGTTCATAGAATGTATCTAGTTGTTCGTTTGTATACCTCATTTGTACACGGGCTATGCCTATTTCATACGTATCAATAAAATTTATCTCTTATAAAAAAAAAAAAAAAAAAAAAAAGAGTTTGCCCCACGACCAATACATAGACATCCAAAATTTTAATTATAAGTCTTTAATGGCACATTTTGTAGATTGTGATTGTGTAACATACGGGTCTAAATTTAGGGTTTAAAACTAGTATTTTACTTATTCAATTATCGGTATTTTAATTTCTTTATATTTATTTATTTATTTTAGATTGTATTTTTTTGTGGTAACAGATAGATCGATTGAGTGTTTCATTTCCTTTTTAAAAACTTCGAATATGCTATCCACTTAGTCCCCATGCTAGTTTCGGTTTCCAGAGTTTGAGCAACTCCAATCAAACCTTTCAAACTCTCTCAGAAACGGTATCCACGTGAGAATAAGTTCCTAAAATTTAGGCAATTTCAAAACTCAACCAATCTCTCCACGTCGCTTCCTCCCATCGCCTATAAAAAGACCCTCAAGCCTCTGTGATTCACACAGTGTGAAATCAAGAGAAACAAACCTCCCGCTTAAACCTTACCTCTGTCCAACCATCGTCGTCCACCCCAGGACGTCAGAGCCCTACCCACGGCGCCAGAAAATGCCGGCCAACTCAACCCCGTCGAACCCACCCCCTCAGGTAAGCCCCTGCCGCCGCGCGCCACCTCCCTCCCTTTCGGTTGTTTGAGTTTCAAACCCATATCTCTCTAAACTCTCGCTGTTTCTCTCTCTCTCCCTCTCTCGGTGTCGCACCACCATAGGGACCCCCCCAGTCTCGTCGCCGGTCGCTTTCAGCCACCTAGAGCCGCCGACGCACTCTGCTCTCCCTCGTGAGCATCGCGCAGCCTCTTTCTCCCGTAAGCCTCTGTTTCACGTCTGCTCCTTTTGTTTTAATTTCCTTTCTTTCTCGTTCTTTTTCTTTTTTTTTTTTTCTTTTTTTCTTTCTTTTCTTTCTTTTCTTTCTTTTCCTTCCTTCTTCTTGTTTTATCCCGTGTGCTTCAGTTCCCAAAAAGCCTCTTTAATTCGGTAATTCCATGCGTGCCTTGTGACCGTGAGGATGTAATTCCCTGAGCCTCGACTTCTTGGAGCCTTAAGTCAGTCAGATAGTATATTTCTCAGAAATACATTACCTTGACATGGGCTTTATCTAATTGAATAAATTCAGCATTTAGACACAAGTTTTATAAAAGATTTTTTATAAAAAGATTTCAAAGCATTTGTTGGAGTCTATTAGTAGTTAAATTTCTTATACGTATTTAATTACGTAGAGTATTACGACACGTTTTGCTAGGAAGTTATTAACGTCTAGAACCTCGTTTAGGTAACGCGCTACAAATTGGAAATCAGGAAGCAGCGCTAAGAGGTAAATAGTATGATCGTACAAATGCATGCGTACTGTGAATATGATTGTTCTTATTGTTATGTATACATATTATTGTTATGTATAAAAAAAATGTGATGTGCTTATGGTTGCTAACTACGCTACACTAAGAGGCAAGTCAAGGTTAGTTTACTTTACAAGCTTGATGAAATATGAGATTATACTTGAGTGAGTGAATTTATGGTTGATTGATTTAATGTTACTAAATTCACATGAAAGACATGAAATGTTGAAGTTGTAGTTCAAAGTCAAGTATGCCATGTAATAGTCAGATTATGCAAGCCATGTCCATGAAATGCTTAGATTGTACATATACCATGTTTGTGTAATACTTAAACCATGTATGCCATGTTCAAGTAATACCTGGATCATGTATGCCTTGGATCGTCTTAGAACCTTCATAGCATGTTATGTAATATCACGTTATACTATGCCATGCTAAAGTATACAAGAGTATGCCATGCTAAATCATACGAGAATATGCCATGTACAAAGATATGCCATGCTAAATCATACAAGAATATGTCATGTACAAGAATATGCCATGCCATGTCATGTTACGCTATACCATGTACAAGATTATGCCATGTTAGAGATGTTCATGAAGCAAATCCCATGCATTAAGAAAGATAAGAAATGTAACGGTACCACGGACTCAAGCGTGGTTAACCACAAGTTTAGTGAAACACGGACTCAAGCGTGTTTCACTTCATGATATGCAAGTTTAGTGAAACACGGACTCAAGCGTGTTTCCCTTCATGATATGCAAGTTTAGTGAAACACGGACTCAAGCGTGTTTCCCTCCATGATATGCAAGTTTAGTGAAACACGGACTCAAGCGTGTTTCACTCCATGTTATGCAAGTTAAGTGAAACACGGACTCAAGCGTGTTTCACTCTATGTTATGCAAGTTAAGTGAAACACGGACTCAAGCGTGTTTCACTCCATGTTAATACAAGATAACTTGGACGTTATGCATTCACAATGACATGTTTTGATTATATATGCTCCCGCTTATGTTAATAATGAAAATGTGTGCCATGTAAATCTGTGACGATATATGTATGTAAAGTCTTCCAGAAAATCATGTTACGTATTTGATTGGAAATCCATGAAGTTGTGTGCATGTTCGTAAGGGTATCCTAGAGATGAATTGTATGTTAGGCAAGGACCATATTTTTACGATACGACGTACTACTTACTGAGTATTCAACTCATTATTTTTGTGTGTTTCTTGTTTCTTCCATGTCTGATTCTCGCAGATGATGTCTATGATGATGAAGAGCGGAATGGCCAGGAGTAGATCTAGTACCAAGACTTAGGGCTGAATAAGTGATTTTATCACCAGAATTAGATTTCTTTTATGTCATGCATAGGATTAGTTATGTTTCGTTATATTTCGTTCAGTTTCCAAAACAATCATGTTCAGTTCAGTTTTAATGTTTTGATGAATTTCAATAAATGAGGTAATTCAGGATATGAATCTCTCTACCGGGCATTATGTTTTAAATGTTGGTAATATCTCTATCCTAAGGGAATGGGGTGTTACAGATTGACAATTAAACAAAAAGATTCTCAAGTTTTGTTTAATTTCTAATCACAAGGGTGGGACCAGTGGGAAGGCCTTGGAGGCCGCAATAGACGAGTGGCTGTTGGAGCGAGTTGTGACAGTAACGGTTGACAATGTCTCTTCTAATGATACCGCTTTGGGGTGTCTCAAGAATAAACTTAGAGAAGACAATAAGACAATCATGAGTGGTGAGTGTTTACATGTAACATGTGTTGCACATGTTCTTCTTATTGTAACCGACGGTTTGAAAGATGTGAGTGATTCAGTTGCAAGTGTTAGAAGTGCGGTAAGGTTTGTGAGATCTACACTGGCTAGGCTTGACAAATTCAAGATTGTTGCAAGTGCTGCGGGTATTCAATGCCAGAAGGGGTTGTGTCTTGATGTTCCTACAAGATGGAACTCGGCCTTCTTAGGCTGTATTTAAATGTTAAACTAAGTTGAGTTGAGTTGAGTTGAGATGAAAGTTAAAAGTTGAAAGTTAAAGAAAATATTGTTAGAATATTATTTTTTAATATTATTATTATTTTGGGATTTGAAAAAGTTGAATTGTTTATTATATTTTGTGTTAGAATTTGAGAAAGTTGTAATGATTAGATAAGATGAGTTTGGGATCCAAACTGGCCCTTAATGTTGGAGACAGCCCAAGAGTATAGAGAGGCATTTCACTTATTGGGTGAAGAGGACATACAATATGTCAACCATTTTAATGATGAGTGGAGGATTGGGCAAGCCTAATGATGATGATTGGGTTTTTTTTTAAATTTTTGTAGAATGTTTTTGGCTTTTCTACGAGGTCGCAACCACCATTTCTAGTTCATTGTACGTTACATCTAATGAATTTTAACGAGTATGTCATGTGAAAAAACAATTGGATGAAATGCATGGGAGTGACCAAACTAAGCTGCGGGAAATGGCAATGAGCATACAGACTAAGTATGACAAATATTAGGAAGATTTAGGTAGGATAAACATTTTCCTATATGTGGCTATTGTTCTTGACCACCAGTACAAAATTGATAGCATGGTGTATGGATTAGAATTGGTTAACGGGAAGGCATGGGCAAATCATATTGCGGTAAGGGTTATGGAAACCTTTAAAAGAATGTTTGATGAGTTTGCCACATTCAGAGGTGGTAACATTCCAGCACCTACACTTACCGCATCGCCTCCTCTCAAAGTCAGGATGGGAAAAAGCATAGGTTAGGGTGGGATGAGAGGTTGGAGCAAGATGTCGAGCTTCTTCAGCCTTCATATATAGTCAGATTTGGATAGATACTTAGCAGCAGAGATGCACCTATTTACGCAGGAGTTTGATATCTTATTTTCGTGGAAGGTCCATGCTGTCAAGTATCTCATCCTTCGAGACATGGCCAACAGTATTTTGGTCATCCCTATTACTACCGTAACCTCAGAGTCGGCCTTTAGCACCGGGGGAGAACATATTGGGTCCATTCCGGAGTTCATTGGCTCCTACCACTGTGGAGGCATTTATTTGCACTCAAAATTGGATCAAATGGTAGCCAATTCATATTTCGAAGGTGATAGACTTTATGGAGACCAACGAGGAGACGGGGGGCCAGGCCAGATCCTGGGGGCAACCCGCCCCCGATGGGTAGCACCCCTAAAGTCATGAATGGTCAGGCCATTAAAATCAATTTCAATCAATTAATGGAATAATAAAATAAAGAAAACATTCTAAGCTCATTCGTTGTCCGCTCGACCATTGAAACAACTATACCTAATGTTTCATTCCATGCTTCTAATAGCTTCTTGTAAAAGCAATTGAAGATCCTAAATTTGAATAAGATGTTAGTAAAATGAACTTACAAAAATAAACACTCATTTTCCATTTCATACAAAGTACTAGGCTGAGAAACTTGAGCAAAAGGATGAAATAAACATTATTTTCCAAACCAAAGAAGGAAATGAAAACTGGATTTGTAATGGCATCAATTTAACATGGTCAAATCTCCAAAAGCAAGCACATCTTCAAAACATGATCTCTTAATGAATGTACCTCACACAAATTAATCATTTCCGTTGTCCATGAAAGACAAGAATTAAAGGAACGGATCATACAAAATTAAAAATTTTGATTTTGATTCAAGGGACAAAAAAAGCTGGAAGAACTTACCCACATAGGTGTTAGATAGGATGACAGCTCATCAAAGAAAGGCAAGAAAGAGGATTTGAATGTCTTGATCAAAGTTCCCAAAATTTCACCCACCTAAAATAAGAAACAGTGTAAACGCACGAAAAATGAATATCTCTATTCCGTACATATTCATTTCTAATAATTTGATATTTCTAATATCTCTAATAATCTTCAATATCTTATCTACAATTTGATTGATAAAGCGTTTGCTTCTACATTGATGTGCACGACAACAGTGGATATGGTATATGAAAAACTAACTTGGTCAAAAACTTCTTCCTCCTGCTCATTTTCCTCTTTAATCAATTCCCTCTCCTCGGCATCAAAGTCTTCAGCTTTACTCCTCTCTGCTCTCTCTCTTTTTCTACTTGAACTGGCTGTGATAACTTGTTTTATCTCCTCCACAATGGACCTGACTTGGCTTTCGTCCAGAAGTGGCCCAGAGATCTGACGAAGAAACACAAAGTTGGCAAGATAGCTTCAAGGGCTTTGGGTAATATTCAGCATGAAAGGAAATTGAAAAGGCAAAATGACATGGCAGACTTGTACTGAGAAAAATTCAAAATAAAGCTTTTAACTGCAAGGTGCAAACAACATAAGTAAAACAGATTGCATTCAGAAGCATATATCCCAAAACGGGAATGTTGATGATGCCTAAGGCAGTGAGCATGTACATGTAGATCCACAAACGGACCCAAACTGGCTCTCTCACACACTTTGGAGGTTTGGGTGGCTTTTTTTCCTGTTAGACTACTTAAAATATTGTCAAACACAAAAAGTGGTAAAACAGTAAAAGGAGACTCTGCTACAAAGAGGAAATAAGTTTTTCTTGTTAAGAAACACATCAAGTGCAACCTAGTGGTCAAAAGGCCAGGCTTGGGATGAGCTGTAGATTTAGACACCCAAGGTTCGACTCCAAACTAATAGTTCCCCTGGATTACTTGATACATAGTTATAGCACATGGGATTGCATATCTAGGGTTATTCCCCAGGGATGGGTCCAAAGAGCCCCGCCATGTTGCAGGTCAAAAAATAAGCTCACACTTACTCTTCAAACCTAGTACAAAACTAGTCTATCACATTCATAAGTGAATACTCAAGTACTGACACATATACATAGACACAAATGCTAATGCAAAAGAATGGGTGCTAGAACTTAAAGCCAACAGGATCAGTTCATAGTGCATCTTGGAAGAAAAATCAAAAGTAAAGTTTTAGCCGCTATGTGATCACCAAGTAACTCTAGAATATTGAAAGAATAAAGCTTCAGGAGCAACTTCACTAAGATCCTAAGGTTCCATAACTAAAGGAAAAAACTAAACTTTTATAATAAGCAAAGTTCAAGTGAACACAAAGTCCTAAAGAAATTGAGATAAGAACGACAAGTAAAGCCCTTTCAGTTTTCTAGGTTACACAAACTTTCAGAGATAAAGCCACCTTATTTACAAAGCAAAGAGATCATCAGAGCCCACCAACAGAATGGGGTTAAGGCTCTCTCACTTGAGTTTCAGTCACTGTACTTCATTTGCTGCAGCAATTTCGGTCCTAGCTAAAACTTCAGTTTCTAGCAGGAAAATGACAATCAGATAGGCAAATTCCAAAACAATTCTGAATTGTTAATATGATTTCAAGCTAGCTAATTGTATTCAGCGAAGAATAACTTCAAAAGACATTTTTTTTTATATAGGTAATCAAGGAAAGACATGAAAATTATGATGCCGCAGAAGTTACATGAGTAAACATCCTAGAGTATGACAAACCTGTAAGCATTCATTTATCGAGTCCAACATACTTGCAGAAATCTCTGTATCGGGTTCCTGCAAAAATATTTGATGTCACCCTCTCACATCATAAAACAAAAATTCTAAAGATATCAGAGTAAATGAAAGGGGTAAGGGAAGAAGCATGTACATGAAATGCTCCTCTAAAGGCATGACGTCTTACATAAAAGATGATTACCTTATGTAATGCTTCCACCAGAGCTGGAATAATGTAGTCGGACAATTGCTTGATATAGGACTCATTACGACCTTGAGCTTGCCCCTTCTCCAAGGCTAATTTTGCAGAGCGCAGTAGCTCTGGCATAGCTATGGAGTAGATTTTCCCAATCATGAGGTTTAGAAAGAATTGAAAAGCAGAGGAAAGAAACCACAATGAAGAGTCAATTCTATACCTGAAACAGCTGCTTTCCTGACTTCTTCATGGAAATAAAATTTTAAAAGGGGAACCATAGTCGGAGCAACCTGCATAAGAGATGCATCGATTTCTAAGGATCGAAGTTGCTCAAAAGCCTAGGACAGAAAATCCCACAGATATGCCCATGGACAAACCTGATCGATCCATGGGAAGAATCCTTCTTTCAACTCGTCAGCATAGCAACACAGCATGTTACAAGCTGTAGCTTTTTCCTCCAGGACACTAGTCTTGATCCCTATCCTTTTATCCCCGAGAGTAATTGTCTCCATACTGTAGTAGGATACAACTCTTAGCAAGATAACCAGTGTCATTTAGCAAGACAAACACAACAATTGAAACATTTCTTGATTAAAATGCAATTTTCCGAGTAGCAAAGATATGACTTCAAATGTAACAGTAGCAAGTTCAATTAGATATGCAAGTGTCATTTTTTTTGTATATTTGTGTCTGTGTGTGTGTGTGCGCGCGCGCGCGTGTGTGTGTGAGAGAGAGAGAGAGAGAGAGAGAGAAGGGGGGGTTTAAGAACATTTGAGAAAAGACACCATACAACAAGATCTATCAAAATTGCAGAAACAAGGAAACCTTGAACTGCTCAAATAATAGCAGGTTCAGATAGTCGGTAAAGTAGCATTCAGAAACTCACTGTACATGTCTAATTTCATAGGGTTTTAAATGAACTTCAAGGATAAAGAATGTGCAGACCTTTCATCATCCGAGTCTTCAATATCATTATCTGAATCCGCAGATGTAATGGTTACATCAGGTTTGAGTTGAGCAGACTGAAGCAAGGGGGGCATGACAACGTTCATATAAGGAAGAAAATCTTGTCCCAAACACTTGCAGAGTCTGGCCCACGCCTATAAAATTATAGAGCAAGTATCATAAAACTGTAACAGCAATATTAAAATAACAACAATAATATCAGCGTAGATGATTTGATGAAGTTTTCTATGCTTTTTAAATAACAAAAACATACTTGTAGCATGTAACTTGTTGTAGGATCATCTGTCTCCAACTGGGATCCTTGCAAAGACATAAGCACTTCCATAACCTTGCATGAAAACCAAACGTTACATAGAAGTATTAAGTGAATTATACATATATTGTCAACCACAAAATCATGCCCCCTTTCCGCATAAAGAAAGACCCAAAAAATTTGACAACGGTAAATTAACTGGTCGCCAAGACTTCAAAAACAATTTTCTTCCCAGAAATTGATGAGTTGAAGTTTTCTGCATAGCTGTAGCATTAAATTGGGATTAGATTTAGAACAAACAAACCACATTTGGAGGTCCGTAGAAGTCGAGGAAAAAGAAAAACAAAAGAAGCCCCAGAGAATTTCAGTAGAGAATAAGGGTCGAAGTGGTTTAAAATTTACCACTTTAGTCTTTAACAGGCAAACTGGTTTAAAATTAAGATGTCTATTCTTAAAGAGAATAGGGGTTGAAGAGAAAAGTAGGTGCTTCAGTAGAATTCTTTCTATACAATGCTAATTACCTGCTTAGCATCATCCCTAAACTTGTCCTTCCCAACAGCCATTCCAACCAAACTAATGCACTCCATAGATTTGGCACGGAGCATGCGGTTAGATTTATCGGTGGCATTCACCAAGATCGCTTTCAGGTAAGGCATAACTGCGTCGTAGTACTTTTGGAAATGATCCTATAGACACACTTTGTGTTAGGCCGTGCCATTAACAAGAAGCCAAAACAAAAAAATTAATGACCAGATAATTTTACAAAGTACCTGGGATGAATCAGCAACTGATGCCAGAGCAGTCAAGGCACCCTCTTGCACCATTTGTTTCCCATTCTGTAAAGATACATATAGAAAAAGAATTGAAAAGATGATTATGTTTTTAAAAATTAACGATCCCAGTGTTTGCATTGTAAATTTGTAATTTTTTCAGCTGATACCTGCAAAAGTACGAGCAATTTGCTCACTATTCCATCTAAGTAAGGTGTTAAGATATCTGGAGTGCAGTTCTCACTGAAGTTGAGCACTGCTGAAGCAGCATGTGCCTGTAGATACAATAATTTGGAGAAAAAAAATGAATATACTACAAAAATAAAATTGATGCATTTAATAACACACTACCATCAGAAAACAAAACCATCCAATTACCCCCAAGGGACAAAGAAGTATGTAGGAAATACACCTGGAGACCAAAGGTTTCGATCTAAATGCAAAAATAAAAATAAAAAAATAAAAATCAAGCTCCCAATAGGTAGCTAAGAAGCAAGAACACCAATATTGTGATATGAGATTTTTGCAGATATACCACAAGACCCAGTGAATATTTATTTCCCTAAAATTAAAGTAATAGTCCTTAATTAATCTATTCACCTCATCCAACTATTATGTTGTGGCACGCACAAAGAGTTTAAACAAGGTTAGCAAAGATTGAGTTAAGTTCCCCATATGTATTGATTTGCAGAAATGATGCAGTCATAAGCATGATTAGGTGGAGACGCACTTCAATCCTCAGGCCAAATCTAAGATTTTAAAGAGTGGAAAAAGGGAAAAATCCTTGTTGCAATGTTAAATCAAATATACTGCAAGTTCTGAGAATTGGCCAAAGGTTGATTTCCATTATATCAAAGAATCAGTTTCATTGAAGTTCTCAGAATCTAGTTGTCAGAATCTCTATAGTCCTAAAGCCCCTCAAACATTAACCACGGTCCTTAATGAAGTTCGAAACAAACTCTGGGTTTTTAATAAGATGCAGTACCTCATTTAAAAATGAAGTTTGAACCAAACTTGACGTATCAGCAAAACTAAAACAATTAGAAGGATTCCAATCCCCATTTGAGTTAAAATTACTCTTAGATCCACAAATAACCACAATCAGTACGCATAAAGAGATTTTGAATTGCAAAATCCAAACAGATTACAGACCTGGCGTCAGTAAAAATTTTAAGAAAAAGTAGTATCTTTTATGCTAAAAGGACAGCTACAGCACTATGCTCCAACTCCAAGCCATACTAACAAGATGTTGGTACAAGCAAAGTTACATCCAATGACCACAAAACTTCATGCAAAGTTTCAATTCACAATAACCTTCACAATATTCTATCCAGATTCACAAGTAAAACAAGTTGCAAAATACAAATACTAACTTAATTGCTGGACGTATTTAGTTTACAAAGTAGCTAAAATTATTTCAAGAATTCATATATACTGGGAAAAAGACGCCAAACTTTTCAGATCACATATTAGAAAAATTCTACTCATTATCCCTACACCACACATGATTTTTTTATTATTTTTATTTTTTTCCCTTACCAAATGTGTGGTATATGGATGATGAGTAGAAGAATGTCTTTAGTTAAGCAAAAATAAAACAAAATAAAAAATCAAGTGTGGTGTGTGGTGTAGGGATGATGAGTAGAAGGGCTCTACATCTTAATCACTAAAGTGAAGGCTGCAAACAATGCAAGTCCCAAGCAACATACCCTACTCAAAATTTTTTGCAAGGTACTATGAGAAAAGTCCCAAGCAATTTGTGTATCTCATCCTAGCTCAATCCTACTCAATATGTTTTGTGAGGTAACCATGAGCAAAGTTTGTAGAGAGAGCTAAACAACATAAAATCATTAGAAAGTAATGGAAACAGTAGTTAAGAAAAGAAAAAATGCCCATAGCTGCAACTAACCTGTACTCTAGGATTCTGGAAATCATCCATTGCTGCAGCAAGCGCGGGCAGCACCTGTGCATGGTACTGAACTTGCAAGTCTGGACCCAAATCTGTCGACAATTGCCCAATTGCATTAATAGCTGCCCACCTCACACGGGGGTGTGGATCTTGGAAAGAATTTAGAACCATTGCCACCACATGGTCCAAGTTTTTTAACATCACCTGTGAAAAGAGAGAATGGGTTAAAAATCATCAAAGCAACCAAGGAACGTAATTTCATTTAACTAACAGAAGGGCATGGTTACCAAAAAATATGTGAAAGGGAATAACTTCAAAACATACTGTGGACCTAGTAACCAAAGTTTAAATTACTGCCACGGCAGTATATCAGGCACGTGAAGCTATTCTAAAATTCACCAGCATCATTATTCCATTATCGAATATTGTTTGTCAAAGAAAAATTAACATCGATATAGCTTTAATTAATGGAATTAAGCCACGAGCTACCATTTCCGAAATTGGCACTCCAAACACATTAGAAGGAAGAAAACTATAACTTCACTCGTCACAATAGTAATATCATTAGCATTATCAATACCTTCGAGCAACCCTCGGCGATTTGCGCAAGCGCAATAAGAGCAGCATGGTGCTTCTGCCACTCAGGAGCTGCCAAATATGCAGGCAACTGCTCAGAGGCCACCGGAACAATAGTATTGCCGCCTAAAGATATCGACAGCCGATCCAAACACTCCTGAGAGACGCCATAATTGCTTGTCTCGCCTGCGTCCTCTTCCTCGCTCTCTGCGCTATGCCATGCAGGATCATCCTCGATATCCAGAAGCATCTTCATCAAAATGGAGAAGAGACGGCTTATGAACTGGGGCAGCTTCCGCATCATCCCCGGGGCCCGCTCCCTCGCCTCAGAGAGGGTAATCACGAATTCAATCGCCAAATGCCTTGTCCCTTCCTCCAACGCCTCCGCCTCCGCAATCTGCAGCATGGAGCCCACCACGTCCACCAGCTGCCGCCGTAGGAACCGCGGCTCGGTCCCCGCCAGCTCGATCAACAGCTCCAAGGCCTCCTGGGCCGTTGCTTCATTACCGTTATTCAACGCCTCGGTCAAAGTCGTCATCATCGCCGGCAACAGGTCCTGGAACCGGTCTCGATCGGCCGAATTAGATAAGCACTGGATGAAATTAATCGCTGCGTTCAGCGCCGCGACTTTAACGTCGGAGCTCGGGGACGTCGTCAAGCAACGGAGAAACACGTCGTGGAGGTGTTTGATGTGCGGGGCAAGCGTGTCGCCGATATACTGAGACAACTGTGCGAAAATGAGGAACGCGGACTCCTGAAGTTTAGGAGAATGGGATGAGACGCATTGGAACATGAAAGGAAGCAACTCGGGCCAGCCATTATCGGGCAAGATTCCGGAGGCGAGCTCCGAAACGGTGTCGCACAGCTTCTTGGAGATGGACTTGGAGTCCTCGCGTTGGACACATGAGAGGAGGGTGGACTTAAGGGATGAGTGAGTGGAAGCGGTGAGACGGGGCCAGAGATAGGAGTCATCGCGGGTGAGCTGCTTCCGGAGAAGGATGGCGGACATGGCACGAGCCTCAACGTGAGGTGAGGACTGGAGGAGGTGGGCGAGTTTGAGGGTGAGGGAGTCGGGATCGGTCTGCTTGCAGAGGTTGAAGAGTGACTCGGCCTGGGAACGGAGCTCGTTGGAGGTGGACATGAGGTGGGATATTAAGATCTCGAAAGAGGCAGAATCGGGGCCGAGAATGGCGGCGAGTTGGGATTGCTGGAACTGAGTCGACTTGGAATCCATTATTTTTTGAAGCAATTAGGGTTTGGGTGGCGGTGACGACTGATGAAGCCTCTGGCGCGCTCTGTCTCCCTCTCTTCTCCAACACACTCTTTTGAGTGCGCGCGTGTGAGAGATTAGAGGGGGAGAGACAGGCTACGTGATTTTGCGAGCGGGGTGTTGAGAATCTGAGATAAATAATTAGCTGTGTTTTTTATGGCAAATTTCATTTTTGCTTTTAATTGGTTTTAATTGTTTTTAACGCTATACGTGTGAACATTTCAATTCATATTATAACTTGTCCGAAGATTTTAAATAAAAAGAAAATGTTAAATATATTTAAAAAAAAAATTTAAAAATTTACTTCTTTATATATCAATATATTAAAAATTATAAAATTTAAAATTTAAAAAAAAAACTAATAAAATAAGACTTGTAAAAAAAAATTAATTAAAATTATAAGTAAATGTAATATTATTATTAATAAAATAAATTTTAGATGAGCATTTAATGCTATGTTCATCTTTTCAAATTGGATCATTTAATTCAAATGAAGAGTTTAATAAAATCTCTATCCAATAACTTTATGTTTCACATATTGGTTTTTTCTTCCTCTATAGATAGATCAATAATTTATTTGCTTATCTAATTTGATATTTATTCATTCTGAATTAGCATGTTTGGTTTCAAAAATAGAAGATTTGGATAATGTTTTAGAAATTTGTTAGACGTATTGTTTATTGGGTTTTTATGAAAAAGAGAGAATAATTTTGTTAAAAACAAAAGTTATATTAGAGCTTGTAAAAGTAAATAATAGAATTGGAAAATTGTTTGATTGTATTTTTGCAGAATAATTTTTATTTTGAATATTATAAAAGTTATCATAAATTTTGTATTTAAATAATAAGTAAGTAATGATGGGTTGAAAAGTTTAAAAAATATATTTTTTTAAGATTTAAAGATGTTTTGTTTCATTTTGTAAGAGCATTGACATTGACTTCATCAAAATTATTTATAAAATTTGATAAAAAGTACATAATTTCTATAAATGTAAAACCTCTCTAGCCATAACCCCACATTGAATTAGCCATTGAATTCATCAAAATAATAATATAATATTATTTTTTTCATATTTTACAATTACACTAATCATATGTTAATTAATAATTTAATTTTATTATTACATTATTATTACAAGAAGATTGGAGATTAAATGTAAATAAAAAAGACCTTTGGAGATTATAAAAGTGAATAAAAAAATAGCTTTGATGAGTGAATAGTAACCCTTCAAATTGGAATAAACACTTCCATTTACTGTAGCTCAAAGCTTCACACTTATTTATTTGGCTAATCAAATGCAGTTCTATTTTGATGAAATTTATCATATTTTATATTTGGTTAGACTTTTGATGAAGTCGATGCCAATACTCTAAGACTTAGGAAAGTCACGAGAATATAAGGAAACAATCAAACCTAAAAAGACGATTGGAAGTTACTAATGGTTGGAAATTCAGTAGACCCACAAACGATCCAAGTCCTAATGTGCTGAGAGGAAGCAATATGAGGCAAGTAAGGCCTCGTTAGTTTTCACAAATATCAGACGAGATGAGTTAAAATTAAAGTTAAAAATTAAATAAAATATTATTAGAATATATTTTTTAAGATTATTTTTGTTTCGGGATTTGAAAAAAATGAATTGTTTTTTTTATTTTGTGTAAATTTGATAAAATTGTAATGATTAGATAAGATGAATTGAAAAGAGTTAAGAGGAGTTGTGAAAGCAAACGAGACCTTATAAACGGCAAACAAGCCGATTGGGAGTGGAGCCAAGTGGGAACTAAAACGATAGGGTTGGGCAGTGGGCCTCTACAATTGGCCTGTCCACTCGCACCCCTTGTCCAGCCTTGCTTACACATAACAGACGTGGGTCAGATGGGGCCCTGGTTGGGCTAAGCCCACCATGGTTTTCACTTATTCGCCCTGACCCAATATGCGCACACACACACACACACATATATATATATATATATATACTAGGTAAGGGCCTAGTTGAGTGAAAACACTTTTTTTCGATATGGTTTAGTAAAAATAAAAACAATACTTATTATAATATTTGATTAGATGTCATTTCAAAATTTGAGTTATGTTAATAACTAACTAATTTTATTTATGTATTTCCAGATAGTACATGAGCTTTTCGATAAGAGACTTTTATGAAATCATATTTTCTTTACTAATTGATAATTTATTTATTATATATATATTGGTAATGAAAAAGTTAAAAAGTCCAATTACCTTAAAATATTAGTAAAGAAAAGAATTGGTAAAGCAATCAATTGTCTTAAAAATATTCTTTTTTTTTTTTGACCCGTAGTGTTTTCTTGGCCATTAGAGGCTTAAAACAAGTTCTTGTATGTGTTTGATAATGTGGTCTTGAAATAAAAAAAAAAATTAAGTTAGCAATGCTCCCCTATCTCGCAGATATACTATACTTTAATAGCCAACAAATTTGCTCGCAACCCAAGAAAAATATTTCCTTATATGTAAAGTTATAGTGAAGAAGATGAGAATTCTCGACAAATCTGGCCACATTCATTAATAATGATAGTACGATTTCAATCCCAGAGCACAAAATGATCATCACAATCTTGAGAATCCTACTGTATCTTCTCCTCAGACCTAGGCAGCTGGCCTACTCCAATCCATCCCCGCCCCCGGCGCCCCGGTGGTCTCTCTCTGTGAGCGGATGGCCTTCGGGCCAATCCGTCCCCCCACATCCAAAAGGGAGCACTTACCCATAAGGTAACGAGGCACAGAGACCCAACTCCCCACCCCCCACCTAAGGTGTAGATAGCACCTGTACTAATTAAAGTAATAAATAGTAGGAATGTAGAAGGAAAGTGGCTTATAGAAGGAAGGCAACAAAAGCAAAGGGAGGTGAAGCCTATCGGAGGAAGGCAACCAAGACAAAGGGAACAATGAACGTATTAGGTTGAGACCAATCAAGATCAAGATGATCAATATTTGAGGCAACTCAATCAATAGCATGATAGTGAACAACACAATTCTTTGGAGGAGTTGATGCGTAAGGGCAAAACGACAAGAAATAAGGCCAACATTAGAAACAAGAAAATAGATATTGCACAATTAGGCTATGTTTGAATAGTGAGATGATTTGTAAATAATAATGAGATTGTTAATTTGAAATGAAATGAGATGATTTTTAAAAATTTTGTATGTTTCGATTTGGAAGTGAGATGAGATGGTTTTAACTTTTTAGAGATTTGATAGATGTGGTTCCCACCAATTATTGTGTAGTGTTTGTTTGAACTTGCTTTATTTATAAATATATTTATAAATAAGTAATAGTACTTTATAAATTACCTATCCAAATTTCATGTTTTATAATATATTTCATAATAATATTATAAGATGACAATATTTTTTTAAAAATTATTTTATTTTATAAAATATCAAATAAAAATATTTTTTATTTACAAAATAATTAAATAATTATTTTTATAAAAATATTGTGCTTAAAATTGTTTTATATTTTCAAATAGTAATGATCATTTTGCCTAACTTTTGAACTTACTTTATGCAAATACCATATGCCATTGATGATTGAAAATTACTCAAATTTATTTTGGCAAAATTCTATCATATAATGTTCTCAACAACTAGGCATAGAGCAAAGAAAATGTTTTGTCTATATATCTATTTTATAGTCTGTCTCATATAAAATCACTTTATTTTATAATTTTATTATTATAAAAATTACCTATGAACCAATCATTTATTAAAATAAATCTACATATAGACCTTCTAAAATTAGCAATGTTAATTTGTAAATAAATGTGTAACAAACTTCTCCGTGTATGTAAATAAGTAATCTATTGCTAGACCCATTAAAAAATATATTTATAAACATATTTTGTTTATAATGATTTTTTGAAATTTATAAATATTTTTACAACTAATAGTAATTAATAAATTACCAACCTAAAAAATTGAATAGTGACTGTTGATGTTGTGTTTCGTAGCCTGAGCACTTTCTCAATAACCAAGCTCATGCCACCTGCAACCAAGAAGAAAGGACTCTAGTGACGTTCGGGATTACTCTGATGCCAAAGTCAGTGAACGATTCTCTAGTAATAAGAACATCTCTAAAGAATAGTAAGAACAAAAAAAAAATTTGAGAGCGAGCTCCCACAAAAGGGATGCCCGTTATTTATACCTGATTGGGGTCCTGTTGCCGAAGGAGATCGTGGCGTGTTAGCCATGCTAGGCATGTCCTGCTGCTTTCTAGTTGGTGTCAGGTCATGGGCGAGCCGTCCTTCATATGTGGGGTGCATCGTTGTGTGTCGGGTCTCCTGACACATGCATTTGAGTGCGACGTACCTTGAGTCTGACAAGTCTATAATCGGACATGTTCAACCCTCCGCATGCAGCTGGGCCTCTTGCCCAGCGCCCTACGGTAGGCTATCAAGCCCCAAGATGATCTCATTGGCATATTCAAGCTTGGCGCTAAAAGGCATTTCTGGATAGGTTTGCGATCACGAGCTCGGCACGTGACTCTCCATCTTGGACTCTTAACTTATGGCGTCCTTGAGCTTGGAGTTCCTTGGTTTGGCCTTTTCAAGCCTGAGCCCTTCAGGGATGGGCCCTTCCCTCATAGTGCCCTTAGACAACGTCTACTCGACTATGGCTCAAGCGAACATCACATAGATTGTTCGTTTGAGGGGTTGCTCGAACATGACTTTAGCGAACATTACACGGATTGTTCATTCGAGGCTTCACTCGAGTGTGGCTCGAGCGAATATTACACAGATTATTTGCTTGAGTGTAGCTCGAGCGAATATTACACAGATTATTTGCTTGAGTGTGGCTCGAGCAATATAATGACACTTTGTCGTTACATGAAAAAACTTGAAACCATCTTTGAAATCTCATATTTACCGTTTAGATAAGATGTGAGTTTTCCATACAGATTGAGATGAGATGGTTTATGTATCCAAATTGGGCATTAATGTGATGTTACTATTGTATAGTATCGAAACATCATGATTCTTGCGTGGAAAATAGCCTGATATTAATTACATACAACAATGTGACACGCATTAAATGCAACATGCAATATTGTCGGTAACATAAGTCATGGCTTGTTTGGAAATATATCTCATTCTAAAATTATCATCTTATCTCATTCTTTCTAATCATAATTTAAATACAAACATTGTCAAATTAATCGTTACAACGTTTCCAAACTTTCAAACAAAAAATAAAATATAATTAAACATTTTCAAATCTTCAAATAAAAATACTATTATAAAATTATATTCTAATAATATTTTAATTTTATAATATTTTTTATTCAACTTTTTCTCTCTCATTTTTCAAAACTTTAAAAATACTAAATTCAAACTATCTCACTATTATTCACAAATCATTTTATTACTATTTACAAAATTTTCATCTCATCTCACTCTCCAAACCAGCCATCAATATAAATAATTAAAAGAACTAAAAACAATTTGATCATTTTGATTTCCTCAATATTTTCAACATATCATCTAACTTCAGCATTTGAACTACCTCCCGTCAGAATCTACCGATTTAGATTTATCTTTTCTTACAACAAAAAAATTGGAGAAGAGTGGTCTTGGCAGCTAAAATTGTACTACAGTCTCATTTAGATATTGAGATGAGATGAAAATTTATAAATAGTAATAAAATAGTTTAAGTTAATATGTTTTATAAAATTTGAGAAAATAAGAGAAAATAAAAATATTATAAATTTAAAACATTATTAGAATATAATTTTTTTAATATAATTTTTGTTTTGAGATTTGAAAATGTTGAATTATTTTTTGTGTTTTATTTAGAAAAGTATAAATAGCAAGTTCCAGATATGAAAAGGTTCTTAGATTCCTTTACTTATTTAAAAACTTCTAATAATACTTACTAACTTTGGCATCGTAGACTTCCTAACCCCAAGGCCGTCATCTCCTAGTTGCACTCTTCAACATCTTTTGCAAGCTCATTTTTGAAGACCTGGATTGTTGGAACTTGACCAAAAAGCGTGCAAAATAAGACGTTAATAATTATATTATTATATACTATAATATATATTATCTTATATATACTCTATATAATATACCGAACCGAAACCAGTAAAACTGAAAGTATCGGTTTAGAAGTGTAACCGGTGTAATATCGATTCTTCAAATCTCAAAACCAGTATATACAGATTCGATTCTAAAATAGGACAAAAACGGGCCGAACTGAACCGATTACACCTCTAGGTGTGATCCATGCAGTGGTACAAAATGTGAAACCAATGTCTTTTACATCGAGGTAATATTGACAATTCATGTTTGGATGTTTAAAACATCTCAAAATCTTGTGAATAATAATGAAATGGATTAAGTGAAGATGATTTTATTGGGTTTTACTAAAGAAGATAAAAAATTGAATAAAAATATATTTTAAAATAAATATTGTACGGAAGTATGTGGAAATGAATATATAAAATTAAAAAATTATTTGAAAAAACTATATATCTGTTAGGAAGAAAAAAGATATTTGTAATTATGAATTATATAATCGTCACGTAATTATTTTAAAAAAATAAATAAAACATGAGATACACATAAAAAAAATTAATTTTTTAATATTAAATCTTACTCTTTTTCAAAGCGATTACGTGACGTTTACGTACTTTACAATTATATGTAAAATTACTCTTTGAAAATATAAATCTTCTTCCATAAGGCCACACCCCATCGGCCACGCGAGAAAGAAAGTTAGAGATTGGAAGTTAAGGGTATAAATCTTATTATATTAGCAATAGTATAGTAGGCGTGTCGTCTATGTCTCTAAATATAAAGGTTTTAACCATGTTTTTAATATGGACATGTGAGAGCATTAGTATTGAATTCAATAAAGTCATATTTTGATTAAAATTTAATTAGAATGTATAAAAATTTACTGTAATAGACTCAATAAATCTATAATATTTTTAACTTGGATCATTTCACTAATTAAATCTGATCAACTCAAATTGCTAGTCAAATATTATTTTGACTTAAAAAATTCTGAATCCTCAATTGGGCATGTTTGCTTTAGCTCTATGAAAAAACATTCGAGTTCTTTATCTGCGATTTCTCCTTACATTTCAACTGCTAGATTTGCTTTAGCTCTTTTTTTAATCTTTTCCTATATTTCAGATTCCTTTAACTTTTTGTTTAAAAAGAATTTGAACAAAGGAATCTGGTATTAGCCAGATATTATTTATGTCAGATCCTGATCACATGAATCGATTAAAAGAGGGGTGGGAGATAGAAAAAATTAAAGAGATGAATTAATTCTCTGGTCAATTTGATAACGTTTATATATTTGGAGAGTTTGCGATAGATTTTAAATAAATAAAAATGTTAAAATTAATATTTTAATAGAATAATAATATATTTAAAAGTTTATTATTTGGTATTATTTAAAATGACTAATTTTATTTATAAAAATGAACTTCCTAATTAAAATTTGGCCGAACTTTGGCGGCGACCAGAGGTGAGACAAGTATATTCACGTCAAGGATCACTGCGGCACTGCCAATGGTCGCAGCCTCCTCACGGCTCACTGTTCTCCATGAAAAAAACAGGAAAAAAAAGCAAGAAACACTCCTCACTGCTCCGAGTCTCTGACCATCCCTACAATTTCACAGGGTTGTTGGCTTCAAATTACTCGTGGGTCTCAGATTCTTCTATTTTCCCATGTAGTTGGGTTCCCAGGTTACGTGGTCTTCGTCCTCTCAAGAGATTTTTCATTTGTTGTTTTAAATTTTGTGTGCACTCTACTTGTTTGTAAAACTTTGTGAATTTTCACATTTTATAGTTTATTAGCGGCTATTTAACTTAACTTATTATAAAAAAGCTTATCAGCGGTTGCTTCTTTTTATAATTAATTTATATGGGAGTCATGCTCGATAGTCCATACCCATATGGTTATTCATGCTTGCAGTGTATGTGTTTGAATAGCTTTTTGATTATGCAAATTGGTGTTATATCTTTTCCTTGTCCCTTTACGGCGTGAAAATGAATTACGAATGCACATAGATGGTACCACGGGGGTTTGTTGTTCATTTATCATGATACATTTGCTTATTTCTTGGGGAGAAAATTCTTTACAGGTGAGTAGAATTTGGTGAAGAAGAGGTCTTTTTGCATGAGTTTGTGGTTTTGTATCCCCTGGAGGTAGTAGAGGACACGAGAGGAGATGTTGAATCCAAGTTAAGCAGGCGTTGCTTTTGCACTGCCACTCCCTGACCATGGCTTTTTGTAGGCTTGTGCAACCCTGGGGATGAGTAGAAAGGAACCAGACACAATTTAGTATACAAAATTATGCATCTCAATACCCTAACTTTAGCTTCTTTAGATATTATTTAACTACACAATACATTGTGGATTTGATTCAAACCAAGTGGGGTTTTGAGCTAATTGATGCATTCGCTGAATCAAAAGGGATCTATATGATCACAGTTCATTGCAAAGCTGTCTTTGGGCAGGGCATACTCCCTTTGTTCCCCTTGCCTTCTTTGAAAGTGGTCTGCAATATTTTTTTCTCCCATTACCTGTTTCTGTTGGTCAAATACATGGACCCAAGGCACGATTCAAACTGAATCAAGAGATGGTACAATTCAGAGAATGTGATTGGTGATCGCTGTCAGGTTTTGTTGGTGAAAAATCCATGTTTTCCTTTGTAACCTCAAGCTTACATGAATCTTAGTGGTGAATCTGTAAATGACAGATGCGTACTGGATTATTTCAACATGAAAAATGTCCATCTTGTTACCGGTTGCTTGATCCAACTAGTGTACCCTTTTTAACTCAAGTGATCCAGAATAATGTATGATTTATTTTTATAATAAATGGAGTTATTATTCCATAAACTTGTATTTTACCAATAACAAGGGCCACTATCTATTGATGTGATGTGGAAGGTACTTTCTATGTTTGAGCTGTCCTCCACAGTATACCCAATTGCTTTCATTTTTCTCTTTACTACATTCACGCAAGCCTATTTAACAAGACATATGCAAGTATTAATTATTTTTTTGGTTACTTTTTTGCAGTTTTTTTTTGTATGTTCGGCAGTTGAATTATGCCCAATGGAATTTATAGCAACTTTCAGCTACTAAATTTTGTTAGTGATCATCTTGGGCGCAAACAATTTATAGGTGCCATTGGACTGGAAGGACTTCTCCTTAAATTACCTAAGGTGCATTTGTGGGAAACTCCTAGCCCAGATCCTGTGCACTCCCGGGATTAGTCGAGACTTTGTTCTCAGACATCGGTGCCAATAAAAAAATTTATTAGTGATATTTTCTTTATGTTTGGAATCACACTGGGATATAGGTTTATGTATTGACTCTAATGTTCCTTATTTGTTATAGGTTGAGAATTTTTTTGATAAAAATGGAAGGCATTGCCTAATATTTCTTAAGTGCAGATTATTAGAAGCTACCTCTTAAAGGTTTTTTAATTTGTTCAATTGATAACACTGATGTCACCTATCTTCATGTTTTTGTAGTTTTATGATGACATGGACTTGCCTTGTGGGGCTCTTTAGGGGTGTTCATCCGGGTTCCAACCCGGGAACCCGGGTATACCCGGACTGGGACCCGGGTTTCAAACCCGGGCCGGAATCCGGACTGGATTGGACAGTCTTAGGGCTCTTCATCTTCATTACAAAGGAGGTCATGGAAGCCACAGTGGGTTTGTAGAGAAAAGAACAGTCAGGGTTGTTTGTTTTTTATAAGTAGGAGTAAGAACAGTCGGTTGTTTAAGCAGTTTTCATTCCTTATGCATGAGCTGTTATGATTATGTTCGAGGTGTTTTTGTATGTATGCTTTTTTAACTGTTTGTATAACTAAACTAGGTTGAAGAGTGTGATCTATCAATTTCAAGGGAGCAGAGACTATCCTCCTCGTCTAAGAATCGGATAGCTTTCTTTCCCAACTTAATGTAAATCTGGACTCCTTACCATTTGAGTTGTCTTTTTGTAACGCTAAAACACTTTGATTATCCTGTTAGGTATTGGTGGGCCTCCCGAACTAGTGCATGGTGGATCCCAAAACGTTCTTGCTTCAGAAGTTCAATGCAATGGCTCAGGACGAGTGAATTGTGATTACTTACTCTTGATTATATGTGTTGGGCAAGCGTGTGATTGACCTATAGCAACCAGAACTTGGTTTGATAGAAGTACTTGGGGCACTTTTTCTAATGCATCCAACGCCCATGAACTTCACCATATTTTTGGATTGCAAAAATGTTATGGATTCTCCCTTCCCTTCGGATCCTGAATGATATTTATTTAGATTGTTATTTCTCTTATGATCTTCTTTGTTTTACATTGAGCCTGTGCAGTGATTGCATTCTCATCTGATCCAAGTTTTTTATGCTTGACTGGGCATGCATGCTCTCTTGAGTGAGTAATAAAGAGTGTATTTTATGTTTTCACTTCTGTTAATATATGCTTTGCCTCTTTGTTGAAGCTCTTTTTATCTGATGGATAGCCAGAGTGGAAGATGCTTTGACAGAGTGAAAGCACAAGAATGTAAGATTGCAGACATCACCTGCTTGGGTACTTATTTGGTAAGGTCTATATTGCTGCACAAAAACATGATCTCTATGATCAGTCTTAATGGTTTGTGCCAAACACTTTGAACCAGTGTCTTCTTCATGTCCATGGATTGAAAATTTCAGGAATAGCACGGAGGGAGCCCCACAAACATAAATTCTTTGCTTTCCTCTCACTGGGCAGCCAATCGATGCTGATTTTCTTAATTGCTAAGAAGCGCGAATTTGTCTTACTCTCTTCCTACTTCCCAATACTTTCCTACTTATTCAGATCCCAAAAGTATAAGCTTGAGCCCATCAAACATGATAGAGAAATGATACGTAAGGCGCAAGTCTTTATAAAAACGTACATCTTATCTTAAAAAGGTGTAAAAAATCTTTTTTTTTCAGTGTGATTCATTTTTTATAGTCTTATTTGTAGTTTCTTTTTTCTTTTTTATTTCCCAGTTTATTCAAAAAAGAGAGAAAAAAAAAGTAGAATTATATGTGCTTGGATAAATTGTTACCCATCCACTTAAAAAGTTTGGCAAAAATAAATTTATAAATTGATGTGAGATATGTTATATTGTAAAGTTATTTATTATAAAATGGTTTTGATGCATTATGTTAAGTAATATTAATTTATGAGTTTATTTTTATAAGATTTTTTGTAGATTGAAACAATTCACCAAATTAATATTTATAAATGATTAAAGAATAAGAATTAAAAAATTATATACAAAATATTATTAAAATGTTTAATTTATGAAATAAATTAATTAAAGGGAATATATGCCACGTGCGTGGATATATGAACCACAGAAAAGCAATGCTGCATTGATTGACTATCGTGGAGACTGCAATACCCTTACGATAAGACCCATATCCGCGAAGACACTTAGATCCGGACTCGCAAGAGGTTCAAATAATAAAGTTATGGGAGTGGTTTTTAGGGACGGTTTGATAATGAGATGAGATGATTTTAGATTAAAGTTAAATATTAAATAAAATATTATTAAAATATTTTTTTAATAATAATATTATTTTAATATTAAAAAAAGTTGAATTTTTATTTTATTTTATATAAAAATTTGAAAAAATTATAATAATAAGATGAAATGAAATAAAATATTGAAAAATTGGATATATCTAAGTCTAGCTCGACTAAACAATAAGCTAAAAGACTTGGTAATGATACGCATAATATTTTTCATAATACTTTTCACAACATATAATGTAAAATGAGAGTATTTTTATAAAATAATATTATTTTTATATGATATTTTATTATAATATTCTTATTTTAAAACATGGTTGTAAATATTGTGTATTTGATTGATGCAATTTTAATCTTTGAGTAGCACCGCTCCAAATGACCATTGCTACTTCAAATGACCATTAAGTTAAATTAATATTTTTATTTTTTTTTCATTTTAAAATATTTAAAAAAGATATAAAAAATATCAATATATTAATAATTACTTTTTTAACTATTAAGTAAAAAAAAAATTAAAATATACTGTGAGGGTAAATTGAGTGGATAAAACATTTTTCTTGTATATTTATCCTTTTTGTAATGGCAAAGCGGGCCCATCTTCCGCCCATCCACGCTGTCTCTATCTGCTTTCAGAGAAACTCCCCAACGCGCACTCAACGAAGCTCAACTTAAGTCAACCTACTCTTTCTAGTTTAGTCATTTCACAATACGAAGCGCGTTATGTAAACGCTCTTCAAGGGACACATGAGAATAGCAAACCTTTTTCGCTGTAATACTTCATCTTGAGACTTGCAAGAGAGTGAGGTCCAAACTCAAGCCAACAATAATAATCATTAATAATAAAAAAGGAAAAAAATAAAAAAGAACAGAAATAGAATAGCTATACACAGGAACAGAGATATAAACAAAACACAAACATTACTTCCGGAGAAATAGAGATCGAGAAAAGCCAAAGGATATCATGAGGAACCCATCGTCGTCGTCGTCTTCAGCAGCAGCCGCAAAAGGAGGGTCTGGGTCTACCACGACCCCCTGCTGCAGTAAGGTGGGGCTGAAGAGAGGGCCGTGGACGCCGGAGGAGGACGAGCTTCTCTCCAATTACATCAACAAGGAAGGGGAGGGACGCTGGCGGACCCTCCCCAAGCGTGCCGGCCTTCTCCGCTGCGGCAAGAGCTGCCGCCTCCGCTGGATGAACTATCTTCGTCCCAACGTCAAGCGTGGCCAGATCGCTCCCGACGAAGAGGATCTCATTCTTCGTCTCCATCGCCTCCTCGGCAACCGGTATTTCATCTATACATGATATATGATTGACCTCTCATTTTATGATTAACCTTCTCACTGTATATGGAAACTTTGCTTTTGGGGCTTCATTCCTTTTGCAAAACAGTCTCCTTCATATCTTCAGACTTCAGCTAGCTAGCTAGGGTTTCACTGTGCCTGTCTTTTTTCCTCACTCTTTCTCTCTCTTTGTTCCAGCTAGCTAGGGCTAGTATTATCAGATGAATTCTCCCTCTGTAATTCGCTATATATGGATTTCTATTTCAGCTCGTAAACCTAATACTCTTTCTATTTTTGTCTCAATCTTCTGGCAACAATTAGGTGCAGAAACTGTCTTCAATCTCATATAGCTCAAAACTCGTAATCATCATCACCATAAAGTACCCTATCATCACATTCATATCTTTCTTTCCATGTTGACAGACTCGTACACATACATGTACAGCTTTCTTTTGCATCTGAATATTTCACACTTTTTGGGTAATCAGGTGGTCTCTGATAGCTGGGAGAATTCCGGGACGTACAGACAATGAGATAAAGAATTACTGGAATACTCACCTCAGTAAAAAGTTGATCAGCCAAGGCATAGATCCAAGAACCCATAAGCCTCTAAACCACGACTCCTCCCCCGTTATCAATGCCAAAGCAACTTCATCAAAAATCAAACTCCTCCCGAACCCTAATCCTAATCCCACTTCTCCGGTTGTTACAGATCATGACACTCCCAACAGTGACAGTGGAACCCCCATCAAGGAAAATGGATACTTCCAGAGTGCTAATTTGGATCAGTATCAAGCCTCTGGGTCGAGAACGGTAGCTGTTGGCTATACTAATAATTTGCCAAACTCAGATGGTTCGGTGATGGGCTTGAAAAGCAACAATGGATTCAGCACCGAAGAAGAAGATGACATAAATTACTGCTCGGATGACGTATTCTCTTCATTCCTGAACTCTTTGATCAATGAAGATGGATTCGCCGCCCAACACCAATTGCAACAACAGGCTGCTACGGGCATTGCACCAGTGTCTGACCCTTTGCTTTCGATCAATGTATCGAGTTTTGGACTTGGTGCTGGCTGGGAGTCTGCAATCATGTCTTCCAGTTTCAACCAAAATGACCCCAAGAGGGTTAACGATCAGATTTAGCAGACTTTCCATGCCACCTGTTTGAATCGGGCATGGAATTAAGTGCAGTACTTGGTAATTAGTTAATGAGAATTTCTAGCAAGATAATACAAACGGTGCGCACCGTTTGTATTATCAATTATGATTTTATGTATGTTGTCTATTTTTGTTGATCCACTCGTTATTCTCGGCGGGCCGTCTTGTGTTGTATTTGTGGTGATATGTATTATTTATATCATAGACAAGTTAAGCATAAATATTGAACAGTACGTTGTAATATTCTATGGTTTGCATCGTATATAATGGCTTTTCAGTGTGAGTATATATGTTTTCATTTCATTATAAGCTAGCTAATTAAAGGACGTAAACTTATCCTGTTTCCTGGCGGTTAAGAAAATATAAGAAGTTCTCATGTATAAAGAATAATTTCAATCGTAGATATTGAATCACCAAAGGGCCACTGATCCTATATATATATATATATATTGAGCAGTACTTTAAGAAGTTTAAGCTTTCAAGGATATAAGCAGTTTAAGAAGTTTCGGGGACAAATAATGATGGCTATTAGAGCAAGCAATTTAGGCATGCATGCATATTCTCTGACAATTACATCCAACAAGGGGTTGTATATATGCTCTCGAAAAGTACCTAATTTATTATCTAAGGCTATAAACATATATATATATATATATATATATATATATACACACCTTCTAGTTTGATTGATCATTGTATTATGTAAAATCGATCTGTTTAATTCTTCTTTATATCCATCTTAGTGATCTTTCTATCTATATATGTTACACTGACAGTCTTTATTCTTCTTCATATTTCTCTTTTGAATAATAATGTATCATGTAGATATTCTGAAGAAATGGACGAAATTTGAAAACATGTATAGACAAGTATTAGCTACATCGATCATAGTAAAAATGAATGGTACATATGTGTGTGCGTGTGCGCGCGCAACAGAGATGCCAGTTCTAATCTCCTGATCACTTATAATGCTGCTGTTACATACTCCATTTGAACACATAAAGCTCTCAATACAGCCCTGCATGATCCTAGGTTTAGATATTCTTTTGATAAATAAGTAAATATGATTTCTCAAAGTAATGAAGTATATATGCAATGAGAAGCTGGGAAATTAGCCAGCTAGCTAGGCGATCGATGACTGTGATTCGAGAATTAGTGGCGCTAGCTGGCTAAGGCTAGCTAGCTAGCACACGTTGGTAAGGCAATTAGTTGCATGCAAAAACTTCCATTTCATGACACAGTAATCATGATTTCACATGCATATATACTCTTTTATAAGTTTATATATATATATATATCTAGCTATATATATATATAGTAGTATTAATTGTATGTTTTCAATGCAATTCTAATTTGTCCAACGTCTGATTCTGTACTGTTTTCTTCGAATGAAGTAGTACTCCTTATCTCCTGTTTAAAACTCTAGAATATATCGAGCTCTAATTAGTACTCCATGCCGTACTTAAAGTCACTCGATCTAGTAACTATTACAAATTATCTTCAGCAAAGTATATCAATCATGAGCTAGCTAGCTTAATATTAAGTAGTCGATATATATATATATATATGTTTGTGTACGTATTGCATGGAAGAAATTATTGGAGACTGCATGCATGCTACTTGAATTGTGGATCCAAGCAGTAAAGAAAACTTCAAACTTAAGTGTTTTTCCGCTACGGAGGTTATAACTAGCTGTATTGTAAGCAAGGCAAATTTTTTAAGAGCTTAAGTAGTAGTACTAGCTGTACTGAGGTGAGTACTACTTATAATATATATGAATTGATGATCAGTTGTGGGCTTCTGTTTCTTTCTAATCGATCTAGGATATCTTCGTGTACGCGTACGTTCTAGTACTATATAGTGTATATGGTCTTTGCAAGCTAGCATTAATAGTCTAATTATGCAAGTTGGCATTAGTCTAGATTTTTTTTAATTGGGAGTAGTTATGTAAGGTATATATATTTTGTTTAATTAATGCTTGTAATATTATAGAGTACTTATATATCAGGCTTTGATCATTTCTATATGTCCAGGAAGACCAAGAAGAATGTGATCAACATAATTAATGTGCAATGAAGTGAGAAAATACATGAATATATGCGTGCTAGGATCGATTTGATCATGAAGCGCTAGCTAGGTGATCAGTCTCTCATGATGATAATATATACTGTCTTATTCTGTATAATATAGACAAGCTAGCTAGGTCAAATATACTTAGAGATCGAGGCCAGGAATGCTCTTCTTGAGACGTTAATTGGGTATGACTAGAATGGTACTTTATATGCCAATGAGATCATCATCTTCGATCGATTATCTAGATAAAGTACTGGATGATCTAAATTATTAATATAGAGAAATACACATATATAGCATTAATTAATATTTATGTGGAGTTTATACTGTTAAAAATCCTACTTAGCAGTAGTACTAGTGGTACTATATATAAGACATGCATGATCATGTGTTCAAATCATCTAATTCAATTAATGGGCATGAACTAGCAAGTGAAAACTTTCATTCATAGTGCATGCATGCCTGACCAATAATATATATATATATATATATATATATATATCATTTTATCAACGTACGGTAGAATCAGCTGGCATATATAGCTTATTAAGGGGGCTAGCTAGCTAGCTACGTGAATTAGTAATTTCTACGTGATTGTGCGTTCTTTTTTATATTGCACAATGACTTGCTTTCCCAAATAATTTGCAGCTAGCTGCATCATTCCACTTTCTTCAAATTCCACCAGCTTGCATGTGTCATCATGTGTATATATGTTCCAATTATTGTAAAACTTTTTATGATCTACTGCAACAAACCAATCATTGATATGTCCTATTACTTTTTCAACTTACAGTTAAATATATCTCAACTTACTTCATATATCCAAATACATCTAAATGAGACTCACACTCTTACACAAAACCCACTCAAATATTTTAACTGATCACAACTATTTACAGATATTTTGAGATACTCTTAGTATCCAAACGGAGCCTGCTATATTTGGATGTCAAGAGTACCTCAAGCCATCTCAAACTAATGATTATTGATGAGATCCACTACTTTTTCAACTTTCTATAAAAAACTAAACTCATCTCAATCTACTTCATACATTCAAACATATATCAATGAGACCTACAAAACACTACTATTCACAAATAAACTTGAATTATCTAATATCATCTCAGCATCCAAACACAGCTTAAATGTGTTATAAGAACTCATGTACTAATCCTCAAATATTAACTAATCTGCATCGATTTGAGAAATTGAAAGTTATTCCCTACTAGCTATTATGTGTTGTGCAATATTGACTTCCAAATGTGTATAAATACGTATATATATATGTTTCAATGTAAAACTTTTTATATATCTGGGTGCCTATTAATTGACTTTCAATATCAAAGCCATGCATTTAGGATGATTATAATGTATATTTTTTTTTTCTTTTGTTGTCTATGGATCGATGTTTGTACTGGCATCGATCTAAATGAGTTTAGAGAAGTTAATATTCCTTGATATATTGTTCATGAAGGAGTACTTCCAAATATATATTGGGTTCAATTTTCGTTAAGAGTTTTTTTTTTTTTTTTTTTTTGTTTTTTTAGCAACTGAAGTTATATCTTGTGAATGAATGATCATCCCCAGATAATATATAAACCATCATCCCGGCCCTGGGTACGTACGTATGTCATTACTCCATTAACTAATCAATTAAGATAATTCCCTCATCAAACAATTAACAATCCCATGGCCATGATCTTAGATTAAGATCATGTCTGCAGATCAGAAGTACAAGATCATATCCGGCCATATTAATTGCATGCACCAATGTATGAAATTAGCAATACATATATATAATTATTGTTATACTTCACACCACCATTTCACGTTCATCCCATTATGTAAGATATGATATATTTATCATTAATAATTATCTCATAAATATTCAATAATGATAAATATGACATATCTTATATAATGATATGCTAGTGTATTGTATAGAATTTTTATATATATATAATAAATCATCTAACGGAGAATTATAAAGATCAAATCACTTACTGTTTTGCATATATGCAATCGTACTTTAATTCTGCACTCGATCGAGTACGTCCATATAGACTACAGCCTGCAAAACAGTGCCAACTCAACTCCATTAATAAGGTGTGTAAGCTTCGAGGTCAGTTGGACCGAGTTCTGACCCAATTAATGTATACTATTTGTGGGAAACTCAAATGTTGCATACTGAAAAGGTTAATTACGAATGAATGGCCCAAAACACTCAACGCATCCACAAGCACAATTCATGGACTGGACTATCCACGGGGTGGACTTTTCATGGCCCACCTCTAGCCCATGAATAAAAGAATAAAACCTAATTAGAATACATAAAATAATCTTATATTATATTATCTCATCATTATAACTTTTTTAAACTTACACATAAAATATAATAAATAATTTATTTTTTTTAAATCTTAAAATAAAAATATTATTAAAAAATTCTATTTTAATAATATTTTATTTAACTTTTAATAAAACATTTTATTGCATTTCAATTGCACAAACGTGTCCTAAAACATTGCCTCACATCGTCATCATCATCCCCTGAGCATGGGCCCTATTCACGGGCGTGTCACTGCGGCCGGGCTAAATAAGTCTTTTTCTTCTCTGTGTTTTTTTTTTTAAAGAAATTTTTGTCAAAATTTGATCCTCTAGAGTGTTTTAATTATAAAATTTGACAGTCTAAGGTAGAAAATGAAAAAAGAAAAAAACAATAATGGTTCCAAATTATATAACGCTATTTCCAAAAAGGAAAAAAAAAAAAAAGAGTTGAGTATGATACATATTTTTAAAATGAGATTTTGAATACAACTCTCTTTGCTAGATCTTTCTTAAAGTTTCTCCCAACAACCCCAAGTCATGAAAAAAGTAAATTATTTAACATCCACTTTCCTTGCTTTTTCCAAGAAAGGAAGATAAGGTAATTCAATTGCATTGGCAAAAAAAAAAAAAAAAAAAAAAAAAAAATAATAATAATAATAATAATAAAGAAATAAGTAGACATACATAATTTTTTACAGCACATTATACAATTATATTTTAAAATAAAAATTAATTTAGTAAAATATTTTATAAAAAATAACATTACTTTATTAAAATACTCACTTAAAAATATATGTTATAAAATATATATGTGGATATCATTAGACGAAAACAAAATGGCCAGGAAACCTTATCTATCAATTCCTGCTGGCAGTCTCATTCAGAAAGCAGGCAAAGCTACTTATTTATTTTGAGGTCCAAATGCAACGCAGAACGGACAAGAAATACAACTAATTAATTATAATAATACTTGAGCTTTATTTATATTCAATTGGGTACCAACTAATTTTGCTCTTTTTCTACGTACGTACAAAACTAACAGTCAGAACTATCAATCCCATCTCATACTTAATTAATAAATCTATTTATATATTACTTTGAATTTAACTTTGCTCGATTAATTCTTACATGGAAAAAAAGAACCCACGGAGAGACTTCAACATTCCTAACTACTTTCCTAGTAATTTCCGCACACCATACATATATACATGGATGTATGAACATGCATAATCATATGAAAAATACTACTTTGCCACCTTATTTTGACATTTTATATTTTAATTTTTTTTACTTAATATTTAAGGAAGTAACTATTAGTATATTAATTTTTTTTTATATTTTTTAAAAATATTTAAAAATAATAAAAAAAGTGAAAAAAATGAGAAGAGAAATTTATGCTAAGCGGCATGCATGACCAGCGGTCAATGTTGGGCGGCAGCCTAGTACTGCTCGAATCATATATATATATATATGAGCAACCCAAAGAAATTATTGCTCATACATGATATTATTACTCATGGCAATTCTATATATGTGCAATGTATTAAGAGTTCTAAGAATTAAGTACTGCCTGCAGAAGATATTATATATGGAATGAATTTTTTTGTTTTAAATTATACATATTAATAATACAACAGAAGAGCCAATTAAAAGCGGATTTTCAAGGACTGAGCTGGCATGCATTAAAGTCTAGAGGGACCAGTTAGGCAGAAGTCTTTCCTTAGCATTAATGAAAATTACAACCTCAACCAAAAACTCTATTAATTTAGACAGCCAAAATAATTTTGTCCCTTTTTAGATGAGAACAAAAGTATTTAATTGTTCAATCCATTGTTTTTCTTTCGAGCGCGTGTGTGGGTTCGGAATGAGGTAGTCAGTATCTATGGTTGAGAGCAGTTGTGATGTTTGACAAAATTAACATCCTTTAGACTTATATCCGACCCTCAACTCAAACTACCAGTCTTGCATAAACCATGTGAGTGGTAGATACGGTTGACTTGTTGCAGACTCATTTATACATGTTTTACTATTTAGTTACCTCTTTTCTTTATTTATTTTTTCTTAATATTTAATTCAAAAACTTTTCATAGTTCTAATAAAAAAAAGGTGAATTTGCATATAATTCATATATATTGTTTTTGGGGCCCGGGGGAAGGGCCAAGTAATTTAAAAAGGTAAATTTTCTTTTTATAATTGTTGTGCTACCTTTCCAAATCATTGATCCACGTCCGCATGGTATTGTGGCATGGAGCACTCTGGTGTAAGGAATTTATTATGTATAAGTTATTATTCACTTTCACATTTCATACTTATAGTTTTTTTTATAAGATGTGAGGTAGTTTTTTATAAGATATGAAAATATTTTTCATAGAATATGATATGTGGAATAGTGAATAGTGACCGATAAAAAGAATTTTTCATATAAAAAATATAGCATGGTGTTTTTTCTTGGAATAATTTTGCTAAAACAAGAGTTTAGATATATGTAGGACACAGAACATAACAGTTTTCAGGTATGGGAAACATTAGTACTAGTTATGACATGCAGCTCAGCTAGAATTAAACACACAGAAAAGCATAACACGAGGTATGAAACTACCCTTCCAGACCTTCTCCGTTCCAGATGCTAAAACTAAATGATTTTACACAAAACCAAACACACACACACACATAAACAAAATGCATACATGCACAAAGTCCCTAACTATTTCCTAACAATGTTTATATAGGAGCCACAGAAATGCATTTTATCCACAAATTAACTTCTGCAACAACCAAAGAATATACGCATACAAAGGCGCACTCTCAAGGGAGGATTGAGACTTTAGGTCCAACATATGTTTTGCTTTGATGTATATTAGAGAAAATGGAAAAAAAAGTACACTTGCTATATATAATATTGAAACTATTTTTCTTTTCCATGGAATAATGGAACTTAGCATCCATAAATAAGTTATATATGCATATGTAGAAAGTTAGAAACATAACTCTGAAAACAGAGAAAGAAAAACCATGACAAAAGAACAGCAAGGGCAAAACATAAACCAAGACTAGAGAAATAAGAAGGAAAAGCTTGGAAACTCATGTGATATATATATATATATATACTGACTTACCTGGAAACCTCGAAACAGAAGATGATCATCATCTCGCTTGCACTCGGAAAAGCACCGTTCGTTCGTACATGTTCTTAAAGCCCTTTTTCTCACAAAATGCATAAATGCTCTTTTATGATCACACAATGAGCGAATGGGGTCATGGAAATCTAAGCAAACTCAATGAGGCTATAAAAAAAAAGGAGTCGAAAATGTCTTAAAGCGAAGAGACTTGAGATTAGGAAGTTTATCATGCATCAGAAAGTGGGAGAAATATTTTTGTGTATTTTACACAGCCTCAAGTATATATATGACCCCCATGGATCTCTGAGATTGAAGGACACGTGTAGATCATACGTTGGGGGTGATCGAAAAACTTGTACAATCCAATGATGGGAAGAGGGAAATAGGGCTTATAGTTGGAGAAATGGTATGGATTGACCGGTAGCTTTAGTGTTGTCAATGTGGGGAAGTACAGGCTGAAAATGTAGGAGTCAGGGGTGAAGGACCAACCAAACGTTCTCACCAAAAGGGTCATTTTGTTAGACAGACCAACCTTTCTTTCGCACAACTGCCTATCAGCTTGAAGGGGGAAATCTGTCATTTTTCAAAAGTTCACTGTCTGTTTAGTATTTAATACACACCAGCCGACCTGCCCTGCCCTCCCCTCCCAAAACATCATTTTTAAGTACTCTGTCTCCTCCTCCCAGGTTTGCTCACCAAGAAAGAAAGGAAGATATATATACAATAATGAAGGGCAGCTAGCTGCATGGCAGCCTGCACTGTCCGGATTGAATCATATACCAAGTGAAAACAAATACAATCTTATGAATAGCTTAAGCCAATTGAAAATTTGCATGCGAGAGTTTGATATGTAATATCTTGAGATTTATCCATAAATAAATTACTTTAGTTCGGTTTACTAGTTCTTGAATATTGAAAAACTGAAGGGAGAAAGGGATAAAGGATTTACCTGTTTAGAGTTAGCGAGTTCAATTGTTTTCCCTTCTGGCTGTGTTGTGCAATGAGGTGTTTAGAAGAAATTATCAATGTTTTGAATAATGTTTCGGCCGAGGCATTGAAATGAGATATTTCTGTATCGATACTGTTTTGAAATAGTCTATATATGAATAAATTATATATAAATATATATATATATAAATTATAAATAATCTGGTCTGAATTGAGGGTAAAAAATGAGCTTGCAGTTTAAAAAAATAAAAAAAATAAGAAAAAAGTAAAATCCGAAATATTGGCCGGTACGGGTCGAAAGTCGAAATTCTGATCGGTATGAAATTCTCTGTATTGATTACTTTACAAAAACGATATGTACCAATAAGTATGATACGAAATTCAAAACTTTAGAAATTATCGTCAATTTTGGAATCTACATTTGGGGTTGTCTAATTCAAGTTACAAATGGATGAAATTGAATTCACAAAGATGATAAGCCCGAAAACCATATTATTAGACAAGAGTTTGAATGCACACAACATTATTAATTGTTGCAAGTAGTTCTAAGTAACGCACGAATCAGAATCAGCAATAGGACACTTGAGTTGAAAATGACCAAAAAGTCAAAAGCAGGAATGCATGCGTTACTTTGAAGCTGGATGTAACCAGCTACCATTCTCAACCTTAAACTTACAGTACCCTCCTCTAACAAAAAATCAATATTAAAAAAAAATTAAATTTTAATAAAGTATGAATATTGATCTGCATCTATATTAGATTATCTATTTACTCTCTATACAATAAAAAAATATTATTAATTTAATATTAATGACCTTTTGGTAAAATATGATTTTTTATTAAATTTTACAAGGGAGCTACATGTCAAATAGTTAAGGTCTTAAGGACCTTTTGGTAAAACAAGATCTTTATTAAATTTTACAAGAGACCTACACGTCAAATAGTTAAGAGTTTTAATGATTTTTTTAGTAAAACAGGACTTAATAGAAAAACAAGAAAAGTTAACAGAAAAATAATAAAATTTACTATTTATAATTAGATAGCCACTTATTATAATGAAATAAATATATATATATTTATATATTTATTAAAAGCTGATGAGAAATTCAATGAAGCTATGGTTATTGGATAGGTAATGTTTAATTACCAAAATAAAGAATCAGTGGTTTTCTAGTTAGTTGAGTGTTTAATTTGAATGTGTAGTAAGCGGTCCTTTTTGCGAAGACTGACACTGATTTTATTCCTGGCCCAAGATATCGCCAATTATAAGCTGCAAATTGTTGGTCATGACCAGGCTTTCTTCCAAGTGTAGTACGTTACACGTAGGCCAACCCAAAAACAGAAACCAGAAAATTCGCTACTACCTACTACAATACTGTAGTAGTAGTATTCATTTTCATTTGGCCATGATAATTTAATAGTAGTCTTTATCCGCAGAAAGAACACCATCTGAAAAAGTAGTAGTACTGGCTCGTTGGTGGAAGGGAGAAGTTCATCTTTCTCTATTAATTAACCCCTCTTGGTCTGATCCCCTCTCCATCGCTGACTATATCAGAGGCTCCATTCCATCAGTGTGTAGCCGTCACTCATCTGTACATATATACATGCCACTTTCTTGTCGTGGGTTGTGGAATAAACGGTGAATCCATTAGAATAACATCCTCTTTATGATGATAGTTCTCATGAGGTAATAGTTGAAGAAGTGTGAAGAGACATAATCTTTTAATTTAGTCAAAAGGTTGTCACTTGTTAATGGTTGTACCATTTGCCAATCATTGTCTTATCAATGGTTGTGCCGCTTGCCAACCAGTACCTCATGGTCTATAAATAGAGATCATTTGTGCATAATGAAGGCACTTGATTCCCCTTTGTCCATCACCAACATGTGTGACAAATATCTTTACGGAAGTGCCATCATATTATCAAAACTCTGCCCAATTTTCGTCCATTTTTGTTCTCCTAATTTTACAGTGGTATCAAGAGCCTGGTCATGACAGAAGGGTTAATTTTGTGCATTGAGAAGACAATCAATAGGCAAGTGCTTGGTTTGGCAATCACACTTGCATATTACAATCATCTTTAGAAACTTTCGAATCCATGGGACAAACTTTTCAAAATTACGATGGGAGGCCTAGAGTATACTGAGAATTTTCAAAATATTATAACTTGTTATTATTTTGAAGAAAATTATTGGCATATTTTTGCATACAAACAATGCACTGCCCAAATATTTTACACACTATTCCCATTAGAATTTGGGAGTGTTAGGGACGCATCGTAATCTTGGTCGCCGACGACTAGTTCACCGGACAAAAGCAAGGATGAAATATTTTTTGAGTTTGCAACGTCCGTATGCGAGGAAGAAGAAGACAACATCTATGGTCGAAATAGTGCCGTTTCGACCAATGGTTAGGAGAATTCAAATTATTCTTGGCTAAACGACATTTTCGTTCAGCCAAGGGAGAAACAAAACAACATTGTCATTTTGGTCGCGTATAAGGATCCAAAAATTATAACGAACGACGTCGTTTCGAGCAAAGACCCAAACAACATCATTCCGAGAACATTGGAAGCCGCATGTAAGAAACAACACGAAGTCGTTTTGGCCAAACCTAACGAAGTCGTTTTATCTAGAATGGGCTCACCTTAAATGGAACGTATATGGGCCTTGCCGTTAGCCCACTTCGCTGAAGCCCGTGGGCTCATAAAGAACTGGACCCAAGCCCAAGCCCAAGTCACCAGCCCGCGAGCTGACCCATCATCTGCAGTTGCAAGCCGTGCCCTAAGCCAAGCCGTGAGTGGAGAGAAGAAGCAAGCTGCTGACCACCGGTTTTCTTCTCTTGGACCCAATTTGAATTGGCTGAACCAGCTACTTGGTTTTCTGAACCGGTTCAAGCTAGTTCTAGTATTTTGGGTCGTTCGGGGTCATTTCAAGCCTAATTTGGTCCATTCAAAAGCTGTTGTGCTCTAAATTTTGTGTCAAATCACTACAGGGCACCTGTTGGTCGAAATTATCGCCATAAATTCCTTGAAAGAGGAGAAAAATAAGGAAAGTTCGTGAGAATACTCAACTGGGGTGCCACTTCCATGATTCTCCTTATTTAAAATATAATAGGAGAATTACAAGGCTGCAACCTTGGATTAAATCTAATGATTATTATTATTATTAATTTTGTAATAATTTTATTTTCTCATAGTTGAACTATTGTATTTAATTTATTTATAATAAAACACATTTATTATTTCTACATTTTTGTTGTTAATTTTTTAAGGTTTATTATTTATGGAGCCAAGGAAAAGTATTGATTTATCAAGGATAGAAAAATTAAATGGAAGAAATTTCTGGACTTGGAAAGGGCATATAACTTTTCTTCTAACCCATTAAAAGACCTTATACACATTGACAACACCAAAGCCATAAGAAAGTGTAGAAAATGGGTTGAATGGAAGTGGAAGCAACGTACGAAGTAAAGATAAGTGGGAAGAACACAATGCATTAGCAAAAACTTTAATTTTATATTGTATGCATGATCATATCATTTATCTCTTTGAAGACTATGAAATTGCTAAATAAATTATAGATGCAGTTGAGACAAAATAAGGTTTAAAGTCGGATACTTATATATAGTTATTATTGGATAAGTATAACCTAACTTACATGAAAGAGAATAATGACATTGACGATCATGTACTTCAAATGAAGTTGTTTGCAAAAGAATTATATGATATTGGTCATCCTCTCGCTAATAAAATGCAAGTTACAACCATACTAAATAATTTTCTTTCATCTTGAGATTACATTGTTACTTCTTTAACACATAATGGAAATGAAATAAAAATGACATTGCTCCCAGTACTTTTAGTTGGCCATCCTCTCACTGATAAAATGGAAGTTACAACCACACTGAATAGTTTTCATTCATCTTGGGATCACATTGTTACTTATTAAATACATAATGGAAATGAAATAACAATGACATTGTTCTCAATACTTTTAGTGCTTGAAAGAGAGATAATGAAAATGAGGAATAGAGATAGAGAAACAACCAATTTGTTGATGACTAAAGACAAACGTTCTACACAAAACAAGATGAAGTCAAAACAGTTAAAGAAAAAGAAATGGTTGAAAAAGAAGCAAAGTAAACCATTTACTAAAAACTATTTTAAATGTGGAAAGAATGAATATTACAAATCACAATGTTTTAATGAGGGAAAAGCAAAAGAAAGTAAGAAAATTGTGATGATAGAGTAATGCTTGTGGAACTAGTATCAGATTCATGGTGTGTTGACTTTGTAGCAACAAAACATATATGTAGCAACAAAGATCTGCTTGTTAAATTTGAAGATTAACAAACAGGAAAACATAGGGTGTATATGAGCAATAACACATACTGCAATGTCTTGGGGTAAGGTACATGTAAGTTTAAAGTGAATGATTCTATTATTTTACTTAGTGATGTATTATATGTACTTAATATTTGTAAAAATTTAGTATTGGTGCCTGTACTAGATCAAAAAGGCTATACAATTGAGTTTAAGTCTGTAATCATTGTAATAAGTAATGGCGATGTATCAGTGAAAGATATGAAAAATCATGATATGTATGTATAAAATGTTGATATTAATAAAGTATCTATTTCTGATTATTTGAATGTGTCTACTAATTGTGCAAATATATGAGATTTAAGATTAGGCCATATAAATAAAAATAAGACGATCAGAATGTATAAAAGTTAATCAATATCACAAATAAACTCAGATAATTTTGATATATTTGAATTATGTATCAAAGAAAAAATGAGTAGTAATTTTTTTTTTCAAAAAGTTGAAAATCCACAGATTTACTTGAGATTGTACATCCTGATGTCTGTGGATCTTTTGAACTAGGGATGCTATCCACATGTTGCAGGGAGGGGCACCCCCTTCTCGCACCATGCAGGTGGGAGGGTTTCATACCCCGCCCCGCTACCTGGGGGGTGGGGTTGAAACTGCACTCCGACTCGCCCCCTCTCAACCCAATGTCTAAAAAATTTTTTTGGTCTAAAATTTATTTTAGACTCAAATTATAATATAATTTAAATTATAATTTGGAATTTATACATTTAAAAAAAATATAAAATCATTACAGTTGTATTTTAGATTGTATTGGTTTCCTAGACCAATCATTATATAGGAGGTCAAGGCAATACAATAGTCATCTCGCCCCTGCATAGGCGGTGTGTGGTAGCATTTGCGTGTGACATGAAGATATTCTGAATCTATTTTGAAAAATGTAAAATAATCTGAATTTGTTCAGTACTCTATTTTGGAATGATTCAGCATCTGAAAAACCTTTGGCTTGACATTTTGACTCTAATTCTGATGTGATTATGATTCTATTTTGTTTTGATATGTGGCCCTATCACGGGTCATAATAGTGACCTCTGACCCTGTCACGGAATATAATAGTGACCTCTGCCCACCACGAGATATAATAGTGGTTTTCTGTTCTGAGTGCAATCGCTTTGATATTTATTGTGATTTATGTTTTGCTTAGTTTTCCTCAGAATGCACATCTCTACTACGATGGTTAAACATGATCTCTATTTTGATATGATAAGATAAGATGAAGATGTTCAGTTATGCTCTACCAAAGAGAATTTTGAATAAGAATGTTTTCTGAGAGTTTCGCTCTTATATTTTTTGTAAGATGTTTCGATTTTACATTTTAAAAACAAGTATTCTAATTCTGCATTGTGAAAGAAAATATTTTGGTCACCATTCCGAATTTTGATAAATGCTCATATTTACATATTAGTTTATGTTCTCTGATTAGTGAGTTGTTGATAACTCACCCCCTTATCTCTATAATAGTTTTCAGATGATTTGAATATTTCAGCTGAGGATCAAGAATGAAAGCGGGGAACCAATAAGATTGTTATGTGGAGGGGGCAAGTTGTGCTGAATTTCTGGAGACTACTATTTAGAAAATTAATTTGTTCTGTCAATTTAGTTAATGGGATATTGACACTTTTATTAAAGTCTTAAGGAGTTGATCTATTTGTTAGATTATTATTTTGATGACCGTGCAGAAGGAGTTTTATGTGTTTTTGGTGGTAATAGATATATCTATATTTATGGAGTTCTTTTGAAATTAGAGGAGGTTATGTTTATGGAGTCTTTCAGAATATCCTTTTATATTGTGAAAGATGATCTTAGACGCTAGATAGTAACTCTCCGATCTCTCTCGGGATTGGGGTGTTACACAAGCTGTGGGAAACCTCATGTATGCAATGACAAGTACGAGACTGGACATTATTCATCCATTAGGATTGGTAAGCATATATCAATCCAATCCTGATAAGGAACATTGACAAGTAGTAAAACGTATATTAAAGTATTTACAAGGAACATGATACACTGAAATTATGTTTTGGAATCAGGGATCTAGAATTAATCGGTTATAGTGATGCTTAATTTGGAAGTGATGTAGATGATAAAAAAATCTACAAGTCGATATATATTTCTATTTGGTGGAATAACAGTTTCTTGGTTGATTAAGAAACAATGGTGTGTTGCTAAGTTTACTATGGAAGCAGATTACATTGCTTGTAATATTGCAGTGAGTAATGAGGTGTGGATGAAACACTTTATTGAAAATTTAAATTTGGGTACATCCACAGAACCAATCAATATGTTTTGCGATAATCAGTTTGTTATCTCATTGATAAAAATTGAACACGAAGTTCCAAGGGAAAATACATTGATGTGCATTATCACTATATGTTAGATATAGTGGAGATAGGTGATGTCAAAGTTAATTTTATTTCTTTGACTGAGATGGTAGCAGATTTGATGACTAAGGGATTGTCTTTAGAGAAATTTAGAGAACATGTGACTAGAATGAAGTTGAGAGATACTTAGGTAAAGTAACCTCATGGTTGACATGCATAACTCAGGAAATTCTAGAGACGCCTAGAAAAATGGAATTATAATAATACCCAAATGAAAACTTTGATAATTTGTAAAACTGCTAATAAGGTGATTAAGAAAAACTTCAGAAATGACCTTAGGGTGAGTACTTGATAAAATTTTAGTACAGGTTGATTAACCAAATAATTGGTTAATCATTTGTAAAGTTGCTGATAAGGTGATTAGGGAAAGCCGCAAGAATAACCTCTAGAAGAAGTACTCATCGAAAATTCAGTGCAGGTTGATACGTGTGTTATGTATTTGGCTGAAGTCATCAATTGTAACAGGAATATTGATTATGGATCCAGTTATGGAGAATTGATGTCGTTCACTAAAATTTTTTAGTGAAATGAAATTACCCTTTATATGTGGTCGGTGGGAGCACATATGGTGGAGGGTGTAGTCAGATAAAAGGTAATGACAAAAGCATGCGCAGGTAAAGGCTTGTCATACTTTGGCATCGATCTACAGGAATTTGCAGATGAGAGTTTAATATTTGAAAGCTTATATTGGTGCCAAAGTGAAATACTGAATTGGATCATCCCCATTTTGTATGATCAAGTGAGGGATGTAATTTTAAGGGGTGTAATCACCAAACGGTGTACTCCTTGGAATCCTTCTCCATGGTGATGGTTCCCATTGTGAGTGATGGTTGAGGAAGTGTCAAATGACATAACCCTTTGATTTAATCAAAAGGTTGTGTCACTTGTTAATGGTTGTGCCATTTGCCAATCATTGTCTTACCAATAGTTATGCTCCTTGCCAACTAGTGCCTCATGGTCCATAAATAGGGTCCATTTGTGCACAATGAAGGTACTTAATTTCCTTTTGTCCATCACCAACTTGTAGGACAAATATCCTCATGGGAGTGTCACCATATTATCAAATCTCTGCTTAATTTTTGTCCATTTTTGTTTTCCAGAATTTTACAAGTTCTAGTATTCTTTTGATCAAATTCTAGAGTACTATTAGCCTCTTTTAACTAATTGTCAGCTTGTTTCCAAACATATTTTCTTTTGCATTTTCCATTTTTGTCTTTCATTTTCTTGTTTTTGATCAGACCAAAGCTCAACAACTAAATCTATTGCCTTTGTCAACCAAGACCAGCCATGTGCCCCTTGTTGGTCTCCTTCTTCCTTGATCATCTTTCCCTACCATTAAACTAAGGATTCACTTGGCACGTGTGGTTCATGTTTTGTCGTAGATGTGTTGCTCCAGCTGACAGTACCTTGACGTGGTTTGTTCCTAATTTTATGATGAATAGCCCTTTGTCGTGACTTTATTGTTGGAAGAAGTGGCTATTAATCTTATTTCCCTATTGGAAGATCTAAAGGATGAGGGCATAGAAAACTCTTTTGGACACACCAAAGTAGTAATTAATTATCTTAGTGCATCATTCCCTATAATCCCTTTGTGTGACTGCATCAAAATTTACTTTTTATAGTGATTTTCTTATTTGTTTTGCCTAGGGACATCAGTGCATCATTTTCCATAATCTAAACAAGCTGATCAAATGTTTCTTTGATTGATGCCAAGAAAGGATCATCCTATGAATTTTTTTGAAATATTTTAATGATGAGGTGGCCAAGTTAAGGAATAAGTTGCTATTTGACTCCAATCTCACGTCATATGTAAGAAGAGCTTGCAACTTCTCAAAAAAGGGGATGACCAATAATTAACATCAAGCACATAAAATTCGTTCAAAATTTGAATCTATATGATGGAGTAAATGGAGTAAGGTATAATAATGCTTTTAGGATTGAATGTGGTGGGAGATTGACAGATGATGAGCGAAAATCTTAGATTCAAGATCCCAAAGCAAAAGTTGGTAAGCCAATCAGTGTCTAACAAAAGGATGTTTGAAAAAAGGCTAGAAAGAGGGGATGTAAAAAATGAATGTTCCATTAAAAATACTTATATAAAAAGTAATAATATGCATACAATTATAAAATTATATTTTAAATTGAGAGTATTTTTAATATTAGTTTATTTAATAAATTAGTTTACAAAAATAATATTCATTTAAAATTGTTGTGAAATTAAGGGAAATAACAAGATAATTGAAAGATTGTTACATAAAACTAGTTGATATTCAAGAGCTCGATATCGTTCACTTTGAATTTCTTATATTGTACAAATGATTCTAAATACACAATTTTATAAGCATATGAGGTTAATAAATATGAAAAGGTTATAGATGAATTAGTAAGATAAATTCATGAATTTAAGAATTTCAAGAGTAGATACATCAATAAGTTAGAATTCTAAGAGATGGGATCCAAACGGCCATCCACTAAATTCATGTATGTATTTATAATACTACCTATTGGATGACTGAATTCAAAGAACATGTCTCGTTAAAATCTTGCCAAGTAAAAACTTAATGAAAAAAAACTAGTGTTGAAAGAAAAGGAGCACAACATTCTTGTGTACCTAAAAATGCTTTAGAGTTGTCTCGTTAAAATATTGCAAAAGATAACTCAGTGGAAAAAAACCTTAGCGAATGAAAAAGAGTCTGTATGATTATTTTCTCTCCTTCAAAAGTATGTAGAGTTTTAATAGTTTATATGAAAGATCATTGAGTTGGTTCATTCCAATGTTGTGTAATTGGGTAATGCTTTAGTGAATAGGTATGCCAAATTATCACATGATCATATTTGCTTCACATCAATATCATCGTTCTTCTAAAACTCGTTCATAAAAGAACTTTAGCGAAATATTATTGGTTTTATCACATTTCATATAGTCTCCCTTGAATTGTGTGGTACAAGCAATATTATCTTTATCTAATGTTATTGGGCTAATTCTGATTGTGGATAAAGCACATTTTTCTCAAATGCGTTGGTTACTGATCTTAACCAAATGCATTACTGGCTTGCTTCATGAATTGTAATAATCTCTTAGTTGTTAGATGAGTAGCAACTAATGTTTAATTGATAAAACTCCATGAAATACTAATACTGCCATAAATAAATAAGTATTTTGTTTGTGATATTTCTTTATACAGATCATAAAGGTAATCTGAGTCAACATAACCAATTAACTGAGGACTCGATCATTTTGAATAAAATAATCACATGTTAACTATTCCACGAAGGTAGCGTAGAATATGTTTGACACCACTCAAATACCTTTGAGTTGGTGTAAAACTGTATTTTCCTTCTAAGTTGACTGAAAATGCAATATCCAATCTGTGCAATTTGTAAGATACATCAAAATACTAATTGAACTAATATACGGTATTTTAGGACTAAAATTTTTTTACCATATTCTTGAGAGCAAAATGGGTCCTTTTCACTTTAAGTGACCAGACAACCAGAGAACTACTTAAATGATGAACTTTGTACATGTAAAATTGCTTCAAAACCTTTTATGTAAAAGTTGATCCATGGACAAGAATTCCATTTAAAAAGTGGTCAATTTGTTGATCAAAACAAAGTTTTATTTTTCCAAGGCTTTACATTTCAAACTCATTTTTTAAATAAGTTGTGGTTTCATGAGTTTTTTTGGAGTCTCAATAAGATTTAAATTATCTATAAATATTACAATAATAGCAAATTCAGAATATGATTGTTTTAATGAAAATACATGGGTAGATTGGATAATTATAAATAACTTTTTTTATTAGATATTCACTGAGACGATTATACCACAAGTAGCCGAATTGCTTTAACTCATATAAATAATTCTTTATAATCAATATGAGGTTGCTACGAGAAACCTAATGCAATAAGTCGTTTTTCTTCTTATGTTTACGTAAAAATGCCCACTTATATCCAACAGACATCACATCTTCAAGTATTTGGAATAAGGTTTAAATATTTTACACTAGAGGTGTAACTGGTCCGGTTCGATCTGATTTCAGACGTTTTAAAATTGAATCGGTATATATTGGTTCTGAGATTTGAAGAACCGATATATAAAAATTATATATAATATAAAGAATCATATAAAAATATTTTATACAATATAAAAAAATTAAATATATATATGAACCATATTGGTCCAGTGTTTGAAAAATGAAACTGGAACCAAACCCATTTTGACCCGTTTTGAGAAAAACAAAACCGGTACCGTACCCAATCTATCGGTTCAGTCCGGTCAGGTCTACCGGTTCACCGGCTTTTTTTACCCCTATTTCATGTTTTTCTAGTGACATCAATTCTGCTTGAATTGATTATTTCCAGTTTAACCAATTATTTCTACGTCAATATTCTTCGATGGTTTTTGTTTTCTTTTTCATCATCACTTATGGTTATATCTAGAACAAATTTAAATAAAAATATGTTGTTGATAATAATTTTATTTTTGATGAATAATTCTCTCGTACTTACAAAATGTATCGAGATCTTATTATTTTTTAGTATATTTTCTTCTTCAGGGGATAACTCTTTATGAGATTTTGCATAAGAGGATTCTATTCTAGAAGAAATTTGTACAAGTAGTCTAAATGAATTTATTGCTCTTGGTGCCTGTTTTGTGGGTATGGTCTCTTTAGGAGTACTAATTTCTTTTATTTGTACTTTTCCATTAAAATGAGTCTTATCCTTTGCACTACTAGGCCTTCCAAGCTTCAAGCGTGTTTTAAACTCATTAGCTGTTATATTATTCAATTGTTCTATAAGGATATCGATCTTTACTCGAATATTAGTAGTTGGAATATGAGACTTTATTATTTCCTTATTGTTAGTAAAAGCATCCGGTAATTGATATATTATAGCTTGCAAATGAATGATGATCTAAACTTCTAGTTCACTTTGATTTGTATGAGGATCAAGATAAGATTGCGTCAAAGTATTTTATGTTATTTATTTTTGTATTTCTGGAAACTTTTCTCCTTTAATGGTGTGAATACTATTTCATCAAAATGACAATATTCAAAACATGCCTTAACAATATTCTTAGTTTAAAGCTCGAGGCATATAATGATGGCAGGAGAATCAAAAGTACTCATTTTAGTTCGTTGGAGAGGTGCAATCGGAGAATACATAGCAAACCAAAAGTATGAAGATGAAAATTATTTTGTGGTTAGCCAAATGAAAGTTTCAATAGGGAATATTTATTCTGCGTAATTGGTCTTATTCGAACCAATGATACAATATACAAAATTCCGTGTTCCCATGCAAAGAAAATTTTGTTTTGAAAAGTAATGGTGAATCAATTTATTGTAGATATTCAATGAATGATTCATTTTGAGTATGTGTAAGGGTAATAGGATATTCAACATTAATAATTATCAAATTTTTTTAATGTAAATCCTCCTGCATTAGCCAATCTAATAGATTGGTTTGGGTAATCATGAAATTGAGCTTGTAATCAAATAATGCAAGAAGTCTAGTAAATGCAACATTTTAAGTAGATAATAGACAAACATGTGACCATTTAGTTGATGCATCTATTAAAATCATAAAACATTTAAATGTCCCACATGGTGGATATATAGGTTCACACACACACATATATATCTATGAATTATTTGTAGAAATGATGGAGATTCAATAATTACCTTAGAAGATGATGGTTTGATAATTAGCTTTCCTTTGGAAGATGCTACAAATGGATAATCACTTGGTAAAAGAGTCTTCTAGTTCTTTAAGGGATGTCTATATGGATTCTTAATTACTCGACGCATCATGATTAATCCTAGATGACCAAAACGAATATGCGAAAAGCATAAAGGCATTTGGGTTAGAGTAGTTCTGGTGTACTACAACATGTAATTCAATTATTTTCATTGTTGTATAATATAATCCAGAGGAGAATACAAAACATTGTCAATAGAAAATTTTGTTCCTTTTGATAACATGATATTATTTCTTCCAAAACATTCAATTAGATTCGGTAAACCAGATATTGTATTGACGTAGACTCTATTTAATGTAAAATATTAAAAATACTTCTTTTCCTTAAGAATTGTGTGTTATATAACTGTCTGTCAGACACATATCTTCACCAATCATCTTAGAATTAGTCAATGCATCCATATAACTCATATCTCCTTATAAACGAAAACATGTATAAAAACTTATTAATGTAAAAGAAAGTTTAACAAGATGTATTAAATATAATAACTTAAACATAATGTGATTACATAATAAAGAAAGAAAATTAATTATTATGGCCATATGCATCACTAATAAAAAGATCATTGTCTCCATTAGGATCTACCAAATGCTTAGACGTTTGATAGGTATGTGACTCATGCTCTTTCATATCACACAGACGACATTTATTTTCATATGTTTTTACATGCTTATTTTGTTTTGGTGGAATGTAACATTTCTCTTTGAAAAACTTTATTAATGTTCCATTTGATTTGTATTGCTTTTTCTACTACATCCATGTCCACGACCATAATTTTCTTTATTTTAATGAAATAAGATTCTATTCACTTATTAGAATAAAGTAGAACTGGTTGGACGAGACTAACGATTTTTCATTAACAACTTTTTATTTTGTTCAACCACTAGTAAAAAATATATTAGTTCAAAATATTGAACTTTCGCACTCGATATTGTTACTGTAAGAGCACATTCGAGACATGCATATATTATATATTTCATTTCAAATATATTCTCGTTAGTGAATTTTTTTTTTATACAACTTCAATTGTGAATTTAGTTTTTAAAAGTGTAGAGTTGTATTAATAATCTTACAACTTCAGGTATATCCAATCATTACGAGTTTTCGGGAGGATTATGCTCTTCTGGTACTCGTATCTTTCCCTTAAACTATTACATATAATTAATGGATATTTTATTATGAAGTATTCAATTTCAATTATTCATGTAAAATGATAATGAATAAATATTATTACTTTGGACCAATTATGTAGGGATGCTTATTTACTTTTTTAATAGTATTTCCATGATTCATTGCATAAAAATGAATCTCAACTTCAATGATTCCTTATAAATAATTGTTATTAGAAACATCAAGGGTAACAAATTCGAATTTTGTAAAGCTTGACATGATTTATAACAAATATATTAAGTATTGAATGCGAAATAAGTATTTAAAAATTAAATTAACAAGAATATTCATTGTATTGATACAATAATATTATACTCTATATAACATCACATAGATTATATCAAGATTTTATAAAATGATTCATAAGTAGATGTCAATATTTATAGAATAGAAACTTATAACAGTTGAAAAATATTACGCAAGTATCTTGCCAAATATCAAAATAACATAACAATTTTCTAAAGTCTCGTGCTAATAACATATTATGAAATTAAGAAAAATAGTAAAAGAATTGAAAGATTATAATATAAGATTAGCTCTTCATGAGCTCAATATCATTCATTTCGAATTTCTTCTGTTGTACAAATGATCCTTATGACACTATTTTATAGGTATAAGATGATAGTAAATGTGAAAAAGTAATACATAAATTAATAAGATACATTTATGCATTTAGAAAATTACGAATATCAAGAATTATACACGAATGGATTGAAAATAGGCCATAGGGAAATAGTCATCTACAAGTTCCTTATATTTATAACAAAAACAAAATTGTGTTAAAATTGTAAAAAAAAAAAAAAAAAAAAAAAAAAAAAGCTGATGGTTACAAATAAAAATCTCATTGAATTATGATGAAGGAAAACACTAGAGACGAATTTACAAATTGAAGTGACGGTTAACTTTTCTACTTTTTTGCTCCCAGCACCCCAGTCCCCTTTCCTTTCTTTCACTTCCCCTTTGTCCATTCTCTCTCTCTCTCTCCATTGCGATCTCTCTTTAGCTCTGCCGTATCCTCACTTGTACGGATCTCTTCTCACTGGAGAGCCTCAGCAGACTGATAGCTCTTAAGTCCAAGGAGCCTCTCTTTAGTGGCTGTGGACTCCAACTTTGATGCAAAGGTGTTCAGGAAGAACTTGAAGAGAAACAAGAATTATAATAAGAAAGGCTTCGGTCACAAGGAGACTCTGGAGCTCATGAACCACGAGTAAACCAGTGAGTTTTTTTTTCTTTGACGAAAACGAGCTCCAAATATCTTCTTGTTGAAAAGCAATCCAAGTGTGAATATGAATTTACAACAACCCCTCAAATGTCTTAGAAAGCTGCTGTAGCCTCTCCAATGTCGGGCTTGGCTGCTGCAGCCCCTCAATTGTCAATAATGGTGGTTGTTTGTCTCTTTAGGCTTCTCCTTTAAAAGGAGATCAATTGTAACGAATTAAGAGTGTGAAAAATACATAGAAGATTCCATTTGTAGAGATGGAGGTTGTTTTGTTGAAGTTTGTAAATTTTGTACAAACTTATTCAAATCTATTGATTTCGCTCCAATGAACATAGGCAAATTGTCGAACCACTTATATATGATCTCTATATAAGTGGGTGTGTGTTTGAGTGTGTTTTTGGGTGGTTCTAGCATAACAATTGATATCAGAGCTTCGGTTTTGCATTATCTAGAAAATTCAAGTTGATCAAAATCAATTTTTGACCACACCAGGAGGTTCGTCTCGAAAAGACGAACATGTTGCCGCAAACGGAATCGAAAGCGGACGTCGGAGGAGTCCACATGCACTCCGAGAAGGTCGGAAGGTGCGATTCATGCGCCAACAATCATCCAGAGGTTGAAGACCAGTGCAGAAGACGCGCGCCCACGCACCCTGCTTGTTGTTGTTCTTCGATCTGGACTGTTCAAAGTTTCGGATTCGTTTTGGGCTTGATCTGAGCCATCCGGAGTCTGATTTTACAATTCAATAGTATTTTCCAACTATTTGGATCATTCCAGACTCATCCATATGGTTAAAATTTTAAAATTCATTTTCCAGAAGTAGCAATGTTCCATATGGAATCAGAAGGAGAAATTGCAAGTGATAAGAGCTCTGGAAATGTTAGTAGCTCGGGACGTAGGTCCATGGTATCAAATGCCAAATTCGAAATTGAGAAGTTCGATAGAACTAATAACTTTGGAATGTGGCAATGTGAAGTCATGGATGTTTTGATCCAACAAGAGTTGGATATTGCATTGGAAGAGAAATTGGAGGACACGACAAATAGAGATTGAGACAAGCTTAATCGACAAGCTTGTGGTACAATCCATTTGTACCTTACCAAAGATCAGAAGTATTTTATCATGAGAGAGACAAAAGTAAGTGAACTTTGGCAAAAATTGGAAGAAAATTACTTGACAAAGAGTATTGAAAGTCACTTGTACTTGAAAAAGAAGATCTTCAAATTCCAATTTCGAGAAGGTATTTCTATGTCTGAACATCTCAATAGTTACAATAAGATACTTGTTGACCTGCAAAACTTGGACGTAGAAATCCAAAATGAAGATAAGGCTTTACTTTTGTTAAATTTCTTGCCAGATACGTATGAGATTTGATTACCACACTTTTGTATGGGAATGAAAATATTAGTTTTAGCGATGTATCTAGTGTTTTAATTTATAATGAGTATCGCAAAGATAAGGAAATACAGCTAAATACATCAAATGAAATCTTTACAGCAAGAGGGAGACCGTAGTCAAGGTATCTAGGAAAGAAGAAGGATTCTTAATCGAAAACATGGGCCATATCACGTGGTTCATCAGTCGGCAGAAGACTCGCTAAAGATGAATGTGCCTTTTGTAGCAATAAAGGATATTGGAAAAAGGATTGTCCCAAGCTAAAGGGGCAACAAAAGAACCAACCCTCAATAGCCAATGTCGCCAACAGAGATGAAGATGCAGATCTTACTTTGACAGGTTTATCATTCATTTGTCATTCTGATGAATGGATTATAGATTCCGAATGTACCTATCACATGTGTCCCAATCGGGACTGGTTTACTGATTTTACAAAGATTGATGGAGCAATACTTATGGGCAACAATAATGCTTGTAAGACTCAGGGAATATGTAGCATCTGACTGAAGCTGCATGATAGAATTGTTAGGACATTGACAGAAGTTCGGTATGTTTCGAACTTGCAGAAGAATCTTATCTTACTTGAGATTCTGGATTCAAAGGGATTCAGAATCACCATAGAAAATGGAATTCTTAAGGTGGTAATGAGAATTCAAGTGACTATGAAGGGCTTAAGGTGAGAAAATTTGTAATTCTTGCAAGGAAGTACTGTTAGTGGAAGAGCTTCCACAGTTTGTAAGAAGCTAGATGAGAATGATCTTGACACCACCAGGCTTTGGCATATGCGTATGGGACACATTGGAGAAAAAGCTTTGTAAGCACTTTTAAAGCAAGGTTTACTCAAATGTGTCAAGACTGACAAATTGTCTTTCTATGAAAACTATTTATTAGGAAAGCAGACGGAAATCAAGTTTGGAATCGTAGTCTATAGTACACAATGGATACTTGACTATATGTACTCTGATGTTTGGGGACCTACCAAAAATGTATCTTTGAGAGGTAAACACTGTTTGTAACATTTGTTGATGGTTATTCTCGTCGTGTATGAGTGTACACGATGAAACATAAAGATGTTGAAGATCTTCCTTGATTGGAAGAAAATAATCTAGACTCAATCTGAAAGGAAGATCAAGTGGCTCAGATTAGATAATGGAGGTGAGTATACTCTAGATCCCTTCATGGAAGTATGCTAGAAAGAGAGAATTGTTAAACACTTCACTGGACGAGGAACACTGCAACAAAATGGTGTGGCATAACGGATGAATCATATTTTGCTAGAGAAAGTACGATGTATGTTCTGGATGCTAGATTCAATAAACAATTTTGGGCTGAAGCTGTGACGTATGCCTGCCACCTCATCAACCAATTACTCGTAGTTGCCAATGACGGGAAGACACCCATTGGAATATGGAAATGTACTCATGATACTAATTATGACTTGATTACGCCCAAAGAGTAATGTAGTAGTTGTAGTATAGCTTTGGGGTGTCAATTCCACAGAGCGACAAATTAAAAGAATTGTAGAAAAAACAAAGAAACTAAAGAAAGAGATTAAATTATTAATGAGAAAATAAAAATTAATTTTAAATGCAAATTAAAGTGAAACAAAATGATTAACGAAAAAAGTACTCAAGTTTGACAAACAGTATAGTGTCGGGAATCCCTTGCACAAATATGGTATTTTAATTATTCTTAATTCATTGAATAACTCAATTGAGAACTCAATTCCTAATAATCTCAATCGGAAGGTATAGATTTATAAATTAAGATCAAACCAAATGTAAACTTTTGAAAAATCATTCACCACTTTTAAAATACGTAAATTATTATTACTATTGAGAAAATCCAACGACGACAATATACTTAGGAAGCGATATTGCAATAAAGAATTAAATCAATATAGAAAATAATTGATCAAACATAATCTAAGAGTCAATCCATTTAATAAAAAAAGCATGACTGGATCCATAAACAGAATAAATTCTATGATTATTTGGAGAAGAAAACATTAACGATGAATTGAGAATGATAAAACAAAAGAGTTTTAGTAATTGAAAATCAAATACATAAATCAAGAATAAATTAAAAATACCATCTAATGTGCAAGTTCATCCCTAACTTTACTTGAGAATTTAGTTACTCATAAATAGAATGGACAACAAAAATCTCAAGAGAAAAATAAATCAAACGGTGGCCATGAAAATTAAGTTTAGATCTTCCTCCTTCAAATTGAGCCTTCTCCCCTTCTTCTAGACTACCAATTTCATGCTAATGATGTGCTTAAATATGATAGGAAAGAAATCATAATGTCTTCATATTCTCGCACACAAAATCGCCTAAATTTTAGGACTCAACTTGGCAGCCATGTACATACTTCAAGGAGTTCGAATTTGGAAATTATTATTAGAGATAACTTTGTAGCCCTTTAAGATAGCTTTCTAACACATTAATAATTGCATCAATCCGATATCTGAACAAAAAATTATGATTAAAATAATGAAATATGTCCATTCTGTCTCCTATGACATTTTGGACTCTAATCCGAATTACTCTCAAATCTCATCATTATCTTTATTTGAAAAGTCCTACACTCTTTGAAAGTTCTTAGATTGTTCCAACATCTTGCCCACTTGAAAGTCCTTTGAATTTGAATGGGTTTGGACTTGCTCTTTTATAGACTCTGAAATTAAACATAAAAATCTGCTTAGGAGTTTTCCAAAATAAATAGAAACTCAATTCAAGAATGCACATTAATTTCAATTATTTTTATTAACATTATAGCATTTTAGTCCAGCAATAGGGTATTTAGAGTGTACTTTCGTACACTCATCATGACTATTTATATATTTTTGGATGCCTAACTTACTATCATGCTAAAGAAAGTAAGTTTGATCCTAAAATCAAGAAAGCAAAATTCTTAGGCTTTAGTACTGGTTTAAAAAGGTACAGACTCTGGTGCATAGAGTCAAAGAATGTAATAATCAGTAGAGATGTTACATTCAACGAGTCTGAGATGCTCAAGTCACATGAGCATAAAGGCTCCCTTGAAGGTAGCCATGATAGCGAAACACCTTGTGATTCGCAGAAGGTGGAATTTACTACTCCAAAAGATTCAGGAGTTGCTAATAAAGAATATAGACAACTTGAGGTTGATAGTCAAGTCACTGTATCTCCAAGTCAACCTGAATCAATTGCAACAAATAGGCCGAGAAGAGAGACATGTTTACCGGGACGTTATGCAGACTTTGTGGCGTATGCAATTCTAGCTGAAGGAGATCAGATTTGAACCACATACAAAGAAGCCATACAGTCTAGTGAACAGACTGAATGGAAAAGTGCAATGAGTGAGGAGATGCAGTCTCTTCATAAGAATCAGACATGAGAGCTTGTGCCGCTTCCAAAAGGAAAGAAGTGAATTGGTTGTAAGTCATTTTCAATCAGAAAGATGATCAAGTTGCTAAAAGTAGAGTGTGATTCAAAACTAGATTGGTAGCCAAGGGCTACGCTCAGACATAGGGAATTGACTATAGTAAAATATTCTCTCTTGTTGTGAAACATTCATCCATTCGGATATTGCTAGATTTGGTTGCACAATATGACCTTGAGTTAGCTCAGCTTGACGTGAAGACAACTTTCTTTCATGGTGATCTAGATGAGGAGATTTATATGTTTCAACCGGAAGGTTTTAAAGAAATTGGTAAAGAAAAATGGGTTTGCAATTTAGAGAAATCTCTTTATGGTTTGAAATAGTCACCTCGACAATGGTATAAGCGTTTCGACCGCTTCATGATTGACATGAAATACACTCGTTGCCAATATGATCACTGTGTGTATTTCAAACAACTTACAGATGGATATTTCATATATTTACTTTTATATGTAGATGACATGTTGATTGCATGTAAAAATAAGGTGGAGATAGATCGATTGAAAGTTCATCTGAGTCATGAGTTTGAAATGAAAGAGTTATGAGAAGCACGAAGAATATTGGGGATGGAGATTAACAGAGATAGGGTGAAAAACACAATTCACCTTACTCAGAAGCAGTATCTGAAGAGAGTACTACAACGCTTCAACATGGACTCGAAGACGAAGCCAGTAAGTGGCCCCATATTTCAAGCTCAGTGCATTGCAATTTCCTAAAAGTGATGAATAGCAGGACTATATGAAAAATGTCCCGTATGCAAGTGTTGTGAGAAGGTTAATGTATGCCATGGTGTGTATATGACTTGATATCTCTCAAGCCGTCAGCTTAGTCAGCCAATATATGCATAATTTTGAAAAGACACATTGGCATACAACTAAATGGATTTTGCGGTACATTCTAGAGACCATAGATCTTGGTTTGAAGTTCGAGAAGAGTGAAGATAGTCTAGTAATTGGATATGTTGACTTAGATTATACAGGTGATCTTGACAAATGACGATCGACAACTATATATGTGTTCACTATGGCTGGAGGACCAGTTAGTTAGCGATCTATTTTGCAGTTTACAATAGCACTATCATCCACAGAGGCTGAATACATGGTTGTAACAGAAGTTGTGAAAGAAGTCATTTGGTTACAGGGGCTAGTAACAGATTTGGGTTTTAAACAGCAAGAGGTTACCATTTATTGTGACAGTCAGAGTGCAATTCATATAGCCAAGAATCAAGTGTATCATTCTCGAACAAAGTATATAGATGTCCGTTTTTACTTCATAAGTGAGATATTAGATGAAGGGGTCATTCTACTTCAGAAGATTGACACTAAAGACAATCCATCAAAAATGTTGACGAAAGTCCTCACAGGGATAAAATTCCAACAATGTTTGGAATTGATCAATATCTCACACTGTTGAGCTCTTTCGGGTGCCTTGGTGCTTTAGGACGCATTTGATAGCAGAAATCTCTCATAGCAGATATAACGAGTATTTTGATGAAGGGGTGAAATCATTCGAAGGAAGTAACAATTTGTAGCATCCTAATATGGCACACTTGGGTGGAGGGGGTGATTGTTGAAAAGCAACCCAAGTATGAATCTGAATTTACAGTAGCCCCTCAAATGTCTTAGAAAATTGTTGCAGCCCCTCCAATGTCAAGCTTGGCTGCTACAGCCCCTCAATTGTTAATAATGGTGGCTGTTTGTCTCCTGAGTCATCTTCTATAAAAAGAGATCAGTTGTAACGAATTAAGAGTGTGAAAAATACGTAGAAGATGCCATTTGTAGAGATAAGGGTTGTTTTGTTGAAGTTTGTAAATTTTGTACAAACTTATTGAAATATATTGTTTCCACTCCAATAGATGTAGGAAAATTGCCGAACTACTTATATATTGTCTCTATCTTGTGTTTGAGTGTGTTTCTAGGTGGTTTTGGCACAACATTTGTTTGCTCAGAAAGCAATTATAAAAAAAATTAAGGAAATATAAATTTTAACTATTCTCCTCTTTGCTTATGTGAAAATGAAAAATTTTAAAATGAATTTAGTTTGTGTATACTTGCCAAGAAGGAATGGGACTGAGGGCTCCCACGCCGGGTATTGAAACTGCCGGCGATGATGTCAGGACGATTACCAAAAGTGGCTGTTGGGGACGAGATGTCAGCGAAGACTACCTTATTGACAGACGACGGGAACACGAAGTGGAAAGAAACGATGGGGCTGAATTTGTGGGACTGACGAAGTGGGGGAAAATGAAATTCGAAAAAAAAAACTGATAAATCTGAAAAAAATAAAAAAAATGACACGTCACTGCCAGTTCAATTTGTGGAACCTTTTGTGGAAGAGTTCTTCTACGGATTAGCCATTGTTCACTGCTGATCCGTAGCACACCTTAGCTGTTATTTTTTTTCTTCCTCTAAACGCTCGTTTTACCCAAACAAATACCCAATTCAAAATCCCACAACATCCCGTATCTGCAGCACTCGCGTCGCCCAACACTTGTGTCGCCCCGTGACGGCCATCACTCGATCTAGTGCCACCCTGCGCGGCCCATCCCTTTGTCTTGCACCACCCCTCGTTCCTCCTCTATCGCCCTTCGAATTTACACATCCCGCATCGCCCAGCACCTGCATCGCGTTGCTTGCCTAGTGCTACTCCGCAACGACCATCCCTCGGCCCAACGATACCCAGCGACGGCTCTCAAAACCTGTTGTGATCTCACAAGTGTTGGTTGGTTCATATATATTTACTTGGTTCTCGGTTCTCGAAAGCAACGTTTAAAGTTGTAGATCATAAAGTTAAGGTCTTTATGATTTAATTTTTTGAATCATAGTTAAGTAGTTAGTATCTGAGCTCAAAAGCCTCAGAAACACAAAATTTCAGAACCAACTTTTGGTACTCTTATATCATACATTGAGCTCTATCTCCAGTACATTGGTCCCTTTTTTTATATTTTCATTACTCTTAGCTACAAATGTAGTTCCTAAAGCTAAAGATTTTGAATGCTAATGTTCTTAAGCCACAGTGATTTTTAGTTTTGTGTTGTTCATGGATAAACTTGAGCTGAAACAGCCTCAAAAACCTCCAAATTATAGCACAGATGGATAATTCCTTTAGCTTAGTTTTCTATGAGATATCCTTAAGCCAAATATTGTAAAGTTCAATACTCTTTCACAAGTTTTCAAACACTCTGTTCGTTAAAGACAAGTATTATGTCTCTCATCTATAACTTGGGTAAAGATCCAGATTTCAGGGACTACGACATCTACGTTTATGTGCTTATCTATAGAATTGAGTTCATGTAACTTAAGAATTCAAAATCAATTCATCTTACCTAGTAAGACCTCGAATTATGTTGTCAGGAAGTGAAATTGATGTTAATCGTACTAGAAGTTCTCTGTAGTTTTTAAGGTTGAGTTTTTTTGACCCACATCATTTTTTTAACCAAGTAGTAATAATCTTAGCAATGCACAGGGTCAGCGTGTTCTTTCTTGAAGTGTTTTTTCTTTTTCTTTTTTTTGCTTTGTTTACTCTTTAGGAAAATTGTAGACTTTCGCCTGTCGGTGATGAAAACTAATAGAGATAAAACAATTTGAGTTTGTTTTAAAATTATCTGTTGCACCTGAAATAATATGATCATCTTCAAACATAGGTAAAATGATAATGTTTTTGCTAATGGAGTTAGGTATTTCACTCTTTCAAAACAAAAGAAGAAGACATCCATATCTGAGTTACTCTATCCTCAATTTCCTCTGTAGTCTAGGCAGCCAAGCAGAGACTCAGATTATTAGTCCATCAGCAAGTATCAACCCTGTGGGAAGTTTCACTTTGGAAACTGCCTCAACAATTTTTTTTGCAAGTAACTTTTCTTTTTTTGTTTTTGCTATATTCCTTAAAAAGAATGCAGTGACGTGCCTCTCCCAATTTTCAAGAGCCAAAGAATCACTTGTAGTAATGTCATTGAAGCTTTTGAACAATATTATTCTTCATCTTATAATTCATATTCTCAAATGATACTTGTCATCATTTTCAAAGGTCTTGTCATCATTTATTTTCTTTTACATTTATTTTTTCCTTTTATGACTTAAAACCTCCCTTTTAGATATTTTTTTTCTCATTGATTTGGCTTTATATCCTCTAACATTGTATGATTGGCAATCTGCTGTAACAGGAAGTAGTTCTTTTTGCAAGTAACTTTATAAGAAAAGTTTCAGGCCAGACATTAGTGTATTTTGTATAAAAGAGTTTGTAAGAAATAGATTGATAGTTGGAATTGTAAAATTTTGTACAAAAGATTTTGTAATATTTTCTTGTCTTTATATTGTTATTTATGTTTATTATCCACTTAGTTTGGCTTTGGTATCAACAGATTTTTTCAACTGTGTGGTTGTTAGCCTAAAGAAATGAGATAGCAAGTACTGTTTTGGATGCAAGGTAGCAACTGTGGTTTTTTCACTTTTTGGTCACAGCACTCTATGCGTAGTTTCCTATTTCTTTTTAATATCTTTCAAATGAATTGCTTTCAACCAGGAAAAAACCGATATGCCGCAAAGAAATGGAAAGTAAAAATTGATTGATTCTATGCTGATATTTGATAAATGATACTCAAGAATTTGTAAATATTTGACGTTGAAGCCACGTTGTTTGCCGGAATGTTATTCACGGAAGTGATTCGGTTGAAAGTGCAAGGAAAGAAATTGCTCTTTGATTCCCCGAAGGCCTTGCCAATTGGGGGAGTAGCCTTCACCCTTGGATCTATGAGTAAGGAGTAGTACTGTCACACAACCAACACCATCGAACAATGAGGAGATGTGAGGTTGTTGTACGACAAGAATGTAAACTGGACTTGTTGTGTGAGGTTTTGTGATGAAATTTATTATGGTTGTGAATAATGTAAACTGGACTTGTGGCTGTGAGGCTTTGTAATGAAATTTGTTGTGGTTGTAAAGAATGTGATAGACAGATTTGTTGATTATCTATTATATTTTGAAGTCTTTGTATTCTTAAAGTTGGTTAATCTTGATGTTTATTGAAATATAAAAATTTTATTTCCAAGTAGATTATAAAAAAATATACTTGCATTTAAACTCTTTCCAGGTGGATTATTTTTATGTTGGATTAGAATAGGTGTTGGATTAATATCCTTTAGAAATAAATTAAGTCTACAGATTTGGTGAGATGTACCTAAGCATGAACTTGTGGGTAATGTGGTCTTAGGGGTCTTTTTTAGAGTGATAGTGCATGACAGAAAGTTGCTGATGTCTAATGATTGGTACTGTTGTACATACATTTGGCTTTGAAAAATGATAGTATGCCCCCTAATTCTACTTTCCAACTCAGTTTTGCTCTTCGTAAATTCCGTTTCTTTCCCTACTCAGTTTTCTATTTCCAAGCAATTGATATGAGTTTTCTAACTCAATTTCCATTTGCAAGCAACTAATATCCATCCATCCAAGCAATATCATTCTCACAAAAACTAAACCAAGCACTTGTACACGTATAATACCTTTCTTCCAAATCAAATAATTTAAAATCCATAGCGATACTCAAATCTTACAAAGCACACATTTATTACAAAATATTTATAGAGAATTCGACAATTATAATTACGGCTAAAGGATTCATTTACAATTTTTCTATTAATACAATACAAAGCACCAACAGGATCGATCCACCAGAAGAATTTGATAGATAAAACACCTGCTGCAAGGCCAATTGAGTTGTGATCACATCGAAGAGATGGTCTTGAGCAGGCCTTCACAATTTCATTTTTAAATTTGCGACAATTGGCCTGAGCACAAATTTAACTATTGTGATTAAGACCATGATTCCTATCATCATCTTTCTTTTGTGGGGTCCTTTTCAGGCTGAGTCTGCATGCATAAGGTCAATTGTGACTTCAAGCAATTGTAATGAGTTAGGTAAAAAATAGAAATGTAAGCAAGTATCCCAAGCACTTAATGTCAATAGTAATATATCTGAAAAAGTAAGGTAGAATTGACTGAAAAAGTAGATTAAGTACTAAATATTGAGCATTCATATCAGAAATTGTTTTTTAATGTGATGCACACAATCAACTGACGAAAAGCATTAAACTCCTATTTAAATTACCTGATCGAAAGACAAAAAACCCATAGGTGCACGTCTCCAATTTGGCATTTTTATCCACCACTATACTCTAGGACACAATCATTTCAAAAGTTTACAAAGATACATCGACAGAGATCTCCATCAAATTTAAAATCCATAACATCGTAGAAGTACCAAGAATTCTATTTCATTGCCCCTCCTGACCAAACAAAACAAAGAAGCAGATAATTGCTCATAACACGAATTGAACAAGAAAAAAAAAATTAAACTGCTTCCAGATCAAGCATCTGAATAAGCATGAATGTGATGTTCACACCAGCTACAGCAAATGGGGTATTCCCAAACTGACCAATTACCTTCCTGCCTTTGGAGAAGATCCTGGAAGGTTTTCTAGATTTAAAGGTTCAGTGAGCTTCAAGAGCAAAAATATGAGCTTCAAGAGCAAAAATAATAGCAAGAGCTGCATAGAAGTCGTACTTAAACTTGCTTGACTCTAAAAATTATCTAGTTGGGAGAGTGCCACAACTCCAGAAATAAAAACAAATTGATGAGGCACACAGAATAGCCAGTGATATGCATCTAGTAGCACACAAGATATAAAACTTCCCACGCCCTGTTGTCAGCATGAAAAACATGAAAAGAAACTTAAGTAAAATAACCCAGAACACTTGCAATGTCCAAAATTTATGAACTATTTCATACTACCAGACTCTAATGGAATACAAGGCAGCAGTGCACTTGAGGTATATGTATGAAATAACCTGCTATCATTTGTTCAGGTTACTTATGTCAAGTAGAACTACAGTCCGAAGCATAAGACGGCTAAAAAATATTAAAATTAACAGGATCATTGTTTATCTTGGGGAAGGAAATACAATTGCCCTCCAAAATACTTCATTATTCAACAGAAATGATAACGCGAAAAATCACAAGGCAAGTGGGTTTACCAAGGTTTCTAAATTTGCTGGGGGGAAAAAGAGAACATATTTCATAGCCAACAAAGAAGCAACTACCAAATTCCAGTGGCTTCTGTTGCCCTTTTGCACGTTTTAATCGACTAGCTTTCTCCCCTTTCAGAAAACACTTTCATTAAAAATTAGCAGTCTTTTAGTTATCAAAATGTGTCTTTCAAAGAGAAAAATAAACATGAGAAAGGCGAGTGGGTTTAGAGCTGCCGAGAGAGAGGTTTGCAAAGCCATGAGAGGCAACATCTACAGGAGGGTACCATTAGTTTCTAGCAAATACAGAGAGAAAAAAGAGATGGAGTAAACAGAGAAAAAAAAGAAGAGAAATGTATGCTAAACCTCCCGCAGATCTGAGGGCTTCGCGTCGGTGGACTGAGAGCGGCCTCGCGTCGGTGGATTGAGGGCGGCTTCGCGTCGAATGGACTAAGGACTTCGCGATGGTGGACTTAGGGACCGAGGGCTTGGGGACTGATCTCCTCGGGAGGTCTGAGGTCGTGCTTGGCTGAGGTCGGTGGTTGGCTTCGAAGGCTGAGATCGAAGAAGACGAAGGGCTGAGGTGGTTCGGGAGGGGGCATTGATGGGGGATGGGGTTGGGGGGAACTGACTGAGGCTGAGAGACGTGCCCAGCAAACCGGTCCAGTGGTGTTAGTGAACCCGGTCCACACGTCAGGTGTGTTACGGCTGCTGCCAACAGTAGGCTGATGCGAAGATTATTTCTTTGTGAAAGGAATCCCAGCGGGACTCGATGGCAAATGTTGGATAGAATACGACTGGATCTGTATGTTGGGTACGTGGAGCAGTACCAAACACGTATCCATCCTCTCCGAGCACGGATTGAGGGACCATTCAATTCCAGAGAGGACACTCTGCTTCTCTGAAGCTATGGCATGCACGACGTCCCCAGTACTGCCACTCGCAAAACCTGATTTTATTCCTCTCTCCTCTCGGATAAAAGAGAAGATTGCATCATCTTCAATCTCTTGTTGCAGAACTCATCCCCGTCAATATTCAGTTCTTCGCAGAGTTTCCAAGTTTCATCCGATTATCTCAAATGGGTGTGTCGTACATTGTCGTTCAAACAATCAGGTTGAACGGAATAGCCTATCCAGTCAGGGAACGGCATCCAATAATGATCTCACGCTTGACGTTCAAATCCGGTAATGGGTTTCGAACCTTGTTATTTTGGAAATATTCGATTTGAATTTGTCGGTCTGGTTCGTTCTGCAGGAAACTGGTGGAAAAGAAGTTTGAAACTTTTCTGTTTGCGGGGTTTGAAATAAATGAATTAATAAACCAAATTTTTTATGAATTAGACATGTGCATACGTCTGTGCCTGTGTTTAACTATAGAAACCTTCGTTTTTTTGAAACATTAACTACAGAAACTTAAGTGCATTGCTTGTGGTAAATTTGTTGTCTTGTCCCACCTTCTGGTAAATTTGTTGACTAAGTTTTGATTAAATGGTACAACCAAGTTTAAGTTCTTTAGTGTTTTCACTCTTTCTATTTGTTTTGGTGATATTTAAAATAGCACTTGTGGCGTTATCTTAATCGACCAATCTTGCCCTTCCTAAACCGATGAATGTTACTGCAAACATGTAGCCTCTAACATCTACCACTTTCAGCCTTTACTTAATTGCTTTTTCAACAAACACTCCTCTGTAGCATTTCAGTCATTGATCTTCATTGCGAGGGGCTGTATCTTCTTAGAAAATTTGTCATTTTTTCCTCTATTGGTGATCACACAAGCTTCTTAGAAAGGGCTAAAGGGGTGCATATCTTACTTGAATCTATTGACCCATCTTATAATAATCAGCCGCGCATTTTTTTCTTTCTTCTAACAAAGAGGCAGATGCGAGGACTAAACATAAAGGACCTCACATGCACGAGGTTCTTTTTTTTTTTTTTTTTTTTTTTTTTTTCTTGTTATTTGTTATGGTACCATTAAGAAATTTGCCAACGGATCATAACTTTCTAGGATATGAATGACTTCGCCAAAGTTTAGGAACATTTTGTATGGTGTATTGATTCCTTACTGCAAACATTGAGGATCTATAGGCTCCTTGCTTCCTTAACTAGAATATTTAAACCCTTCATGATGGAGGTAATCATTCATTTTGAACGGTTACTTTCAGGAAAGTAAGTCAATAGATCCTTTATTTTTGCATCAAGACTCAGCAGGATGGCTGACAAGACCTATCAGAGGATGAGGAAGAATGCGTTTATAGTTTGCTTCGCTATGAACTCTTCATTTCCTTTGTCTTCTTTTCCCTTCATGGAAATCAGCCATCCGAGCTAGGCTTGGGGCTCAGATCTTATTTATTGGGTCCCATTTTGTATATGTTGTTCCATCCTTGAGAAACCATTCTGCAGATGAATTTCCAATCTTCAAATCTGTCAAATATATATGAATTAGATATTTAAAGACATCTGGCTCCAAATACCAACTTGGCGTTGAAACAGGACGCTGCTGAACCTAAACAATACATGTTTTTTAGCATTTTATGATTGTGAAAGAATTATTAGTATGCCTTTATTTAATATGACCTCAACATGCAATTAGTAAATTCAATATATTTTGTTTCCTTCATTATCAATGGGTAATAAAGAGTATACTTTTAATATAGAATGGATTGAAGATGGCCTAACCACTTAGGTACCTCTAGGTTGGTGCCTCTGCATAGACATAATTATGGTGGTTAATTGTCTTGTCAATAATAGTTGGTGGAAGATTTCACTTTGATAGCATAATAACCTAGGGGCCAGCAATGAGCGTAAAAATTCAAATTTCAGTGGTTCATACCAGTGAGGCTTATGTGTGGAGCCTGGTTGTGTTTGTGGCAGCCTAGTTTGATGATCCAACCCGACTGACAAGGATTCGTTGCAGTTTTTTGGTGGATTTTTTTAATGAGTTCTCACACATATATATATATATATATATACATATACACATGTTGTATTATTCCCTGTATGGCTGCCGTACTGCCGTATCGCATTTGCTTATCATCTGAAATAAAATCTTCTGCATCTCTGTGGATGTAGGCACGTTGCCAAACCATGTAAACCTTGTGTCGTGTGTGATTGATTCCACTTTTTTGTTTTACCTTTTGTCTTACCATTCCTAACAGTCAACTCTACTTGCCGATCCTTCTATAAATAATGTGGAGATCGATATGCTTACTGGGCCCCCCTTGTGGTTGTCCTTCCTAGGAAATGTGAGTCCATATAAATTACTGTAAATTGCAATGATTCACTCTACACATTTCAATTTTCTGATTCTTTTGAATTACCATTGTGTCTTTAACATGATCTTGAGTGTCTTTATATGAATACATTTTTTTTAGATCAAGTTCTATTACCTTGTTTGAATAAAAGCTTCACCATTATTTCATGTGATTGTTACACACGATGCAAGCTTTTATTTTGTATATTTTTGTTTTTATTTTTGGACGGAGTCAATTATTATATTTTTCTTAATTTGTCTTTTTGTCTTGTAGTATGTGGAACTGGAGAGGTTATTCTATTCGCTACCAGTACTCTGGGAACAGTGGCCCTGCATTAGTTTTAATTCATGGTTTTGGAGCAAACAGGTCTACATCAATCACATTTTGCTTCTCATTAGCAGCACCTAATTGATATAGGTATTGAATGCATAAATTGCTAAGTATATTCATTCTTCATATAAACTCATGTGCCGATTGCATGCATACTCTGACGCTTGAATTTTGGTTTAAACAAGGGTCAGGTGGGACAACTTCTAGGCATGATTAGGATTGAAACTGTTTTAAGTATATGGTTTGATGGTTTGTCTTTGTGACAATATATTTTGTGTTGTGAAGTTGAACAATGGATGGACCTCATTTAATTGGTAAAACTGCATTTGCCCACTCTTATTTCTGTCTATACAGCATTGCAGGGTAATTTTAGGAGAAAAAACTCAAGTTCAGAGCCTATGAAAGTGTTATAACAAAAAGAGTTATTTCATAAAGTTTTAAATCATCCAGATTGATTACAGTACTGATGGTCCCTTATGTGACTTGGTATTAGGTGTCACACCGTTCTATGCAATAATCAAATCCTCGTATCTCGTCAGTGTTGGTGTATCTTACTTCTTTGTCCTCGAAATTTCTCATGTTAATTAAACATTTACTAGTATGAGTAATATTTGTAACCCAGAATTATGAAAGTGAATTTAGTGTTTAAAAGAAACTCGGTTTTTTAATATTTATTTTTTATTTTTTGATAGCCCAATATGAAAGTGAATTCAGTGTTTAAAAGAAACTCACTTGTTTAATACTTATTTTTGATTTTTTAGTAGTCCAATCCTCTTCGTTTCATAGCACAGGATAAACCCCCTCCCCACCCTAATCACCAGAACCCAAATTTGGTCCCTTTGGTTTGGGTGCATCCATCCATATAGGGCAGTGTGGTTAACAATTAGTTTCTGGAGGATTGATGCATGTGTTGGAATTGTTGTGGGATTATGCTTGGAGAATCACTGGTATATCATTCGGGAAGGTTCTGCAATAGATTTGTAGCAATAGTCATATTTGAAGCTCACCACAGAAATGAAACATCACATTCATTTTATATTTATCTAAATTACTAGACATGATTTTTGTACTGTGTTAATGCCTATAATGAGACAACATATAGTGACTACTCAGTTTGTTAACCACTTCATCGATCATTATGGTTAAGGGATATACTCAAGCAAGGAACCAATATAATGATTGTTGAAATGTATTAACCTGACTGACATGACATCTCCGTGAACTTTCCCTCTAGCTTATTTTTAGCACTATACATACTGATGCTTATGACTCAAAACAAATGCAAGAACACATTGACACCTTCTATTTTTAAATGAGTGGAAGCCTAACCTTCTAGTTTATTTTAAGGAAAGTACTTCATCGTGGTACCCAAGAGGCTTAATTTGGAAAAGCTAGTTCTTTGAAGAGTATATTCCACCAATAGAACTTGCATAATTCTTTGAGGCTAGCCTTATATTTTTAAGCCTTTGGTCGAGTATAGCAAAGCAAAATGGATTTATGAGCATAGAAATGAGATCATAGAAGAGAATATTTAAGTATTTAATACTACTTCAAAATATGTTTTACATCAGGATTGCATACGTTAAGATTGCATCAATGTCTATCCCTGGTAAATGAGCTTAAAAGATGAACTAGAGGCGAAGCTATTATCTATTTATGATATGAACTTAGAAGGGGGAAGTAGCAGAAGCTATTATCTATTTATAATCACCGGTACACAATTTTTTCAAAGGCATATTTCAGAGTGGCCCCAGTCAACAGAAAAAGTACAGCACTAATGGTTATGCATCGAATGATCAGCCAAGAGTCTAACTTCTGAAACTCATTTACATGTCCAAGGGTCTATGAAAAGGCTCAATTCCTTTTGACGGGTTCTGGTTGCAATCTAAAAGCTTGATGGTTTATTTATTTATTTATTTTTTATTTTTGGTAGTGCTCATAATTTTCATTCTTAAATTATTTGCATATTTGGCGTGTCTGTTAGTACTTGTGACTCAATTGTGGATGGCTGCAGTGACCATTGGAGGAAAAATATTCCAGTTCTGGCAAAATCACACAGGGTATACGCGATTGATCTTATTGGTTATGGATACTCGGATAAACCAAATCCTCGTCAATTTAGTGACAACTATTATACATTTGAAACATGGGCCACCCAACTAAATGATTTTTGTAACGATGTGGTTGAGGATGAAGCATTCTTTATATGCAATTCTATTGGAGGTGAGCTCCTTTTCGATTTTCTGGCTTTAATAAATTAGTTATTGGTTATAAGCTTTGATACTTGGCTAATTTATGCATATTCTTTTTTATAAAAGCTTAAAATCCTATTATTTTTTTAGCAGCTATGCAAAATTATTTTTGTGCAATATGCAAGTGTAGAACTAATTTAAATTTCATGACTTTCTATTAAAATATAAGAACCAAAATAAATGCATTTACTTTACAACTGCTGATTATTGAGCTAGGGTCATATTGCAGCCGAGTCTTATATGTTGTAGAGATTTTTATTTCATTATATACTGGTACTCGACTTTGGGTTTAAAAGCAATGTTGCATAATGCTGCATTCTGCCATATATGTTCTGTGTTTTGCATCCTAATATGTTGTTCTTCTGAATTTATTTTTTCCCAGAAACGTCAGAAAAAATGCATAAATCATCTGACCTTTTGGGTTGATGCATGCGAACTTGGAATCAATATGGTTTACAAAGTCTCAAAAAAGGAATTTGTATTCTTCTGTCTTTGCTAATTTTAATAAGATATAGTTTCCAATCGTAAAATGCGATGTGCGCTTGTTTATATTGCTTTGCTCCCTATCTCTGTTTTTTTTTTTTTTTCTTTTCCAGTACTTGCTGCTGAGAATTTTTTTTCTAGGCATATTTATTTTTAATACATTTATCAGACAACCTGAAGGACTATCATCTTGACGTGTGAAGGATGCTTTCTTGCTTGTGCTCATTTCTTAGAACTTTGTGAGAAGATACTGCTGTAAAATATGCTGTCTTTAAAACCTTCACGTCATGTCCTGTCATGATTGGTGTTAAAAACAATAGATATAAATATTCCCATCAAAATTAGCCACCTAATTCAAACCCATTGATATATTTCTTCTCTAGTGCTATTTTCTTTGGAAACAAGCCTTAGATCTAAATTTTTTATTAAATTCAGAAAAGTAGGTTGATGATGAATTTAATAATAGTTGATGATAACGATGCATTCAATGAAATTTCTTTTTCTGGTATTTATGCAGGAGTTGTTGGTCTTCAGGCAGCGGTTATGGCACCGCAGATCTGCAAAGGCATCATCATTCTAAATATATCTCTTCGTATGCTACATATTAAGAAGCAGCCTTGGTTTGGAAGACCTTTCATCAGGTCATTCCAGAGTTTGCTGAGGTAAAGATTTGAGTAATAGCTTCTTTGATGGGCTATTATTTAAGGTTGCATCTGTAAGACTTTTAAAGATAGTCATGCTGTTGTGCCAGGAATACTGCTGTTGGAAAATATTTCTATAAAATTGTTGCTACACCGGAATCTGTGAAAAGTATTCTTTGCCAGGTATTCCGATATACAAATACTGATATTTCTAATCAAATTATTAGTGCTAATTACACGAAGGGCTAATTGAAATAATGAATTTTAATGAATTTAGCTCTAATGTGGTAGTTCAATGCCTCCAACTTCACTATAATTTTTTAAGGTTTACAATTTTACTTGGACCTGTTCGTATGTTTTGCAAGATATCACTAAGTGTGCACAAATGTCTTCAGATGTTGTTAATGGTTACCAAATTTGGCAATGCTTCCAAGTCCTCCACAAGGATAAACTATCATTTTCTTTTCCCTACATCTTTTCCTATAAAAGAACATAAAAATTCTTCCAGTAATTTTCACCATTTCGTGGGAATTTGTAACCATTCTTCTTTTTCCTTCCCTTTTCTTTCACCATATAAACTTCATTGATTCATCATCTGTAGTTCTTTATTTAAATGGAGTAATATCATAAGAAACTAGAATGCAAACCACATTCAGTGGACCTAGTTGAGTTCAAGATATTCTCTTTTGATCTGAATTTAATCTTTGAAACATTGTTGATTCAGAACCAAATCTTGTATGCATCAGATATTTTCACTTCAAGCTTGGAATAATCTATCAACCCATTGATATTTGATGCCTCAATCCGTAGTGATCAGATTGATATACATGCTTTTTTCATTCGAGCAATTATGAATTCATTATTTATTCCTTATCACAAAGTCGGGAAGTTAAAAACTCGCCCTTTTACATACAACTAAGGGCCTGTTTGGGAACACAAATGTTCTCAGATATTCTCAAACTGTTTCACTACTATTCACAGATATTCTTAATATCTAAACAAGCCCTAAGAAGCTTTTATGCATAGAGGTGGTAAAGTATATCAAGTACATGATCAGTTGGCATCTTTTTTATGCACATAAATGGATCCACTAACTCTATATACAGGAAAAGACGAAAAAAAAAGCTACAAATGTGACATACTTGACTGTGTTGTCATTGATTTATATCTGCTGCATATTTCCTGCCTAAGAAAAAGCTTCCTTCAAGAATGAACCTCAATTTTTGTAAATTTTATGGTAATTCATTTTGGAGTTGAAATTCAGGAAATGCTGTGGATTTTAAGTTAAAAGAGATGGTTTAGAGACAGAATATTTACTGGTCATTTTAGACTAACGATTGATGCCTTGATCTTAGAAAGTGCAGTAGCATACACTAGGGACTGAAATGTTGCACAATACCTATTCTAAGTTGTGTGTTTAACTGAAAAGAATGAATCCAGCCATAACTTTACTGGTGCCGATTGCTTCTGATTAAATAAGTTTCAGTGTTACCATGATACCTCCCAAGTGACGGAGGAACTGGTTAAGAAAATACTTAATCCAGGATTGGAACCTGGTGCTGCTGATGTGTTCCTTGAGTTTATTTGCTACTCAGGCGGCCCTCTTCCTGAGGAACTTCTGCCTCAAGTTAAGGTCAGTGTGTCAATTGTATTTCAGTTTGTTAATACATCCTACAAGTACAAAGTTGCGTGAGTCTTGAGAGCAAACATCCATGCCAGAAAGAAAAATGCTCAAATGTAGGACTGTATCCAAGCCAGTCTTGCAGGATCCATTGAAGTGAGACCAGCATTTGTAATGAGACTAATGATCCTACTTTTCTCTTTACAGTGTCCAGTTCTAATAGCATGGGGTGACAAGGATCCTTGGGAACCCATTGAGCTTGGTAGAAACTATGGGAATTTTGATTCTGTTGAAGACTTTGTCATCCTGCCCAATGTTGGGCACTGCCCCCAGGTATTTCTCTCTTTCTCTCTCGCTCTCTCTCTCAGATGTGCACACACACACATTGACTAACTCCCACCCACCCGCCTGCCCTCACAAACAACACATGCGGCAATGTCTTGATTTGGTGGTGTTTGTGTGGCACAATAAAGAGTATTCTACACCTGCTTTGGAGGGCTATGTATATAGTTCTATTTATATTTTGTGTGAAAAATGTTAGCTCCTGCACAGCTTGTACCATGGTAATTATGTTCGCAGTTCATGGATGATTTAATCCATCATTATAAGTTTTTAATCTGTTAGGAGGTATGCAATAAAACTGGAATGTATCCAAAGCTTTGAGGTGTAAGGGCTGTACTAGTACATCCCTTACAATGGATTCAATAAATGAACAGTAATGGACAAAAATCCATTATAATGGACTCAATAAATGAACTGGAATGTATCCAAAGTTTAGCTAGGTGGCACAAAAATCCATTATAATGGACTCAATAAATGAACAATAATTTTAACCCAAGATTTATTCATTGGCCAAATCTGGGCTAGGTAAATATTATTTTCACCATAAACAATTATCTTCTCGTTGCCTATTGTTCCTCCCGTGCAAAAATACTGTAGAAAAAATATATCCATTGTGAATATATGACCGTTGAAAAAATATGATTGTTGTAAAAAAAAAAAAAAACCATTAGAAAATTATATCTGTTAGGAATAATATGAACGTTAGAAAATAAATGTGTATTTTTTTAATAATGAATAAATATTCAAATTACAATTAGAATTAAAATAAATAAAAAGGTAAAAATCAATATTTTAATATAATAGTGATAGATTTGGAGAGTCTGTTATTTGATGTTAAAAAGTGGCTAGTTAAATTTATAAAAATGAATTCTTTAGCCAAATTTGGCTAAACTTGTTGAGTCTACTACTAATGCTCTAAGAATCTAAACAGAACTTTCTGTGCACGTGCTATTATTTCAAGCTCTAAAGCACTGATTTCTGATGTTCCATCAATGCCAAATCATTCACTAACTGTGGAGAGAAAGGGCCTTTTCCCTATCTATACTTGAATGTAATCGCTTGTTGTTTAGACTTCAACATGAAATTAATATTGTTATTGATGATAATCACTTTTGAATATGATGATTTGTTGATGGAAATGAAGGATGAAGCACCTCATCTTGTGAATCCACTTGTCAAGTCATTTGTGGCACGCCATGCTACCCCATCTGCTAGTGTCTCCACAACTATCTGATCAATGGCATGCCAGTTTGTTGCTAGCTTCCTTAGTGCGTCTGAGATGTTTATGGTTTATCCTTTGTCAAGGCACTGCTAGCCAAGTTTCGCATTCCCTTTTAATCAACACTACAGTATGTTCAAATTCAGATGTGGGTTACAGCACTTTTTTCTTCTTTTTTTTTTTTTGGGAAAGGGCTTGCAGTATGTAATTACAGATAGTTGAATCGGGTTCAAAACTTAAAAAATATACAATCTCAATCACATGCACCAAACTCAGTGGTTGGTTTATCATCCAGTCCAGCTTGTGCAGAAGTATTAAAGACGGGGCGGACTACTTAGGTGCATCTTTTTGTGATTATTAAAGACGGGGAGGTATTACAATATGAGAAAATCATGGTGTAAGGACCCCTCAATTATTGAAGTGTCAAATTTGACTGAAATGGATTAATTTTTGTGAACCACTTCTATACATAACTAATCTCTCTCTCTCTCTCTCTTTTCTAATCACTATACATAACTAATTGATAGAAAATAAAGTGCTCCAAGTCCTGTCGATTCAACACAATAAATGCACATAAATTTGTAGAGACTTTGTTTGCTGCTGTTTGACTTGCACTCTTCTGAACCAATTGGAGGCATTTATTGGGTGGGAAAATTGATTATTACAAATTATCTATCTTCTTTGCTATGTTATTTAAAATCGAACATGTGATTTACGTGATGCTTTAATCAGTCATTTTATGTCACATCATAATTGTATTTTCATTCGCATTTAGTTTGCACTCTATTTTCCAATTTGACTTTGAGGTTTTTCCCTTAATTAGAGTATTATTAATTAATTAATGTGCAAATTAATTAGATCCGAAGTTGTAGGCCGTAGATGCAACATTTTAACTTAATTTATGACATCTGACATACGTTAGGGACAATCTCATCTCACCAACAAAAAAATATTCCCATTTGGCCTCTAACGTCTTAATTCCTTTCATAGGTCAGAAAGCAAAGTCATATCTTAAAGTTAATGTTGAGTACTGTAAACATGTTCCAATAGCTAATTAAAACTAATATATTTTCTTTAATTTGTGGTTGAGAGTTCATGTAAAAAACATAAAACATGTAAAAGTAGTTATAAAATTATAAAACTAAGATAAATTTTTGAAAATGGCTTGACCATGTTCATGTTGCAAAAATAGTACCCTGGCCAGCTCACAATCAAATATGGACTAATCAACCATTGAAAACGACAGGAAAAGGGGAAGTTTTCTGTTTCCATCATTATGGTCATGATCGGATCATCGGCCTGGTGGGTTTTCTCAAAATCCATGTTTGAGCTACCAACAAATTAAAGGTGGGAACTGTTTATAAATACTCTTAATTACATATAGAAGAAGGAAGGTTTGAATGATGAGATCGATCCCGCTAACAAATTTGCATATAACAAAGCTAAAAGTGGTTAATTTGATTGTCTTGTGGTTCCTACTTGTTTATGTGGATCTCACCAATAGCTAGCAATTGACATGATTATTAATTAAGGATGATTTCTTTGGCCAGAATAAATCACTGCGGCTCCCACATCATCATCATTTCTAAAGCACGCTTGAAACCCCATTTTTATACCATATCATAATTACATCATGGCCGGATGAAGTCATGACCATCATGCATTTACTAGTGCACCAACATGCATCCCAAGAACCCTTAATTTGCACTGTTAATTTAGGTCCTTTTAACTCTTCCTTATCTTGCTCTTTATAACTAGTTTTATCTGGTTCCATTATCTCTCTGCCTGACCTGATCTAGATTTTACGAGGAAAGTTTGCATGAATCATGATTATTATCATGTTGACTAATTATTACATAAGAAATATGGAATTAATTGTACGTGTATTTGTTCATGTTAGAAGGTTTATGATCATGAGTAGTATATATGGGGAGGAAGGATTATATATGAACCCCTTATATATATGTATTAGGTCATAGCCCCAATATTAATAAAAAGTATACGTAAGAAAGGGATCGACGGATCGAGAGGCAACAATAAAAGGATTATGTTATATTATTATTAGTAAAATCCACACCCATATGGGCATATAGATGCAAATATATTATATATACCACCTCCTAAGTATTTCTTTAACAAAGTTTTTGTCGGCCAAGACGTGACTCAAACAGTAGATGTCTTTCTTTCAAAATGGAAAGCTACGTGATCATATCATCTCAAATTCCAAAGCTCACTACCTACCTACTATGTCTTTCTACTATTTATATATATATATATATATATATATATATATGGAAGATTATATTTGTCAGTGTATTTACCACATTTTGGCTCACTGAATGAGACCAACCTGGCCGGGCACCTTTTATGCAAGGAAGAAGGATTTTAGGGAAACTCTCTCTTTTTCCATTTGTTATTTTAAGCTTAAGATCAACTAGTAAAGAGTTATCAACTAGTAAAGAGCTATAGAGATGCCAAAGAAGATTAGAAAGTGGCGGGTGAAAACTAGTGTGTTACTACCTCTTTAAGTTTCCATTGTTTTGTATGAAAGCTTGGTTGAAGGGCTTAATTAAGCAAAGGGACCTGTTATCACCCAAGGAAAATTATACTCCTAACTGTTCAAGTATAACACCATTAATGTGGCAGACATTAATGGAGACAGACCACATCAGTTTGTATTTGGAAATGGAGATCTCCATATTGAGGAATCAAGCAATCACATTTAAATGAAAAAAAAACACAGAAAAATGCTTGACACTCGATCGGAGACAGACCAGTACTTTTGGCACCCAAACATTTTGGGATAAAAATGGCTAGTCTTTTTGTCCCTGGTGTGCATGTATAATATTCCTCTTAACAAGACTACTCTGCCCCCTACCAAGATTAGCGAGAGCAGTCAAAAGATTAATGAGAGCAGTACTCAAGTCAGAAAACTGACCACTAATTTGTTTGGTCTGCTGTGTCAAGACCACGACACGGTTCCTTAGATTCCAATGATTATTTCTAAAAAGGAATTTCTAGAAGAATGTGTAGGGGTATAATTAAGTTGAAAGCACCTTAATCATATTTGACAAATCTCATCACAAAAATGTCGGGTAGGAAACAAATTTAGCAGAATATTATTGCATAAAAGAAAGAAAGGATTTCGGCTTGAGATTTTTGCATGCACCAATTAAGAAAGACTTAAAAATTCTTTTTACATATTGAAGATGAAGGTACAAATGCAATCCTTACCTTTGTAGCAGGAGGAGCCTGTGAAGTAGAAAGAGGAGATGATCCAATCTCAACATAAACCTCTCGTTTCTAGCTGCCTTACCAACACATAATATGTGATCCAGTTTCTCAGTACTAGAAAAGTTTTGAAGTTGTGCTCTTGATTTTTCTAAATCACTTTCTATGGTATTGATTTTTGTAGAATTATGAAGAACAAATAGAAACGAAATTTGGCAATATAGTGACACTCTCGTGAGAGTATTTATCCTACAAGTTAGTGATGGACAAAGGGAATTGAGTGAATGAATTTGTGCACTAATAACTCCTATTTATAAGCCATCATGTACCGGTTGGCAAATGGTATAACTATTGGTAACTCAATGGTTGCCAAATGACACAACCTTAAGAAGTAACACAACCTTTTGACTAAATCAAAATGTTGTCTTTTAACACTTCACAAGTCACACACAACCTTTTGACTAAATCAAAAGGTTGTCTCTTGACACTTCCTTAACCATCACCCCCATGGAAACCATCACCATGGAGAGTGTGTCATTCCAAACGGTACACCGTTTGGTGATCATACCCCTTAGAATTACATCTCTCACTTGATCACACAAAATGGTGATGATTTAGTTGAGTATATTATCTTGATACTAATATGAGTTTTCCACTACTTAACTATCATCTGCATACTCTTGTAGATCGGCGTCAGAACATGACAAACCTCTACGTGCACACGTTTTTGTCATTATCTTATCTAACTGCACCCTTTACCTTATGTGCTCACACTGATCACATATTAGGGGTGACTTCATTTCATTAAAAAACAATTAGTGAACGGCATCAATTTTCCATGACTGAATCAATAATCAATATCCTTGTTACAATTGACGACTTTGGCCGAATACATAACACATGTATTGACATGCGCTGAATTCTCGTTACGTAATTCCCCTGGAGGCTATTTCTAAGGTTTTTCCTAATCACCTTATCAACGACTTTGCAAATTATTAACCATTTACTTGGGTAGTTAAATCACATTTTACTAAAACTTTAGTGAATAACACTGAGTGCTCGTTTGTTTTTAGAAATGAGATGAGATGACATAAGTTGAGATTAAAATTAAAAAGTTGAATAAAATATTGTTAGAATATATTTTTTAATATTATTTTTATTTTGGAATTTGAAAAAGTTAAATTGTTTATTTTATTTTGTATTGGAAGTTAGAAAATTTGTAATGATTAGATGAGATGAGATGAGATGTTTTCTGAAAACAAACGAGGCCTGAATTTTCGTTAAGTATTTCCTCTCTTGAGTCTTTCCTCAATCACCTTATCAACAACTTTACCATGATCAACCTTTTACATGGTTAATCAACCTGTACTGAAATTTTATCAAGTACTCACCTTAAGGCCATTACTGAAGTTTTTCTTGATCACCTTATCAGTGATTTTAAAAATAACCAAAATTTTCATTTGGGTATCATCATAACTCCAATTTTCTAGGCGTCCCTAGAATTTCCTAACTTATGCATGCCGACCATGAGATTATTTTACCTAGGTTTCTCTTAGTCTCATTCTAGTCACATATTCTCTGAATTTCTACAGAGATAAATCTTTGATCATCGGATCTGCTACCATCTCGGTCGAGGAAATAAAATTAACCTTGACCTTACCTCTTTCTACGATATCTAAAATATAGTGATAATGCACATCAATATCTTTTCCTTTAGAACTCTTTGTTTCACTTTTTATCAATAAGATGACAAACTGATTATCACAAAACACATTGATTGATTCTGTAAATGTACCCAAATTCAATTTTTCAACAAAATGTTTTATCCATACCGCATTACTCACTATAGTACTACAAGCAATATACTCTGTTTCTATAGTAGACTTAGCAACACAGCCTAGTTTCTTACTTAACAAAAAAACTGTTGTTCCACCAAATAAAAATATATATCCAGTTGTAGATTTTTTATCATCTATATCACTTTCAAAATCAGCATTACTATAACCAATTAATTCTAGATCATTGTTCCCAAAGCACAATTTCAAATTTTTGGTATCTTGTAAATATCTTAATATACGCTTCACTGCTTGCCAATGTTCCTTACCTAAATTTGATTGATATCTGCTTATCAATTCTACTGCATGACAAATATCTGGTCTGGTATTTGTCATTGCATACAAGAGGCTTCCCACAACTTGAGCATAGAGAACTTTAAGCATTTCACTTATTTCCTTCTCATTTTTTGGGCACATACTTTTATTTAAAGTATGACCTTTGCAAACATGCGTACTTAAAAATTTACAATTTTTCATACCAAATCTTTTAAGCATTTTTTCTAGATATTTTTCTTGATCTAAATACAATAGATTTAAATTTCTATCTCTAGAAATTCATATACCAAATATAGGCAGTTTCACCTATATTTTTCATTTTAAATTTAGATTTCAAGAATTCTTTTGTTTCATGCATCATATCTAGACAATTACCTGCCAGTAATATATCATCAACATACAATGATAATAATATTAATTTATTATCATTTTTCCATATATATATATACAATGATCTAGTGGACTCATTTCATATCTCATTTCCAAAATAGCTTGGTGAAACTTCAAGTACCACTGTCTTGAAGATTGTTTAAGTCCATACAGTGACCTCCTCAACCTGTAGACTTTCTCTTCGTCTCCTTTAATTTGGAATCCTTCAGGTTGAATCATGAAGATATCATCTTTTAATTCACTATTGAGAAAAGTTATTTTTACAGATAACTAATGTAATTCCAAATTCATCCTAGCAACAATAGACATGTTGATCATTACGGACGTGAACTTTACCACAGGTGAATACGTATCCACAAAGTCTACACCTGGTTGTTGAGTATATCATTTGGCCACTAACCTTACTTTGTACCTTTCCAAACTACCATCAATTTTAATTTTTCTTCTGAGAACCTATTTACAACTAATAACTTTTTTTATCTTTTGGAAGATATGTTAACTCACAAACTTTGTTTATTGATTATATTTCATCTTTCATGGCCTCAAGCTATTTATCTAAATCAATACTATTGATTACCTCAGAAAAATTTTCAGGATCATTTTCTAAATTTTTCAAACTGGTATTTAGTGCATAATAATCTTGAAATAATATTGATGGTCTTTCGATTCTTTTACTCCCACTGTCTCCAACATCAATACCTGAAAATTAATTTTCATCTGACTTTCTTTTATTTTTATTATTCTGTATTTGAATAATATCAGAATTTTCATTATTAGACTTTGTAGAGATATGTTGATTCTCTAAATCATTTAATAAATCTATCTGATCAACAGGAGTAATAAGGTTTGTATTTATCAAGAAAACGACATCCATACTTTCTATTAATCATTTTTCAGAATGATAAAATCTATAGTCACTTCTGTTTTCTACATATTTAATAAATCTGCATTCTCAGGTTTTACTTTTTAATTTATCCCTTAGTGGCCTTGGGATAAGTACTTATGCCTCACAACCCCACACTTTGAGCTTGCTTAAGTCTGATTTATGTCTCATCCATAACATGTAAGATGTAAGAGGTTTTGCTTTGGTTTCAACTCTATTTAATATATATATATATATATATATATATATATATATATATAACAATCGATAATGCTTCACCCAAAAAATGTGTTGGTAGATCAACATATGTCATCATCGATCGCACCATATCCAATAGAATTCTATTTCTCCTTTATGCAATACCATTCTGTTGATGTTTAAATGGCACAGTATAAATGTGTCTTATACCATTCAATTTGCAAAAATTATCCAAAACTCCAAATTCCCCTCTTCTATCACTATTCAAACTTTTAATAGACCTACCCAACTAAGTTTCTACTTCTAATTTAAATTCTTTAAATTTCTTTATTGCCTCAGAATTATTTTTGAGTAAGTAGATATGTCCATATCTTGAATAATCATCAGTGAAAGTAATAAAGTACTTCATTCCTCTATGGGTTTTAGTTTTAAAAGTTCCAAAAATAACAGAATGTATAATTTCAAGAAAATCTGTAGATTTCTAACTTTTTGAAAAATATTTACTATTCATTTTTCCTATGATACATGGTTCACATATATCAAAATTATCTAAGTTTATTTGTGGTATTAATTCACTTTTACACATTCTGATCATCTTATTTTTATTTATATGGTCTAATCTTAAATGCCATAAATATGCACAATTTTTAGACACATTCAAATAATCAGAAATAGGTATTTTATTAATATCAACATTCAATACATACATATCGTGATCTTTCATGCATTTCACTGACACATTACCCTTACTTATTATAACAATTCCAAACTTAAACTCAACTATGTAGCCTTTCTGATCTAGTATAAGCACTGATACTAAATTCCTACGAATATTAGGTACATACAACACATCACTAAGTAAAATAACAGAACCATTCACTTTAAATTTACATGTACCTTGCCCTAAGATATTGCAGTATGTGTTGTTGCTCATATACATTGTGTTCTCCTGTTTGTTTATCTTCAAGTTTAACAAACATATCTTTGTTCCTGCATATATGTCTTGTTGCTGTAGAGTCAACCCACCATGAATCTAACTCTGGTTTCACTAGCATTACTTCTGATACTGTCATCACAATTTTCTTGATTTCTTGTGCTTTTCCCTTATTAGGACATTGTGATTTGTAATACCAATTCTTTCCACACTTAAAACATTTTCCAGTAAATGGTTTACTTTATTTCTTTTAAAACCAGTTTTTTTCTTAAACTATTTGGTTTCTTGTTCTGTGTAGAACGCTTGTCTTGAGCCATCAATAAATTAGATGATTCACTATCTTTATTCCTTCTATTCATCATTTCACCTTCAAGTTCTAAAAATACTAGAAGCGATGTCACCATTATTTCATTTATATTGTGTGTTAAATAAGTAACAATGTGATTCCAAGATGAAGGAAGACTATTTAGTATAGTTGTAACTTACATTTTATCAGTTTGAGGATGACCAATATCATGTAATTCTTTTGTAATTAACTTCATTTGAAGTACATGATCGCCAATATCATAATTCACTTTCATACATGTCTGGTTATACTTATCTAATAATAACTGTATATAAGTATTTAACCTTAAACTATATTTTACTTCAACTGCATCCATAATTTCTTTAGCATTTTCATAGTCTTCAAATAGAGGAATAATGTGATCATTCCTACAATGCAAAATTATAGTTTTTGCCCATGCATTGTGTTCTTCCCATTTATCTTCACTTGAAGCGTTGCTCCCCTTTCATTTAAGCCATTTTCTACAATTTCTTATAGCTTTGGTGTTGTTAATGTATATAAAGTCTTTTCATGGGTTAGAAGAAAAGTTATATGCATTTTCTATGCCATAAAATTCCTTTCATTCAGTTTTTCTATTTTCGAAAGATCAATACTTTTCTTCAGTGTCATGAATAATAAACCTTAAAAGATTAACAATAAGAAGAATGTGGAAATAATAAATATGTACTATTTAAATACAATAGTTCAACCGTGAAAAATTAAAATTATTATAAATTTAATAGTAACAATAACCCTTGGATTTAATCCGAGGTGGCAGCCTTGAAATTCTCGTATTATATTTTAAATAAGGAGAATAATGAAAGTGACGCCCCGATCGAGAATATCCATGACTTTTCCTTGATGTTTCACCACTTTCAAAGAATTTCTGGCGATAATTTCGACCAACAGGTGCTTTGTAATGTTTTGGTATGAAATTTGGAGTACAACGACTTTTGAACGGACCAAATCGAGCTTGAAATGATCTCTTATAGCCTGAAAAAACAAATCTGTCACGAACTAGTTCAGAAAATCGAGTAAACCGGTTCAACTAGTTCATACCGAGTTCAGGTGAATATCGACGATCAGCAGCTCAATTAAAGGCTCGACTAAAAAATCGGCTTATGGCTCAGCTTGGAGAAGATAGAACGGCACCGTTTGGAGGTAGGTGTTGTGCTTGTTCTTTGCCGAAAACGATGTTGTCGATTTTCTTCTTGGGTTGAACGAAAATGTCGTTTAGCCTAGATGGAATTTGAATCTCTTGATCGTTGGACAAAATGACGTTGTCGTTTGGCGAACTCAGATTTTGAATCTGATGACTATTGGACGAAACGGTACAGGGTCTTCTTCTTCCTCGCGTTGGGAGTTTTTAGAAACTGTGAAACTCTTGTCTTAACTTCTGTCCAACCAGATGGTGACCAGCATTGAGGATTCCAACATGCTCCCGAGATCCATGAAGTCTGATGGCGGTGAGGGGCTTTGGCGACCGGCCGAAACAGTGACAGTGTTGAAAATGGACTAGGTAATTCATTGTTTCTTTTTGTAAAATAATGCCAATAATTTTCTTCAAAATAATAACAACTTACAAGATTTTAAAAATTTTCAATGTACTCTAGTCCCCCCACAGTGATTTGAAAAAGCTTCTCTCTTATATTTTCAAGCCTTCAAAATGATTATAATATGGAAGTGTGGTTGCCAAACCAAGCACTCCCGTGAGGGTATTTATCCTACAAGTTGGTGATGGGTAAAGAGAATTGAGTGAATAAATTTGTGCACCAATGACCCCTATTTATAGGCCAATCATGTACCGGTTGGCAAATGACACAACCATTGGTAACTTAATGGTTGGCAAATGACAACTTTAAGAAGTGACACAACCTTTTGACTAAATCAAAAGGTTGTATCTTTTAACACTTCCTTAACCATCACCTCCCATGAGAACCATCATCATGGAGATGGTGTCATTCCAAGTGATACACCGTTTGGTGATCACATCCCTTAGAATTATAATTTTATCTTCTATGGACACATTGTTATCCCTAAGTTGGTCAGCTAGATTTTGGGTTTCATTCAATCGGACCTCTCTCTCTCTCTCTCTCTCTCTCTCTCTCTCTCTCTCTCTCTCTCCCCTTCCTTTTTCACATGCATTCAACTTCTTAAGGTGTGATTTATTGGAGATTTTTTTCAGGTTTTCATAAGCCTATCGAAGGCCATCATCATTGCCAGAGTCATCTTGGGATAATTCTAGCATGATCAGATGTCACAATACTATTTTCTACTGAAGTTATAAAGGCCATAAATTTTTAATTTCATCAATTGAAGAATCATTGTTAAAGTCACTAGAATCTGATTCAATGTGACTCAACTTAGCATTCATGACTTTTCCTTATGATATATATAATATATATATTTGGACAGTTGGATCTAATTTCCCATAACCATTATATCTAGGCCTTGGAGATTTTTTTTATTGGCATCCCTAGAGTCTTTAACTTTTTTTTCTCTTTTGTTTCTGTTAAGGAATCCTAGTAAAATCAAAGATTGAGATGTGTATGAGATTTAAGCTTAGGAGAAATTATTCACAAACCGCCATTCTTCATGCTCAGTGTGGGGGTGGATGGGTTGCCATGCATATCGACAACCCTTGAGTGTCAAGGAGGGAATAGCTAGCGATGGTGGACTTTATTTATAAGAAGTCATGTTATATCCATACCGAATGATCATGCAAAAAGAAGGAAAGAATGGGAATGCTGATATCGTGTTTCGCAGCCCGAGCAGTACCACGGTAGCCAAACTCTCAAGACTTGCAGCTAAGAAGAAGAATGGGCTCTGGTGACGTCCGAGGTCACTCCAATGCCAAAGTCAATAGAGAATATTTGAGTGACAAAGAAAGCTAAAGTGATTCAAGTAGAAGAAGAGTTCTGAGAGCCTTCCCCTGGGAGGGATGTCTGTATTTATACCTGGCTTAGACTCGACTGCCGAGGGAGATCGTGGGGTGTTAAGTCGTGCTTGGGTCAGACTTGCCACCACCCTCCTACTATGGCAGTATGTCAGGTTGTGGTTGTGTCGTCCTACGGCACCTTTGGCAACACATTGTTGCGTGTTGGGCTTCCTGACATGCATTGAATATGGCGTGTCTCTGGCCTGGCGTGCCCATGATCGGACACGCCCAGCCATCTGTACCCTGCTGCAGTTGTCCGCTACGTACCCTATTGCAAGGTTTGCCAGCCCTCTGAGATCCGAGGCGATCGGTGCCTTATGGTGGGCTTCTCGACCTGGCCGAGCCCCATGCCAAGGCTGTCCAGATGGGCGGACAAGTTGTGGGCTCAGCACACAGCTTCTTGGGCTCCTGGCCTGCTTTGGGTTTTCGGTTGAGGGGCTTGGAGCCTCCGCAACTCAATCTCTTTGGGCTTGGGCCTCTCTCCAGAGGGGCACCTCGCAGGACACGAATGTTAAGAGAGGGTACAGGCTAAGAATTATATTGAACTAGTCAATAATGGAAAAGTGGCCTTCACGAGATTCTCTTCAAAGGATCATGGAAAAGTGGCAGTTGAAGAAAAGATGTTCCCGAGCTTCATATTCAGAATTTCATGAGCATGGATGTGACTGGTACGGGCTAGATATGTAAGTCAATTGTGACTAATCCTTTTTAGGTTTCATGCATGCAGATCAGGTAGGCGGCACATCTATTCCTAATGATTGATCGATGAATCTGATATGGGAGCCAAATTGATGATGACATTAGAGAGTTTTAGTCATGAGAGATCAGGCCGACCGTTACATTTCATATTAGATGGGAAGGTATAATGCAGGCTGGACTCTATTATTGATTACTTTGAGCCTCAATCGAGACTGATCTTTTTGTGTTTATCGTGTACAGATGAGCCCCACTTGTATTATTTACGAATGCAGCACTACAAGCTGGAGAGTACTAGTTTGACAGATATCACTTGTATTAATAACCAAGCGGATTGCTAATTCATGGGATCGATACAGAGCTTCATCAATGGGCAGTGATGAATTTGAGAACCAAAATTAAGTAATCAAAGCTGCAGCCTGGTCTGCCTATACATATTACATATTTTTATACATATATATATATATATCTACGTAGCTTGTATGGATTGGAACACTAGATTCTGTATTTATAATACAATTGGGGTCACTGTGGAAATGAGGTGTCCTTGAGCTATTTAGAATAATGTGAAGGAGAAATTGCATTAATCCGTGGCTATTCTAAGCCATTGAAAAATCAGTGCATGTAAGGCCTGGTTATTTGTTGAAAATGGGATTTAACCTTGTCAGTATTTTCCAATTAACTCGATCTTTGTAATTTAAGTAATGGTGTTTGTCGTTTTGTTTCTGCTTAATTGTAAAAGTTGTAAGGTACTGATCTTTCTATATATACTTATTGTGCCCTGATCTTAAATTCAATCATTATTTAAAAAACATTTTTCATGTTGTTCTGGCACCTCAATCGGAGTGCATAGCTTGCTGGGACAATAATATGACAGCACTACTCATAAATAAAAAATTATTCCCTGTGGGGAAGTGAACTTTTTTGATACAAACTAACCACCAAACGCAAACATGCACCTAATTGGATATAATTTCCAGATCCAAGGAGAAGATGATCATCAGAAACCTCCCGGCCCTGTATCACAAGCAGGTGAACAGTGGATATTATTGGTGCACCCACCAAAACAAATCTGAGATAGAAAACAAAGGTGGAAAAGAAAGTGAGAATCCCCTTGGACTCGAAAACTTGCATTATTTTCATTCATATGGGCCATGAAAATGATCTCTCACGTGTCAAGCACGTCCTACGAGCACGTCCTACGAATATAGTACTCGATCATATACTATTATGACGGTCACATATAATATAAAATAAAGTGTAGACTTATGAGGGGACTTGGTTGTATAGTGAATATTTCAGCTGTAGTCTTTTGGGTTCAAGAGAAAATGGGTAAGTTTCAAAGGGTCTGTGTCTTTTGTGGAAGTAATTCAGGGAACAGAAAGATCTTCAGTGATTCAGCTCTTGATCTTGGAAGGGAACTGGTCAGTACTCTCTGTCTCTGTCTCTATCTCTCTCTCCCTCTCTCTCTCACATGATACACTAGTCATGAACAGTACCTATATCCGGGTTTCAAACATTCTTTTAAGGGTTTTAAAAAGGTGTTTTGCTGCAGGCGGAGAGGAAGATGGATTTGGTGTATGGAGGAGGGAGTGTTGGGCTGATGGGATTGGTTTCTCAAACAGCTTTTGATGGTGGATGTCATGTGCTAGGGTAAGAGATTAAATGGGGAAGCATATAAACATAAGATCACTTGGCTTTTTCAGTGTTTAACAACGTAGAATACATAAATATAATATATATGTTCTTGGGTGTAGCTTTTCCTTTTTGATGATTTATTGGGTTTAATTTAATGTATGTTCCAAGTCTCTTTCTGGTGCATATATTTCCATATATATAGACCAAAAAAATTGGGACTAATTCATGTTGTCATTTCGTCTTTATTATAACTGATCATGATCTTTTTCCGTTTCATGGTTAGAGTTATCCCAACTGCACTTATTCCTGTTGAGGTATGAAGATCTCTCTCTCTCTCTCTCTCTCTCTCTCTCTCTCTCTCTCTCTCTCTCTCTCTCTCTTGTGGATGTGACTAGTACTACTTATGAATTGTTCTCAGATATCTGGCCATGCAGTGGGAGAAGTGTTGATTGTATCAGATATGCACGAAAGGAAGGCTGAAATGGCTCGTCAAGCTGATGCTTTTGTCGCTCTTCCTGGTATATATATGCAGATATATGTGAATTTTGAGATCGAAATAAGACTTTCATTAATTAATTTGTTAGATATTGATCGATGCAAGTTTTTCCCCCTTAACCCTTTCTCTCTGTTATATAAATATGCAGGAGGATATGGAACCATGGAAGAGTTGCTTGAGATGATAACATGGTCTCAGCTTGGAATACATAACAAACCAGTAAGTTAAATTGCCTTTTTGCTCCTCATCATGACATATATGAACGTTTATATATATAGAAATTAAGCACTAATTCAATTTAATTTGGGGCATTTACAGTAGTAATTCCCAAAGTTTCCTTATCATGATATATATATATATATATATATATAGAGAGAGAGAGAGAGAGAGAGAGCATGGGTCATCATGTTAATTAGGCCTGCATATTATATATATCCTTCAAAAGGAAAATGGCCACAATTATGACGCACAAAATTAACCTGGCCTATATATATATATATATATATATATATATAAAATATATATAATATTATTCCCTGATCAACTCCAAGAAAGATCAAAAGGGCAGCTTTGACATTGTATTGACTTGAGGAATCTTCCTCGATCGCTAGCTGCACACACACACACACACACATATATATATATATATATGTAATATATATGCTCATCCAATTAATTATATATTTTCAAAGCTAAGTTTCTTTTGAAGTTATATACACATGATCGATCTTGATCTCATGCATGATACATGAAGGATGATCAAGTTGACTTGGTGATCGTTTATTAAAATTAAAGAATAAATTAAGGCATATATATAGTACTTCACATGACATGACATGGCGATGGAGTATTATTAATTTGGTGTTCATAAACTTATAAAGATGCAACTAATTGAAGGTAGAATTACATTTAAAAATAGAACATATATATTAAATAGAAGCATATTGTATGTATTAATTGTCGAGAAAAATATTATAGTTAGTTTAAGCAATTAAACACTGTTTGTAGTCCTTTTCGTTTTCATTATTATTTATTTCCTTCTTTTACACCACTTTTTCTGACCGGCGTCTATTGTGGGAAATAAAGAGTAATTATTGATCGATAACATGCAGTAATTGGGTCATGAGATCAGCCACTGTATTTTTGGGTTCGATTGATCATCATGTCCTAGCCTTAATTCATTATTCTTATCTTCCATATATATATATATATATATATATGTATATATCTTCTCTGTGAGTTGAATCCCTTAACATCTTAACTAATTAAGTCGTGACTCGTGATGAGTACTCGACTTGATCACCATGTATTGGTAGCTGCTTCCAATTCAAGTTACTATATATATATATATATATATATATATATATATATATATATATATTATATATAGGAACTGAAAGTAAGATGGTTTAGGCTTCATTTTTAATTTGTTTAAAAAAATGTTTGATCCAAGGAATAATTAATCAGATAGAATTAACACTGGATCATGCATGGAACTCCTCACCATTACCGGAAGTTCCAGGTAGCAGCAATATGCCTGAGGATGGGGATGTTGATGAGATTGAGGACCTCAGGTTGATCAATTCTGATAGCTTTTAAGAGAGAGGTCTTTTAAGTTTAAGAGCACTTGGCTAGCTAGCTCACTAAATAAATGGAAGAGTCTGGAAATTAACCAGTATAGTATATAGCTTCTAATTCTTCTCCCTAATCCCAATAATTAAAGAGTAATATTACATGTAATCGTAGAGTACGTAAATGCGGTGCAATTGTTTTGAAAAAGAATGAGATTTATTATTAAAAAATTAATTTTTTTTATGTAAATCCCGTATATATTTATTTTTTTTAAAATGATTATATAGCACTTACATACTCACGACTACAACTTTCATTTCTCATAATTAAAAGTAATAATATCTTGACGACCAGCTCATCGAGGAAGCAATTAAAGTAAACCGTGGGGTTTGAATGCCTTAAACCCGTACGTGTATGGCTGTATGTGGTTATTAGCCACATCTGGCCCTCGAGCTTGACAGCTGTCCAAATATGACAGCGATGGCAATGAATCAGACTTAACACCCATTTTAGGCCCTTAATTAGCCTAATCTTTTCTTTGAAAAAAGTAGTTTATACAGTGTCACAGCAATCGCTCTCATTCAATGAAAATGTGTTCCAAGTTTAAATAAGAGAAAGTTCGAAAGTACACATCAAAATTGAAGTCGGTGAGATTGAAGCCAATGAATGAGCACGATCATCAGCATGCATGCATGTTTCAGTAAAAAAAAGAAGCCTTGACTTTAATGCAATGCATTCCGGCCAGTTGTCACCTACTAAGCTCAGAACTTTCATATATATATATATATATATATTTCCTTATTATTTCTTAAAACACAAAGCTCAAAAAGTTGTACTATTAAGGCCGTCATCACACTCAAGCATAATTTGGCTGCAAACACAGGTGGGTCTCTTGAATATAGATGGCTATTATGATTGCTTGCTTGGATTGTTTGACAAAGGGGTGGAAGAAGGATTTATTGATCCGTCTGCCAGGAACATTATCATTTCCGCAAAGACTGCTCGAGAGCTGATACAGAGGATGGAGGTACATATATATATACAATTTCCTTCTACATTAACCACATAAAAAGCACAGAAAATCTCACACTTGGTGAAAATTGCAAAACTATGTTCAATCAGGAAATAGTCGACCAAAAAAGTTAAATAAACAGATGGACAAATTTGAGTGAAGTGTTGAATTCTCCTGTGAGAATAGGACATATTATGAGGGTAGGCTAACTGGGCACATTAGTTATTTAGTTTCTAGGAGTCCTGTACTCTAACTGAGCATGGCAGAAACCTTGGTCAACTTCAAAGCTTCAGGGATGTCAAAGGTCCCAGCACGCTAATTTTATATGATTACAGAATGCTTTACTTCGAATAGAGTTTTTCCACGTTCCAAAATCAAACCAAGAAGTTAAGCAGGCAAAGACTTTCGATGAAAACGTGAATAAAAACCATGGCACTGGCATTTTAACTAGCAGTGATATAATCCCTGAAGTCATTTATCATTTGTCTTATGTAACTAACTTGTTGCTTGTGGATATGTTTCTGTAGGAATACATACCTGTGCATGATCAAGTGGCAACAAGACAAAGTTGGAACATAGAAGAAAATCACAATGTAAGTTTGTAGCTGTATACCCTTCTTTTGCCCTCCAGGAGGGGAAGGGGAAGTGCTTATTGTAATAACATTTTCCTAAAAGGCAGTTGAAATCTTATGTGCAAGCAGATAATATAATAAGAATGTGAGAGAGAGAGAGAGAGAGAGAGAGAGAGAGAGAGACAAAAAAATAAAAAAAGATATTCCAAATGGACAAGGGCACTAATTCTCTGAAGAAACCCTTTCGCTGATTGTGTTTCTTCGATTGACTTCACAAATTGAATGCTTATAGCTACTTGAAAGGAATAATACGACTATAGATTTCGCAAGGCATGAAGGCTGTGAGTGTTAATTTATGGATTCTCATGTTGCTCAGTTAATTATGTATCTAATTTCTATCACCAAAAAGATAAATATAAAAAAATCGTATAAGGATCAACCAAAGATTGTTCAGTACTCAGTAGACACCAAAATAAATTGATATATAAAAACAAGTACAGGAATTGTAATCACAAGCCAAAAGGGCAAAGCTACCCTGCTTCCCATTACATGGGCAAAAAGAAAAAACACCTGAATCTTCCAATAGCATCTTGTCAAAGAGGTAAATTCCAAGTGCATGCTATAAGGAAAAAAAAGCTTTCATTGACCAGCAGAAATATCATTTACACAGCTTTCTTTTCCTCTTTGTTCTTCTTCTTCTTCTTCTTCTCTTCCCTTTACATGATAAACTTAGTTCTCCTCCCATATGGGTAAATAACAAATGAGGAAGTCTTTTGTGAAGCTTCTGGGTCCGGGGTAGTCATTAAACAATACAGATATGAGCTAGTCATAAAGAATGATCGTCAAAGCAATAAAGGAACATATGAACAAAAAGAACAAACCAGAATTGACTCAAAGAATCAAAACATTAGGAGATAACCCAGCCCGTTCAGCACGTATTGACTCCATCCTTGCAATCTGTTGTCAAATTATAGAACGTTTCCACCCGTGTCTTTGCCCTATAAAGGACCTCAGTATCCACGGCAACTCTCATGTAACCATCAAACTCAACAGGTCGTCCATTATTTAGAAGCATTGTCTCATTGTACCATTCACTTGCATTGCCCCACAATTCTTTGTAATCATCGAGCAAATGTACCTTGTACTGAGATCTCAATTTATCAAAGTAATTGTAAAATGGCTCATTTGTGGCTATATACAGATTCCTCCATGGCTGAATCATACTTTTAAGCTTCATAAACAGGGCATCAGGGGATGTATCAGAATCTAGATGAGGCCAAAGCTCTTTATTCTGTGCCTTCTTCCCTCGGACCACGTGGACAGCATCAAAATCCCAGTCCATTCGTCCACTGATTTCTGAAACAAGATTCATCAATCTCTTTGATTTCCAAAGAGCGTGCCATGGCCTCTGGATGTACTTGGCAGCTTGCCCTTCACATACTCTATACCAATAGTTCTCCGGCTCCGGAGCATCAAACTGCCTCCATATAACTGTGTTCTTATCTTTCTTAAGTTGCATCGGCGTCACCTTGTAACTCACAACCTTCCTAGTAGGAACTTTCCTTTTATGGCTCCGACGCCATTTCTTCCAACCCATCAAAAACTCGCCCTCCTCCACAATCGATGTCACCTCCTCAAGATGCTCAAAGTCAAAATAATACCGAAAATCCTTTCCCTCCTCATCTTTATTACTTGGATTATATGCTGCTTCCAAGCATATACTCAAATCCATCACGAACGTCCTATTTAAAAACATAGCCTCCCCTAAACCACACAAGAAACTCCAAAGGTAATGATTCATTCCCTTACAATAATCTCCTCCGCGGGAATAATACAAGTACCTCCCCTTGTTGAAATTCATCAATGATCCCAGACTTGGGATTGTGTCATTGATCTCCTCATCCCGGACTGGTGGGGGCACAATCTTAGCTTTATTTCCACTGCCCCTCCTCGTACCATTTCTGATTCTACTCCTAGGCTGCCGGGCATTAACACCAGAATGCCATGCACCAGCCTGCACCACTTTATACGTACAATTCTCTCCAATTCCAAACTTGAACCTCCTAAAATCCCTATACTTCCTCCATGACTTCTCTTTCTTATTCCTAAACCTCCATGCCACATCGCACTCATCCGGTTTTGACCCGTTAGCTGTCATCTGATACTTCAAGAACACAATGGACTTAAAGACCCGTAAATTGAACTTCTCAACGGCAATCAGAACTCGTGGGTCCGAACAATTCACAACCTGCTTGAACTCGTCGCAAGCCAATTGAAATTCCGGGGTTGAATTGGCAATCTTCTCTTCGGCTTTCTCGATCACAGCCTCGGTAATTGGCTTGCTTTCAGGTGGCATGGCACGCTCCACAGGAAAATCTTCCCCAGTTTTGAGGATAGAATTGTCACTTTGGAAGGTGGCGTTTTCAGATTGGGTGAATAGCTTGGTCAGGGCCGGAGCCGACTCAAGCCATGGGTCTGGGGGTTGGTAGGTGATGGCAATCACGGTGAACACGAGCACCGAGAATACAAACACTGAGAAACACACATTGCTTATCAATTTGATTAGGTTCTGTCCTATGGGCTCAGTGCTTGGATTCGACTCTTTCATGGGTTTGTCCTGAAAGCTGTGATCTTGCAAGAAAAACCCAAACACCCGAACCCCAAATATTAAAATTTTTCCTTTCAGCTAACAAACAGGTCGTGAAATCAGTGCAGAAGAACAAGTGGGTTTATCAAAGGAAATGAAAGGGAATTAGGATTCAAAAGAAAAAAAGAAACTAAGAAAGCAAGTAGAAAGAATTGCACTTACAGTTGAAAACGGGAGATGTGGAATGGGTGTTAGTGCAGAGAAGTGTTTGAGAGCGTGTTTTGAGGCTTTAGCCATAAGCAAGCGAAAAGCCGAAAGTCGTGGGTGGGTGAGGCCCTGAGGGAGGAGGGGTGTTGTTGGATTGTCCTCGTCTGGTGAACCTCTTTACTCTTTGGTGGTTCAGCAGGAGCACTCTCCACGTCAGCATTATTATTATTATTATTATTTCATTATTATTAAGAAATTGATTTAAGGTCTGGTTTGTATTCGCAATTCATCTCAATTAATTTTAACTCATCTCAACTCATCTCACTATTATTTATTACTATTTATCAATTTTAACTCATGAATCTCACTACTATCCACAACACATCTCAACTCATTTCAACTCATCTTTAAATCCAAACGACACATTATAGATAAACAATCTTACTTTTTAAGAGTACTAGTAGTGTCTTCAATAAAGTTAAATTTTAGTCAAAGAATAGCTAAGAGCATTGGCAATGGACTAGTCAAATGTCAATGCAAGTCCAAACTTTAGCTAGATGTGAGGAAAAGCTTTCACATTAGACTAGCCAATGGTTCAAAGCTTAAAACTTAAGCTACAGTAAATCTTAAGTCCTCTCCAAACATGACTAGCTACTATTCACAATGAAAATTAATATTTTATTATTTCATCACTTCCCTCTCTCTTTGAATGGTAAAACATGCATGGCATGCACTAGTAAAATTTTTTATTTATTCTACTGATTGTGAATATTGATAGAGTAGGAACATTATTTCTACAAAGTATGAAGATCTAGGAAATATATGAATTATATTTATAAAAATAAAAATAAAAAAAATAAAAAATATTATATTATATTATTATTTTAACTTTAAGATATCTAGTCTAATATAGACTTATTTAGTCAAAAATTGATACTATAGTTAAAAATTAAGATTCTAACTAAATTTTAGATTTGGCAGCTATTGCCTATGCTCTTGGTGTATAATAAATACGTTGTAATAGACTCAATAAATGAACTGTATTTATAGCTAAAGATTAATTTACTGGCTAAATCGGGCTGGCTAAATATTATTTTATGACTAAAAATTTCCTTCCCGCTATTTCTACTCCCACGCTGCTACATGCTGCTTCTCTCACACACACAAGCAACTTACATACGTAGACATATGTTAGGGAATGTTACATTTTTTGAAACTCGGTCTGACTGTATTCTAACAATATACAATATATTTACAATTAATAAAAAATTAGAGGTTCGGGAAAGCTTGGTGATGTAGCGTCTGGATATGTATTTGTATGTAGTTATTGATAATGCAATTGGGTGAATTTCGTGTACTGGCTTTATTTTTTTCATTTTTATTCTAAGGTAAAAGTAGTTCTGGATTATGAACGTTAGAAAATTAATGTATAACTTTTTAATAATGAATAAATATTTAAATTATAATTAAAATTAAAATAAATTAATATTTTAATAGAATTGTGATAGATTTGTTGAGTTTATTATTTAGTGTTGTAAGAAAGGGTCACCCATAGTGGGCACCCCTTCACCTTCTCTTGGAGGTTATGAAGTGGCTCTTAAGCCACTTCATGAAGCTTGATGGCTGGCTCTTAATGGCCAGCAAGGGAGTTACACTAGAAAGGCTATTTACATAGTCTCTCCTCCTTTTTGGAAAAAACACTTGGATAATCAAGAACGATCTCTCTCTCAAATGGTTCTCTCTAGTCACGGTATCTAGGCTGTGGAACGTGTGAGTGTTATTCTGGTATTATCACATAGCACACTCTACCATCGACGTGAAGATTGTATACAAATAACGACATTGGAGAATCCGTAGAACAACCGCACTAGATCTGAAATATTTCCTATGAGGTAATATCGCTTCCACTGTGCATTCTAATCTAGTTTTTTCTAACATTGGTATCAGAGCCAGATCGGTTGTTCCCGTTTTGTTTTTTGATGTGCATGTTGTATTTCATTTACGAGAAAATTTTTTTATGCACGATGATTTGTAAACATTGTTGCCGACGAGTTGGTCGTTACGGTGGTAGTGCCGCTGCACAAGCAATGATTGTGACCCACACAAAGCGGAGCACGACCTTGGTGTGGCTGTTCACATGCGGCATTGCAACCACCGTGATGTGTCACGCACCTGATGGTGTTTATACACCTCGGTGCTGCGTCCACCAAAGGGTTGGTTGCACCCACATGACATGCATCCAAGGGTGCTGCAACCGTGCACCTCCAAGCGGTGCCGCAAACGTGGACTGAAAATATACATACACAAAGCCGCGGCCAGCGACTGCTTCACATGGAAGCGTTGCGTACGCCCAGGTGCGACGTGCACGACCTGGAGCTGCTTGCCCTTTAGTGCATTACGCACTTGAGGTGCGGTGGCACCTGGTACTGATGCAGCATGCCAAAGCGTGGAGGTTTGTCGTGCTGCAATGGTGCACTGCGCACCTAAGAGCGCGCACGGTTTCGGTCCCACCGCTGTGCACATCTAGCTGCAGCGCTACCAGGGGCCCAGCGGCAAGTGGCAAAGCTGCAGGAAGTGCCCACGACGGCTTCAACCAAAGCACCTGGCTGGTGCGGTATGCTTTGCCGCACCCAGAGCCGCATGCAACGGCGATGTAGCAACCTATGCAGAAGCTGCATGCTACGCCGGGTGGGGCAGCGCCGCCATCGCTTTCTGTTGCCGCTAGGAGCTGTGCGCACCAGGTGCTGTGCACACCAGGGGTAGCGCGCACCAGGTGCGGTGGGCACCAATGAGCGGCGGGAGCCCTGGCACAGTGGCTGAAAGCTTGAAAGGGTGGCGGTGGCGGTTACATGCTATTTTTTTTCTTCCGTTAAGTTACTCTGTAACCGTTGGGGAGGAGGAAGAAGAACAGTGAATTTTTTTTTTTGTTTATGTTTCATCTATACGGGATGGAGGCTACAAGGTGAAATGGGTTGCGGGCTGTAAAACAAATGGGTTGTTTTTTAATAAATAAAGATTTTCGGCCTGGCCCTTATATATTTTTTTTCAGCAAAACAAAAACAGTTTTAGTTATCAGTTTTAGGCTTATACTGCTTTTGGGCCATTTTTTTTTTTTTTTTAAATCCGGTCTATATCATATCCTGTTAAGAGTGCTTGTGGATTGAGTTGTGAGCCCAGCAGGCACAAGCACGCTTTGCAGTTAGGCGCCCAAGGGTGTGCGGCCCATTGGCTGTCTAAGAACAGTGACTTTTGACAAAATGCTTGGGTGGTGTTTTGAACCCAAGACCTCACACACAAGGGCTATAAGCTCCACCATTGAGCTAGAACTTATTGTTAGTGTGTGCTGATTTTATTTACTAATTCATAATTGTGGCATAAATTTTTTTTTTTTAAATATATTTTTTGCATGTGCTTGTTAAATACATGCATGTCATAATATTATGATGTCATATTTTATCACATTTGTTAGGCTTTTTATTTTATGTTATAAATTGCCTGGATTATTATTTTTTTTTTGTAAATAATAATTATTTGGATGAAATGTGATGTGATTATTTTTCATACATGTATTGTGATTGCATGTAATTGTGAGCTTAATTTATCACTTATATTGTTAGACTATTTTTTAGAATTGTCTTCAGTTTTTTAGAATGTGAAAAATTAGAGATTAAGTAGCCCGAGTTTGATTAATCCATGCTTCTGATTGGCTCAAATGAATTTTTTCGATCTGAGAAGAAATTTTTTTTCATGTGACTAACTCAGTAGATTGCTTATCCTAGTGGGAGTATGGTTGAAATTGATTTGGAATTAATCTCCTATACGATATAAATTTGCGCAAAAATTAAATTAGAAATTAATAATTAGACATTGAGGCGCAAGAGATGATTAGGAAGCTTAGCGAATTTTCGATCTTGCGACGTGTATTAATTATTTTTGTTCTAACTTAGATTAACGCGGCAAATTTTATAGATGTGTGTGCAATAAGATGCGCATAATTTAGTAACTTTGAGATAACCAAGAATAAAGCCTAGAGATTATATATGCGATTTAATTGTCATATTAATCTCCTCCATGAGCAGTAGTTAGAAACGAATGAAAATTATTTTGAGTGTCAGATAGTCTTAGACCATCATTATTGTGAAACCTCTAAAATATCTAGAATAAAATTGGAAGTGCGCATGGGACGCATGCACTACAATTTTTATAGAAGTTGATGGGATCAACTATCATATAGAGCTAAATCACTATTTTGCCTTTAAGAATCTTGTGGGTAATAGTAGAAATTGCGTGTTGTTTTTGTAATGCAAAGATTAATTGCTCCTATATTTTGAGGTTGAGCATTATAATCTTAAAGCAACTTAAATTACTCACAGATAAGAACATATTCTCTAAAACTTGCTAGTATGTCTAGCGAATAAGGATATTAAAATCCGAGTGTGCAACTGTGTTGAGGACATTCTTAATTGGCACATTCATTGTTTAAAATTTTTATCAATGCACCTTATATGGTATTAGCACTAGTAATCTTGCTCAAGTTTTATTTCTCTCTAGCGAGAACAGATATGTTCTTATAGATATATAAACTTTTGAGCACCCATTGAGAGTAATACCAATCACCTTGGAGGTTTGCATGGCAACTGTGGCAAAAGTTTAAATAATTAGGTATGACTTATCTAAATCTAAACTAAAAATTTTGCTCGTGGTTGCACTGATGCAAGATAGGTTTTAGGCTAAGATAATTTCTCGCAAAGCCTTTTTTCTTTTCTCTCCTATAGTGGATTGGAGAATATGAAAAATATTGAGTATGCAAGAAATAAGGATATATCGCTAGTTAGCGGCTAAAATTCACATACTGCACTTGTTGCACAAAACGATACTTTTATTAGCGCTTTTTTAATGCGATATTAGTGAAGTCTATACCTAATTTGATTTAAGACTTATTGAAAGTAGTGGTGTTAGTGAAAATTTCTAGAGGTTTAGAAGTTGGATGGTCACTCATTGACTCAGTAGTATTATTTCTCAGGTAGAGAAATGATATACTAAAATATGTCATAGAGGCATAGGATGATGGGTGTGAAGCTTGAGAAATTGAAAATTTTCTTGCTAATGAGATCCCTCTCCTTGGTTTAGTAGAGTCAAAGAGAAAAGGCAATATGAGCATTTTTTATGTGAAAGTTCCTATACATGCACACTAAGGACTTTGATAATAAATATGTTGTTTCATCATATAAATGCGATCCAATTTTTTTTTTTTGGAAAATATATTTTTCAATTAAATTTTTTTTTTCGAAATCACAATCGTATGAGTTATATGATGAGAATAATTATCTCGCAGTTTATTGACTTGCTGAGAATGGTGTTATAAATGAATTATGGCGCAAAGCAGTTGTTACATCACACTTGGGTTGATGTAGTATGGGGTTGCAACTTTAATTCTGATTTGTCGTCCTTAGATTGAGTTTATTCGCTTTTGAGAAAGGCTGAGTGACTATTTTGTGTAAACGTGAATTCTATTAAAAATCGAGAGGATCTAAGCTTCATCATTTTTTGGTTGAGTCAAGAGAATTACTCGTATTTTCGGTGAGGGTGGGGAATTGTGGATTTTTGTAACACTTATTTTTGGAAAGAACGTTTTCATCACGTTTCATTCCACATTACCTTAACCTTAATATTTTCAAAATTCTTTTTATATAAGATTGCTGAAAATAGTGGGAGTAATTCAACAACTAGTGGGAGTATACCTTTGAGTTAAGATGTACCATTAGTGATAGTGACTCCTAAAAGTTATAGAATATAAGGATCCTCATAAATAGCGTGGTAGCTTTATATCAATATTCTCTCATCGTTTAGAGACTAGAAGAAAATATTTGTAATATGACTCTGCTAAAGGTATTGAATTCACATAGTAGGAATCTCAACATAAAATCTTAGATTCGCTTCACTTATATGATCCAACTTAGGGTTGTTGATCTAATTGACAAAGGAAAAGTGGAGTTAATAGAGGTATAGATCTATCTCTTGGCACTAATTGAGTTGCATTTAGATAGCTATTAATCGCATATTTATTAAAAACTTTTCTTGAATGTGTTAAATAGCTGATTCTCATAAGAGAATTAGATGGTTGGCTTTTGTGCTGTTTAGGCATGGAGTACTTTGAGCGCATGATTGTTACTAGTACTTTTTTGGTACAGAAAGTGAATGAACGTTGTTGGTACTGTTTACATGCGACCTAAACAAACCATCTATTCAAAGATACTCAATGTACCTATTCATTGTTTTTTATTAAACGACCTATTGAATAAAATGGGATTTTTTGAACGCTGTTGACAATATTAGAAAAGTGTCATATTAAGAGATATTGAGAATTGGTTATCTTAGATAATTAATTGTCGCCTAATAAGAGGTTTTCCATACTACGAGGTAATGGACATGGGTTTGTGGAAAGTAGTTCAGGTTTCATGTCTTGTGAGACTGTTTATAAGAAAAACAGTTTCTAAGAACTCTTGTTCAAAATCCATAGACAATTAATGAGATGGAAAATACTAAAGAATCTCGTTTTGCCTATACTGTTTGGTGTTTCTATTATGGTTTGCTCATGGAAGTTAGAGGTTTAGATTTTGTTAGAGGGTTTGTTAGAGGGTAAATATGGCTTACTTGGTTAAGTGAGTTTGTGATGCGATTATCGTTAAAAGTAATGACTAGACTATTATGATTGTCTTTGAGGGCAAAGGCCTTAATCGCTTTACCCTTAATGAAAAATAAATAATGGTTATTTCACATGCTTTTGTTGAGTGCAAGAGATTTATATGAAACCTTGAAGTCGCAAATTAAGTTTGCTGAATAACATTTGTGGTCACCTTGTAGATTCTTAAAAATCGCAGTTAGACTTGCTGACTAGAATCTACGGCTTATATTGTGAGTCTGACCTAAATGAGATTCGCGATGAGTCATCGCTGACTTCATGGTTGTGAAAAGGATTTTTACATGTAAAAGCTGAGTCTCTTGGTAAGAGCATGTTTTGGAAAGTTAGTACCCATTAGAATGCGCATTGAGAGAAATGGTCATTAAACACCACTTGAGAGTTGTGGTTTAATAATTAGTTGTTGACCATGTGATTTCTCTGTACCTCATGGTATTGCTCGTCATGCACATGATACTAATATGTTCTATGATCATGTGGCGTGATTGGAAGCATTCTTTGGTAAGCACACACATTCACCATAAATTTAGGAGTTATGGTAAAAAATGTATATTGACAGGCTTAGATCGGCTCACTCACACGAGCGATCGCCTTTGGCGCTACAAAGAGGTAGCGAGCAAAGATGAGACAATGTGTTACTCGGTACTTATCCGGAGAGAGATAAGTTGGAAGACACAAAAGATATGTCGCCTTAGTGGAAGCTAAGATGAGGTCTAAGGACAGTACATGGTTACCCACAATCCATGTAGCCTGTGGTTTAGCCAGATGCGAGACCCTATTTGGCGCTTTGGATAGCGAGCAAATGGAGGGACTCAGGTTAGGCGCTAAAATAGTGACTAAACTAAGATCTGTACGGTGAATTGAGAATAGATATACGCTCTTTCTTTGGAAAGAGAACTCCACCGTAGCATGTATTTCATACTACATGTGCTTTTGCGACCAACAATAGAGGTGAGTGAATGGTTCCCTGCTTCCTCACCATGTGAGTCCTGTAGGTTATAATTGATGATCTTAATTTATTTATGCCCTTAGGAGACCTTTGACTATGTCACTACGTTGATGTTTTAGTGTCTGCTACTTTGGCATGTTATCTATAGTCATAATGATGCGGTTTAAAGAGGCATTGCTGGGAAAGTGACTAGACTGAAACTAAATGACATGAGCGCGAAGGGAAGACTATTTGGTAACACATCAATAATGGTGTGTACTCATTGCCGGCAAGTTATGTTGCTTCTTGGGAGTTGCAATATAGTTGTGAGTACATTATGTTTTATGGAGATTGAGCATTGCTCTGAGTCATTTGGACTCGAGAGGGATTAGGGATGCTTAGTCTGATGTGATCAAATGAGTTGGGGCATAACAATACACTTTGAGGGATGTTGTTATGCTGGTCTTCTCTTGGAGAGATTTGGTATAGTGCTCCCATTTTTCTTTTACAGCTGTGCTCGATGGTCGCACGGCCTATTTGCCAGTATGAACAAGATTGAGAACATTTTGAGAGATGCAGACCTGGGGTCTTGCCCACTATGTGAGAGTGAGAGATGTAAGAAATAGGCACCTATAGTGGGCACCCCTTCACCTTCTCTTGGAGGTTATGAAGTGGCTCTTAAGCCACTTCATGAGGCTTGATGGCTGGCTCTTAATGGCCAGCAAGGGGGTTACACTAGAGAGGTTATTTACATAGTCTCTCCCCCTCTTTGGAAAAAATACTTGGATAATCAAGAACGATCTCTCTCTCAAATGGTTCTCTCTAGTCACGACATCTAGGCTGTGGAACGTGTGAGTGTTGTTCTGGTATTGTCACGTAGCACACTCCACTATCGATGTGAAGATTGTGGACAAATAACGACACTAGAGAATCCATGGAACAACCGCACTAGATCTGAGATATTTCCTATGAGGTAATATCGCTTCCACTGTGTATTCTGATCTAATTTTTTCTAACAAATGTTGTTGAAAAGTGGCTAGCTAAATTTGTAAAAATGAATTTTCTAATCAAATTTTGGCCAAAATTTATTGAAACCACTACTAGTGCTCTTATTATAGGATAAACTATGAATCAACATAAAAAAAATAAATTTTTATTAATTAAAATGAATAAACGTGCATATTTTAAAATTATATTTAAAATCACTCTTATTGTTATTATTAATTTATTATTATTAAGCACAACAAATATAAATTTATAAACTAGATTATTAAAAATATGCATTTCAGGACGAATACCTGACGAATTTATAGATCTAGATTAGAATTGAAAGAAAAAGATGTGAAAAGATTTCCGGCTAGAGTTGCAATGAAAGTGGCAATAAATAATAATAATAATAATAATCTATCCATAAGCCGGGTTACCACACTCTATGTGGCAAGCTGGTTTAAGTACTAACAAGTGAACCGGTTCTGTCTTAATCCCTTCATCTCCCCTATGAAATATTCTCCTTCTTTTCCCTCTTCATAGCCTTACATGTAGAAAATTTGATAAAAATAAAAAACAAAATAAAAATCAAATCAATCCAAAATTAAGATCGAGAAGAGAGAGCTTGAGGAGAGAGAAGACTTTGTAATAAAGAGCTTGACGAGAGAGAGAGCGTTTGATGAGAGAGATGAGTTTGGTGAAAGAGTTTGAGGAGAGAGAGATTGAAATCAGATAGATGGGTATGACATAAATTTTTTTTTCAAAAAAGAAAAGTACATCAGTTGTAGAGTATGCCGTATGGAATGAAAAATGATTGATGTATAACATATAAAAAAAAAAAAAAATAACCCAACTTGCAAGGCGAGGTGAGGTGAGGCAAATTGTCAATCAATGGTCCAATTAATATCACATATATAATGAGTCAATGACACGATATATTATTAATTAAGATGAAAAAGGAAGATCAATAATTACCAGTTAAGTTCTGTATGTATTCTGCTTTCTGAATTGTTCAATTAATTACAACCAATGGGTTGCATTTGCATTGACATTGACGACGGAAGCTTCTTGCAAAAAAGTTGAAGGTTAATCAACAAAAATTACTGAAGATTGTCGGATATAGAATTTAGAATTTTGTTCAATGCTTTGCACGGTAATCATAAAACTATGCGGCTATGCTTTTATGTTTTTATTATTATTATTATTATTATGGTCGGAGCTCTCTGTTGATGCCGTTAATTCGGTTTCAAAGCCACAAGCAGAGCCATACACTCAGACCCCTTCCCATTCACTCACACTGCTTTATCCCATCTTATGGGATAATCAACTTAGATGGTACATTCGATTTCTAGTTTTTCACGCTTTCTTAGACCTCAACGGATTCAGAGCCAGGCCACGAACTTACACTTGACTCTACCTCTCCATACTTGTGAACATTAACAGCTCCAAATTTCTCACCGTCTCCGGTTCGAGCTGTGAAACCAGTAGCCATGGAATCTATGAAAGCTTCCTCTCTTACTTCACTTAGCATTCGAACTGCATTCGATAGAACCCAATTCAGAAAACCCATGTTCCTGAATTTTCATTTCGGCCCAATAACCCGCTCATCGTTCCCTTTAGTTGGGACAAACCAACCTAAATTCAAGGTTTTTACCACCATATCATCCACGGATTCAACAGAAACCAAAAACCCACCTGACTCAGAGCTTGAAACACGCAGTAAAGATGAGAAATTTGATTGGTATGCACAGTGGTATCCAGTTATGCCGGTCTGTGATCTGGACAAGAGGGTGCCACATGCGAAAAAAGTGATGGGTCTTGATGTGGTTGTGTGGTGGGATAGGAATGAGTGTGCTTGGAAAGTGTTTGAGGATAGCTGCCCTCATAGGTTAGCCCCACTGTCTGAAGGGCGGATTGATCAGAGGGGCAGGTTGCAGTGCGTGTACCATGGTTGGTGTTTTAATGGCTCTGGTGACTGCAAGTTCATCCCCCAAGCACCTCCTGATGGCCCTCCGGTAATATTCTTCAAGTGTGGGGAACTTGGGATCAACATTATGTAAATCCTTTTGGATGTTTTCTTTTTCTTTGAATATATTGGGATGTTGTATCTAATATTGGTTTGTGACACGATTCCAAATTTAGATACTTTACCTATGCCTTTTCATTGACTACACAGCATAATCAGTTGGAATAAAGATATGAAATCAGATCTAGTATGTCAGCATAATCGAAATAGTTGCATCTACTAGTATGCCTTCTCTTTTCCTTGATCCCAAGCCTCAAGCCATAGCACAAACAAGCCTAATCGCTGAAAGCTGAACACCACTTACACATACAGCTACAGGCCTAATGTGAATACAAGTCTAGTTATTTATAACAAAGATAAAATGTGAACATCCATATGCTCTTGTTTCATCATCTTGTATACTGTCATCCATCTTTTGAATGTTTAAGACTTGCGAGGTTTACGATTTTATGTGAAGATAAATTCTAGAAATTTACAGCGACAATCTTTCTACTCCATACTAGGATCCCCCCTGGTTTTAACCTCTTATATCACAGTTTTGTTTGGTATTATTATATTTTCCCATATAGATATAAGGAACAGGCTATGCCAATCGTGTATCCAGGAGTCCTTACAATAGCATATGGAACTTGGTTTTAGAATTTTACATAATAGAAGCTAAAGGATATTAACACTTGGTCTCACCATTGTTGAAAAAAATCAAAATACAATTAATTGCCTTGTTTCAAAAGACTAGAATAAAATGGTTAGGATTCATGTTACTGTTTTTTCCTTCTGCTAACAAGGTGTCTATGGAGTATAATGTAGACCTTTTTGTTTTTTAGCCTGATGTTAAATCTTCTTACTGGTGTTGCAAAGTTTTGAGAACCATATAGTATATCAGTTACTCTAGAATGGGATTGAGGAGGGCCACGAAGCTCACTTATGAGCACCAGCAAGCTTGTTTTCCAATTAAAAGAAGTTGACAAGTCATTATTATGCTACACATTCTTATTGTTTACTTAAAAGCACTTGAAAATTGAGAATCAACCACATGAACGAGGACCAATGTGTCCCTAATGACACTATTCTCCTCAGGTGCTGTGGCCATTCCTTCTGTTTATTGTACCTCTTTCAGTAGTCTTCATTCCACTGGACTTATGATGTTGAAATCTCTAGGTCTTCCCTTCATAAAATTTGAAAGAAAGAAAATATGAAGAAATTGGTTTGGCCATTCCTTTTGTTTTTTAGGCATTGGAATCTAAAATTTTTAATTAATTTTTCAGGCATTGGAGTCTAAAATTTTTTGGATTGTTGTAGCATGTTGTAGATGTCTACATATGATAAGCTTGCATACGACTAATGGAAAGATGGGAAAAAATTGTGTCAGTCTTGTATCATTTAGTTGAAATTAAATATGACAATATCGAAACTGAACTTTTCTCAAGCAGTGCACACACTACAATTCCAAGTATTTGTATTTATTAGGAAACATTTATGGTGATTAACCTTTCCAAATTATCATGCAGGTGCACACATTCAAGAGAGCATGTGTAGGGGTTTATCCAAGTACTGTGCAGAATGCCATTGTTTGGTTTTGGCCAAACACTGATCCTCAATACAAAGATATTATTATGGACAGAAAACCACCCTATATATCAGAAATAGATGATCCTTCTTATACTAAATTGATGGGAAATAGGGATATTCCTTTTGGGTATGGTCTTTCAGTCTCTTCTGAATTAAACCTGTTTTCTATTATAAAATAGAGATTTCATTGTTGCTACTTCTGTACCATATCTGGCCTATTTTCTGTTATATGATATAGAACTTCTTGGCACACAAGATTTTTACATATTTACTGTTACTAGTTTCTGTTTTTATTTTGGCCAATAGTGTTGAAAGAAATTATAATTTTCTTACTTGTTCTAAAAGAATTCCCTGCCTTTTTATTTTGAATTATTATCTGGAGTTTCTTCAAATGAATTTCTCACTAGAAGCTGTGCATGTATTCATTGGGGATTGGTTTTTCAGTCATGCTTTTAAATATTTTCTCTTTAGAAAATCTGACTGCAAGTATTAATTTTTCATTCAGTTATGAGGTATTAATGGAAAATCTTATGGACCCTGCTCATGTTCCATATGCGCATTATGGAATAATGCGATCGCAACAACCCAAAAACAGATAAGTATTTTCAGATAATCCTTATTTCAATTCAATTTGTTCTGGTCTCTAAATTTATAACTGAGATCAAGCTGCCTTCACAGTGAAGGCTGATAGAGAGGGGGCAGACCTCTCGAATTGATTATTGAAAGGTTAGACATCAATGGGTTTGAGGCAGATCAAGAGGTGAGGAGCAGAAGCAAGTTTTTTCCCCCCTGTGTGTTTTATGCTTATACTGACTCTATGGTGGATCAAGCTAATGGATCTGCATCATCCGCTGGAACCAAAGAGGTAGTAAATCACAACGAACAATCTTGCATAAAATGCTGATCAACAAAAGTTGGGATCTATCTAGTCTAATCCTTAATATCTTTTTTTTTTTCTTTTTTTTTTTTTGTGTGTGTGTTCTTAGCGTACTCTTACTTAAGTAGTTTTTGGTTGATGCAGAAAACTTCAGTGCAGCGGAAATTTTCTTTAGTATTTATATGTGTTCCAGTTAGTCCAGGTAATAGCAGACTGATATGGACCTTCCCAAGAAACTTTGGCCTTTGGATTGATAAGGTTGTGCCACGATGGATGTTTCATGTGGGACAAAACCTGATTTTAGATTCAGATTTATATCTTCTTCACGTTGAGGTGACTCCAATCTCTTTTGTTATTACAAAGTTATTTTCAATATAGATATTTGGCATATTCATTTAAAATTTACTTTTGCTTTTGGGGAGTTACTATCAAAATTACTGTAAGATCACCAGATCAACCATATTGACAGATTCCAAAGTTCTGCTACTAAAAAAGAAAACATGTGGGGTTTTACTTCCCATGTCTTATGAGAGTGGAAAAGAAAGTAAACATTCAGGGGAAAAATATGCCCTTCTTCTTTTCTGTTATATTGGCAAGATTTGCGTTAGTCCACCACTACCCTATCCTTTACAACTGGATCAAAAGGGTCACCTATTTTTTTCCCCTTAAGAAAGTTACATCCTGGCCTTTTCTCACAACAACCTAGCTTGATGGTTATTCGCAGTGGGCTCAACATATTAGAATAAAATGTTTTTCAATGATTGTGCTTTAACATATCACGTTCTTTTTTTTCAATTTATTCCAGAGATGCAATGATTGCCTTGTGGCAATTACGGACTCCATATGGGCTTAAGCACCACTTAATTACCTAACACAACTAACCCCTAAGAACTTCCTGGAAATAGGTTTAAATGCTTGAAGCTTCCCCTTTCTTCCACCTGTACTACAGTGGATTGACTGCTGAAATCTTTTTTTTTTTTAAATAGATTGACTGCAGAATCATATCTTCATCTTGACGGGTGATTCCTTGGGTATATGAGATGAGACCTAGAATTCTGCTTTCTCTAAGATGATGATTCAAATTTGAAGGTCCCCCCATGCTCAGAATACTTGTGTACAAGTGAACATGAATTGCTTCCTTCCAGATAGAGTGAAGGTTACTAGGACCTAGTCGTTTGGCCCGAGAGTGTGAGTAACATGAGAGAGAGAGAGAGAGAGAGAGAGAGAGCTGCTGCATACCATCATAGCTCCTTCTAGCTAATTTGTTCTCTCCTCTTAATCCAATAGTCGAAAACCTCCCAATTCCATCCTCTATGCTGTCGTGATGGATTGTTTTCATGATGCATCACTACTTTTTTCTGCTTGTCCATTTCAATTGCCCTATGTTTTCATGATGGATTGTTTGTTTGGACTTTCTTCCCTTTGTTTCCCGACAAAACAACAATAAATCTTGTGTCTTTCTGATGTTCACATTTGATTATTCATTTGTTAAAGCATATAGCTTCTTCGATCTTTCTAATTTAGCTGCTGATCTCTTGTTTCTATTTGAACAGAAATATTTAGTAGGGGTAACATGTAGCCATGAAAATCTCTTCCCATTTCAATCTGCTTTAACAGATTATCTTGTGCTGCATAACAGCGGTTCTTTATGGTCATTTTCAGGACTCTGCATAGAGACTTCACTTCTGACCTTCTCAACCCGTAAATGTCTAGTCAGTCTTATGAGAGCTTTTAGCTGATGGGTTTGAAATCGATCACTACACTTTTCCACTACAGAATTACAATATTCTCTCTGTGATGGGTTCACTAAAGCACAAGTCTTTAGTCAAGTTTCCAGACTGGAGAGCGAATTTAGCCATGACTGATGTTCTTTATATGCATGATCATCAATCACAATTCTATAGACTCAGTAACATTTTATAATATTTGAATCTTGGCATCTGACTCTGGAGCTCTTTCTGTAGGAGCGGAAGATAATAGATGCTGGTCCTACCAATTGGCAGAAAGCTTGTTTTGTGCCAACAAAGTCAGATGCCCTTGTGGTTGGATTTAGAAAATGGTTAAACAAGTATGCTGGAGGTCAAGTTGATTGGAGAGGCAAGTACAGTGGGGCTCTTCCCCCAACTCCTCCTAGAGAACAGCTGATGGATAGGTAATTCATACAACTATTGGTGTATTCCTGCTCCAATTTGATGAAGTTATTTGACATTGGGCATTGATTACTTTTTCTCTTAAATTTTGAAGTATTTTACAAAAGTTCCATGGATCTTTGCACAAGAAGCTAAACCTGTTTCTTGTTGCAACCTTGAATGTTGAAACTGGAGGACAATTGAAGTTATGGTTGTAATTTGGTAACTTTAGAAGATTTAGAAAGTGCTCACTCTGAATTGATACATGTGCATTCATTCTTACATATGATGGCCCTTGAAACTAGTCTGCATTATGAGAAAAAGGTCACAGAAACTATTTTTACAATCTTTCAGGTACTGGTCTCATGTGGTGAACTGCCGCAGTTGCAGTGTTGCATACAAGGGTCTCAATGTTCTTGAAGTTGTCCTTCAAGTTGCCTCTGTCGCTTCAATTGGGATAGTTGCTGCTATTAAGCAGGGTGCGATGTCAGCAGCTGCAAGAACAACCATCGTTTTGTTGGCAGTACTATGCTATGCATCCTCGAGATGGTTGGCTCACTTCATCTACAAGAATTTTCATTACCATGACTACAGTCATGCTCTTCGTTGAGATTAGTCTCACTTACTTTTCGGCCTTAAAGTCTAATCTTTGGCAGTGTAAAATATAGCATCTGCCGTGTACAATAAAGGTGGATGAAACTTGAAAACTATGTATAAAATTTAAACTTGCATAAACTTGGGATTGTGTTGGAGGTTGGCCATTTCATCCGGATCTCTATTCAATAGCGTAGTGAATTGTAGGAAAGGGCCATTTTGTAAGAATTGAGTGGAAGTAGCGAGTGGAAATGAATGAACTACCCTTTGTAGCAATAAAGGACAAGCCATTTTGCTGCCTTAACTACTTTTTGTCATTTTCAATGCCTGTCAATTTTTTTTAATTTCCTACCCAGAAATCGAAAGAGTTTTTTTTTTTTTTTTTTTTTTTTTCCATTTCCAATCTATTTTCTGTAGCTGTAAACTAGTTGTATATCTATATATTTTTGTTAAGTAAAAGCATGAAAGTTGCTGCAGTTATTGGCATGAGCGAGCATTTGAATCTCTATATGTTCTTTTTCAAGTTAAAAGTATCAACTTGGAAAGCCTAATATCAATTATAGCATGCACCTGAAAATGACAAACGTGAGTGCAAAAACGTTGTCGTTTGTTACCTAGTCACTGTCTATGTAGACTAGACGTTCTTACATTCATCCAGCAGTCCAAGAAACAAGAATTTCTTGTTTTTATTGGCCGCAAGATCAGAATGCCACTATAAACAAATTTCTCCATCGTAAGCTTATGTAGACATGTCAATGCATGCAGAAATATTCTCAGTTTTCCACACCGCCTTACCGTCTCAGACGAGAAGGGCTAAAGCGCTGCTCCACCATGATTCTAAGCTACAAACAGAGTATTTGATTTGTACGAGAAAAGAACAATTATACAAAGCCCGTTAGTTGTGAAACAGTCGGGAAGGTGGAGTTTCAGGTCGTCATGGAAGTGCACAGGACTTCATTTAAACAAGCACCACCTGATATTGAATGAATACGTGACCTTGGCTCGAATTATAATAGCCGCATTATTCTTATATAATACTGCATTTCATTTGGTCTTGTGGGGCGGGCCTGCACAATAGAGCTCTTTTCCAGTTCAGAGTTTGAAACCTTGAGGGCAGGGGATCCATGGCGCTCATATTAATCCTACTCAATCAACACTACGTACACTAGAAATTGTTGAGAAGTGAAACCATATAGATTAGTGCTGAGGACGCTCGAAAACACCGTAGTATCGGAATTGAAATCCCAAAGGAAGTCTATATTCAGTGCTGAGAATGCTCAGAAACACCATAGTGTTTGATGACTTCAGAAGTAAACACTGCTAGGGAAAAATGTTATCTTCGTTTGTATTAAAAGGGCATCAATCAACCCCACAAAATTGTACAATATTTTGCTTCTATACAAGATGAAGGAGCAATGTATACGTGATTTTGAATGAAAAGAATGAGAAAGAATTCCTATATCATCTATTATATATTCACAGAAGAGAATAGATCAAACAGATTTCCTGATCCTACTCATCGCATGTAGCAATTGCAGTTACTTATTTCCTCTAATCAATGGGGAGGATTGTGTTCACGAATGGTGATCGGTTTTTAGAGTGGTTGGAGCATTTTCCCTACCAGAACTTCTTGGCGTCAATACCCTAGAGCTCAGCCCTCTAACGAGTCGAAACAAATATGACCTAGAAAGGGCATCACTTTTTGGAGATAAGTTTACTAGCTCCAAAGCTTGGAACTGGAGCTTTGAGGGATAGTCCCTTACACAGCCAATGCGGGGTCCAGCTCCCGTTGTCCATTTGCAGGACAATTGCTTCCCTAATTGATATGAGTTCATTCCTTTATGTGAATTAATCCTTTTGAGAATTGATTCTTCAGGAATGATTTCTACTTCGATCTCTTCAGGCTGATCATCACCCAAGTTCTGCTTTGAAGCCATGTAATCTTGTCCAGAAGATAATGTTTCTTCTGCTGTTTCATGACCACCCCCAGGAGATTCTGCTGGTAAACTGTTAAGACATGGTCCAAAATCTTGCTTTTCACTGTCTAACCTCTCATACAATGCATTCCTTTTCGGTATTTCAAGGTTACCAAATTTTCTTCTAAAGCTAGATAACCGGCTTGATATGGGCAGTTCCAATGCAGTGGTCGTCTCTTCTTCTGTTGAATCAGTTTTCTCTTGAGTCAAATCTTCAGCACAGGTCTCTTCATAGTCGAAGCCACTCAACTTGTTAGTCAAGTCTTCTTCAGATGAACTTCTAAGATGACCACTGCTTCTTTGCTTGCTATATAATTCAAGTTCCTCATCGACAGGACTCATCTGTATATAACAGAAAATAAAATCCTCAGTATATTGGCTTTTAATGCTTATCTATGAGGGGGAAAAAAGATATCATGGCATTCAAAGAATACAAAGCCCTTTTGTTTTACCTTTACATCTGTGAGATCCACTTTGTTATCTTTGAGGAAGGAGACAAAGTCCTTAAAATTTTCTTCTGTCGGCTGATAATGACCACTGTGAGGCCAAACTGCCTGATGAGAGAAACCATTATTAAGAGACTGGTGATAATGGGAACTATGTTAAAAGGAAGTACAAATGTATTAGCTTTAATTCTTTTATTACCGGAGTTTCTTCTACTTTACCACAAGAATTAGTTAGCTCCGATCCAATAGCTATACCTTTAGGATTCCATTTTCAACAACTAATCTCCCAGCAGCAGATGTAGCTCCTCCGGCCAAGAAGCTAGAATGCTGGAAAGCACCTTTCTTCTTCTTACCAACATACATGCACATAGATGTGCTTAGAACAAAAATCCACTTAGCATCTTTGTCTTCTCCGACCGTGTCAAGGACCTTCCCAGATTGCTTATAGAAGAACTTTCCATCCTCCACAATAACTTCATAAGCCAACCTTTCCATCTATAAAAACAATGAAAAGAAAAATGGATCTCACTAAGTAAGGCAAAAAAAAAACAAATAAAAAAAGAAATAAAAGATATAAAGTAAAGAAATAAAGGCCTACCGGACCCAAATACTTGATACACTGCTGTTGAAGTTTTGATCGAGGGCATTTTTCAACAAGATTTATTTCCTTCCCTTCTCCTATATCCAGCCTACATTTCCATAATCAGTATATTTACATTCAAATCCAAGCTCTTGACATCTGAAATCAAAATTCTAGTAGTGAAGCAAAAACATTTTGTTTAAAGAATATTACCAGTAGAAGAAGGGTTCTTTACTCTGAGAATGAAGCCATTTATCATAATAAAAGTGTAAATTATGTCCGTATCGATGCCGTGGATCAATCTGTTTTAGAAAAATAAATATCAAAATCAGTAAAGACTGATGAATAAAAACTGAAAAATATAAATCTTAAACTAAAACATTTTTCTAGCGCAATTGACTTACAGCCTCAAGCCAGTGTTGTAAAGCGAGTTTTTGAGCTTTATCATTCTTTGATAAACCTTTTCCAACCTGCAGTAAAAAAGAGATGCTTGAACTTGGAAATAAATTACAAAACATAAGAACATAGCATATAGCAAACAGTTTGAAATTTACCTTGGCAGCTCTGGTTCTTGCTCTCGACCATCGTGAAATGGCAGATTCATGTTTTTCAATATCGAAGAATGATATAGAACTTCTCTTGAGTTCGGCAAAATCTAAGAGCTTCCACCTATAATCAACACATAATTTAATTAGTAAAAAATAGAAAGACATCAGAATTTTGTAGAAAAGGACAGTATTGGTGCATGCAAACCGGATGTCTACCAGCTCTGCTCAACTAGAACTGCACAATCTGCTAGCTTCCTTCGGGTTCGGAAGCTTTTGTACACTTTCTGCAACTTCACTGCAGCCACATTCTCAGGGTTGGTGGGATCCAAAATTGGTAATGGTTGGACCATCCCCACCTGACCATCTGATTTTGGGGATTGATCATCCATTACTTTGTTTTGTTGGCTGTTTGATTCCATGCGTTCTTTGTCCAGTGGAGCCTTGACTGAGGCCATATTTTCCAATTTTATACTTTTGTCTCTAACCGATGCTTCTATTGCTATATTTCCAGAACTCAAGGTTTTGAATATTGTGGGTTCAGAATCTCCACTGTTGAAAGTGACAGATCGCACAGGAGTTTTGACTTCGTCATCCCAAAAACTGATGGACTTGACGATTATAGATTCTAAGCCATTTTGCACATCACTGTATTCAGCAAATGGGCAGGAAAGAGAAATCCCCATTTGATGAGGGAAGGTGTCTTCGGAACAATAAAACCAGATTCCTGTCAATACAAAACAAACAAAATGCATTGAAGTAAATCGAAGTGAAACATTTTAGACTATGTATCATATAAGTCAAACATCTCAAAGAATGGATTAGAGCAAGTTGCTGTCAATACGAGCTTAAATTCACAAAATCTATGGAAATAACAATAGATAATCGTTAACGTTGAAAAACAAATGGGTTTGAAAGTAATTGACTGAAACGGCAAAAAGCCAAAAAACACCCACTCTCTCCTAATAGCATTGTCTATAAGGTAGAACCTTCAATGTTTGATATAACTAGGGGAGCCGAGCAATGGCTTGCTATCGAACATTTTAGTTGTCGATAAGCCAATTAGAAAAGTCCATGGTATCTGCAATAACAACTATCCGAAAAATGCTTCTCATTTTTTTTCCTATTGAAAGACAAACACGTATCTTTGAAACCGAAAACCAATACAGAAAACAGAAAATACCCATTTCATACAAATAGGATAAAAGCTTATTCTAAATGAGCTTAAATAATATTCCAAGACCCATCAGCTGAAAAACCATTTCTGGGGAGAGGAATCTACGAAAGAAAGCATCAACATATATCATCCTATTAAAATCCAATTCAAAACACCCAGAACATGCATTTCATCAAAATAGCATAACAGCAAAGGCTAATGCAGAGATACAAATGTATATATACCATTCTGTAGTGGGTTCTGTATGATCTTGTAAACAGACACAACAAGAAAAGAATACAAAACAGTACAATATATATAATATGGAAGAAAAGAGCTTTAAAACCAAACGATGATTAAAGGCTGTACCTTAAATTTAGGATTACTGAGAGAACCAACAAATGTGTGTTGTATATTAATGGAAAAGAACTCCGAATTTGATGGAAAGGTGAGAATTTTATTTTGTTTTTTATTGCTTTTGGTAAGGGTTGGCTTTGGATAATATTGCAAAGAAAGTTGCTCCTCTTTCACCCTCCTCCTCCCTGTCTCTCCCTCTCTATACAAAGCTTGCAGTTTCAAGTCTAAAAGTTGACGGTGATTGTATTATATATAGCGCAGAGAGAGACAGGGAGGGTGGAGGATTTTTTTTTTTTTTTTTGGTAGTGAAAACTGAAGAGAGAGAGAGGTCGTTACTTTCCAACCACGTGGGGAGGACTAATTTAAAGGGCGTAGCTATTTTCCCTTTTCTTCGGAAAATGATTAAAGTTATTATTAAATAATAATTTGTTTACAATTATTAATAAAATAATATTATTTTAAATTTAATTTTAACTTTTATTTTTGATTTGATGTGTTTAAATATAATAAAAAGTATTATTATATTTAAAATTATCTATAACTCGTAAATAGATTGTTAACGCCCTTCAAAAAATACTACTGTATTTATATTTTTAACTATTAAAATTTATTTTATCTCATTTTACTTTATCTCATTTTATAATAAAATAGAAGGATATTATAAGCATGATTTTTTCGAAAATGATCAACTCTCTGAAAAAGTCAACTTAACTGTCGTCTTACATGATATCGCTACTGCTTATGTCATTCGACCCATTCCATCACAGCTAACGTAACTTAGCTCGCAAGCTTAATTTTTAAGTAAGATTAATATTATTTCCCTATATAAATATTAAACGTCATCCATCATTTGAAAAATATTTGGTCTATTAAAAATTTAATAAAAATAAATTTATAAATTGATATAATTTCATACATACAGTACACTAAATTGTTTTAAAACTCATTTTATTATAAAACAGATTGACATTTCACATCTAACCATATGAATTTATAAGTTTATTTTTATAAAATATATTTGTTGATGTAACATTTCTCGTAAAATTATATATATATATATATATACACACACACATGTAAGGCTGTGATGAATATTGAGATGAGTTGAGTTGTGAATAGTAATATTTTATGGGTCCAATTGAAATAATTTAGGTCTAGTTTGCTTTCAAGACTAAATTCAAAATTTTGAAAATCTCTTATCTCATTATTACAATTTTTTCAAATTTTTATATAAAATAAAATAAATAATTTAATTTTTTTAAATCTCAAAATAAAAATAATATTAAAAAATATATTCTAACAATATTTTATTCAACTTTTTAACTTTAATATCAACTCATCTGATCTCATCTTTGTAAATAAATAAAGTTTTAATTTTTTTAAGTTGAAATAAGTTTAAATTTTTAAGTTGAGATGAATTTAACTTTTTATTATTAAAAATTAAAAAAAATAATAGATTAGATCAATAATCATTTTAAGATGAGTTTAGTTTAGTCCATACCTTAAATTGCTGGGAAAGGGAACGACGTTTGAGCTGGAAGCAAAGACGTTCCATGATGTATTGGGCATATACAGGTGGAGTGTTTTGTGTGGACACGAGTTGTTGGAATGGAATATGAAATTATGAATACGAATTAGTTTGTCAGCAAATGCAATGTCCCTTCATTGAATATGTATGTACATGATGATTGGACAGTGATCAAAGCTGAAGGTCTTCGAAACTTCCATGCCATCTTCTGGGATGACCTATCAGTTGACTTGTGTCCAAAATTAATAAGGCCGGTTTGATATATTATTACGAGTAATCTTAGATATAAATTTTAAATAGATAAATTTTATATAAATTTTTTATAAAATAATAAGTCTTACTAATAAATAATAATTTTTTTTACACTTTTTTAAAGTAGAGTTTACTTTTTTATAAAAATTTATATGAAATTTATCTATTTAAGACTTGTACAAATCATTTCTCTATTATTATTTCAAAAGACAAGTACTCCTTTAAGATTAATATCTAACTATTAATTGTATTTAGTTTAATAAATAAATCACACGTCATATATAAGCAATATTGAAGCTAGCCAACTTGGACTTCGATACATGATCAATTGATCATGAAGATAATGTCTGTCCAAGATAATATTTTTATGCATAATTGGCGATTTATATATATATATATAATGTAGAGAAACACTACTTTATCCACTTATTGTGACCGCTCCATTTGACTGCTTGGTAAAATTTTTTTTTTTTACTTAGTGATTAAGGAAGTGATTTTAAGTGTATTGATATTTTTTTTATTTTTTAAAAATATTACACTAGGCTGTACGCTCAGCGGTCAACATCGGGCAGCATAGTAGCCGCACCCTATAATATATGCATTTTTTTTAATTTGCACTGCCTGTCGACCTGCCTGCCTAAATTGATACCCACCAAAATTATATATATATATATATATATATATATATATATATATATATATATATGGTGGATAGTTTATTGATCATGAGCAGTACTACTACTACTGCTTGAGATCACACGAAACAAAAGTACACAAAAATGGTGCACATGATCATGTAGAAACAAAGTTAGTTTTGCACTGTTATTCGCTGATCTGTTGTATAAACAGTACTGTAAAAACTTATTCTAGCTTATCCGTGCAGTACCATTTAATTTAGCATATAAATGAAAAATTCTGATCTACTTCTGCAATCCATCGATCGATCCCTAGCTAGCTGATCTATGTATCATCAAATTAATAGTGAGTATATTAATATACATACATGATATAAATATACATACATGTATATATATATATATATATATATCCTCATCGATCGAAATCTTATAATTGTATGAACACTATATATAATATAATTAATCAAGACGTGTGGCTGCTCTTATCAAAGTAATTTACATCTACGTACTTCGGAAAGTACGTACATGCAGCAGGACGTACGTACTACGCGTATCAGTCGCCCGGGGGGGGACACACCTAGAAATTATAAAAACTATATGTACTGTCGGAAAGTAGTCATGTACGCCAAATTATAAAAAATCATATGATCATATATATAGATCAAACATTTGTATATTCTAAAACTCTGATCTCTTCTTTTAGAAAAAAAGATCTCGGATCCGAATTTGAAATTGATCATCAGATAAAAAAGATCATCATGATCAATCCAAAACAAATTAATGATCTGTAAACTAAATATATATATATAAAATCTTTGGAACAAACTTAATTAATTTTGACAACGTGGATCATAAATGAGCTATTAATCTACAAAAATATATTATAGAGTAATATTATATATAATCGTAGAGTAAGTAAACATCGTGCAGTCATTTTGAAATAAATGAGTCCATTATTAAAAAAAAAAATGTAAGTTTCGTATTTATTTATTTTTTTCAAAATGATTATATAATATTTATGCACTCACGACTGTAAGTATCATTTTTCTGTATTATAATATCATCGTCTCCACTGATCCCCAGAATAGTCCAGATCGAGCATGCATGCATGGCAGCTGTTTTCTTCCAAGTTCCAATCACATCGATCTACGTACGTATACTACTGGTTGGTCAACCCCCTTGAACCAACATGATCACTATGGATCGATCCCGATCGAGGCTATATATATATATATATATGTTTGATTTTTACTCTAATATAATTACAAGAAAATTATTTATTTGTGATTAATTAATTTCAACAAAATAATTATTTACAGTTAAAATAAATCTATTTTGATCACAAATAATCTTTTCATCGCAATTAAATGATCACCAAAATTCATTTTTCTTATAATGTATCTAACATTATTTAATCCCTCGCTCGCATACGCCACTCGCCCAGCTTTATGATGATTTTATAACTGGGGAACCCTAATTAATCAATTTTGTAGATCGAGGATCATGATGATCTCATTGTTATGAACAGTTCCGATCGCATGAATATCGTTATTTAAAATGAAGCAAAATGCATGCAGCTGAGTATCATATAATACGCTCATGAGAAATAGTTAATTATATATATATGCTTAATTGCATGCACTAATAATTTAAAGCTAAAATTTCAGGAAAATTTAATTAGCTAGCTAGCTAGGTAACCCCCGACCCAACAACATGGCTAGCTGGAGACCACATAGCTGGCAGCCTATTCACTCATAAAAGGATAATAATAATATACGACGTATACGTACCTGTCTCTGGGTGCGAGTCTTGTTTAACTTAATTAATTTGTTTTCGATCTATGGTTAATTACGTACGTACCAATATATACATATATATATATATATATATATGAAATCTCTCAGAAAGACACGATCGAAAGCAAGCTTAATTATATATGTTTATTAGAGCTGGTAAGGCACCGATGCTGCTAGCTAGCTAGCTAGAGCCTCAGAAAGAATGTACCCAAAATTTTTTACCGATTCTGTAAAAAGTTGTTTTTGTAAAACATTTTTTTTTAAATTCTTTAAACGTTTTTAAAAAAATAAAAAAAAAGTCACAAATTCATTATATAAAAAATATTTCTTTAATTATTAAATAAAAAAATAAATCGGTACAAATATTTAATTTTATGTGAAAGTAGTGTTTTCCAAATCATATAATATAATATTAGGACTAAATAACATAAATTAATTTTTTTCATGTGTACGTACGTCGTGTTGTGTTGCAGTACTACTACGTACGTACTTTAAGTCCGAGATCAACCAAAAGTAGTGGTAGTACTTTAGTTTCAGGTGGAAAAAAAAATACGCAAAAGTAGTAGTACTTTTACAAAGTAATTAATAATATGCTAGCTAGCTTTAATTCTCATGATTGTCTGTTACTCAAAAATAAAAATAAAAAATAAAAAATGTAATTCTGAATGGCTAGCTGGCCTGTTACATACGGCAGTGCCAATTTGACGTAGAAAATAAAAACTGGTTGAGAAGTAATTAATTAATTTGGTGTGGGTGTTCATAGAATTAATAGACCCCATGCCCAGGGTCTAGATCAATTAATCATTCCTTCTTTGGCGCGCAAGACCCAACTAAGAAGCTTGCGGAGCAAGTCTTTCCAAGGTCGACGTACGTAACTCACGCACGCACGCACGACCTTGTCAATTAAGCAACCTACATGCACTCTTGATCATCCCGATTCTCGATGGCCGGGTACGAAAGATCAACATGATCTTCTTGTTCCATCTTTTACAACTCATGCATAAATTCATTTGAAAAGGTCAGCCATGTTTTCCATTGCACAGCAACCTTTTCTGACTCAACTCAAATATAATCGTACGTGTTGACTGTCAAAAGAGCATCTACGTCAGTCTATGCATCTTGTAATGAATTTGTATTGTAATATTTTTAGAGAAATTTGTATTGTAATGATTTTGGAGAAATTTTTATTGTATTAAGTTAACATTACAAACTGTTTTTGAGCATAGAATTACGAAGTTGATATTATTGCATGCTCTTCCTCTAATTGCAAAGTCTATAAAAAAAATTAAGCAAAAAAATTAATAATTATTATTATTTTGTCACAAATATGCATAAGCAAACGTGGAAATTTACTTGAATGATAAAGTGGATATGTAAAAGATATGATTTTATATATGCATATGTATAGATCAATGTTAATACTCTTAGCTTAGCTTATGATCATTTTTCCATGTAAAATATTTTATAATTTAGACAGCACTGGTCCAATGAAGTATATTGTACATGGGCCGTGAACTCCACAAAGAATGGGCTATAGCCTATAAGTGAGATGGGTTAGGAACTTAGGATGACTGCCTTCAGCTTGCTAAATATGTGTAGGCCCGTAGTTACAGTCGTGGTGTGGAATCTTGGCCTTAGATCTCATTCTTCCTCAAATCAGATTACAGCGTACCTTATGCTCCAAGATACAGGAAAAAAAAAACTATTTAGGTACAAAAGGTTTGGAGCATCAAACTGTATATCAATACTCATGTAATTTTTTTATTAAAAAATTAATAAAAGAAAATAATTTTTAAAAAAAGAATAAGATTTTTTATCTTATAAAAATCATTTTCATCTTCAATTCACATTGTTTCATTAAACGAATGTCTTACATTTATTATTGGTGCACGGTTTAGTGCACGAAATCGTTTGTAAAAAAATTTTTCTTTTTTTTAATAAATTTTTTAATTTTTTCTTTTAAATTCCAAATATTATTAAAAAATACTTATTTAATCATTAAGAAAAATAAAGACAATCAGAACTCATTGTCGGGACACCAAGTATTTTCCAAACAAAAAACACAAAATGTCCCGATTAGTTCGTGAATTATGCGGAAAAATTGATCACTTTGTCAATAAGTATTTAAGATCTCGAGCGTATAGGGATTTTTTTGGCAGACGATTATATAGTAATAATAACAAAGATTAGAAATAATAAGAATGTGATCTAACAGTCATCCCAATTCAATTAGGACCTATTTGGATACAAGATGTGTCGTGTCTTATCTCATCTCATCTCATCTTATCATTACAATTTTTTTAAATTTTTATACAAAATATAATAAACAATTCAACTTTTTCAAATCTTAAAATAATAATAATATTAAAAAATAATATTCAAACAATATTTTATTCAACTTTCATCTCATTTTAACTCGCTATTTAAACAACACCTTATTATAAAAGCAATCAATTAGATTTAAAATAAAATTTGGCAAATGAATCCAACAAAAATTGGTCCAATCTTGTGATCTTGGCCAAGATCCACGAGGTGATGACAATAAGAAGTTTTTATTTTTTAAGACAATCAACATGATCATGTTCCATCTTTTACAACTCATGCATAAAATCATTTGAAAAGGTCAGCCATGTTTTTCAATAAATATATATATATATATATATATATATATATTCATTGTACAACAACCTTTTCTAACTCAACTAAAATATAATCGTACGTGTTGACTTTTAAAAGAGCATCCACATTAATCTATACATCTTATAATGAATTTGTATTGTAATATTTTTGGAGAAATTTGTATTGTGAGCAAAGAATCTGAAATCAAGCCTCATGGAATTTGAAGGGACATCTCCTCATCCTCAAGCCATGGTAGGTACTACATGGCAAGAGATAAGTCTCAATACTTCCATTTTCTATATACAAGTCCATGGCTTAATAAGAGATCGTATGAAAAGTAAATGGAATGAACTCCCATCTTGAAAATCAAAAACTGAAATTGTTGAGAGTCCAAAGGCTTGGTTAATGCATCGGCAAGCTGATGTTGAGATGCAAGATGGAATGTTTTGATGATCCAGCCTGGAGTTTGTCTCGAATGAAATGGCAGTCAAGCTTAATGTGCTTAGTCCTTTCGTGAAAAAGGGGATTGGCATTAATGTGAAGTGCAGTTTGATTGTCACAAAAAAGATAAGCACTATGAGTATGAGGAATATGAAAGTCAGAAAGAAGGGTTAAAAGCCAAACTATTTCACAAATAGTAAATGTCATAACCCTGTATTCAGCTTCAACGGAAGAACGAGAAATAGTCTGTTGTTTCTTAAGGGTATTTTTGGATCCTCAACTCATTTCAACTTTTTCAAATTCTACCACAAAATATAATAAACAATTTAACTTTTTCAAATTTTAAAGTAATAATAATATTTAAAAATAATATTTGAACAATATTTTATCATCTCAACTCAACTCAACTCAATTCAACATCTAAATGCAGTCTTAGTCATCCAAGAAGCCAGAAAGTCACTAAGGAAAACACATAAACTAGTGGTTGATCTTCTACTATCAGGACAAGAGGCCCAGTCTAAATCTGTAAAAACCTTGAGAGTTAGAGAATTATGAGTTGAAAAAAAAAAGACTAAGACCAGAATCATTTTTTACATATTGTAAAATCCTGTGAGCTGCAGTCAAAAGAGGTAGTCTAGGGCGATCTATAAACTGACTAAGCCTCTGAACAGAGTAAGATAAATCTGGTCTTGTAAGAGTAAGGTAGAGAAGTCACCAATCAATCTTCGAAAGACTGTAGGGTCAGGCAACAAAGCACCATCATCTTTACTAAGTTTCAAATTTTGCTCCATAGAGAAAGAAACTGGTTTACAAGCTAAAAAACCAGCATCTCGTAATATTTTAGGAGTATATTTTTGCTGACACAGTGAAATACCACTGGGTGATCTGGCCACCTCTAAGAAATTTATGGTGCACTAAAGCAAATTCCCAATCACAAGGCCCCAGATCCAGATGGAATAACGACTCTATTTTACAAACACTACTGGGAAACTATCAAAAGGGAGGTCATTGCAGCAGTTCAGACTTTTTTCAGGAATGAGAAATTATTGAAGCAAATAAACTACACAAATATAGCCCTCATCCCGAAGATAGAAAACCTAAGCTCCCCCAGAATTTCAGGCCAATCAGTTTGACAAATGTTTTTTACAAAGTCATCACAAAAATTTTGGCCAATCTTTTTAAGAAAACACTCCAAACATTATTTCTCCTTTCCAAACAGCCTTTGTCCCCTGTCGAAATACTAAAGAAAATTCTATTATCGCTCATGAGATGTTCCATCACCTCAAAAATTCACAAGGGAAGCAGGGGCAAAGTGACATTAAAACTGGATATGGAAAAAGCTTTTGACTGCATTGAATGAAACTTTTTATTTGCAATCATGAAATCCTTGGGATACAACATGACATTGATTAATTTAATCAAAGAGTGTATAACGATTGCATCTTTCTCCATCCTCATCTATGGCTCCCCAATAGGTTTTTCTCAAGCTCAGCGAGGTCTCAGGCAAGGTGATCCTATTTCTCCTTTCCTTTTTACCCTATGCACGGAGGTGCTATCAATATTAATTGCCAGATTTGAAGTTACAAGAAACATAGAAGGTATAAAAATTAGTCGGAATTGCCCTTCTATCTCCATTTTTTTTTCAGATGATCTAATTATTTTTGGAAAAGCAAAGGAAAAAAAATTCAAAACAATCAAAGACAACTTGGAAAAATATCAGTCTTGGTCGGGGCAAAAAATTAATTAGCACAAGTCGTCAATCTTCATCACTCGAAATACAAACTGCACAAATAGAAGGATCATCTTGGCCAACTTACCATACAAGGAAACTTCAACCAAAATGAAATCTCTAGGGATTCTAACTTCTTTTGGCAGATCCAAAAAAGAAGACTACAAAGAAATGATAAAGAAAATTAACAACAAACTTGAAGGGTGGAAAACAAATGTGTATCACAAGCTCGAAGAACTATGCTCATGCCAGTACCATTCCATCGTACCAAATGACAACGCACACAATTCCAAAGTCGATTTGTAAATCCCTCAATACCCGTTTCAAAAATTTTTGGTGGGGAACAAAAAAGGATCAAAAGCATAAACTATACTTGAAATCCTAGAAAACCATCTGTCAGCTAAAAAAAAAAATTGGTTTAGGATTGAGACTTATAGAAAATATGAATGCGGCCTTACTTGCGAAAACGAGATGGGAAATGAATCAACCCAATTCTAGCATATGGAAAAATCTTCTAACCAAGAGATACTTGAGTCTGGAAACTTTTGAGCAAGCTATGACGAAAATAACAAGCTCAAGCCTTTGGAAAGGCATTCTCAAGACAAGATCACTACTAGAAAAAGGTATGTGCTATCAAATTTCAAATGGCCTGTCAGTTAAAGCCTGGTTAGATTCTTGGATACCAACTCTGGAAACCTTCAAGCCCCTACCACTATTCCATATTACATAGTTTCCATTGTCTCTCAAAGTCTTAGATCTGATCAACTGTGTCACAAACTCTTGGGATATCCAAAAAATGCAAACTCTTTTCCAGTGAAACTGCATCAAAGAAATATTAAAGATCCCTCTGCCACCCTCCACTCAAAGATCGGATAGCTTGATTTGGATAAAAAAATCAAAATGGGAAGTTTTCTGTTAAAACTACATATCACCTTGCCGTTGAGATTGGGATCACTCTCCAAACACTGACTCTTAACTTTCCAATGGATAAAACTTGGTAGCTTAAGATCCATGATCGCCACAAGCTTCTACTCTAAAAAATAGTGTGGGATATACTTCTAACAAAAGAGCGACTCAGAAGCTTTATCCCCAATATCCATTCTTTCCAATGTCCATTATGCGATGAACAAGAAGAATATGTTGTATATTTATTCATCAAATGCCCAATCACAAGAATATTATTGAGTCAAAGCAGTTGACCTCTAAAACTCTCAACTTCGGACATAAGCTCCATGAAGGACTGGTTAACATCATTTCCAGATTTTTGCAGCACTAATCTTAGATTTTATTTGGCGACTGTGGAATGATATAGTTCATAACCAAACTGAACTCTTTCTACAAAAAGTTTCAAACCTACTGAATTTGGCATACCAAGAAAATCTTGACCCTTGGACCGGTAAGATGATGTCCAAAGTTGAGCAAAAATGGCAAAGCCCCTCCTTGAATCAAATCAGCATTTCTTTTGATGCTGCGGTAAGAACCTTTCCTCAATAGCTTCAGCGATAAGCAGAAATTCAGAAGGGGATATCATAGAGATATGGACTGGAGAAAACCCCTCTACAACCCCAGTCATCACAAAAGTATTTACTGCTAAACTGGCCACCAAAATGGCATCTCATCTGAATTACCCGTCTATCTCTTTAGAAGGAGATGCTCAACTAGTTATTTCTTCAATCGAGGGAGAGTCTACAAATTAGAAGATCACCAACATCACTGGGGATATCGCAAATACTCTGGAAATTCACAAAGGCTGGCATTTAAAAAATTAATCGATCTCAAAATCGATTTGCGCACTTGGTGGCGCAAGCAATGGGCCGCTACCAACTTTATATTTGGTAGCATTCTATTAGATATTATTCCTTCTAGTTTTCTGTTGATTGATAGTGGAAAATATCCTCTTAAACTTGTTTCGTTGTTTGTTTACTATATTTTATATAAGGAAAAATTTAATTGTAAGCAATTCTGCACACTAATACGTGCACCCATTCAATATGATTGGTTAGAAAGTAGATTTTATTGAAAACAATGCTAATTTGAATTTATAATATAAATGCAACAATAATAGTACGAATATTACTATGTAAACTTGTTTGTACATAACAAAACTCTTTATATAATGCAAGCTTTATTAGAGTGAGACCAAAAAAAAAAGATACCGAGTGTTGGGCACGCATTAGAGCACTCTCAATGGATTCTTTATCTTATCCTTTAAAATACATCACCAAAACTCACTTTTTCTATTTTACATACTGACTTTTATAATATGTCATCCATCAGCTTATCTATTTTTTTTCTATATCATTTAAATATTTTTTTTATTCTTTTTAAATATTTCATTTCTACCAATAAATTTACAATATCTATATATTTTTTTATATTTGTAATTTATTTTTATATACAATGTAAAATAATTCAGTCCTATACACGTAAAACAAAAATATATAAGCCAAATAAAAATTAAAAATAAACTCAAATATGAAAAAATTGGTTTAAAAATAATTTCAAGATATTTTTTAGAAGAAAATAAAATATATGCATTTTAAATGATGAACAATAAAAAGAATTTACTTATATGATAAAAATCAAAGTAAATAAAAATAAGGAGTGAATGAAATATCAATAATAAAAAAATTTTTACAGGATGAACAGTATCTGCTACATGTAGTAGGGTACTATAGTTAAATATATTTTACAATTCATTTTACATAATCGGATGAAACTTTTTTTTTTTTAGAACAATTCTTTAAATTATTTACATTTTTTGTATAATAGAAAAGGAGTGCTCTTATATGGAGAAACCCTAGACCAACGCCACTCGAGATAATAGCATAGTACGCTCTCGAGCGCAGCCGTCTCGTCCAATTTCAAAAAATCATATCCGAATTCCGAACCCAATACTCTCGCGAGAGCCGAAAGCCTTTTCGGCCATACATAGACCTCGCGGATTCCATCTTTTTAGGTCTCTCTCTCGATCGATAGTCAGGGCTTAGGGATCTCTGTTGTGCCCTAATTTGTTCTCTCTCAATTTTTATAATCTCGAGCTCCATTCACGTACTTGTTCTCTCGATTATGGCTTCTACTAGTTTGATTTATCATTTCGTTTATGTTAAAATTCTTGCATTATATTGTAGGGTTTACTGTGTTAGTTAAATTAATTGGAGTTTTATTATATTCGACACACAATGCATGTGTTCTCTGCTAAATTTAGGGTAAAAGAAGTAATTTTCTGTTTTTTTAATACAAACTTTTGGTTCTTTTTGAATTATAAATTATATGTACAGTGATTTCAGAAAACATTTGTTCATATAATATCGATTTTGCATTAGAATGCTCCCTTTGTTGTTTATTTACAGGGTCATGTTATGACATTTTTTATGCTGGTTTCTTTTATATATTTGAAGGGCTCCTTATTTTTTCCTTTGAAGACATATTAAAGTAAATTATGATGTAAATTTCTTAAATGATTTGTATATATGATGGTTTTGTTAAGAACAACGATTAGTTGCTTTTTGGGTGGTTAAAAGAGGACGATCTACTGTAGTAAAAATTTGTTGGGTCAAGACATTGCAGAAATTAGTTTCTTGTTGGTCCTTTTTTTTTGTGGGTTCTAGGGGAGGCAGTTTAGGGGTTGTAATGGGTTTTCCAGCCTTTTCAAAAAAAAAAACTCAAAATCATAATTTGTGATGTACATTATTTCAGTAAAATTTGCTTCTTATTTTCTTATACTTTGCGTGGTATCTGTTAGTCATTTTATGAGTTCTCTTCTAGAATTAGATCTTTTTTTTTTATACTTTTATACTAAGCTTTGGGCTAAAGTAGCCATTTGAGATAATAGCTTAAGTTTGTTGCATGTACGTTGGAGTAAATGTTTTTACTTCTTTGGGCTAAAGCTTTGCCATTTTGCAGTTTCCTTGAATCTCTAGAAATTGTTTACAGGTCCTACTGTTTTCTATAAATGAGGGGGAGAAGTTATACCCCATCACCACCAAGGGGTCATGGCAGGAGAGGACGGAGCCCTAGCCCTAGGGGTCGCTATGGTGGCCTTGGTAGGGATGGTCCTACTAGCCTTCTTGTTCGTAACCTTCGCCACGATTGTAGGTTTGTTCTAATTAACCATTATTCCTTCCTTATTGCTAATAAAGAACTATTATCCACGTTATTAACTAACTATCATGGGATAGTTTAAGAGAAGTATGTTGATTATTTTTTTTAAGCTTAAGATGACCATGTTGATGTTTCTGCACTGTTTTTTTCTTTTTTTTTTTTAGATGGCTCTATATTTTTTGTATGAAATATGAACCTAGAATGATAGTAAGCTTGTGGGAAATGAAAATGGCATATAAATATAAAATTCTAGTAAGTCATTATCACTTGTAAAGAAACAAGATCATGTGCTTATTATTTTTGTTTATATCACTTTCATCATTGCATGGTTAGAAGCTGCATTGTGTGGCTTGAACCATGTAAAGCCTATTTCTTGCGTAATGATTTATGGTTTATGATAAACATAGGTTTTTTAGAAGATTAGAGTTGTTATAGTTTTTTAGAAGATTGAGTTTCTATGATGTCTTGCCAATACACTTTTTAGAATGTTGGAGGTTCTACATTAGATATTCTCTTTATGAAATGGGACAGTAGTTGAAGTTTGTCTTTACTCTATTATCCCAGGATAAAATGTGGTTGTGAAATTGTGACTGATTGGCATTTCTGCAACTGTCTATGATCAAAATAATTTTATTTGATTCGTATCCACAAAATTTTATATATGCTGGAATTATGCTCACTTTCAATACATGCTTTTATGCAGGCCAGAGGATCTTCGTAGACCATTTGGGCAGTTTGGTCATCTCAAGGACATTTACTTGCCAAAGGATTATTATTCTGGGTGAGCATATGTGAGATATTTGTAAGAGTCGATTTCTATATGTAAGTTAAGATCTTTGTAAGTACATAAGGATTATTTCTTGCTTGATGAAGACAATGGCAAGGTATGATGTTGTCTTCAATCTTATTAGTCTTCATAGGTAATAAGATTAGCATTATGCTTAATCTTATTATTTTGAAAAATTTGTTACTAGAATCGTTCGACTTCTCGGCTATTTATTCTCAAGAACTTCTATTGAAAACCTCTCTCTATCTGTCTCCATCTTTAATTCTTGTAGTGTTGTTATTTATGTGTTTCATTCTGAATCTTGGTTGAAGAGACTTGTTGATATAGAAAATGATAATTTCTCAAAATCCTCTTCCTTATATATCTTGTTAAAGGTTTGGGACATGCTAACTATTTTCAAAGCTCTCATTTTGCAAAATGTGGCCCGTCTTGCTAAGTTCCTTCTTTTGAACTTTTTTTTGTTGTGGGCGTTTTTCTTCATAATCTACTCTTTTCTTATCTCCAGTTGGGTGTGTTAATTGAAGTTCTTGAGATTTAACAGTGAAACTAAAGTTTTGAAGACAACAATCAAGTAGTTAGAGTTCTTTTGAAGATGATGTTAATGATAGTGAAGATTGGAAGGAAGTTGGTTTTGAATACATGTTGAAGATGTTCCAAGTCTTGGAGAATTTGAAGTCAATCTTAAAACTGATACTACAAGGTCAGCAGCCAAGTGCTTGCTTTTTATCATGACCTTCCATATTACTGAGGATTATCTTGGACAATTTCATCCGTAAGATCTATGGCATGCAAAGTATGACTCAAAGTTATGCCTTTCAGCATAACCCGTGTTTTGACACTGTTCTCTTTCCCTTTGTTTTGTACACATGTATTTTTCTAGGGAACCCCGTGGTTTTGGTTTTGTGCAATATGTAGATCCTGCTGATGCTGCTGAGGCAAAATATCAGATGGATGGCCAGGTTCTTTTTGGCCGTGAGCTGACTGTTGTCTTTGCTGAGGAGAACAGAAAGAAGCCATCTGACATGAGGGCAAGGGATAGAGGGAGGTAAGATTCCCTTTCTGATTGGGATTTGTTCAGCTGTAAATAGAAATTTTTTAGTTTTTTTTGTTGGTGACATGACCATTAATCTTTTTAGACTTAGCTCAATACTTTTTTAGAAAGTTGAATTATGCTTTCACACAGAACTCAAAGGATTGTCTTATTTTAAAGGTTTTGTTAGAATGTTGTACATACTTCTCTCTTCTTGAATGACTGTAATTATGAGAGTATTGGATCATCGAAGAGACCTGCGGATAGTGTGGTTTTTTTTTTTTTTGGGGGGGGGGGGGGGTGATCTTGATCATCATGTTCAAAGGAAGAAATTTGATGCAATTTCTATAATTTTGGAAATGAGGATACACAAAATCCATAGTCAGTCTTATCAGAAAATTTCATTGCTGTCTAGTAAGTGAAATGATTTTAGTCATTTCACCATTCAAGTTTAAAATGCCAGATGCATCCATGGAAATGGAGTATAGATATTGGATTGGAAAGTGCTCATCCCGCGGATTACTGCCCTGTATATATGGATTTGTACTTATGTAATGTGTAGAATTTGTGTTTAGAGTAAATCTGCTGCAGTCAGATTCTGAAGTTTTTCTCAAGCTTAGCATGTAGAGTAATGACTGGGATTTGGCATTGGATGATTTGTCTGAAAGTTGACAAGAAATTTAACAATCCCTATGGAATATGCAATCTCTATAATACCAGGGAGTGAATTCCTCTGATTTGGTATCTGCCTTTATAAACGATTAGAGTTTCTTTGTTTTTGTCTTTCTATTTTCATTTTTTTAAATTTTTTTGTTTACCATTCATTATAATGTTTTAATTTTTTAACATTTTGCAACTAAATGTTTAAAGTGGACCCATATAGGTGGTACTTCTTCCCCTTAAAATTTCCCACTAGAAATAGCCATTGGCCAGACAATTTTAAAAAAGAGAAAAAATTTCACCTAACGAATAGAGCAGGAATTAGCATGAGGCTGATACTAGTGAGATTATGGAGTGATGAAATTGATTTTTCTTTTTTTTTTATTGAAAATAACAATGTAGGAAATGCTTGGATATCATTACTAATCTAGAAAACTAATGTGGCTGTGGAGTTGTCAAGCCACACATATTCGTACTGTCTCTGTGAATTGAAACCCAGAGTGGAGTACATAATCGGTGGGTGTTACATATCGTACTTAGCACCATCATAAATCATAGCAGGTGTAATGGAGTTTTATGAAATTCTTGTACTCTGAGTATCTTACTACTGAACAATTTATAATTTTTTTTTTCCTAAATTTCACTTATTAAAAAAATATTTTCTAAGTTGCATTTGTGAGTTCTGACTTGACCTTCTAAATACAGTCGGAGTCGATATCATGATCGAAGACGATCACCCCCACGTTATTCTCGCTCACCCAGGTACTCTCAGTCTCCGCCTCCACGTCATGCAAGATCTCCATCCCAAAACCGTGATTATTCCCCTCCTCCCAAACAAAGGCATTATTCAAGGTATGGAATTAAGCAAATCTCTGTTTAATTTTATTTATCTAACAATGTGCAATGCATTGTTTCAAAGTTTAGGGGTAAACCTGACTTGTTTAGTAAGATAATTGTAGTTGGTTGCTCTTGAAATTGAGAATGTATCTGTGAGGTGTTAACTGAATATTGATTTATGTTTGCAATGTGTCTGTAGGGCGTGTGATTAGTTGACTGCTGAACTATAGATATCTTTATCTTCTTCCCCCTTTGCAATTTGATGCCTTATTAAGTTATTGTTGTTCCTTTCCACTTTGTATTCATACCTTTTCCACTGTGGCAATGCGGTTTCTTATTTTGAGGCAGATCTGTTTCACCCCGAGACAGAAGGTATGGTCAAGAGAAGTCATATTCACGTTCGCCCTACAATGGCTCAAGGAGCCGCAGTCGAAGTCCAGCCAGAGGTCCGAGCCGTACTCCGAGCCGAAGCCCTAACCGTGAAGAATACTCGAGGCAACCAAATGGAGATAGGTCTCCTAGTCAGTGAGCTACTCTGAACAGTCTATTGTTATGATAGCTTTTTGTTGGATCTTGTTTGTAATTTGGTTCTGTTCCATGAATTTGAGTCAGATTCTGGTACCCTTTCGTTGACGATTTATTTTCTTGAAACTGATAGCTTTATCTGTGATGATAGAATATATGGTTGAATGTGTCGTGTTCTAAAACCTGTTTGATGGGGGATAGACTATGGTTGCTTAATATACCGTGCCAAGTCTATTTTTGTACTCCAAAAGAATGGAAGGCATTCAAAGCGAGTGCGGAGTGCCACGGATTAACCACGGTTTCGTTTGCTGATATTGTGAGTGAGGCAGTTACGAATTTTTTACCTTTCCCCTTGCCCCTTGAGCATTTACTAGGGTCTGATTTCAATCGGTGACGGGTCTGATTTCATTAAAAAAAAAAAAAAAAGGGATAATTTTTCAGAAGACTAATGGGGGTGTTTGGCTTGGGGAATCAAAATTTAAATTTTCAGAGAATGTATTTTAAATGATTAGGAATCTAATAGAATTTTCGTGAACTGATATTCTAACGTTTAATTTATGTGATCTTTCTTAAGGTGTATGTCACTGCTTTTGATTATATAAAATATATAATTGTGGCTATTATTTTATCTTTTATAAACATAGATTGTACGTAATGTTAAAATTATTTTCTTGATTCTTTTTTTTTATTATTATTTCTATATATTTGTGGAATGAAGACGGTTACAATGAAACAGAGAAATGGTAGCACTAAAACATAACTAGCTATTCTTGTACAATAATAACAATATCCAACAAATTAGAAAAAAGTAAAAGAAGTCAAATGGTAGCATTGGAATGTGGATTCAACCAAGATTTCCCTTTAAGAAAAAGGTCGAGATGGATTTTAAATTTAAATAATATATATATAATTTTATGCAGTTGTTTTTACATGTTTTTTATGAATTTTATTAATGTGATTATTTGTATTATTTTTTTAATATAAAATAATTATTTTGATTAATAAAGTGTATAATTAGTATATAAAATAATTATTTTGATGAGTCAATTCATCAATATCGAGATTTTATTCACTTTTAAGTTATCCTCGTCCAAACATCCCACTAAAGTTTCTAATGATGATGTTGCAGTCCAACCAAAAACAGTCTATAAAGAGAGAAGCGCTTTTTGACGTTTGGTGTACGTCCACAGCATTTTAGCCTTTACAACTAAGCAGCTAACGTTCAATTTATTAGTATATAATATATATGCTGCTTTTACACCTTAAAAGCAATTTGTGTGGTTTATCTATAATTCTACTACTCTTATAATGTATTTTATAATCAATCAATATAATCGTACTATTTTATTAAAATTACACTTTCTCTATTTTATATGGAGTTGTAAAATAGTTGCAGAAGAGTAATAAGTTTACTATTTTCATGTTTATACGTTCAGACTTGGTTTCGTTTGTTCAAGCATTTGGGATCCATTTGTGTTAAATTTTGAAGTTTTGTGAGGCTCGGCCAGTCACTTTTCTGGGTTGATGTTAGATGTGTACTCCTTTATGCAGCAAAAAGAAAAAAATATTTCTGCACAAAACCTTTCAAATGAAAAAAAAGGTAGTAGGTAGTGGGAATTTTGAGTAGTAATGTATCGAAAAATACTTTAATCACAAATAGATTATATAAAAATAATTTTATAAATTGACATGTCTTTATGTAATTTGTCAGATTATAAAATTATTTTTATTGTGAATTATATTTAATAAATTACATAAAATCACGTCAATTTATGAGATTACTTTTGTGTAATCTCTTTGTTGCTAAGATTCCATTGCCCTTTATAATCTGCGCTTACATTCTTCTATAAATCCCATACATTCTAATCATAATCTTACTTAAAAGTTCGCTTGAACGGTGTAAAAGCACAGTACTCCTTCAATTCAAGTATACAAGAAACCAAAAAAATGAATATACAAAGTCCAACAAATAAAGCTTTTTGGAATCATTTTCAAAGTCCAGTTTCCTTTAGTATACAACCAATATCAGATTTAGCTCCCCTTACCATATTAACTATTATCACAACCCTCTTATCTACTATAGCATTTAGGCCCTAACTTTAATGAACATCAACACTCACAGCTCTCCAACTGAGAAAAAGATCACTTGAGAATTTGAAAACAAAACAAAACAAAACCAAAGTTCTTGTGCCGCAGTCACTGTCTTCGAATGTTGTGGGCCCGTTGTCTTTTAGGGTATCTTCAAGTAATAATAATTATAAAAGAAAAAATTTTCTCATCAGTTATTATTTATAACTCTATACTCCACATCCTATAAAAAAATCTTCATACTCTATAAAAAATACCCTCACATTCTATAAAAAAATTTATAATTATAGAGTGTAAAAATAAATAATGACTGATGTATAATAAATCTCATTATAAAAAGAATTGTTCGGCCTAAAAAATCATTTAAAAAATATCTAATATAAACTCCCAAGGAGTTGGCCCAAATGATGAAGGCATTGGTATTAGATATCACTCACTTCAAAGCCTAAGATTCAATATCTTAAAGGTGTAAACGATCATTTGGAGCCAAATTCTCTAATAAAATTAACAATTTAATTAATTTTGTATAAATTTTTTTTAAAAAATATAGTATATGAGATTGAGACTTATTCTGCAGAAATAGGTTCGAATGCCCTACCTTGCAGAGGAGCCCGACGTAGTTAAAAAAAAAAAAAAATCTAATACATATATATATTTTAATATAACTCGTATCATGCGTGGAGTCATAGCTCATAAATTCAAAAGCAACTGCTCATAATTGCATGACTTTTTATATATCTTTTCATGATCACCAGCCTATTAATTTAATTTAAAACCGTTCTGCCACCAGACTTTTCAGCTCCATCTCCCTTTCTTTCAAGCTCACAGAGTTTACTTTTGGAGGGAAAATCACTATTTTGTTGTCTTGCATAGTCTTACATATAATCTTAATACTGTCTATACATGTGCATTAAAATATAAGTAACCGTGTAAATGAGTGATAATCCCCATCTTTTAGAATCAAATTCAATAATCAATAGGTTTTAACCCGTTAAAGAAAAGGGAGAACAGTCCGACAGACAAAAAGTAGTGTGTTGTTGTCTGTATGTCTGTTGGCTGTGTTACTCCGTTCCTCAGACTAAGAGAGAAGCTGCCATTACAGGTTTCTTCATCTCCGTAACCTTATTTTTTATACTGGTTCAGCTCTGAACATCTTATTAGTAGTGTTGGACGTGTACTGGTACTATATTCGTTTATAATAGATTTGTTCTGACGGGGTATTGTTTGTAAGGACTTTTGTTTCCAGAAAATGGTTCGTATAGTTTGTTGTTCTGCTGTTTTGTAGTTCCACATTTTAGGAATAGGTCTTTTTATTTTATTGCTGGGCTTTGAAGTTTTTTCTAGGTGTTTTCTTAGATTCCTTGTTCTGGGCGGTCAGTTTCGTGTCTCGAGTATGTAAGTAACCGTGCCGGGTTTCCTGTAGGGTTTTGTTTTCTCAGTTCTTTGGAAGTGGCTTGGAGTGTAGATATCTCACTATCTCTGCCCGTTCAGCTGGGTCATTTGGATCAGGTACTCTCTATTCACTCTTGATTTCTACATCTGGGTTCAGTTTTTCCTTTTCCTTTCTGGGTACTTTGATAATCGATGCTCTTTGGGTTTTTGCTGGCATCTCGGTGCTTTTCAATCTGATTTTCTTTTTTGACGGGACGGTGGCAGTTTGACCCCCGGGTTTCCTGAGTTTAGGACTTTTATTTTTATTTTCTATTGTCCCTTTTAAAACTTCGCTAAATCTTGAATGGCTGATATGCACATAAAGATTTGAATTCTATTACTATTTTTTTTTTAAAGGAAAAGATTATTCTTCTGGTTTCGGATATGAGCAGGAATATCTTCTTGAAAGGATGTACAACTTTTCTGCCTTGATATTTGTAGTTATATCTGGCCACTAATTGAGTCTCCGAATAATGTCCGCGAATTGGCTTATGCAATTGTAGTTTAGTGTTGTGGTTTTAAGGTATGTGAGAGTTGAATGTTAAGACCTTGGGAAGTGTTTACTTTTCTCCGTCTTGGGTTAATTTGTAGTATATCGATCACTTACTCTTGTCATCACTACTTGATGTGTGGCTCGATCGCTAAACTAACCACACCACTCTTACGTGATCATTCCAACAACAACCCCTTCCCCCCCCCCCCCCCCCCCCCCCCCCCCCCCCCCCCCCCCCCCCCCCCCCCCCCCCTCCTTCACGCGTCTTCTACCAAATTAAATTACATGGCTGGAATCCCCCTTGAACAAGTCTGATGAACCCTCTGAAGGCACTCCCCTCTATGCATGGACCGCCAAATATGATCTAGATGGACCTTCCGTATGAGAAGCCAAAGCCGCTCTACTAGCGGTCAAGGAGGCTTAAGCTCTAAAGCAGGATGATATCATTCTAGAGAGCGACTCATTAGGGTGGTCACCGCTATCCAACATAGCCACCTGACAACCGACTGGAGAATAGGTCCCCTGATTAAGGATATCATCGACAGCTTAAAAAATTTCTCCACATTGACAGTCCAAAGGTCCACAGAAGTGCCAACTTCTCTTTCACAATCTTGCAAGCTGGGCTGCTTCCTTGACATTGTAGGAAACATTCCCATCGCCAATGTCCCAAGCCATGTATACACCTGTCCGTGTTGCAATTCCACCTGAACCCCTAGCCTTTGTTATCCTTTTATTCACAAAAAAAAGTCTGATACTCACCATTGTAGCTCATTTAATCTTTGAGTCGAGCTAATGTAGAAGTTATCTTGTACCATAAGCACATTTTCTTCACTCACAACCATAGTCTTTAGTCAACCATGGGTATAACTAACACGAAAGTCACCATTGCTCATTGTGGGAGCCACCAACCTGTACAGTCACATTGATTGGATGCTCGCCCCATCGATATCACTTATTGGGGATTATGAGTTTATAAAAAGTTAAGATGTTGGTACATTACTGTAACTCAAATAATGCTGAGACTGGCTTCAAACATTGCTCTAACTCAAATAATCTTGTGGATAATTCAGTTTTAAGCCTTTTGGAGGTTATAATTTTTGTATATTTAAATTTAATACATTATCTGTCATGCCTATTTTTTTTTGGATAAGTAAATTATCGGCCATTCCTACTTGTATATTCTGCAGGTCATTACAATAAAATTTGTGGTTTTTACTTTCAAGTCCACACTGAGTTTCTGCAAGTTTATTTTTATTTATTTTTTTAATCCCCTATATTATCCTTATGTTATGGCATTGGTTCTTTTCTGAAATTTTCTGGCTATTATGACATGATTGCATTCAGCACGTGCTTACTGAATCTGGCAGTTTGAGGTTCATCACAGAGTGAAAAGCTCATAAGTGTACATCTAGGCTTGACATTTTATCGGCTCGGATGAAGCTTGGAAAATGGCTTGGAATTCTGGTTTTGCTCGTTGTTGGCATTTTCAGTCATTCATTAGGTAATTGTGCACAGTTCTGATCTCCATTGCCACACTTCTTTTCATGCTCAAGGTCAAATATGTTAATTAGGTCAAATATGTTAATTAAACTATGAGCAAAATCTGGTTTAGAATTGACAATTGCCTTTCTGGTAGGAACTATGGATATCAACAGTGAGAATGGTTTTCATAAGGATTAAACTGATTTATCATTGCCAATTTTGTGTCTATGTGCTTGCTCTTTGATTGTGCAAATTACCATTGCAATTCTTAGGTTATAAAGTACTTCTTTTGCAAGTTCATAAGTTAGAATTGTTTTCTATGATTGTGGAAACAAAACAATGTTCATTTGACAATGGTCTTTGTGATACTCTATACTGAGTGATGCCTCAGAACGTATGGTTTTTGTAATACTCCATATTGAGTGATGAATATAGGTGGTGTGTAAGATTCCACATTGCTTAGGAGGGAGAAGTTATTGTCCTTTATAATCATTCCAATGGGGCTCTAATTGTACCACCAACTAGTCTTTTTGGAGTATGGGCTTTGATGTGGCTTGGGCCTTCCTTAGGGCTTTACAAATGGTATCAAAGATAACCAGAAGTGTGGAATTTAAGCCATGCCACTTATAATGGAATGGCTTGATGACGACATTGGGAATATAAGGGTTGGAGATTGTGCTATCCCATACCGAATGATGAGTATCAGTGGTTTATGGGATCCCATATTGCTTGGGTGAGAGAAGTTATTGTTTTTTATAATGATTCCACTGGGGCTCCTATTGTGCCATTGGACAGTCCTTTTGGAGTATGAGTTCAGTTGTGGCTTAAGCTTTCCTTGGGGCATTTCAGTCTTAGGTTGTCATGGGAGTTAGCATGAATTATGTATTTTTTAATTAGGAAACTAATCTAGCCTTTCCTGATGTAAAATAATATATACGTGTCAAAAAAGAAAAAAAACCAGATGTAAAACTATATCTTAAATATGTTCTGCAACCTGATGGAAAGTTTGGGCAATGCCAGATGCAGAAGCTGTTGAGTGTTGGGGTCATTTGGATCTAGTGGGGGAGTTTATATTCAATCATATTATTCTTTCTCATAGGTTGTTGGTTGTCACTGAATCGTAACTTTGAATTGGTAGGTGCATTTGTGGGGATAAACATTGGCACCGGTGTTTCCAATTTGCCACCAGCTTCAGATGTTGTTGCAATTCTCAAGGCCCATCAGATTACTCATGTACGCCTTTATAATGCTGATTCTCACATGCTGAAAGCCCTATCTAACAGTGGGATTGAGGTAATGGTTGGTGTCATAAATGAGGAAGTTTTAGGGATCGGTGAATCTGCATCAGCAGCAGCAACCTGGATTAATAAAAATGTTGCCGCTTACTTGCCTTCAACCAATATTACGGCAATTGCCGTCGGCAGTGAGGTCCTCTCCTCAATCCCTAATGCAGCTCCAGTTTTGGTTTCCGCCATGAATTACCTTCATAAAGCACTAGTCGCTGCGAACCTCAATTTTCAGGTCAAAGTTTCAACTCCACAGTCCATGGATATAATTCCTAGACCTTTCCCTCCCTCCACTGCCACCTTCAATTCTTCATGGAACTCTACTATTTACCAACTCCTCCAGTTTATAAAAAATACTAATTCCTATTACATGTTAAATGCCTATCCCTACTATGGATACACAAAAGGAGATGGCATTTTCCCAATCGATTATGCTCTTTTCCGACCACTTCCCTCAGTCAAGCAGATTGTTGACCCAAACACTCTTTTCCACTATACCAGCATGCTCGATGCTATGGTGGATGCTACGTATTATTCTATAGAAGCTTTTAATTTTTCTGGAATCCCTATTGTTGTAACAGAGACTGGCTGGCCGTGGTTTGGTGGAGCTGATGAACCAGATGCTACTGTGGAAAATGCTGAAACCTTTATTAAGAATCTAGTCAAACGAGTTCTAAATAATTCAGGTCCACCTAGTCAGCCAAGTATTCCCATTAATGCTCACATTTATGAATTATTCAACGAAGATAAGAGGCCTGGGCCAGTGTCAGAGGAAAATTGGGGTATTCTTTTTGCTAATGGTTCGACTGCTTATCCATTGAGTTTGAGTGCTTCTGATCGGATTACACAGAATTCTTCTGTGGTTTTCTGTGTGGCAAAACCTGGTGCAGATTCTGATAAGTTGCAAAGTGGCCTAAACTGGGCTTGTGGACCAGGCCAGGCTAACTGCACTGCCATTCAACCCGGGAAGCCATGCTATTACCCTGATAATCTTGAAAATCATGCTTCTTATGCTTATAATGATTATTATCAAAAGATGCGAAGTGTTGGTGGAACGTGCGACTTTAGTGGTACAGCTATAACCAGCACTAATGATCCCAGTAAGTTCGTGTAACAGTTTTCCTTATTATCTCTTGAGCTCATAACATGTTTGGATTTCTTTTTTGTTTACATATCTTTTCCTTTTGGTTTCTTGCTTTCTTTTGGACAAGTTTTCTAGAAGCGTGTATGAGACTGACATTTTCTTTCAGCAATCTGTTTCTTCCAGGAGAAACAGTTTCTTTCAATATTTGAAGATATTTATTGTGAATTCATTTGGCGTAAGTACTATAAAAGGATTTTCTACTCTCTTACAATTAAGTCAATATTGTAGAGAAAACTTAAAGTTGAGAAATCATTTCCACACTGTTGGTTTGTTGAGTTGAATCCCCCACGGTATACCACTTTATGATCTAAAGATTTTATTGATGCCCGTTAGCCTGAAGGTTACCTCTACTGATAGGACTACGTATATTCAAATTTGGATACTTGTTAGTTGCTAGTCTCCTTGGAGGCTTGAACGGTGCCTTCAGCTTCTATCACCCTTCCCATGTGCTTGCCCACCACAAAAGATCATAAAAAATAAAAGAAAAGGCCATGATGATCGTTGCTATTGATTCCTTCTTAATACGTCAGCCTTGCATTTTTATATCCAATGTCAATTCTTCTACAATCCGATCATATAATAAGCTGTGCCCCTTCCATCTTCCCGTCTCTAACATAAATATGTTTTCGTGATTCTCTTTGTTGATGGATACCATCCTGCAGGTAATGGATCATGTCAGTTTGCTGGAAGGTGAGAATCTGAATATATTTATTCCAGAAGAAACCTAAATTATTATTTAAGGTTATTGGCTCTAAACATGTAATATTCTGAAACAGTTCTAATTCAAGCACAAGTGGGGGATTTTCACCTCCTGTGGCACTTGGCCCTGCAAACCCATTTGATGGGAGCTCGAATTCAATGCGGCACAATTCCAAGCTTCAGCACATGATATCTGCCATATTTGTTGCTCTAGCGTTACATTGACTTGTAGAAGATCCTTCAAGTTGTCTTCCATCTTGAGCTTTAAAGCATTACTGCTGTGATTGTAATTTCAAGTAATGATGGAAATCTTCGTATGTCATTTTCATCATGGCTGTTCATCAATTTTGGTTGTTTCTAGTTTTGCTTTTATAGTCCGTCCACCTCTGCTTCTTATCAGGCGGGATGTCTTAAGTTATGGGTTCATTCATTGTAATGTATTCTTTTTAGGTAGTAGTAGGTCACTAGGATTTTTGGGACGATGTAATTGTACCTTTGATTTTGTTCTTTAACAATGAACAATTCAGCGTACAAATATCCTTTCATATTTGTCCATTGTCTCTGGAAATATTTGGTAATTGACTCATGCAAACATTTGCTTCCGAAGTTGCAGATCAGATCTCTTTATATTGTGCATGGCCATCCAGAACTAGAAGAAAAGCACTGGGCGGTGCAGATAGAGTAGACATGTCCTTAGATTATAATAAGTTGCCAAAAATGTTTATCTATTATTTTGAGTAATTATTAGGTAATCTTTAAGGATGGATACATGCACTCTTCCTGTCATAAATGATTGGAAATTTTAATTTATAATATACTTGACAAAATACTTGTATGACATGATTTTATTTGAAAGAGAAATTTTAAAATTTATCAAAATTTTTCATGTAAGTGATATGGATGACATATTTTATTGGCTTAAAAAAATAATAACTCGTGTAAATAAATTTAACAATAAATCACTAAACAATAAAGGAGTACTAATAAACAATGTAGACTATCAGGTTCTCTTTGTATGTTGCGTTGAGTTGAGTTGAGTTGAGTTTTTTATGAATAATAATAAGTATAGTTGGTAGAGAGAGTTTTGTGGGGCTCACCTAAGATGAGTTAATATGTGTTTAGATGTTAAGATGAGTTTAGATGTATTTATGAGAAGTTGAAAAAGATTGTGGGTCCTGCGTGTAAAGCGGTGTTGAGTTGAAAAAAGTTGTGGGTCTTATGTGTAAAGAAGTTTTGAGTTTAAATGAATTTAGTAATTTAAGAGTTGAGTATTTAGATGTGAGAAATGGTGAAAGATTAATTAAATTCTCTCAAAACTTGATTTAGATATGTGCCATTGTTAGCAATAAATCAGAGTGGCGCAGCGGAAGCGTGGTGGGCCCATAACCCACAGGTCACAGGATCGAAACCTGTCTCTGATAATTTTTATTTCCATTTAATGAGTAAACTGGTGGCTTCCTTTCTCCCTACTCTTTTGCATCTTTTTTCTTGGACCTACGGATACGATACGTTTTTGCACAATCGCTCTCGCATAATCGCATTCTGCTTCTCCTCTCACCTCTCTTCGTCTCTCTGGGTTAGTTTTCAAAGTTACGTTGCGTGCATAGCGCAAGAGCGGGAGCATCGTGATGATATCAGGAGGAAGAGGAGGGAAATCTGCGCCATCGGCCCCATCATCCCCATCTGTATCTTCAACGACAACATCGTGGGCAGTCTCCGCCTCTGGGAAGAGGATCCAGAGAGAAATGGCGGAGCTCAACTTGAACCCACCTCCCGACTGCTCCGCTGGTCCCAAGGGTGACAATCTCTACCATTGGGTCGCCACCATCCTCGGTCCCCAAGGTCCCTCCTCCTTGTCCCCTTTCATTCACTCTACCACTACAACTTCAACTAGTTTTTTTTTTCTTTTTTTTTTTTTTTTGTTTTCTGTGATTTCTCTTGTGTGAGAATTATTGGTTTTATCTTTTCCACTGAGTTCTTACTTTAAGCTTGATTTTATTCTTTTTTCCTCCTTGTGGTTTCTGAGCGAAGTGTTTGCTATGGAGTTTTTGTTTTCAAGCTCAGAGTAATGTGACTGTGGGCGTACATTGGCTTGAATTACTATCTTTCCATTTGATAATTCGGAGTAATGGGTTCGTGATGAAGTCCTGGTTTTCAAGCTCACTCAATATGATTGTTGTTGTGTAAGAGGGGGGGGGGGGGGGGGTGAGGTTGCTTTGTTCGAGTAGGAACTCGAATTTACTCTCTTCATTTCCTTTATTTAAGCTTCAAGTTTGGGGACTCGGATTCAGGGGCGGATAGCGAAGTTCTGATCTTTGAGCTTAATTTGGCTGTGCTTTTTCTTTGGGTGCTAGCTTTGAGCTACCATCTCAATTTGGCTTCCTAGCTTAATTTTATGATTTTTCTTTACTTTGTTTTGTGTGTTAGCTTCACTTCTTTTCTCAAATGAAGCTTGGTGTTGATGGTTTTTAGTGGATCTGGTGATAAATTTCTGGTTTCACCGCCGGAATTCTAATGATCTGTGTTTACTTTTATTTTGAGCATGAGCTTAAAATCATTCCCTTGTTTTAAGCTTCAGTTTTCAAAAATTTGAGTATTGTATTGGTGATTAAATTCTCGTGTTCATGGTTGATTTCTTTAGCAGCTATCTCATTCTCTAAGTTTCTTGTTTGAAGCTATTTTATTCAACAATTAATGGCAGTGTCAATCTTTTAGTAGCTCTCTCCCTCTCTCACATTGTGATCTTGTCCTTGTAGATAATTAGCTGATGGCCTTCTTCAATCTTTTGTGTTTGGCTATCTTTCAACTGTTAGTATTTGTTTCGAGTACTTATTAAAAAAAGTATTTTCTTAAGTCAGTGGGATGAAGGACCTGTTTGGTTGAGGACAAAACTGCAGAAGAGATCGACTTGTGATTTCATGCTGGTTTTATCATACAGGCCAAAGTCGTGTAGACTTGGTTTCACTCGTATAAACTCATATAAACTGCTATCACTATGTATGCATTGTTTTTATAAAAAAAAAAAAGTTCACTTTGCAATGAGAACATCTTAAATATTTTAGAAAATAAGAGAGAATCATGTTCTTAGTTATGAATACAAGTCTTGATATAGATATGTGTGGGCATATATATAACTATTTAAAGCTATGCATATAAATTAAAATTGGTTCATTGAAATCTGTAGATAAAATCATAAGATATAATATAAATAACCTATTTTGTGATAAAAATTCATACATTGTTTATTTCAAATTTTAGATCTGTCAATTAACTTTTATAAGTAAGCATATTGCCATATATAGTTTACATAACTGACTTAAATAATAGAATTTTAATCTATTTAAGTAACTAATTAATGAATTCATGAAAATATATAAGACTATGGTAATGGAATTTATGTTATCAAAGAAAGTGATAAATTAATCAAGTTATTTGTGAACAAGTTTGAACTCTTTTAAAAAATAATTGAATTGATTTTGAACATAAAATGTAGCTCGGTGATAAGCTCGAGGTCAGCTCGTGTTTGAATAAAAATCAAACAAATAGAGTTTGAAGATACAATATTTAGCTTGACTCGACTCGATTGCAGCCGTAGATGTGAATAGAAGACCCATTGTGAGTTTTTTTGAGTTGGGTTTAATTCCATCACTGGGTTATTGGCTGATCACTGGAATAAACAAATGAATATGATTGATATTTCAGATTTCAGCTATCTTGGCATATTTTTCTAATGCTAGATGCCCGGATTGTAAGGAAATACACTTGTGTGCCATTGGCATGGTTGACATGACTATTTTGATCAAAATTCTCTTGCCCACCTTCTTAGGAACACCATATGAAGGCGGTATATACTTCCTAGACATAACGTTTCCAAGTGATTATCCATTCAAACCTCCGAAGGTACGTTGATTTGAATTGAATTGAAATGATTTCAAGTGGTATTTCATCTGGAACATCAGAATGCATATTTTGTTGCTATATCACCACTAAAAAAATTTTCTAATAAAAAAAAAATCTAAAGCAGCAGCCAGAGAAATGGAATATTGAAGAAAGTTTTTAAGCTCTTTCAGGGTCTGTTCATGGTCCTGAAAATTTAATCAATCCTTTCCCTACACCACACAAGACAGATGAGAGCCATCTTTCACACTGCCGATTTGTGGGCAGCCATATAACCCTATCCAGTTTACAAAGAGGTTTACTTTCATTTTAGGCACAATCTAAACCAACCCAATTCTACCAAAGAAATCATTCCACAAGGCTCTAGCTAATGTTTATTTTGATGCAAAATAAAACCAATCGTGGGTGGGCAAGTATCTGGGAGATTTTTTTTATTGGTTCAGTAGGTTTTGAACCCATAACCTCATCTCCACCTTTTCCTTTCAAGGGTAGGAGGTCCCAATTGAGCTAAAACTCGTTAGCCTGGGAGGACATTAACATCATGATGTACACTGAAGCTCCATAGATGCTTGACAGTTGTAAAAGCACATACTGTTGTTGCATATGGTGAATGCTATTGCTATCCAATTAGGCTGGTTTGGTTACATAAAATTAAACTATCTCATCTCATCTCATCTCATCTCATATAATCATTATAATTTTTCCTAATTTCCACACAAAATATAATAAACAGTTCAACTTTTTCAAATGTCAAAAAATAAATAATATTAAAAAATTATATTATAACAATATTTTATTCAACTTTCAACAAAATATTTCATCCCATCTCATCTCATCTCATTTGAACTGCGTAACCAAACGAGTACCAAATATGCCCTATGAGATTCTAATTTATTATACCATGATGGCATAGAACAGGTGTTTGAGGTTACTGTTTGAAGCCAGGCTTGTGATCTAGAGAGATCTAAGGTTTTCACTTAAACAATCCATAGATTTATAACAATAAATCATTATTGAAGTTTTGAAAAAAAAAAATTGAATTGAATGCAAATGTGTCCCTGTTTGTAGGAATTCTAAATGTGTCAGCTTCTTATGCTTTAGTGTCATTATTTATTAACTTCACTAACAAAAAGTCAATTGTTTAGTCCTATGTTCTTTCAGTTATTAACATTAGGTTTGCAGGTAGTTTTCAAAACTCGAATCTTCCACTGCAATGTTGATACTGCTGGTGTTTTGAGTTTAGACATCTTAAAGGATAGCTGGAGTCCAGCTCTAACAATCACCAACGTGCTTCTTGCAATCAGAGCGATTTTCACAAATCCTGACCCATGTAAGTTTTCAGGATTTCTCTTGGCTATTTGTCTTTCAATAATGGTTTAAACATAATAAAATTTCGTAATGTGTTTGTATGTGACCCAAAAACACGTGCTCACGGAATAAAACACACGAAGCTGGTCTTTTCACTTATCAAATTGTGGAATGCAGACACCTTGATAGTTCAACTGAGAACTGAGTTTTCGCAATGTAACTATTGAATGTATGGGGCTTTCTTGTACTGAATGTATTTATGTTGTCAATGCAGCAGATAATTCGATAATCCCTGGCATTGCCCGATTGTACTTGGCAGATAGAGCTAAACATGATGAATTAGCTGCAGAGTGGACAAGGAGATTTGCCAAGTGACTCTTGTGAATCTGATGCAAGTGCCGTTTCAATTGCAGATATTCCTTGAACATCTTAATTCATGGATTCGTATAAAGTCCGTGTAAAGTAATGGGAAAGATTACTTGCAAAGTTTACACAGCAACCTGCTAATTAGTCTAAGCTTCTGACCATCCCGGAATGTATGATGATGGCTGAAAGAGACATAACGGCATGCAACATGGACTATGAGAAATCCTTTCAAGATTCAGGGGCTATGTAATGTAGATATAATAATATATATATAATATAGTGGTTAGTTCATAGTTGGCTGGTGATTGTCGTTGTGCAGTGCGGATAGCCACCGACACTGTTGAAGATAGGGTCGCGCGGCCGAAAGTCATGTCCGAATGGTGAAGTGGGCATATTTATTATTATTTCCGTTTCCAACAGAATTATGCACTAGCAGGTAGCAGGCACATTGATATTTGATTCGTATAAAGTAAATGCATGTAGCGCCTGATTCAGTAGGGTACAAGGAGAACTACCTCTTTCAAGTTTCATGAAGTACAAAATGCAGGAATTATATGTCAGCTTCTGATTTTGATCCAACAAAAAGAAAATCTTGAAAATGAAAGAGAGAGAAAGACTGGCGTTTCATGTTTGTCAGAAATGCTTTTACAGTGATCATATTTCCCAGCTTAGTTAGGAAAAGTAGTCAGATGCTCTTTGAGAATAATATTAAAAAATCAACGCAAGTCCCAGTACTCCCTAGAAGACAAAATTTTCCTAGCACAGAAAATGGGGTTGTTGAAACATGTGTCGGCTTGGTAGGAATGGTGGGGGAGAGCCCACTTGACAACAAAATATAATATAGCACACCATTATAATCTAATGCTGTTTACCTACTTCGTTTGAACTGCATCTGTTGAATTGCACAAGGAGAGATTTGTAGAGATGAATGGTATCAGATCAGAGTGTTGGAGGGCCAGTGTTAAAGATTCATGGAGCTGAAGCAATTTGGAAGGACTGTTCATTGTTCAATAATTTGCAGTGAATCCGTATCGTCCTTTTCCTTACCATTTTCCATTTGGAAGAATTTGCTTTAACAAAGTTACGTAGCCACCCACTTCAACTTGTACCCCCAAAACAGCAAAAAATATGAAGTCCACACACGTGACCAACCAACCTCCTCCACAACACTCCCAGTTCCCACCCTCTTAACAAGCCACCTTGCTACTTTCGACTATCTAAGCTCCTTCCAACAGCTACTATTCTACGTCAACAAGACAACAACTTTGCACACAGAGAGAGAGAGAGAGAGATGGGAAGGAGCATCAGTGCAGTAGGAGTGGATGACTTGGTGAAGGCAGGCCTAGCGATCGAAGAGGCCAAGGAATTCCATAGAGTGCTTAAAGAAACAGTTTCGGGAGCCAAAAGTTCTGACCCACGAGAGGTGTGGCGCGAGCTGCTGGCTAGGAAGGTGTTAAAGCCATGGTACCCGCATGGGCTGCACCAACTGGTTTACTACTCAGTCTATGCTGATTGGGACTCTTCCACCAACGGTCCCCCTATTTACTGGTTCCCTTCTCTGTATGGTCTTTTCCTCTTTAATCTCCCTCTCTATCCTTTCTTATCCGCTTTCAACAGTTTCATTCGTGGTTTCCGATGGTTCAGCATAATTTTCTATTTGGTCCCTGAATTTTCGTTTGTGTTTCTTTTGTCTATTTGTCTTCCTAGTTATTAGAGATTTTTGTTTGTGGTTTTGTCATGTCATCGTGACAAGAGATTGGACTCATCACCTAAGCGGTACCAATATATTACTATATTGGTAATATGCTTTACTTTGTACTAGTCTGATCTCCTTTGAATAATGCTTTTAAGGATTGAGCTTATTTACATACGTTTCTACCCATGCCTCTGGAACATACTATAGAAACCTACTGATGTTTAATCTTAGGCTAGCTGTGATTGGTAATTAACATAAGCGGCAATTAACATCGTGCTGCTGCTGCTGTACTCTTAACTAAATCTAATTTGTTATGTTTAATGCTTATATCAGTAGTAACTGAAACTTTGCCACATCTTTGTAGCAGATAAAAGTTGCTAGTATGCGGGTACCAACTGATAGGTCAATTTGATTGTGTTGTAGTGACTCTTGAGTTTCCCTGTTTCATCTCTCAACGGTTATTATTGTTACGATTCTTACTCCTGAATGATCATTTTTCTCTCTTTTTATCAGATATCAGTCTAAACAAACAAATTTGGGACATCTGTTGGAAAACTATGGCTCAAAGTTACTAGGGGAATCATATAAGGATCCTATCACAAGTTTTAGTCTATTTCAGAAGTTCTCTGTTCAGCATCCTGAGGTAAATTTTGCTTTTTTTTTCCCCTACATTGCCAACAAATGCCAAGTTGGATGCAAAGAAGTACTTAAAATTAGAGGAATTGAGGTTTGATTGGAGTTGTGTGTATGGCAATGATTTTCAGGCTTACTGGTCAATTGTTCTAAAAGAGCTTTCAGTTTCATTTCATGAGGCCCCAAAGTGCATTTTGGATACCACTGACAAATCGAAACATGGGGGAACATGGTTTCCTGGTTCCTCTATGAATATTGCTGAATGTTGTTTGCTACCTAGAAGTCATCCAAGAAAAGAAGATATTAACTTGGCTGTTGTGTGGAGGGATGAAGGCAGTGACAATTCTGAGATCAGCCATATGACATTGAAAGAACTTCGAGAGCAAGTAATGTATGTTTTCCCCAATTGACTATATCAATCTATCATAAGGTGCAGTGAAAATAGGTGGTGTCCAAGTGATGCCAATGTTATTACTTCTCTCTCTCTCTCTCCCCCCGTATCTAGGTGAATGAAAATGGGATTTATTAGGGATACAGCCTTGTCCTATAGAATTTAGTTCTTTTACATTATGGACTTTTAGGTAATTTAATGCTGTCTTTTTTTAAAATATTTTTGGTATGTAAAAGAAAGGTAACCCTAAACGTTGAAATGCAAGTTTGAGTTATGAAGTCTGGTTGGATTTATGCTTCAATTTTTTAACTTAAATTCAGTTAAAGAAGACTGAAAGTTTGACATTGTTTAAGGAACACATTTATTACAAGAAGGCAGATTCAGATCATGCCCATCCTCAGTTAATTGCAAAACAATTCATGACATACATGAGAAACTCAATACAAGTTGTGTGTGGTGACTAAGTTGGCACCATGACCTCTACGTGGCATTACCACAATCAATCAAGCTTGAAATAAGTGATGTTTTGAGTAAACCAACTATATATTTTTTGTGTAAAAACTTTTAGCACATTAGTGAGAAATAATGCTACTTTCCTATAAATGAGAAAATAAAGAAATAAATAAACAGGAGGTCCCTTCCTGAGACAAAATATTAGAATTGAGTGCTGAAGTTAGCAAGAGCAGTAGAATGTGAAGTGAAAATGAGTTGTGGGAATTAATTGCCTCAAGTCTCGATAGTTGGCTACTAAATTAAGGAACATGGGAGACAGTTGTTCATGTATAGCTTACCAATAAAAAAAGGTATACTTTCTAATAATTTCAGTCTAGTCATTGGTACAAACACCTTCTTTCTTATAGTGGAATTTTATTATAATTTGTGTTCTTTGAGCTAGCATAATAACACAAAGAAAAACTTGGAAAACTTGGACTAGTAGCTAGTGATAACTAGCTGTATTCTTTGTTTTTTGAAGTCTTGTTCGGCAATCTTGTAAATGGTAGCTTTCTTCACAGTCTTACTTGGACCTAACCAGCCAGTACTGTGAGATAACACTTGGGTGATGTGTTTACAATATGACTCGCAGGTTGGTGGCAAATGCACTGGATGCAATATTTTCAAAGGGTGATGCAATTGCAATTGACATGCCAATGACAGTGGACGCAGTTGTCATATATTTGGCAATTGTACTAGCAGGATTTGTTGTTGTTTCAATAGCTGACAGCTTTGCCCCAAAGGAAATTGCAACTCGTTTGCGTGCGTCTAAGGCAAAGGCTATCTTCACTCAGGTGATCATTCACTTCCACGTTACTTAAAAAATGTAGGATTTCTTTAGGAAACGGACCAAGTTGGCCCATGTCCATCCCCGCTCCCCAAAAGAAGTAAAAACAAAATACTAATAAAAAAAGAAGTAAAAACAAAATTCTTTTGGCAAGGATATTTAAGGTGATTCTAATTCTAAATGTGCCATCATACGTTAAAATCATCAATTGGCTGGAATATTTGTCTGTTCTATATATTGTGCTATCTTGTAAACCTCATAGATGAAGTTGATGTTCAAAGGTGCAAAAGTGGTGGTCTGAACATTGTCTTCTGCCCGACATATTCACTGATTTTGAAGACAGTTCCTTTCATTAGAAATAGAAGAAATTTTTTTCTATGGTTGAGCTATTTGATAATTAGTTTCACTCATGCATCAATCTGCTACTTTGACTAGAGTCAAAAAGGGTATTTGCCTGCTCTTTAATTCGTTCTCTCTTTCCTTATCTTTTCGCCCAGTCGTGGAGTGAGTGGTACAACTTATAGTGCAGCCTCAATCCCTTTCTAACAGCTAAAAAGCTCCAGTTGTTAGCGGGGTTGGTTACCTCCCCGAAGAAATGAACTATACTCATGTTGCCCTAATTCCAAAATCAAGCGGTCCCGCCTATATTCACCACTCTAGGCCATTTGGCCTTCACAATGTAATAGAAGAGTTATTCTATTTTCAAGCCGGTGTGTAAAACATATCATCCACATCACTTAAATGGTAAGATTTGATTTGCAAGATTCAAATTTTAAAATTTATCTTTCAAATCAAATTATGCCATGTAAGTAATGTGTGATGCAGAGACTTTAGAATAACATTACCCTTCTATTAAAGGATCTGAAGCTCTCTCTCACCTTCTTATACAATAATAGAAGTGTTGTGATTTTCGAGCTATCAAACTCAGCTTAGAGGGACTTCCTGTCTCTCATCTATTATTTGCATATGACCTAATTATCTTCATTCATGCATAGAAAATAGGAGCTTCAGCCATTCAAAAGTACCACGAAACCTATTCTACCTAATCAGGCCAAACTGTGACCGACACAAGTCTAACATTCACTTCAGTAATTGACAATTGTAATCTTGGGTGTTCAGATCCAGCCCTAACTTTTTGTAGGCTTCTTGTTTAATCCATTCTTTCTAATGAACAATTAATGTTCTTTTTTTTCAGTATTCGCCCCTTCCTTCGCCATTGCCTGGTGGCAATATGACCAAAAACACATATTCCATTATCAAGGCTTCCCATGAGTTTTTTTTCCCTCAGCATTATAATCATCTTCCTACTAGATCATCCACTAAAGCTTTACATTCCCGGGAGGTACACGCTGGTTATCCAGACCTTCTCATTGAACACACGAGCTACCTAAAAATATCATTCCATATCCCATAGAAATTTTGATGGGTTTCAATTGCTATTTTTATAATAATTAGATGTCATCTTTGCTAGTTGTTTCCACATTTCCTCTTGGTTCATAATATTTTGTGATAATTTTTAGATGTCAATATTCCAAGTTTTTTTTTTGTTTTTTAAAAAAAAAATTAAGTTGTCAATGTCCGCTTTCATCTCAGCCTTTGATGTTCTTTTCCAGCTAGTAACTATTAGTAAGGTAGTGAAATTTGGAATATAGAAGGAAAAAAATGTCTTTGACGAATAGTGATTTTTGGAGAGGCTTTTATCATCTTATGACTCTTTATAGTATACTTCTATCCTATGGTAAGAGTGAAAGGGAAAATGTATATATGAGGCATTGACCAACAGTGAAAGAAAAATGTCAGCTCTATTATATTAATCACAGAACTTCCCTATACATATCAAAATTTTTATACTACATCCATTTTGTGTTGTCTCCGTTGTGAGTTTGGACTTACAAGACCAGAAATGGAGATCAGACAATTTGGCTTAAGTTGTCATGTGCTTGCATTTCTAAACAAGCTGTGATTGATTTTACATATGGTAGTTTGTTCTGAAAATTATCCGTTTTCATTTTGTATTCAGGATTTCATATTAAGAGGAGGTCGAAAGGTTCCATTGTACAGGTAAAGACTGCCTTTATATAGTTATGACAGATGACAAGGATTTCTTCTCTCCAACTGGAGGTAGAATTGATGTGACAAACGATGCATGTGAAAGCTAAGCTCACCCAAGTTGAGACTTAAAAAATGCCACTCTTGTAGAAAACAGCTGCAAAAATACAATTTCCGTCTAAGTGCTTAATAGGCACTTCATGTTAATTACTTTTTCTGTTCTCAGAATTATTGGCCTAGTTGGCAGGAGACTATGCATTATTCTAGCAAACCTTTGGCATCATCATGGCTATTCTTCTCTCTCTTTGCAGTCGAGTCGTAGAAGCTTCTCCAATTAAAGCTATAGTGCTCCCCGTGACTGGGAATAATGTAGGGATTCAGTTAAGAGAACAGGATTTATGGTGGAAAGATTTTCTTTCCAGTGCCAATTGCCATCCCGGGTATGTTTTTAGCAATGGTGTGAGTTTTGTCAAATAAGAGTTTTATTAAATAAGAGTTTTGTTGATGAAAATAAGGGTCCACCTTTATATTATCATACAAAGAATGTCCAGAGAAATAATTACAGTGAGGACTATCTCTTGGCAGATCAAATAGTTATATTCCAATCTATCAACGTGCAGAGTCCGTTACTAATATTCTCTTTTCATCTGGAACTACAGGTAGAAAAATTTTGCAAGCACATTTCTATTGCTTATCTCGCGTGCACTGTTGTGCAATGTCCTCATCATAATTGTGTAATTTATTTATATGTTCCTTTAGGAGAACCAAAAGCTATTCCATGGACACAACTTTCACCAATTCGAGGTGCTGCTGATTCGTGGGCCCACATTGATGTTCGAGTTGGAGATGTTTTTTGCTGGCCCACAAACCTGGGGTGGGTGATGGGACCGATATTACTCTACTCGTGCTTCCTAACTGGTGCAACTCTTGCACTCTATCATGGATCACCTCTTGGCCGTGGCTTTGGAAAATTTGTTCAGGTGAAGGCATAAATATTAGTATACTTTCGGGGTCTATAAGCATTCTTAAATAAATTGGAAAGAAGATTTACAAGGCCTACGGGGGAGCCATCAGGTACATGAGAATAAAACCAAGGGGATAAGGCCTTGAGGAGGATCAACATCCTAATTCTTGATCCATCATATCCTTGAAGAGAAACTCACATATCCCTCAAAATCCTATAAATTACCATTGTAGACTTGTAGTTGTGGTTGCTTAGAAGACAGGATTATTGGTTAGTGGAGGAAATAAGGAAAACCTTTCCCCGTACATTCTTTCAAGGGGGAAAACATTATTGTTGGGAACAGACTCTTAACTAGGTTGGAGGAATTTGTTAATTGTTCATGTAGGATGTGAAAATCACATGTTTTTTTTAATATCATTAGAAAGCACGTGCTTCTTACATGCTCAAGGGACATCTGAAAATTTTATAGACTAGACTATTAAAAAAACATGTGCTTCTCCTTCAACCTAACTTCAATCTATCAGTTGCTTCTTACATGCTCAAGGGACACTTGGCAAATTTGTAGACTAGTTTGAAGGAGCTCCTCCTTCAACCTAGCTTGGAGGAAAACTCTGCCTGTTTTTATATGAGTTGTAATAAGGAAAGCAAGGACAAAAAAGATAGGTTTAAATGATACCCCAGGAGTAATGTGATTATGTATACAAGTATACAGAAATTAGTCAATGCTAGAATTATATTTTGCACTAAAATTGCCCTCTGCCAAATACTACCTTAATATTTCTCTTGCTTTTGTTCAGGATGCAGGAGTGACCGTTTTGGGTACAGTTCCTAGCTTAGTAAAAGCCTGGAAGAGTACAATGTGTATGGAAGGCCTAGATTGGACAAAGATAAGGTTATGTCTCTTTGCAATTTATTGAAATATCCTTGCATATAACTCCCAAGAAAAATAACTTACAAATTGTATATGTGCAGATCATATGCATCAACTGGGGAAGTATCCAATATTGATGATGACCTATGGCTTTCTTCAAGAGCTTATTACACACCCATTATCGAGTGCTGTGGTGGAACAGAACTTGCGTCATCTTACATCCAAGGAAATCCACTGCAGCCACAAGTTTTTGGAGCTTTTAGCTCAGCATCAATGACAAGTGGTCTTGTCATCCTTGATGAGCACATGATACCTTATGTAAGAATACTTTTTGGATTTTTTGTAGTAGGGGTTCATTTTCTTTCAGTACTGTTGCAATTGCCAACCTATCATCAGATCAGGTCTTCCCAGTACTTGCTTGTATCTGTTATTGCAGACTGGCGATGAGTAACTTCTAAGCAATTGCTACAATTCTAGTGGTTTTAAAAATATGCATGGAGGAGTCAAGCAAAATGACTGATATTTAGGAGTACATTTTGTATGTATAAATCTGATCCCTTCGACCTTTATGACAGCCAGATGACCAAGCTTGTGTTGGTGAAGTGGGTTTATTCCCTGTATACATGGGATCAACTGATAGATTGCTTAATGCGGATCATGAGGAAGTTTACTTCGAGGGAATGCCAACTTACAAAGGAATGGTACGCTTATACCTGCCTATTCACTAATACTCACATATACACCTCTTTGTATTCATAATTTGATATAGCTTACTATGTATGAGAGTATTAGTTGTTTCTTCCCCATAAAGCAGCATGATTAGGGCCCTTACCCTATCAGGGATTACTAATAGATGAAGTCCCATTTTATATGTACGTCTTTGTCTGCTAACTGGGTTATACTTTTAGATGGGCGCATATGTTTTGGGTTTTGAGGGACTTGAAAATTGATTGTGAGCCTGATCTTTTTATTAATATATGTCTTTATCTAAACCATGGAATAGGTTATCTTCTGATCCACATAGAGTGTTGCTATCCTCTAGTTCTTGTGATGCACTGACGACCAAAACAAATTTAATTGTAAGAGGTTCAAATGACAACAGATTTTAAATGTAAGATATTCTGCTGTGTGTGATAACCTGTATTGAGTGAGTATAGCTAGTGAATGGGATCTCACATTATTTGGAGGAAGAAATTCTTACTCTTTGTAATGATTCCAAAGGACTCCAAATTGCATGATTGACTAGTCCTATTGGGGTATGGGCCTTCCCATGATTCATTACAAATGATATCAGAGCCAATCTCAATTATAAATGTGGGTTTTGAACTGTGCCACCTATGATGGAATGGCCTGGTGGGGAAGTTGAGAATTTAAAGGGGGGAGATTGTGATACCCCATATTGAGTGAATATAGGTAGTGAATGGAATCCAACGTTGCTTTGAAGGGAGAAGTTCTTTCTCTTTATAATGATACCAAATGGCTCCAGTTGTACTGTTAACAATGACCTTTTGGAGTATTTGCATGAAGAAGGCCTTCTATCCTATCTTATCTCGATAAATGTGTTGGCAGCACCTAAGGAGACATGGAGACATCATTAAGAGAACTGTTGGAGGCTATTTAATTGTACAGGGTAGGGCTGATGACACCATGAACCTTGGAGGAATTAAGGTAAGGCGTTTTCAAATCCTCTCATTCTTTAATTTGATGGCTCGACAATGACCTTGCTACATGCTATCATAGTTCAATTATCGTCTTCAACTAAATAATCACATTCTTTAGTCAATATGCTTGGGCTAATTTTTAAATGCTGGGCACTGAATATTTCTTGGTATGCAGACCAGCTCCATTGAAATTGAGCGAGTGTGTGATCGTGCTGATGAAAGAATCTCAGAGACTGCTGCAATCAGTGTTGCACCAGTAAATGGTGGTCCAGAACAGCTGGTTGTATTTGTAGTATTAAAGAAAGGGTTTAATGCTGAACCAGACAAGCTAAAGACTATATTCTCAAAGGCTATTCAGAGCAACCTCAATCCTTTGTTCAAGGTTTGACTCTTAAGCTTATTCCTTTCCCTAATCAGTCTTACCGTCATTTGATAATTCCTGTAGGTACAATTCATACTTGAGATTCAAGAGTCATCTTTGAACTTGTGTGTCCAAGTAGTGTTCATTGAAAATCCAATGATGTTGCCAAAAGTGTCAGAAGCTTATTTCAAATCATAATGTAGATGGGATGAGACAGATTTCAATTCCATGATGGTCCTCACCAATGAGCACATGTTATTTTGAGTTATTGATCTACATTTCTCCACTCTTTAACCAATTAACAGGTGAATTATGTTAAGATTCTTCCGGAGTTTCCCAGAACAGCTTCTAATAAGTTACTGAGAAGGGTGCTGAGGGACCAAATGAAGCGCGAGATTTCAGTTCGGAGTAGAATTTAGTAGCAACATCATCAATCGTCGATGCATCAGATCTCAGGAATCTGTTCATGTGAGCATTTTGAGAGGTTTGAATGCAAACTGCACGAATAGAATAAGAAGAAATGGTTTAGAAATATGAAAACTATAGTTGGAAATACTTGGTGGTTGTTTTTTATGACATTAATGGATAGAAGTGCATTAGTTTGAGGCTCTTACCCCTTCAACCGTGATGATACAATAATGCAACTGTCATGGAGTTGCAGATTGTGAGGTGTCAGAGGATTCCAAGTTGCAATGGCCTTTTGACAAATTAAAAAACTTGAATCTAAATATCTTTATTTTACCATTAATTGCAAAAAAGTTATTTTTTTAATAGGTAAAATGCAGTTAAATGAGTACAATCTAACTGTTTTGAAACGAAAGGATTGCCCTTCATTCATTCTTAAATCACAATCTCTTGATTGAAGCTAAGTTCTTGCTAGTGCTCTCACCAACTCATGTATTATTACCTCTAAAGACCTGCTATTGTTAGCACCCTATTTCATTAGATATTCATGGTTTCATCATTTGCAAGACTGATTTCTAATTAGCTTGATTATCTATTACATCGCCATGTAATGAACTTTACTCATGTGGCACATAGACTAATATTAATTGAATGACTTTAATTTCACTACTGAACAATACGCATTATTCTTTAAAAAACTTCAACTCATGCTTTTGTACATTCCACAAGTCAGCGATTAGTATTGTATGAAATATGAGGAATGACATTTATGATTGTAGTTATGCCGACACACTGATGTTAATTTGTTTGATTTTAAAAAATAATATAAATTTTTTTGAGAGATTTTATTAAACCAAACATACCCTACGTAGGGAATGACTTGCACTAGTTTATCCCAACGATGTCCTGAGTTAGGAAAAATTTTTTTTGCAGCGAAATAAGACGCTGCTGCAAGTATTAGAATGGTTTTGTAGCACTCTGGAAAATACTACTGGGAAAAGTTTCCCAGAAGGGTTCTTTTCAGGGCAAGTAGAGAGAAAATAGATAAAGAAAAATACTAAACTTTTACTCAGATTTTGCATAGTCTCAATGGCACATGACGGAGCCTTACATAGCAGGAACCCTACAGTGATAATAAGGCCATGGGCCGTAGTAGAACAAAATAACAACCAATCTTTGAAGTAGCCCAGTTGACAATAATTAACAAAAGAAAATAACTAGATGAAAATAAAATGACTCCTGCAGACTTGGCCCGATTACAATCTCTTAGGCCCACACCGTTGGGCCCAGCCCACGTCCCCCATTCAAGCACTTCACTTTACTTCACTTCAGACACACGCACACGAACACTTCAGATTCACTTCAACACTTCAGTTCCCCAGTCACGCGAACCCTAGCCCCTTCGGTCTCTTCTTCCATGTTTCGCCCAGCCACCGCCGCTCGTTCCTCCTGGTCAACCCAACGTCGGCAGCTTGTTACACTCCTCCCCCCATCAGAACACCTTGCCTGCAAGGTGGGGAAAAAGTTCCTTTAGTCGCGAGTAGCCCTCCCAAGTGGCGTCCGTTGCTTCTTGCCCGTGCTAGCGAACGAGCAACTCAGTCCTTGCCTTGTTCCCCGCTTTGACCATGCGACGGCTGAGGACTTCCTCGGGTTCAGGTCGAAGAACCCCTTGCTCATCTACAGGCGGTAGTGACCGTATGGCTGAAACCTTAACTCCAATTTTTTTCTTTAGTTGGGATACATGAAAAGTGTGATGGATTTTGGATGATGGAGGCAGATCCAGTTTGTACGCTACCTCCCCAACACGTTGCAGCACCTGGAATGGACCAAAGAACCGTGGTGCAAGCTTGAGGTTGCGCCTGTGAGCTACCGTGGTTTGGCGATACGGTTGTAGGCGCAGGTATACCCAGTCATCTTCTTCAAATTGTTGCTCTTTTCTCTTCAAATCAGAATACTTTTTCATGCGATTTTGGGCTTGCTGTAAATTTTGCTTTAAGTATTTTTGATATCTGGTCTCTGCTACGTAGAGTGATGTCCACTGAGTGTACACGGGCGGTTCCCGGAATGTAGTCCAGCCAACGGGGTGGGGGGTAACCATAGAGGGCCTTGAAGGGTGAGATCCTCGTGGATGCGTGTTGAGTGGAATTGTACCACCACTCTGCAAGTGAAATCCACACTGCCCAGTCCTTAGGCCTATCTCCTGTGAAACATCGTAGGTAATTCTCGACAGTTTTGTTGACAGCTTCTGTCTGTCCGTCGGTTTGCGGGTGATAGGCAGTGCTCATAGACATTTGAACCCCCTGTAAGAAAAATAACTCCTGCCAAAATTGGCTTGTGAATGTTGGGTCTCTGTCAGAAACTATGGAGCAGGGTAATCCATGTAGCTTGAGGATATTTTTGAGGAATAAGTCAGCCACTATCTTGGCTGTGTAGGGGTGTTTTAAGGGCACAAAGTGACTATACTTAGTCAATCGATCAACTACAACCCATAGACAGTCATACCCTTGTGACATGGGAAGGCCATCAATGAAATCCATAGTGATGTGAGTCCATGGTTGAGATGGTATGGGTAATGGTTGCAGCAAGCCACTTGGGAGGGTGTTATCTACCTTAACCCTTTGACAAATATCACAAGCCCTAATAAATTTTTTTAAATCTTTTTTCATTCCTGTCCAGTAGAAATCCCTCCTCATCCGATGAATAGACTTATCATAACCCGAGTGTCCCCCCATGGACTGGAATGGGACAGCTCCATCAACTTATTTTTAAATTCCTCATGTTGAGGAATGCATAATCTATTCTTGTACAGCAATAACCCATCCCTCAAGGTATAGTTAGAGCTTAACTTACCTTCTGAACAGCTCTTCAACACATCTTGTAAGTGCACATCCACCTCATAGGCCTTCTTCAAGTCCTCCACCCATTCCACATTAGGAAATGTGATCAGCATAAGTGTCTCTTCAGGTTCCTGGTCTTTACGGGATAGGGCATCAGCCACCTTATTCTCAGACCCTCTTTTATACTCCACCACGAAATCGTAGCCAAGTAATTTCGTGATCCACTTTTGCTGCATAGGGGTTCCAATTTTCTGATCAAGCAAATGTTTGAGACTTTGTTGGTCCGTTTTAACCACAAAGGTCCGCGCCAACAAATAAGGCCTCCACTTTAATACTGCTGATACCAAAGCAAATAACTCCTTCTCATAGGTAGACAATGAGAGGGAGTTGCCCTTGAGAGCCTTGCTGAAAAATGCTATAGGTCTTCCATGCTGCATTAACACTGCTCCTATTGTTGTCCCTGAAGCATCACACTCAATTATGAATGGTATGGAGAAGTCCGGGAGAGCCAAAACTGGTGGTTGAGTTACAGCCCCCTTCAGCCTTTCAAATGCAATCTTTGCCTCCTCATTCCAATGAAAACCCTCTTTTTTTAACAACCGGGTAAGTGGCGCTGCAATTTCCCTATAGCCTTTTATAAATCTACGGTAATAACCCGTCAAGCCCAAAAATCCTCTCAAGGCCTTAAGGGTCTTAGGTAGTGGCCACTCCACCATAGCATTCAGCTTCTCTGGATCTGCTTGTACCCCCCTTGCCGAAATTAAATGGCCTAGGTAAGCCACCTCTTCACACCCAAACTGGCACTTGGACTGTTTTGCAAATAACTTGTGCTGCCTTAGAGTCTCTAAGGTGAGCAATAAATGCTGAGTGTGCTCCCCTTCTGTTTTGCTGTACACCAAAATATCATCAAAAAACACAAGTATAAACTTCCTTAGAAAGGGTCGAAATACCTCGTTCATGAGACTTTGGAAAGTTGAGAGGGCGTTAGTGAGCCCAAACGGCATCACTAGGAACTCATAGTGTTCCTCATGAGTTCTAAACGCAGTTTTGGATATGTCATTTGGCTTAACCCGTATTTGATGATAGCCGGACCTCAAATCCAGCTTAGAGAATATAGTTGACCCATGTAGTTCATCCATTAGCTCTTCAACCACGGGAATAGGAAATTTATCTTTGATGGTCACACTGTTTAGCCCCCTATAATCAACACATAGCCGCCATGTTCCATCCGCCTTTCTTACCAACAACACGGGAGAAGAGTAGGGACTTTGGCTAGGTTGAATCACTCCCGTAGCCAACAATTCTTGGACTATTTTCTCAATTTCATCTTTTTGGTAATAAGGGTAACGGTAAGGTCTCATAGAGATGGGTTTGGTGTTGGGTAATAGGTTTATGGAGTGGTCATGGGTTCGGGGGGGTGGGAGTCCTTTTGGTTCTGAAAACACATCACCAAACTGTCCCAATAACTGCATAACAACTGCTGGGATCTCCGTTACAGCTTGAGAATCATGGGAAACTGCTCCTTCTATGAGCTGTAAAATAACCCCTCTCGTCTCTAATTTATTTTGCATGTATAAAGACCCTTCCTCAATCATCCTGGCAGCTGTTAACCCTTGCATATGTATTTTTTTGCCTTTATAAATAAACTGCATTGACAATTTATCAAAGTCCCACATGATTTTCCCCAACTCCCGCAGCCATTTAATTCCCAACACCATATCACAACCCGCCAGTACAATGACATGAACTTCCATCTCAAAGATAGTTCCTTGAATAAGGACCTCCACCTTACTGCATTTCCCAGCACTAGGGACTAGCTCACCATTTGCAACCTTCACTCTAACCCTCTCCTTCTCATCCAAGGGTAGGTTGGTTTTTCTTAATATGGCGGGATCTAAAAAATTGTGAGTAGACCCCATGTCAATTAAGATGGTGATCCATTGCTTCCCAATCCTCCCTTTCACTCTCATTGTTTTTGGGTTAAGTGAACCAGTTATTGCATGGAAGGATATTTCTGGATTCTTTTGGGTGGGACAAGTGTCTAAGGTTGGTGGAATTTCTTCTCCGGTGTCTCCTTCTATTTCCTCAATCACCACACTACTCTCATTGTTAGGCAACACTTCCTCCAGCAAAAACAGTTTGGGATTTTGGCACTTATGCCCAGGGACCCACTTGGCATCACAATAATAACACAACCCCTTTTCCCTTCTCTCTTTCATTTGGTTTTGGTTAATTTTGTGTATGGTTAAGGCTTGTTTTTGGCTTGGCTTGGTATTTTCAGATTGGTGGGACAAATGATGGTTGGGGTTCCTTATTATATTAGGCTCAGCAGAATAGTGTAAAATGGTTTTGGAATTTCTTTTGGCTAGGCTCAGGTTCTCCTCTTGTATCTTGGCTAGGCTGTAGGCTGTTATTAGGTTGGTGGGGCTAAACATTCGTACAGGTAACCTGATTTCATCCCTTAGTCCACTTAAAAAACAGCTCAACTTACATGCATCAGATATACCCCTCAACCTATTTGACAAGGTTTCAAAGTTTGCTTGGTAATCCTCAACTGTGTTTGTTTGCTTTAACCTTATCAGGGCTTCCATAAGATCATCATAGGCATTAGGTCCAAACCTAACAAGTAGAGCTCTAGTGAACATATCCCAATCTTGGATTTGCACACTTTGTTCCAGATCTTGGAACCAAACCAATGCTCTTCCTTCCAAATGAAAGGAAGCTAGTTTCACACGGCTTTGTGGGAATGTGTTATGGTATTGAAAAAACTGGTTAACTTTATAGATCCAACCTAATGGGTTATCTCCATTGAATACAGGGAAATCCAACCTCACTGTGCGTGCCTGGACTTCACCTTGCTGCTGCTGATGAAACTGCTGCTGGTGTGGAAACTGTTGTTGTTGATGAAAATGGTGTTGTTGAAACTGTTGTTGCTGTTGAAACTGCTGTTGTTGTTGTTGTTGTTGCTGTTGTAACTGCAAATTTTCCTGATCATTTCCACCTGGAATACCCGAGGAAGACTCTCCAGAAGGCGGGCTGGGATTTCCTGTTTTCATCCCTGCTGAAATGACAGCTAGTTGCTGCAATATAGTTTCATTTTGCTTCTTTAAAGTTGCCATTTCTGTATCTAAATGGGACATTCTTGAATCTGTGGACTTTTTTAGCTCTTGATACTGATTTTCGGAGGATTTTTTGAGGGCATTGAGCCCATCTTGTAACTGATTTAGTCTAGTACCTTCAGCCATGAGGCTATCTTCTGCACAAGACCGGTATCTCTGGATACCATTTGTAGCACTCTGGAAAATACTACTGGGAAAAGTTTCCCAGAAGGGTTCTTTTCAGGGCAAGTAGAGAGAAAATAGATAAAGAAAAATACTAAACTTTTACTCAGATTTTGCATAGTCTCAATGGCACATGACGGCGCCTTACATAGCAGGAACCCTACAGTGATAATAAGGCCATGGGCCAAAGTAGAACAAAATAACAACCAATCTTTGAAGTAGCCCAGTTGACAATAATTAACAAAAGAAAATAACTAGATGAAAATAAAATGACTCCTGCAGACTTGGCCCGGTTACAATCTCTTAAGCCCACACCGTTGGGCCTAGCCCACGTCCCCCATTCAAGCACTTCACTTTACTTCACTTCAGACGCACGCACACGAACACTTCAGATTCACTTCAACACTTCAGTTCCCCAGTCACGCGAACCCTAGCCCCTTCGGTCTCTTCTTCCATGTTTCACCCAGCCACCGCCGCTCGTTCCTCCTGGTCAACCCAACGTCGGCAGCTTGTTACAGGTTTTTGCAGCGAAATCCATTGTAGAATAATCGTCGGAATTCTAACGCAGCGATGGCAAAACCGTATAGAAAAAATCTTTTTTTGCAGCAAACCCATGAATTGCTACAAATGCTGAAGAAGTTTCTTCCGTCGGAAATTATTGTTATGCGGCGAACATACACGTTGGAAAAGAAAAACATTAACGGCGAAAAGAGTGAATCATCGTCCATATTTGCGGCGCTAAATTTGGCTGTTGCAGCGGATTCAAATCGTCGCTATTTACCGTTTCCGACAGTTTATAACTGTATTTGAAAACTTTTTACCGGCGTGTATAAGACCTAATTGCAGCGTAGAGAAATTCGTCCCAAATAATGTTATTCACGTGGATTAGTAGAAGAATGACAGAGGTAATTTTATGCATCCGTTTTTTGGCAACCATTGAGCAGCGACGTATAAAACGTTGGGAAAACATTATTCCCAATGATTGAGCGTCTTTTTGCGGCGAACTTGCACCGCCGATAAATGCCATATTCCTTGTAGTGGATCTAACCCAATTGGAATGAATTTTAACACAATGAATCTCACTGTTTGACAATGGCGGGCCTGCGTATCATGGCCAATAATGGCATGATCTCCTTCGTTTGTGGCGAAGGAAACCAGGATTACATCTTGACACCTTAGATGTAAAAGTCCAAAAACAAAGATATGTAAAACCGAGCTAAAAAAAAGCCAAAAACTATATCTTTTCGCTAAAAAAAACTCTATTTCTTCGTAATATCGACAACCCTATTCTATCAATTTTCAGAAACCCTGTGATATCTTTTGGAGCTGATGTAAATTCTGTAGAAGACCCTTCGTTTTGCAAGAAAATCCTTAGCTTGGTTTATTTCTCTATAGATATGCCTTATTGCTATGTTCAGATCCTTAGCTAGACACATTATTCTATCTCAAACTTCCCTTACAGGCTACAGCATACTGAGTAATGGATCGTTACCCGCTCCTTGCCACCAGTTGGCCATAAGTACTTGAGAATCAGTTCCAACTTCAATGTTTACCATCTGAAGCTTTGAGCATATTCTCGGGCCATCTAGAAAAGCCGCCCTTACTTCAGCCATGGTTTCCGCCGTTCTTAAATTGCTGGTCGTTGTTTTGGTTGTGCTAGTCATCTAATACAAGAGTACTTTTGAAGTTGAGAGAACAGCATCTTGATTGGATAAACCCGGACTGCTAAGTGCTTTTTTTTTTTTTTTGTAACACATTCATTACACGCTCACACAAACAAACGTTTGTTAAAAAAAAACCCCATGTTGAAAGGATTCGTAGTCCTTAAAGCACGAGTCTTATTTCATACCAATGATCTCGAAGACAATAGAATAACGCACAACACCCCACAAAGTACAATCTACCATCTTGAAAGGATTCTAGTCCTTAAAGCACGAGTCTTATTTCATACCAATGATCTCGATGACAATAGAACAACGCACAACACCCCATAAAAAAAATCATATTTTTGCAAACTCAACCGTGTTCTTCCCATCATGAGCCTTCCCGAAAAAATGCTTCACATAATCCGAATACAGAACTTGCCTATATGCTGCTTTCTCCCCTCCGGCGAGCATTTCTGGGAAAGGACCAATTATCTCATATGGCTTTGGATTCACGAAGATGGGAACCGAAATCCTGTTCTGGCTTCCATTGGCAAGCACACGGTGCTCAATGCTCTTGTATCTTCCATTACTCATTATTTGAAGTGCATCACCAACATTGATAACGAGCGAGCCACTTATAGGTGGAACATGGATCCAGCTATCATTTTTTCCTCGCACATAAAGTCCACCAATCTCATCTTGAAGCAAGATAGTGAGGGTTGAGACATCGGAATGACGGCCTACTCCCACCGTGAGCTCGGGATTAGGACAAATGGGATAGTAGTTAAGGTTGATTCTCTTTGAACCCATCAATAGTGATTCTTTCATCTCATCGATTTCGTTCACATTTAATCTCTTCATTAGCACCTCTAATAGCCGTTTGATAACAACTTCAGAGCTCTTCATGTATTCCAGCACTTGATCCCTGAAAGGTCCAAACAATTAGTCCGGAGCAACTATTTACATGTATTCATCTATCAGATTAAGATAGATATTAGTGTGTGTAAATGTAAATGCGTAGAAGTGTTATTTATTTGTTATGTAGCTATGTTACTTGCAGACGGAAGGCCATGATGCAGAGGCCTCATCCTCAGAAACATAGAAGAGGCTGAGGTAATCCTTCCATTCAAGAGCCTTCTCTGCTTTAGGAGAAAAGCTGGTTCCAAACCGCACATTTTTTGAAGGTGAATTCTCTTTTAGGAACTTCTTCTTGTCCTCAGCTGGCAACCCAAAGAACAAATGGGTTGCATCCTTCACATTCTCAAGCACTTCAATGGGCACCCCATGGTTAATAATCTGAAAGAAACCCCATGTCTCTGCTGCATCACAGATTGATTCTGCAACTTTTGGGTCGTTCCAGTTTGACATGTCAATGATGGGTATGGACTCTTGAGGCATGATGTTGCTGAAACTGATCCTTTCTTCTAGGGGTTGGATAAATCGTTGGGGAAGGCATTCGAGTCCCATTTCAGAGAGACCCTTCACTCCATTTCCTTTGCTTATAACAAAGTTTGCGATATCTGCGGAATCGGTGATTGGTGTAGCAATTGTTGGAGCCATTGCTTGGAATTGGAAATATTAGATAAGACAAGAAAGGAGATCTTTGGTGGTGCACTTTGACTATACCACCATAGCTATTTATAAAGCATTGTCTCAAAGGAGATCCTTGAGTATGTGCTTCAACAACTCACATGGCAATCTGCATGCCTTGCTAAGCTGTGCTCCCAATTGATCGAAGCCGATGTTCAGTTTGATTCAGCACACATAATCCTCCGGTCCTACCATTTGTCTTTTAACTTGACTTTGATTAAAAACTATATAGAAAGGACTGAGATTTTCACCTTCAACTTTTTTTTAAGTGCTCGCCTTTACTTGCCTTTTCTTTCTCTTGGCAATATTCAGCGTTACTCGCCTGACTGTGTAAGAGCTTTATATTATTATCATTTATTGTTGTTGTTCTTCTTCTTGTTGGTATAGTTGTTTTGAGTGAGCTGTACGTTTGTCTCTCAAATCCATCCCACTTATCTCAATTCATTTTATCTAATTATCACAATATTTTAAATTTCAACACAAAATATAATAAACAATTCAATTTTTCAAATCTTAAAATAATAATATTATTAAAAAATAATATTCTAACAATATTTTATTTAATTTTTAATTTTCATTTCAACTCAACTCAACTTACTATCCAAACGCAATCTGAACCCTTAATTGAATTTGTTCAACATCCATTAAGGAGTAACCCAACGTTCATTGAATATCCAGTACTCTTGGTGGTATGTAAGATCTGGATCAGCTAGATACTGAATGTGGATATTATTACATGAAGTTGTATATTTATCTTTAAATTAAATTATTTTCATGCATCCCACAGATTTAGGAGTAGTAATAAAAAAATTGAAAAATAGTTGGGAAACGAGAATATGATTAAGCTTTAATCCTTGGCCAATTCTCATGTCAGCAGCTCATTAAACTAAATAAAAAGGAAAACAAGCTTGAAAGTATAAACCAACAACCCCCTCGAGAGGAATGGTGTGGCTCATGCATGTACGCTTAATTGGTAAGAATAATAATAGGGTTATAACCCTATTGTTATTCATCTATTATTCTTTTTATATTTGATTTTTTTAATTAATTATTAATGAAGTGAGTATTAATAAAATTATATATTTTTTTAATTTTTTCTTAATAATTAAAGATATTAAAAAAATACTTAAAAAAATGATAATTAAAATACATTTAAAGAGTAAATCGGTAATAATAGGATAATAACCCTATGGCTGCCCAATTGGTAATATCTGATACACAGCGATAAGACAGCATTATTAATGTGGAAAAAATAAGAGATAAAACGCTTATAATGTGCCTTACTACAAGAGGACGATGTGTTTTCATGGCATTACTTATTAAAGGAAAGTCATCTAGTTAGTTTTTAATATTATTAATTTGGTCAGAATATAATTATTTTTAATATTTTAATTAGTAGAACTATAAAATGTGATAAAAATAAAAATTATTAAATTAATAATATTTTATTATTATATATAGAGTAAATAGATAATCTAATATAGATACAGACCAATACTCATACTTTACTGAAGTTTAGATTTTTTTTTTTTATCTTGATTTTTTGTCTTTCTTTAATCTTATATTTTCTTTTTTCAGACAAATAAATTAATGACTTTTTTATTTTATTTATTTATTTAAATTATTATATTAAGTGCATCAAGAAACTAATGCACCCGGGCCTTTTCCTAGTATGTATATATATATATAGAAAATAATTTGATACGGCCTTGGGTTTACCTTAACTAACCTCGTATTACAGACGGTACTATTATTAGGTCATCAATTAATTAAGGTTCATGGGATGAGTGAGGTTTACATGATGTACGTGTGAGATTGAGGGAAAAACAATGAGAAATAAGCGTTGAAAGTGCAGCAGGATCAATGATGTTAGCACCTCGACCGGCCCATCTAAAATGGGCCGAAAACGAGACACACAGATCTCCTTATTCTTAGAAGCGCTTATAGCTAATGAACAGTAATAAACAATATAAACAGTAAATTTTGTTTTACGTTTTCTTCTTCTTTTTACACGTCTATCTCTACTTTTTTACAGTAAATTCGCAGCCACAAAAGCACCAGTACAAAAATGACAAAAAATAACAACAGACTATTATTTTTTATGTTTTCTTCTTCTCCCTCTACTTCCTCATAGCAAAATCGCAGCCACAAAATCACCACACAAAATATACAAAAATGACAACAAAAAAAGAAAAAAAATGAAGAACAGCTTAGGCTGCAACTTCAGATGAAAGCTCGCAGTCGCATGCGCCCCCCCTCTCGCTTTAACAAACACGAGGCTCGAGTTGAGAGAAAGTTAGAAACTTTGAAAGAAGTGAGTACCAGAAGTAAGGGAGAGAGTCGGGTGTAAATATATTGGGAAGTTTTAACTGCGATTTAACCACGGTTACAAAATTTGGTTGACTGGGACCTTAAACAATTGTGTGTGGGGTCCACTCTCACTTTTGGGGTTTTTAATTTTTAATTGGTAATTCATGTAATATGGTGTTTATTACTTATTAGAGTAAATAGTAATCCTCTTCCCCAAATGGCAATACACGACTACATTAGTAACGGTTGTTGCTGGCCATTTAATTTCCAGAAAAATAGTATAATTACTTTTTGAGTATTTTTAATCATTAAACTGTTTAATATTAAAATAATTTATACAATTTTAAATGAACAAACTCTGAAGAGTACTCCTATATTCACAAATAAATTATATAAAAATAATTTTATAAATTAATGTAATTTTATCTGATCTGTTAGATATATTTTATAATAAAAATAATTTTATAATCTGATAAACCATATCAAATTATATTAATTTATAAGATTGTTTTTATGTTATACGTTTATGGTTAGAATATTTTTCGTATCTAAAACATTACTCAACAAGATCACAGTGACCTTATCTTGTAACCGAACACCCATACCTTCATGCAGGCTGCTGACATTGATGAAGAAGAGCATCCCTGTGTATATGATATATACAGTGTCAGAAGAAGTTGTGCTCAGTTCCACGCCTCTGCTCCCTACTTTCTTTTCCCCTTGGAGGGTCAAAAGGTAGAAAGAAGGGAAAAAAAAAATTGTGAAAATTAAGGATAAAGGTAGTCCTACGCAGTCAACAGGAGTGACATACAAGTAATGACCCCTGCCCAGCCCAAATTGCGGTAGCTCACTCAATCTTTTTTGACCCACGTTTTATTTGTCACCTCTTTAATGCCAGGGGCTGAGGCTCTCTAGGTTTGACAATATATGAAACGATCTGTTAATCTAATACGAATACGATACGATAAAAGTAAGTTAAGATTTAATCTTAATAGAATTGGATCAAAATGAATTGACTCGTTAAGATACGATAGCTTAACGGGTTAATCCGTTATGACCCGTTAAGAAAGTTAAAGTTACAATTATATTCTTATACTTAAAAGATAAAATTTTTGAGATTTTAATTTCGATATTTTTATTATTTAGATTGTAAGTTTAGACTTGTAATTAGTTTTATATTTTTTTATAGATATTATGATTTTAATATTTATATAAAATTATACTAATCTTAATTAGATTAAGGGGGTTAATTTTAAGTCTGTTCAATCCATTTACATAAACGGATCAAAACGGGTTGACACGACACGATCTATTATGTTAATGGGTCGTGTTAAGGTTTTAAATTTTGACACGATAAATTTAACGGATCAGATTAATATTAACCTATATAATATAATATACATATCTTGACACAATACAAAATTTGATGACACGATTTGACACCAAAGCCCCTCCCTCCTTCAAATGCCATATAATCGGTTTCATATATCTGCCAATGTCAGAAAAGGTGAATGAATTAAGATGTACGTATTCATTTATTCAATGATAAATTATCTCCTTTAACTGGCTATAAACGTGAACAATAATAATAGTGCTATAATAATGAACAGTGTTAAACAGTGCGAACAGTAATTAATAGTGCTGCAGTATGTGTTACAGTAATTAACAGTATTCGTAAACAGTAATAAACAATGCTAAACAGTAAAATAAATGATAGAATTTTATTAAATATTTTTAAAAGAATAAAATTAAATAAATAATTAAAGTTTTTAATATAATTTAAATCTCATAATATTTTTAATTAACTAAAATTATTTAGATAAAATGATTTTTTATCATTATAATATTTTTGAAAATTTTAAAATAGAAGAGACTTACTTTAATAATGAAAAAATATGAAAGTAATATAGAAATAAAAGATTCTATATTTTTTCAGTACTCCTTAAATCATTAAGTATTATGGTTGAATTCTACACAATTCATATATTTTTACTAAGAAAACTATTGTTAAAATATTTAAAATCTTTTAATTTTCATATTACTCATATTATTGTAATATTTTGTTATCATTATGATATTTGTTAAAATTTATTTTCCTATTCTGTACATTAAATTATTAACTAATTAATTTTCTTTAAAAAAATATATTATTTTCACACATCATATTATTTTTTTAAACACATCATTTTTTAATTAGACAAATGAACAACCTGCTTTGCACGTTATATAACTGGTAGTATGTATATATATCTGCCTATATCTTAAAAGCATGAATAACGTGAACAGTAATAAACAGTCATTACTGTTCACGTTAAAGTGTAAAAGCGGCTGCCGTATGGGTGATGACCTGACGTAGCTAATTTGAATTGTTTTTGGAGACTTGCGTTGGTGGGCTGGATCAATAATCCGAGACTACCAAAGAAAGCCCACAAAGTTGGATATCCACGGCCCACATTTAGTTAGATAATTAAAATATAAATTCAACTTTAATTTATAAAATACTAATTTTTTATCATTAAATAAAAAAATATAGTTTTGTTAAATATTTTTAAGAGAATAAAATCATATAAATAATTAAAGTTTTTAATATAATTTAAATCTCATAATATTCTTAATTAACTAAAATTATTTAAATAAAATGATTTTTTAAGTGCTCAATGAGTCATTGAGTAGTGTGGTTAAATTCTACAATTCATATATTTTGTTAAGAAAACTATTGCTATAATATCCAAAATCTTTTAATTTTCATATTACTCATATTACTGTAACATTTTATTATCATTATGATGCTTGTTAAAATTTATTTTTCTATTCTTGCACATTAAATTATTGACTAATTAATTTTATTTAAAAAAATATAATATTTTTACACTTTGTGAATATTAGTCACTAGGAAAACGTGCATTGCACGTCACTCACAGCTAGTGTATATATATAAATTGGCACAATCAAGCCATCCCAAATATTTCCTTTTCGGGTCCAACGATTGTGCTCCAATGGTAAGATGGCCTCTTAATTGATAATTAGTTGAGAATATATATTATATTCCTTTTTCTTATCTTTTTTATATCGAGAAGAAAGAGATTTACCTGTGAGTTATATTTTTTGAAGACAAGACAATGGTATTTGGATAATTTTCTGGATTTATGATTTTGGGTTTAATGTTTTAAGTTGCCCAATGTCTACAAGGCAAACCAGAGTCGCAAAATTAGTAACTAACCCTCTTTAAGTTAGAAGGGATTTTTTTGGTTTTATAGATTTTTCATGTCTTGTGCTCTTATTTAGGTAACGAGAAGTTTCACTGAGATCAAACTAACAATCACACCATAAGCAGTGGGCTTCAAAACTCGATAAAACGAGCTGCCTTCATTGAGCTCATTGACATTGTTTATAGTATGTATACACTTGGATTCAGCAAGTATACCTTGGAGCACTACTTCCTTTGTAGTAGTAAGTCTATATGTAGCCTTTCCTGTTCAAATATAAGGAACAAACTATGCCTCTTGGTGCTAAATTATCCCTAAAATATCTGCATGATAAACTCCTGAAATTCAACTGTTTTTTTAATGCGATTACAAGTTCTGGATTCTACATCGTATAGACTCTGTCACAAGAGGCTGGTTCATGGACTATGCTCCAAAGGAAGAACTTCTCATGCATTTATATCACATATTCTTCACGTGGCAGTACATTGCCAGACTAAAATATAAAATATATGCCTTTGAAGTAGAAAGCACAACCAACCTAACTTATGAAGTCAACTAGTCAAGTATAGTACTTGTACAGAATGCCTTTGAAATTGTCTTGTTCTACATCATTATTAATTTTTTAGCAAATCAATTGTCCATGTCATTTGCAAATGCTGGTAGAAAGGGGAAAGGAGAAAAATCTGCAGAAGATCAATCAAGACCCATACAAATTACAATCATTGATTACGGATCCCCTCCAAATCCTCATCTTCAATTTTTTCTCCAGCGTTGTTGAACTCGAGCCACAACCTGGACTTGCAAAATTCCATGAAGAAGTACCAAGCAAGCCCAGCCAATGTCAGCAGAGCACTTACCAAAAACACAGTGCTAGTAGCCACTGCCATTACATAGACCAAAAACCCAGATGGGATCAAGCACATAACCACCAGCCCTGGCAACCCCATGGGAACTTTAAACGGCCTCTTCACTGCTGGCAACTTCCTCCTCAACCAAAGAAAAGATGAAAACTCCAATAACATCCCCAAACTATACAAGAAATTAACTGAAGAAATAATGTTCACAAAACTCATGAAAGAAACTGCGAGGGCAATCAGTGTTGAGAGAAAAATTCCCACCCAAGGTGTCCTAAACCATGTGGATCTTGCACCGAAAATTCGCGGTAAAAATGCTAAATCTGCCATTCCCATAAGTTGGTATGCACAACTGCTCAATTGGGCTTCATAGAGTCCAATTGAGTTCCCTCTGCATCTCCTCCACCACTGCCGGCATGTGTAGTCTCATTCGAAGCATTTGAGTGCTCTGAAAATAGATCTCGTCCTCCAAGAACAGATGCTTAAAACCATACCACTTCAAAGATGGATCCAGTTGAATTTCTTTCCGAAACTTTAGTCTCTAACGAGAAAATCTTTGATTGCTCATCTGTAAAAGAATCATTCCACTTGACAACAAAATATAGCACACCATTATAATCTAATGCTGTCAATTAACATACCTACTTCGTTTGAATTGCATCTGTTGAATTGCACAAGGAGAGATTTGTAGAGATGAATGAGATCAGAGTGTTGTAGGGCCAGTGTTAGAGATTAATGGAGCTGAAGCAATTTGGAAGGACTGTTCATTGTTCAATAAACATGAGTAATTAGTCAAATGTGCAGTGAATCCGTATCGTCCTTTTCCTTACCATTTTCCATTTGGAAGAATTTGCTTTAACAAAGTTACGTAGCCACCAACTTCAACTTCCCATTCAAACCTCCGAAGGTACGTTGATTTGAATTGAATTGAAATGATTTCAATGTTTTTTCATCTGGAACATCAGAATGCATATTTTGTTGCATTCTGATGTTCATGGTCCTGAAAATTTAATCAATCCTTTCCCTACACCACACAAGATAGATGAGAGCCATCTTTCACACTGCCGATTTGTGGGCAGCCATATAACCCTATCCAGTTTACAAAGAGGTTTACTATCATTTTAGGCACAATCTAAACCAACCCAATTCTACCAAAGAAATCATTCCACAAGGCTCTAGCTAATGTTTATTTTGATGCAAAATAAAACCAATCGTGGGTAGGCAAGTATCTGGGAGATTTTTTTTTATTGGTTCAGTAGGTTTTGAACCCATAACCTCATCTCCACCTTTTCCTTTCAAGGGTAGGAGGTCCCGATTGAGCTAAAACTCGTTAGCCTGGGAGGACATTAACATCAAGATGTACACTGAAGCTCCATAGATGCTTGACAGTTGTAAAAGCACATACTGTTGTTGCATATGGTGAATGCTATTGCTATTCAATTAGGCTGGTTTGGTTACACAAAATTAAACTATCTTATCTCATCTCATATAATCATTATAATTTTTCATAATTTCCATACAAAATATAATAAACAGTTCAATTTTTTCAAATCTTAAAAAATAAATAATATTAAAAAATTATATTATAACAATATTTTATTCAATTTTCAATAAAATATCTCATCTCATCTCATTTAAACTGCGTAACCAAACGAGTACCATATATGCCCTATGAGATTCTAATTTATTATACCATGATGGCATAGAACAGGTGTTTGAGGTTACTGTTTGAAGCCAGGCTTGTGATCTAGAGAGATCTAAGGTTTTCACTTAAACAATCCATAGATTTATAACAATAAATCAATATTGAAGTTTTGAAAAAAAAAAAATTGAATTAAATGCAAATGTGTCCCTGTTTGTAGGAATTCTAAATGTGTCAGCTTCTTATGCTTTAGTGTCATTATTTATTAACTTCACTAACAAAAAGTCAATTGTTTAGTCCTATGTTCTTTCAGTTATTAACATTAGGTTTGCAGGTAGTTTTCAAAACTCGAATCTTCCACTGCAATGTTGATACTGCTGGTGTTTTGAGTTTAGACATCTTAAAGGATAGTTGGAGTCCAGCTCTAACAATCACCAACGTGCTTCTTGCAATCAGAGCGATTTTCACAAATCCTGACCCATGTAAGTTTTCAGGATTTCTCTTGGCTATTTGTCTTTCAATAATGGTTTAAACATAATAAAATTTCGTAATGTGTTTGTATGTGACCCAAAAACACGTGCTCACGGAATAAAACACACGAAGCTGGTCTTTTCACTTATCAAATTGTGGAATGCAGACACCTTGATAGCTCAACTGAGAACTGAGTTTTCGCAATGTAACTACTGAATGTATGGGGCTTTCTTGTACTGAATGTATTTATGTTGTCAATGCAGCAGATAATTCGATAATCCCTGGCATTGCCCGATTGTACTTGGCAGATAGAGCTAAACATGACGAATTAGCTGCAGAGTGGACAAGGAGATTTGCCAAGTGACTCTTGTGAATCTGATGCAAGTGCCGTTTCAATTGCAGATATTCCTTGAACATCTTAATTCATGGATTGGTATAAAGTCCGTGTAAAGTAATGGGAAAGATTACTTGCAAAGTTTACACCGCAACCTGCTAATTAGTCTAAGCTTCTAACCATCCCGGAATGTATGATGATGGCTGAAAGAGACATAACGGCATGCAACATGGACTATGAGAAATCCTTTCAAGATTCAGGGGCTATGTAATGTAGATATAATAATATATATATATAATATAGTGGTTAGTTCATAGTCGGCTGGTGATCGTCGTTGTGCAGTGCGGATAGCCACCGACACTGTTGAAGATAGGGTCGCGCGGCCGAAAGTCATGTCCGAATGGTGAAGTGGGCATATTTATTATTATTTCCGTTTCCAACAGAATTATGCACTAGCAAGTAGCAGGCACAGTGATATTTGATTCGTATAAAGTAAATGCATGTAGCGCCTGATTCAGTAGGGTACAAGGAGAACTACGTCTTTCAAGTTTCATGAAGTACAAAATGCAGGAATTATACGTCAGCTTCTGATTTTGATCCAACAAAAAGAAAATCTTGAAAATGAAAGAGAGAGAAAGACTGGCGTTTCATGTTTGTCAGAAATGCTTTTACAATGATCATCTTTCCCAGCTTAGTTAGGAAAAGTAGTCAGATGCTCATTGAGAATAATAATAATAAATCAACGCAAGTCCCAGTACTCCCTAGAAGACAAAATTTTCCTAGCACAGAAAATGGGGTTGTTGAAACATGTGTCGGCTTGGTAGGAATGGTGGGGGAAAGCCCACTAGACAACAAAATATAATATAGCACACCATTATAATCTAATGCTGTTTACCTACTTCGTTTGAACTGCATCTGTTGAATTGCACAAGGAGAGATTTGTAGAGATGAATGGTATCAGATCAGAGTGTTGGAGGGCCAGTGTTAAAGATTAATGGAGCTGAAGCAATTTGGAAGGACTGTTCATTGTTCAATAATTTGCAGTGAATCCGTATCGTCCTTTTCCTTACCATTTTCCATTTGGAAGAATTTGCTTTAACAAAGTTACGTGACCAACCAACCTCCTCCTCAACACTCCCAGTTCCCACCCTCTTAACAAGCCACCTTACTACTTTCGACTATCTAAGCTGCTTCCAACAGCTACTATTCTACGTCAACAAGACAACAACTTTGCACAGAGAGAGAGAGAGAGAGAGAGAGAGAGAGAGATGGGAAGGAGCATCAGTGCAGTAGGAGTGGATGACTTGGTGAAGGCAGGCCTAGCGATCGAAGAGGCCAAGGAATTCCATAGGGTGCTTATAGAAACAGTTTCGGGAGCCAAAAGTTCTGACCCACGAGAGGTGTGGCGCGAGCTGCTGGCTAGGAAGGTGTTAAAGCCATGGTACCCGCATGGGCTGCACCAACTGGTTTACTACTCAGTCTATGCTGATTGGGACTCTTCCACCAACGGTCCCCCTATTTACTGGTTCCCTTCTCTGTATGTTCTTTTCCTCTTTAATCTCCCTCTCTATCCTTTCTTATCCGCTTTCAACAGTTTCATTCGTGGTTTCCGATAGTTCAGCATAATTTTCTATTTGGTCCCTGAATTTTCGTTTGTGTTTCTTTTGTCTATTTGTCTTCCTAGTTATTAGAGATTTTTGTTTGTGGTTTTGTCATGTCATCGTGACAAGAGATTGGACTCATCACCTAAGCGGTACCAATATATTACTATATTGGTAATATGCTTTTCTTTGTACTAATCTGATCTCCTTTGAATAATGCTATTAAGGATTGAGCTTATTTACATACGTTTCTATCCATGCCCTCTGGAACATACTATAGAAACCTACTGATGTTTAATCTTAGGCTAGCTGTGATTGGTAATTAACATAAGGGGCAATTAACATGGTGCTGCTGCTTCTGCACTCTTAACTAAATCTAATTTGTTATGTTTAATGCTTATATCAGTAGTAACTGAAACTTTTCCACATCTTTGTAGCAGATAAAAGTTGCTAGTATGCGGGTACCAACTGATAGGTCAATTTGATTGTGTTTTAGTGACTCTGAGGTTCCCTGTTTCATCTCTCAACGGTTATTATTGTTACGATTCTTACTCCTGAATGATCCTTTTTCTCTCTTTTTATCAGATATCAGTCTAAACAAACAAATTTGGGACGTCTGTTGGAAAACTATGGCTCAAAGATACTAGGGGAATCATATAAGGATCCGATCACAAGTTTTAGTCTATTTCAGAAGTTCTCTGTTCAGCATCCTGAGGTAAATTTTGCTTTTTTTTTCCCCTACATTGCCAACAAATGCCAAGTTGGATGCAAAGAAGTACTTAAAATTAGAGGAATTGAGGTTTGATTGGAGTTGTTTGTATGGCAATGATTTTCAGGCTTACTGGTCAATTGTTCTAAAAGAGCTTTCAGTTTCATTTCATGAGGCCCCAAAGTGCATTTTGGATACCACTGACAAATCGAAACATGGGGGAACATGGTTTCCTGGTTCCTCTATGAATATTGCTGAATGTTGTTTGCTACCTAGAAGTCATCCAAGAAAAGAAGATATTAGCTTGGCTGTTTTGTGGAGGGAAGAAGGCAGTGACAATTCTGAGATCAGCCATATGACATTGAAAGAACTTCGAGAGCAAGTAATGTATGTTTTTCCCAATTGACTATATCAATCTATCATAAGGTGCAGTGAAAATAGGTGGTGTCCAAGTGATGCCAATGTTTTTACTTCTTTCTCTTTCTCTCCCCGTATCTAGGTGAATGAAAATGGGATTTATTAGGGATACAGCCTTGTCCTATAGAATTTAGTTCTTTTACATTATTCACTTTTAGGTAATTTAATGCTGTTTTTTTTTTTTAAATTATTTTTGGTATGTAAAAGAAAGGTAACCCTAAATGTTGAAATGCAAGTTTGAGTTATGAAGTCTGGTTGGATTTATGATTCAATTTTTTAACTTAAATTCAGTTAAAGAAGACTGAAAGTTTGAGATTGTTTGAGGAACACATTTATTACAAGAAGGCAGATTCAGATCATGCCCATCCTCAGTTAATTGAAAAACAATTCATGACATACATGAGAAACTCAATACAAGTTGTGTGTGGTGACTAAGTTGGCACCATGACCTCTACGTGGCATTACAGCAATCAATCAAGTTGGCTTGAAATAAGTGATGTTTTGAGTAAACCAACTATATATTTTTTGTGTAAAAACTTTTAGCACATTAGTGAGAAATAATGCTACTTTCCTATAAATGAGAAAATAAAGAAATAAATAAACAGGAGGTCCCTTCCTGAGACAAAATATAAGAATCGAGTGCTGAAGTTAGCGAGAGCAGTAGAATGTGAAATGAAAATGAGTTGTGGGAATTAATTGCCTCAAGTCTTGATATTTGGCTACTAAATTAAGGAACATGGGAGGCAGTTGTTCATGTATAGCTTACCAATAAAAAATATACTTTCTAATAATTTCAGTCTAGTCATTGGTACAAACACCTTCTTTCTTATAGTGGAATTTTATTATAATTTGTGTTCTTTGAGCTAGCATAATAACACAAAGAAAAACTTGGAAACTTGGACTAGTAGCTAGTGATAACGAGCTGTATTATTTGTTTTTTGAAGTCTTGTTCGGCAATCTTGTAAATGGTAGCTTTCTTCACAGTCTTACTTGGACCTAACCAGACAGTACTGTGAGACTGTGAGATAACACTATTAGGAGGAGTAGAGTTGTAAATAGGTGCATGCTTTGGGTTATTCTCATTTTGGAAAACAAGCATCGTTCCTCTCATTTCCTGTTTCTCCTAATGTATCATATGTTCTTTATTCCTCTTGTGACCTTGCTAGATCATATCTTAAGGTCACTCACCTGTTCCTTTCTCACCTACCTTTTTGACTTGGGAAATGTGTTTACAATATGACTCGCAGGTTGGTGGCAAATGCACTGGATGCAATATTTTCAAAGAGTGATGCAATTGCAATTGACATGCCAATGACAGTGGACGCAGTTGTCATATATTTGGCAATTGTACTAGCAGGATTTGTTGTTGTTTCAATAGCTGACAGCTTTGCCCCAAAGGAAATTGCAACTCGTTTGCGTGTGTCAAAGGCAAAGGCTATCTTCACTCAGGTGATCATTCACTTCCACGTTACTTAAAAAATATAGGATTTCTTTAGGAAACGGACCAAGTTGGCCCATGTCCATCCCAGCTCCCCAAAAGAAGTAAAAACCAAATACTAATAAAAAAAGAAGTTAAAACAAAATTCTTGTGGCAAGGATATTTAAGGTGATTCTAATTCTAAATGTGCCATCATACGTTAAAATCATCAATTGGCTTGAATAACATTACCTAAAGGATCTGAAGCTCTCTCTCACCTTCTTATACAACAATAGAAGTGTTATGATTTTCGAGCTATCAAACTCAGCTTAGAGGGACTTCCTGTCTCTCATCTATTATTTGCATATGACCTAATTATATTCATTCATGCATAGAAAATAGGAGCTACAGCCATTCAAAAGTACCACGAAACCTATTCTACCTAATCAGGCCAAACTGTGACAGACACAAGTCTAACATTTGCTTCAGCAATTGACAATTGTAATCTTGGGTGTTCAGATCCAGCCCCAACTTTTTGTAGGTTTCTTGTTTAATCCATTCTTTCTGATAAATGATTAGAATGAAAATTAATGTTCTTTTTTTCAGTATTCGCCCCTTCCTTCGCCATTGTCTGGTGGCAATATGACCAAAAACACATATTCCATTATCAAGGCTTTCCCATGAGTTATTTTTCCCTCAGCATTATAATCATCTTCCTGCCAGATTGTCCACTAAAGCTTTACATTCCTGGGAGGTACACGCTGGTTATCCAGACCTTCTCATTGAACACACGAGCTACCTAAAAATATCATTCCATATCCCATAGAAATTTGGCTTAAGTTGTCATGTGCTTGCATTTCTAAACAAGCTGTGATTGATTTTACATATGGTAGTTTGTTCTGAAAATTATCCGTTTTCATTTTGTATTCAGGATTTCATATTAAGAGGAGGTCGAAAGGTTCCATTGTACAGGTAAAGACTGCCTTTATATAGTTATGACAGATGACACGGATTTCTTCTCTCCAACTGGAGGTAGAATTGATGTGACAAACGATGCATGTGAAAGCTAAGCTCACCCAAGTTGAGACTTAAAAAATGCCACTCTTGTAGAAAACAACTGCAAAAATACAATTTCCGTCCAAGTGCTTAATAGGCACTTCATGTTAATTACTTTTTCTGTTCTCAGAATTATTTGCCTAGTTGGTAGGAGACTATGCATTATTCTAGCAAACCTTTGGCATCATCATGGCTATTCTTCTCTCTCTTTGCAGTCGAGTCGTAGAAGCTTCTCCAATTAAAGCTATAGTGCTCCCCGTGACTGGAAAGAATGTAGGGATTCAGTTAAGAGAACAGGATTTATGGTGGAAAGATTTTCTTTCCAGTGCCAATTGCCATCCTGGGTATGTTTATAGCAATGGTGTGAGTTTAGTCAAATAAGAGTTTTATTGATGAAAATAAGGGTCCACCTTTATATTATCATACAATGATTGTCAAGAGAAATAATTACAGTGAGGACTATCTCTTGGCAGATCAAATAGTTATATTCCAATCTATCAACCTGCAGAGTCCGTTACTAATATTCTCTTTTCATCTGTAACTACAGGTAGAAAAATTTTGCAAGCACATTTCTATTACTTACCTCATCATAATTGTGTAATTTATTTATGTGTTCCTTCAGGAGAACCAAAAGCTATTCCATGGACACAACTTTCACCAATTCAAGGTGTTGCTGATTCGTGGGCCCACATTGATGTCCGAGTTGGAGATGTTTTCTGCTGGCCCACAAACCTGGGGTGGGGGATGGGACCGATATTACTCTACTCGTGCTTCCTAACTGGTGCAACTCTTGCACTCTATCATGGATCACCTCTTGGCCGTGGCTTTGGAAAATTTGTTCAGGTGAAGGCATATATATTAGTATACTTTCGGGGTCTATAAGCATTCCTAAATAAATTGGAAAGAAGATTTATAAGGCCTACGGGGGAGCCATCAGGTACATGAGAATAAAACCAAGGGGATAAGGCCTTGAGGAGGATCAGCATCCTAATTCTTGATCCATCATATCCTTGAAGAGAAACTCACATATCCCTCAACATCCTATAAATTACCGTTGTAGACTTGTAGTTGTGGTTGCTTAGAAGGCGGGATTATTGGTTAGTGGAGGAAATAAGGAAAACCTTTCCCCGTACATTCTTTCAAGGGGGAAAACGTTATTGTTGGGAACAGACTCTTAACTAGGTTGGAGGAATTTGTTAATTGTTCATTTAAATCACATGTTTTTTTTTAATATCATTACAAAGCACGAGCTTCTTACATGCTCAAGGGACATCTGAAAATTTTATAGACTAGACTATTAAAAAAACATGTGCTTCTCCTTCAACTTAGCTTCAATCTATCAGTTGCTTCTTACATGCTCGAGGGGCACTTAGCAAATTTGTAGACTAGATTGAAGGAGCTCCTCCTTCAACCTAGCTTGGAGGAAAACTCTGCCTGTTTTTATATGAGTTGTAATAAGGAAAGCAAAGACAAAAAAGATAGGTTTATATGATACCCCAGGAGTAATGTGATTATGTATACGAGTATACAGAAATTAGTCAATGCTAGAATTATATTTTGCACTAAAATTGTTAGCGCCCACTGCCAAATACTACCTTAATATTTCTCCTGCTTTTGTTCAGGATGCAGGAGTGACCGTTTTGGGTACAATTCCTAGCTTAGTAAAAGCCTGGAAGAGTACAATGTGTATGGAAGGCCTAGATTGGACAAAGATAAGGTTATGTCTCTTTGCAATTTATTGAAATATCCTTGCATATAACTCCAAGAAAAATAACTTACAAATTGTATATGTGCAGATCATATGCATCAACTGGGGAAGTATCGAATATTGATGATGACCTATGGCTTTCTTCAAGAGCTTATTACACACCCATTATCGAGTGCTGTGGTGGAACAGAACTTGCGTCATCTTACATCCAAGGAAATCCACTGCAGCCACAAGTTTTTGGAGCTTTTAGCTCAGCATCAATGACAAGTGGCCTTGTCATCCTTGATGAGCACGGGATACCTTATGTAAGAATACTTTTTGGATCTTATGTAGTAGGGGTTCATTTTCTTTTAGTACTGTTGCAATTGCCAACATATCATCAGATCAGGTCTTCCCAGAACTTGCTTCTATCTGTTATTGCAGACTGGCGATGAGTAACTTCTAAGCAATTGCTACAATTCTGTTGGTTTTGAAAATATGCGTGGAGGAGCCAAGCAAAATGACTGATATTTAGGAGTACATTTTGTATGTATAAATCTGATCCCTTTGACGCTAATGACAGCCAGATGACCAAGCTTGTGTTGGTGAAGTAGGTTTATTCCCTGTATACATGGGAGCAACTGATAGATTGCTTAATGCGGATCATGAGGAAGTTTACTTCGAGGGAATGCCAACTTACAAAGGAATGGTACCCTTATACCTGCCTATTCACTAATACTCACATATACACCTCTTTGTATTCATATTTTGATATAGCTTACTATGTATGAGAGTATTAGTTGTTTCTTCCCCATAAAGCAGCATGATTAGGGCCCTTACCCTATCAGGGATTACTAATAGATGAAGTCCCATTTTATATGTATGTCTTTGTCTGCTAACTGAGTTATACTTTTAGATGGGCGCATATGTTTTGGGTTTTGAAGGACTTGAAAATTGATTGTGAGCCTGATCTTTTTTATTAATATATGTCTTTATCTAAACCATGGAATAGGTTATCTTCTGATCCACATAGAGTGTTGCTATCCTCTAGTTCTTGTGATGCACTGACGACCAAAACAAACTTAATTGTAAGAGGTTCAAATGAAAACAGATTTTAAATGTAAGGTATTCTGCTGTGTGTGATAGCCTGTATTGAGTGAGTATAGCTAGTGAATGGGATCTCACATTATTTGGAGGAAGAAATGCTTACTCTTTGTAATGATTCCAAAGGACTCCAAATTGCATGATTGACTAGTCCTATTGGGGTATGGGCCTTCCCATGAGGCATTACAAATGATACCAGAGCCAATCTCAGTCATAAATGTGGGTTTTGAACTGTGCCACCTATGATGGAATGGCCCGGTGAGGAAGTTGAGAATTTAAAAGGGGGAGATTGTGATACCCCATATTGAATGAATATAGGTAGTGAATGGAATTCAACGTTGCTTTGAAGGGAGAAGTTTTTTTCTCTTTATAATGATACCAAATGGCTCCAGTTGTACTGTTAACAGTGACCTTTTCGAGTATTTGCATGAAGAAGGCCTTCTATCCTATCTTATCTCGATAAATGTGTTGGCAGCACCTAAGGAGACATGGAGACATCATTAAGAGAACTGTTGGAGGCTATTTAATTGTTCAGGGTAGGGCTGATGACACCATGAACCTTGGAGGAATTAAGGTAAGGCGTTTTCAAATCCTCTCATTCTTTAATTTGATGGCTCAACAATGACCCTGCTACATGCTATCATAGTTCAATTACCGTCTTCAACTGAATAATCACATTCTTTAGTCAGTATGCTTGGGCTAATTTTTAAATGTTGGGCACTGAATATTTCTTGGTATGCAGACTAGCTCCATTGAAATTGAGCGAGTGTGTGATCGTACTGATGAAAGAATCTCAGAGACTGCTGCAATCAATATTGCACCAGTAAATGGTGGTCCAGAACAACTGGTTGTATGTGTAGTATTAAAGAAAGGGTTTAATGCTGAACCTGACAAGCTAAAGACCATATTCTCAAAGGCTATTCAGAGCAACCTCAATCCTTTGTTCAAGGTTTGACTCTTAAGCTTATTCCTTTCCCTAATCAGTCTTACCGTCATTTGATAATTCATGTTGGTACAATTCATACTTGAGATTCAAGAGTCATGTTTGAACTTCTGTGTCCAAGTAGTGTTCATTGAAAATCCAATGATGTTGCCAAAAGTGTCAGAAGCTTATTTCAAATCATAATGTAGATGGGATGAGACAGATTTCAATTCCATGATGGTCCTCACCAATGAGCACGTGTTATTTCGAGTTATTGATCTACATTTCTCCACTCTTTAACCAATTAACAGGTGAATTATGTTAAGATTCTTCCGGAGTTTCCCAGAACAGCTTCTAATAAGTTACTGAGAAGGGTGCTGAGGGACCAAATGAAGCACGAGATTTCAGTTCGGAGTAGAATTTAGTAGCAACATCATCAATCGTCGATGCATCAGATCTCAGGAATCTGTTCATGTGAGCGTTTTGAGAGGCTTGAATGCAAACTGCACGAATAGAATAAGAAGAAATGGTTTAGAAATATGAAAACTATAGTTGGAAATCCTTGGTGGTTGTTTTTTATGACATTAATGGATAGAAGTGCATTAGTTTTGGGGCTCTTACCCCTTTAACCGTGATGATACAATAATGCAACTGTCATGGAGTTGCAGATTGTGAGGTGTCAGAGGATTCCAAAGTTGCAATGGCCTTTTGACAAATTAAAAAACTTGAATCTAAATATCTTTATTTTACCATTAAATGCAAAAAAGTTATTTTTTTAATAGGTAAAATACAGTTAAATGAGTACAATCTAACTGTTTTGAAACGAAAGGATTGCCCTTCATTCATTCTTACATCACAATCTCTTGATTGAAGCTTAGTTCTTGCTAGTGCTCCAATGGTAAGATGGCCTCTTAATTGATAATTAGTTGAGAATATATATTATATTCCTTTTTCTTATCTTTTTTATATCGAGAAGAAAGAGATTTACCTGTGAGTTATATTTTTTGAAGACAAGACAATGGTATTTGGATAATTTTCTGGATTTATGATTTTGGGTTTAATGTTTTAAGTTGGGACAAATTACTCAAAGTCTTCTGTCTTTGGGCCATAATACACCAATGTCTACAAGGCAAACCAGAGTCGCAAAATTAGTAACTAACCCTCTTTAAGTTAAAAGGGATTTTTGTGGTTTTATAGATTTTTCATGTCTTGTGCTCTTATTTAGGTAACGAGAAGTTTCACTGAGATCAAACTAACAATCACACCATAAGCAGTGGGCTTCAAAACTCGATAAAACGAGCTGCCTTCATTGAGCTCATTGACATTGTTTATAGTATGTATACACTTGGATTCAGCAAGTATACCTTGGAGCACTACTTCCTTTGTAGTAGTAAGTCTATATGTAGCCTTTCCTGTTCAAATATAAGGAACAAACTATGCCTCTTGGAGCTAAATTATCCCTAAAATATCTGCATGATAAACTCCTGAAATTCAACTGTTTTTTTAATGCGATTACAAGTTCCGGATTCTACATCGTATAGACTCTGTCACAAGAGGCTGGTTCATGGACTATGCTCCAAAGGAAGAACTTCTCATGCATTTATATCACATATTCTTCACGTGGCAGTACATTGCCAGACTAAAATATATGCCTTTGAAGTAGAAAGCACAACCAACCTAACTTATGAAGTCAACTAGTCAAGTATAGTACTTGTACAGAATGCCTTTGAAATTGTCTTGTTCTACATCATTATTAATTTTTTAGCAAATCAATTGTCCATGTCATTTGCAAATGCTGGTAGAAAAGGGAAAGGAGAAAAATCTGCAGATCAAGACCCATACAAATTACAATCATTGATTACGGATCCCCTCCAAATCCTCATCTTCAATTTTTTCTCCAGCGTTGTTGAACTCGAGCCACAACCTGGACTTGCAAAATTCCATGAAGAAGTACCAAGCAAGCCCAGCCAATGTCAGCAGAGCACTTACCAAAAACACAGTGCTAGTAGCCACTGCCATTACATAGACCAAAAACCCAGATGGGATCAAGCACATAACCACCAGCCCTGGCAACCCCATGGGAACTTTAAACGGCCTCTTCACTACTGGCAACTTCCTCCTCAACCAAAGAAAAGATGAAAACTCCAATAACATCCCCAAACTATACAAGAAATTAACTGAAGAAATAATGTTCACAAAACTCATGAAAGAAACTGCGAGTGCAATCAGTGTTGAGAGAAAAATTCCCACCCAAGGTGTCCTAAACCATGTGGATCTTGCACCGAAAATTTGCGGTAAAAATGCTAAATCTGCCATTCCCAGAAGTTGGTATGCACAACTGCTCAATTGGGCTTCATAGAGTCCAATAACCGATAAAACTGCACCAATTTCAATCCAAACCTTCAACCACTTGCCAGCAATGATTTCTGCAGCATCTGCAAAATACCCATCAACCCAATCTTCTTGATGTAGAGGTATAGACCCAGTTGCAGCCAGGAGAGGGATCAAATAAGCCAAACAAGTGAGCAACCCAGCAGAAAACAATGCCTTTGGGTATGTTTTCTGGGGTTGCTCCACTTCACCAGCTAAAGTACTAGCGTTGTCCCAAAAATTCAAGTTCCAAAAGAGGGTATTGAAAAACAATGTCCAGTCTTTTTTTACACCCTCTTGACCCAAACTGATCCACCTACTAGGATCAATCTTCGGAATTGCAACCAAAGACATTACTATAAAGGGCAAAAGTGAAACAACTCCTAGAGTTACTGCAGTGTACCCTACTATAGTCAGACCGGTATAGTTAAAAAAAGACAGCACCAAAGTTGAAACAACTACAGCAAAATAGCGAGGTAGGCCGGATGAGAAAATTGGCAATACCAGCTTGAGATAGTCTACGCATAGAACTGGATATGATGCCAAGTTTATGACTCCGCTGAAGAACTTCCAGGATCCCATTAAGGAGCCCCAGAAGGGGCCGAAGGCGTGGTTGGCCCAGATGACATAACCACCATTGCCAGGGAAGGTGGTGGCGAGCTCGGCAGTGACCACGGCCTCCGGGATGCTCCATACGAAGGGGAAGATGAGGAAGCCAAGGATCGAAAAGAGTGGCCCGGCAGCCCCAACCGCAGACTCTTCGCCGTAGGGGCCGCCGGCGACCTCGAAGTAGATGAGGAAGACGAGCGGGATTAGAGCTAGTTTCTTGGGACTTTTACTCGATGGTTCTTGTTGTTCGAGAAGTGGCTGGGCATCCGGGGAGGAGAGGCGGGTTTCCATGGTTGTCCTTTTTGGGCTAATGTTTGTTTGGTAGGTTGCGCAGCCTCTGCTTGTGCTTTATTTTCTCAATGGATTCCAAATCCAGCATGGTGGGGGCCATGTAATGTTACGTGTGCATTATTCTTATTTTGATGGGCATGGCACATGTGCATGATTGAGTGGGCTATTATGCCGTTCTATTTTTATTGCTGGATGGTGTTACCGTACTGCTCCACTTTTATTGTCGGACGGTATTATTTTTTTTATATATTTAAATATTTTTTAAAAATTAAAAAATATATTAATATATTTAAAATTATTTTTTTAATTATTAGATAAAAAAATAAAAAATTTTAACCAACGATCAACTTAAACAATCAAATAAAAGAGGCAAAGTAACTTTTCTCGTGCATCGGTTAGCCATATTATAATCATTGAATTTGGGTTACTAATATCATATTTCCCCATCACATTTCCAATAAAATCAAGATGATGAAAAGAAAGCTCATTTATATTGTTTATTTAATAATGTTTTATCACTATGTTATTGGTTCAATCTATTTTCTATTAATTTCTACCAACCTTTAGACTCCTTGTTACTTTTTTAGGCTCTGATGGCATTAGCCTTGATCTCTCTTTCTTTTTCTTCCTAATCTTTTTGGTTATATTATAAATAAAGTTGTGACTTTGTGGCTTGTAGTTTGATTAGATAGAGCTAGATACATAATATAACCTTCCAACGTTTATTAAACATTTATTACTATTCCAAAAATAGCATCAATATTTATCAAACAAAAATCTTGCAATGGAAAATGGGAGTTGTTTTGTTTTGTAGGAGTTGGTTTACATTGGATTGGACCCCCAAGTGATGAAACCGACCCGAAATAGACTACATAATCGTGGGTGTTCAATTTTCAACCGATTGGATGAGGGATGAAAATAGAAGCAAGAGTGAGACAGATATATTTGTGAGTAAGGTTCTGTTTGAATATAAAAATACTCTCAATCTATCTCATCTCATTTTATTTTATTATTATAATTTTTTAAAATTTTTATATAAAATATAATAAATAATTTAATTTTTTTTAAATTTAAAATAATAATATATTAAAAATATAATATTTTATTTAACTAATTTAAAACTATTTTATCTTGAGCTCATTCATGTATTTATGATAAATGGCATGTGTAAGTTTTACACACGTTCCCACAAAAACAATATGATATAGCTTTAATCAGGACTGTCCAAGCTGTCACCAAGTCTCACACGAAAATAAGATTCGAGGAGCCAACTGGCGAAGTAGGAATTGAATTTTCAATTATTTTCCCACGTTGCTTTCAATGCAATTTTGTCCAAATAGTCTGGTCCACACAGACACTCCACACTAGTTTGAATTTCCTTTCTGCTCGGCTTTAACCCATAATTAATATCTTGCTTTTTTCCTTCTTTCTTTCGTAAACTACAATTAATACACGTCCAATTAAAAGATTGTTCAATTAAAAGTAATTAACTAATATCTAGATTTTGGTTTACAGATTCCATGTATCTTCCACTATCTTCATGCGAAACTATATTATGATTCACCTTATATACAGCTGTAACTGCAACCAATGTGACCAAATAAAGCAAATAGAAAATTGATTTTCCGTAAGAGTCATTGTTTACTATCTCACATCTTATAAAAAATTATAAGTGTGAAGCGTGAAAGTGAATAAAGAGAATAAAATTACTCTTTAATATTAGTTTTTTTCGGATACCAAGATACAGAAATAACTGCAAAACAGAGCAAAAGATTACAACAATAATTCAGTCGTGAAGAGACAGACTGGTCTTCTGTACATATAATCTGCAAGTGAGGACCATTCAGTAGTTGTGGATCTCAAAGCCGAAGTGCCCCCACGCCAACATCAACTTCCTTGCCTAGGACCTAAGAAAGGTGGAATTTTGCTTACAAAAAAAAACTTCAAATTCCACAGATATAGATATTCATGTCTGTTTAATTGGACATGTCAAAGGTCATAAATGAGCAACATCCCTCTCCTCGTCATTTTCTTCAAACCCAATTTCTTCCCCACCAATGTTGAACTGAAACAACTTTTTTGACTTGCAGAGTCTCATCAAGTAGTACCAACCAATCCCAGCAACGGTCATTATTCCACTCACTAAATAAACAGTCTTTGTAGCAATAGCCATTATAACTATAAGAAACCCAGATGGTATCGAGCACATGAGCACCAGCCCCGGCAACCTCAATGGAACCCGGTATGGTCGCTTCAACATTGGCAACTTCCTTCTCAACCAAATAAACGAAGCAAACTCTAACAACATGCTCAAAGAATACAGGAAATTGGCCGAGGATATGATGTCTGTGAAATCCATATATGAAACCCCCAGTGAAATCAGAGTTGATAACAAAATCCCAACCCAAGGGGTGTTGAACCATTTAGACCTCAAACCAAAAAACTTGGGCAAAGATCCCATATCCGCCATACCCAGAAGTTGGAAAGCACTGCTGCTTAGTTGTGCTTCGTATAGCCCAATTGCTGATAACACAGCACCAACTTCAAGAAAGATCTTCAGCCATTTCCCGGCAATCATTTCTGCAGCTATGGCCATAAACCCTGATTCCCATTCGCTTTGGTTCACGGAGAGAGATCCTGTCACGGCCAATAGTGGAAACAGGTATGCCAGGCAAGTGAAAATCACCGCAACGAAAAGAGCCTTCGGATATGTTTTCTGGGGCTTATCAACTTCTCCGGCTAGAGTGCTGACATTATCCCAGAAATTCAAGTTCCAGAAAAGAGTGTTGAAAAACAAGTTCCAATCTTTTTTCACACCTTTCTGCCCCAAACTGATCCATCTATGAGGCCGAATCTTGGGGAGTGCAATCAAGGTCATCAATATAAAAGGCAAAAGTGAAACAACAGCAAGTGCCACAGCAGCATATCCAACGATTGTCAAACCAGTATAATTAAGAAAGGAAAGGCCAAAAGTTGAGCCCAAGATTGAAAGGTACCTAGGAAGGCCAGATTCCAAATCAGGGATTAATCGCTTCATGTAGTCTATACAAAGAACTGGGAAGGCAGCGACGTTGATGACACCACTGAGGAACTTCAATGTTCCCATGAGAGATCCCCAGAAAGGACCAAAGGCACGCTCAGCCCATATGACAAAGCCACCGTTGCCAGGAAAGGTGGTGGAGAGCTCAGCGGTGATAAGGGCCTCGGGGATACTCCATATGAAGGGGAAGATAAGGAAACCGAGAATGGCGAAGAGGGGTCCTGCTGCTTTCACCGCAGGTTCCTCTCCATAAGGGCCACCGGCCACTTCAAAGTAGATGATAAAGATGAGAGGTATGAGAGTCAGCTTCTTTGGGTCAGGACTGCTTGTTGTTGTCGTTGTTGTTGTTGTTGCTGTCGTCGTCGCCGCCGCCAGGGTGGAGACAGGGAGCTGCTGAGGCATGTTTACCGGTTTTCTCGAGGTTATGGGATCTATTGTTGCGTGATGGAACTGGAAGTGATGAATTAGACAGATGCCAGAAGATGCTGGAATATTGGTAACGGAAGTTGCGGCCTATAAAGGAGGGCAACCGGGGCAAAGGATCTGATCGATCTATAAAAGGCTATACAAGCCACCCGCTTGTGCAAGGGAATAGAATAAATGAATATACTTATACATGAGATCGATTGCCAGTCAATATAAGATGTTATTGTCAGAGGGCCGACGAAATAATTTGGAAGGAACTGTTCTGATCTGATCAGTATACATATAAACTTATTTTGAAGGATATTCTACAGGGTGTGGGTAGTCAAAATAGTCAGCTCGTCGGCCGGATCCTATATATAAACATAGAATCTATTCGCATTTTCTGAGGTTTTTTTTTTTTTTTTTTTAATAAGGAGCATGCGGAACGTGGGTTGTGTTTTCCTGATTTATGTGATGCCGTTACTTTTGGCAATGGTGATGATCGAGTGATATCATTAATAAGGGAAAGATATCCCAAAAATATGGAGTCACGCATTTTTCTCTCTTTTAAGCCCATCCACTCAGTTTCAGTGTAATTAGGTGCAAACTTATTTTTTTAATTTTTGTTTAAATTTTAAATTTTAATTTAGAAAGGGAAACATATCTATCATAGCATTTTGATTACTTAGAATTTATCGAAATACATATATATATATATATATATTTAAAGAAGCAAAATAAAAACATTTTAACCTTTTATTATACATGTAATTACATTTACTGGAGGGGAACGGAATTAATTAGCATTGTTTATGCGAAATAATTTAGTCTTTAACTACGCGTTTTACTTGTAATCGGTTAAAAGACAAAACAAAATACACAACAACGTGAGTGCACGTTGGAGTGAGCCTTTTGTTTAATACTAGTTAGTGGGTAGGAACAGACATTTCTCTTTTATATTCCTTTTCTTGTTTCCTCTCTCTTTTTCTAATATTTAATTTCATTCCCTAAGTTTGGAATAATATTATTGTTTTGGGTAATTTATTTTATCCCCAATTTTATTATTTTATAGTGATGGACTTAAAGTAGGTGTGAATAATGCTATGCTCACAAGTATTGAGATTGATAGATAGATGGTGGTGTGATAAACACTAGAACAATGGAAGTTTATTCATGAAACAATTTTAAGCCTCTCAGTACAGCTTAGGAGTGGCAATATGTGACACGATCTGTTAATCCAATACGAACACAAACATGACATAATAATAACGGATTTGAGTTTAGTCTTAAAAGGTTCTGATCAAAACGAATCGGTCCGTTAAGACACGATTGCTTAACGGGTCGAAAACGAGTCAACCCGTTAAAACTCCTGCCGCACTCTCAGTCACTTGGCTCACTCCCACACATTCATCTTCATTCTTCACTCGCAAAAGACCGCCCCCTTCTTCTCAACCCTGTCTTGCCGCTCAACTGCTAGCTTCTCTCCAAATCTCCAGCAAAAAGGTAAGTTAATATCTCAAACCCTAGCACTTGAATCTTAATCTCAAATTTCTTCATCTTTAAAAATAAAATTCTTACTCAGTTTCAAAAAGGTCCAAAATCTCCCAGATTTTAAGCACAAATTCAAAGAAACGTAGGGTCCATTCTATATAATACGTTAGCATACTGAAGATGCCGGCACCTTCTTTCTTTTTTTAACAAAATTATATGGTCTGGGACCATTCATGAGCATTAAGTCATGCTAATTTTTAATTATGAATACATGGTTTGGGACCATTCATTTTGCTTAATTTGGCTTATTTTCTTCTTTTTGCTCATTAAGCTTTTGACAAAATGGATTATAAGTTTCTATTTCTTATTTGAATTTGTGGGTCTAATGTTGTATATATATAAAGTGAGTCATTGTTAATTTTTATTATGATTATTCATATGATCAATAAATAATATAGGATCTACTTCATGTATCTAGCTATATCTATCTGATAAGTATTGAAGATACTAGAATTCTGAACAAAATTTTTAAAGATCTTACTCCTAGCTTAATATGCATGTGAGCTTAATTAGCTTAATCTTTGAAATCTATCTAAATAGGAGATGCTCTCCCAGCTTACAGTGATCATGAATATGCATGAATGGGCGTATTATGTCGGCTTGTTAGTAAAACTTCCTAGAGTCAATTAGAAACTTTTAAACCATGCTTGTTTGTTATGGATTGTGGTAGTGTTCGAAATGCTAATGTTATTGTTATACACTTGTAAAATCATGCTATTTTTTCATGTTCGATTTTGTTTTGTTATGTCAGATGTTTGAGGCAGTAGGTGTGAATGATGATTTGATTGACTTGGACTTGCTGGAAGATGTCTCAACAAGTTGTCAAAATGAAGGAGGGAAGGCGAAACAAAGGAAACGATCAAATGTGTGGAGTTTGTTTGAGATGCTTCTTGATTCTGAAAACAGTGATGATAGTAACATCGGCAAGCCACGTGCCAAGTGCAAGATGTGTGGACAAACATATTTGGCAACAAACAAATATGGAACAGGGCCTGTTCTGCTTGTAATTGGCATTTTCTTTTTGAAGGATATTAGATTGTCATATTAGTAGTTAGTTTTATGTTTTTGGATGATATTGTGATTTTAATTTTAATGTGAAATTATGTGAATTAGGTTAAAATAAAACGGGTTGAAACGAGTCAGTTCAACCCATTAACATATAACTGGTTGAAATGGGTTGTGTCGTGTTGACCTATTTTTTATTAATTAATAAAGGGTTATAACGGGTCGGGTCAGGTCAATCCGTTATGTTAATAAGTCGTGTTAGGGTTTGAAATATTGACATATTAAGCTTAGCTAGTCGTATTTGTATCGACCCATATAATATAATATTCATGCTTTGACACGATACGAACATAACCCGTTAACATGATTTGCCTCCCTTAGCATAGCTACTTATAGACTTCTGATAAAATAGCCCAAGGATTAAAAGCTCAAGCCACTGTCAATATGATAAGAAGATTAACTAGCGATATCTAATAACAACAAAAGTTATGCAGAAGAGAAGAGTGATGGATTTCATGCTACTGTTTGTGTGATTCCAATTTTGTTACAAGTATCATCAAACGGTTGCTGTTTACTCTCCTCTGTTATCTTACATGATGGCATATATTTGATGGGTCCTATCCCAAATATTTGTAAAATAAAATGGCCCAAAGAGGCAGAGGACCCCTGACAGTGTATATGAGAGAGGCACAGAAGCAAAGGAAAAACACCGTGAATATGAGGCAGTCCGGGAACAACTTGATAAGAAAGGAAAAGGTGGCAAAAGCGCCATTATAGAGGCTATCCATATAAGGAAAGCATCAAAAGAGAGGATTGGACTCATCTTCATATTAGAAAAGACTATTCTCTCAGACGGTGGGGGTTTTGAAGAGGAGTTTGGGCTTAATTCAAAACCATTGGGTTAGCATGTTGTAACTGAGATACTGCTCTGTATCAAATTGAAGAGCTCATAAATTCTGTTTGCATCTCAAGTCAGTTTTGCTGACAACTCTTATCAAGAAAATCATGGCAGTTTAATATTATTACTACCTCCAAAGTTTTCTCAGAAGCATAAAAAGAAGTGCGTCTGCCGGGAGTCGAACCCGGGTCTATTGCTTGGAAGGCAATTATCCTAACCGTTGGACTACAAACGCCAACTGGGTGAACATCTTTTTGCCTAATATAAAATTAGAACCATGACTCAGGTGCAGCTATGGAGCCGCTTTCTCGAAGGCAAACAGAAGGATCCACACCCAAACTGGACATTTAGGCTTCAGTATCCCCTCCAAAAAGTCTGATCTCCACGGTACGTACTAACTTTGTTTTCCATGGGAAACAGTTTTAAAGGTCTCACATTTTCAGCTCTTTGCTTACTAGCCACCACCTCAAAATTCATGTTTGGTTCCTTTTTTTTTTATTTAATTGGGAACCCAAAAAAATTGTGGTTCTTTTAGATGGTTTTGTGGGCTGGCGTATTTCGCAAAAAATTAGTGTCTAGTTTGCTGTAAAGCATAAATTTTTTATAAGGTTACCTGATATGAATATAGTGCTAATTAATAAAACATAACTGATGAAATTTTTTACTACTTAAGAAAACTGGATAGAAAGTAAGCAATTACGTTGATCGTATTGGGCTGTGTCTTTAGTATTTTTCCGTAAACTTGTAATTTGTACGAGTGTTCAATCCACTTTCAGCTTACCTGATTTAACAATGTTTAAGGCTATTTGAATTCGACATAATCTGTCATAAAAATGGTGCTTGTTTTGCCAATAAAAACCAGTCACTCCATTGTGATATATATGCTAAACTTATGTAGTACTACTGTTGTATGTTATTGATTTCACGTACCTTTAGACAGTATAAATCAGTCATGACTCCTGGTGTGATATGTTAAACTTATGCAGTACTGTTGTAAGTAATTGATTTCACATACCTTTAGACCATATTGTGTAAATAGTTAACAATATTGTCATATTGTATAGTGCAAATTGTCGTTGCTCTTGAATATGATAATATGACGTGATATGATACCCATCATTTTGTTTCTTAGAGCTGTTCAAGATACGATGTTAAATCAATGTAACTTATGAAAACTGAAGTCATGTGTGCATGAGTCGAATGTGCGTTGTTGCTTTTAATGGTAAAGGGTTTGTTGGAAACAGTCGGTAGTGAATGAATTTTGATGGTGGTTGGAATGTAATATGTGGTACTTTTGGTGCTTATGGTTCTGCCATTGTTTGTAGCCTTGGAGGTAAATATTATAAGAGATCCTTAGCGAGGAAGCTCTTCCCTTTCAATGAGTTAACTTCAGGTTCTAAGCGAAGTATATCCTGTATGGTATGTCTGTCGATCCTCTGCAATGATTTTATCTTTCTGTAATTTCAATACAGCTCCAAAAAAAGTGATTCTAGTTCATATCAAAGTTGGAAGTAGCTCCAGGATTGTGTGTCATGAAGTGATTAAACAACTGCAAGGGATATGAAACAGGCAATTGCAAGGGTGCACGCCCCAAATAGTCACAGAATTCATTTGCTTGATTTTAGGTTTCTACTTCTGTAGAGGCCCACCTTCTGATTTGTATTCAAGAAATGGCCACAAGTCACTGGGAAGTGTGAAGTGTGCTCTAAGGTTATTATCTTACTTCGATTATTATATCTAGAAGGAGGGTTTTTCTCTTTTTTGTATTCTTTCTTTTTTCTTTTTTTTTTTTTGGGGGGGGGGGGGGGGGGGGGGGGTTGTTGGGGTTTTGAGTGGGGAAAATCTGTTTCTCCTCAAATTTTAAATCATAATAGATAGCAGTTCTAACAAGATTGAAGTGAATTAGACCATTTGCTTTATATTCTATCAAGGTTGAATTACTTTGTAGTTTTTTTTAATATTCGAGTAAATTAATAGGCTTCTGCCCAGATTTTCAGGAATATGCAAAACCTTCCCGTATCTTGCCAGCCAAAGACGTGAGTTTCTGCACAGATACCTCAGCAGAAAAGTTTTTTTACACTTTTAAAGGAGGATAGATCTCAGTTTTACCAAGTACTAGCAGCATCTATGGCTCAAATCTGTGTGACTTTAAATGACTTTCATTGACTTGTTTATGAAAAATTGATTGCTTCAAAAACTGCAAAGCAACATGAATAACCTAGATGTGATGTATGTTTGACCAGAAGAGTCTAACACCTCTTCTCTTCTATCTTCAAGGTCAAGTTCAGTTGAAACTGGGAAATTTGAGCTCTGACAGTTGTTTTTGGATTCCAACCTTCATTAGAAAGATGGAGATGAACTCAATTATAATTGTTTCTGATACGCTTATCAAAGTGAGGACTTTTTGCTTGGGGATGGAAGTGATATGTCAAAAGGTGGAACTTAGACCCTGCTTCGCTAACCAAGTTTTATGGGTCGATTCCTTTGCCCTCTCGGGCAAAAGCCTCTATGAACTGACTTGACTTGACTTCAGAGTCATTGGATTTCAAATGAGATTTGCCCTTGACATTGACGCCAAAAGAACTCACTCGTCGCTGGGGTGTTGGCAAAAGTAAAGTTGATGCCACTGGCTCCAAAGGTTAACCAAGGAATATGCCAGTTCTGTTTCACAAAATGAGTGGAAGGGCTGAGAATTATTAGTATGTTTAGAACCGAATTTGTGTCACCCATCTCATCTGTATAATTCCAGTTCTATTTCCCTATAATTCTGCATAATTCTCCAAAGGGCGCGCTTTCAATTCCCCATCCACCTCTAAGTGGGGCCTAGCGGCTAGCATTGAGCCACCCACACCTTGTTGGTCAGATTAGGAATTAAGAGAATGCCACACATTCTGGGCATAGCTAATCGCCCATTTCCAAAAAAGCAAAATACAAATGTGCGTCTGCCGGGAGTCGAACCCGGGTCTATTGCTTGGAAGGCAATTATCCTAACCGTTGGACTACAAACGCCCACAGAACACAACATTGAAACTAAATATATCAAGCGTAAACGTGATAAGGGTAAGCTTTCACTCTTATCTGCAACATCTACATGCTCCCATAGTTAATATCCACTTGGAAAGAAACTTCAACACTCGGAAGAATCATTAGAGACTGGAGGACAAAAACATGGGAAATGAAATATAAAAGGTTTTGAGGGAGGAATCAGAGGTGATCAAGATTCTAAAACCAGGCTGCACAATAAAGACAGATTTTGGAACAATGCCATGTTGGTGAGTACAAGACAAAAATTACATCATCTTTGTAATATACATTATTCCCTTTCACCATATAATCGTATATTCATCTTTATAATATAGTAGAAAATACAACATTTGCATTGCATACTCCACCATACCGGCATCTAAGCATCTTGGACCTTTAGGCGGCACAAAACCATCCATTTTCAAATCATTCTACAACTCCCTAATTTTATTTTATTTTATTTTTTTAAACTGGTTTATTTGAAATATCACACTTCCTAGTTCCATCCCATGTTACCAAACATGTTTCACTTTTTCAACATCTCGGATCATCAACAGATGGAGATTCCTAGTAGTTTGTTACCTTAAAGGTGCCATTATTTGAATCGTATTATTTCACCGGACTTTAATGTGAGATCATTCTCTTATACCAGACTACCGGCATCATTGTAAAACACGTTGTGAGACCATTCTCTTGTTCCAAAGAAGTTAGAGAGTTTCAAGATGCTTAGATGGTAACAAGTTTGATTGCTTTGTTATTGGGCTATTTGCATTATATATATATATATATATTAGCTATAACCTGATAAGAACAACGCACCAATAACGCCATACAGAATGGGATCCTCTCCATTTGTGGACATATAAAATTGTCAAAATACCTCATATTTTGCATTAAATTGATATTACCTATTTACTAAGAGGATTGTTGTCCCACCAAACACAGAGAGTGATAAATTTACTTCATATCCAGGAGAAAGCACCGATTTTTTTGAATTATCTAATCCCACATGCTTAACACTCAGAGGGAGTCCTGGTTTCCTCGTAAGAGTACTTGACATTTCTCTCTTACCCGCTCGACATTTAGAAAGGAAGTAACAAGAATTAAGTGCCAGATGTGTTCAATGTATTCTGTTGCAGTTAAGCCTTGCATCAGGGTGAGCAATGGCAAATGCCCATCTCGAAAATCAATTATTGCAAGAGCTGAAGTCACTGTGGCTCCCCAGCACAGTACCACACGCATTTTCCCTTTGTTGTCAAAGGATGGCATTCCTCTTGCTGATTTACATGTACAGGAAATTATAGAAAGGCAGTCTCAGAATAACATCTTAGCCAGGGAAGATCCTTGTAACAAGCCACAGTTCCACCCTATGTTTCTTGAAGAAGCATATGAAAAGTGCAGAAACATTTGTGCAGAATATGCCAAGACCTTCTATCTAGGTCCAACTCCATTTCCCTTCTTTCATCGGTTTTGACTTATTTTGACTTATCCAATATATGTATGATGTCTTGAATTCTAACTGAATAGAATTTATTGTGAGTCATCAAATCTTATTTCATAGGATTCTATGATTCTCTTAGGATGCATGAAATCTGATATACTGCAAAGAGATTCCATACCAAAAAAAACATAAAACTGACAAGGAGAACATGTGCTTTCGTGTGTATGGACATGTCTTCCAAACCCGGCCATGCTTTCTAATCTCATCGAAGTTGCATGAGTTTTGATACAAGTTTTGGTGTACTGTCTTGATGCAGGAACTTTGCTAATGACCGAGGAACGACAGAAAGCCATATGGGCAATATATGGTAAGGATGTATCCTGGAATTTGCTTATTTTTCATCTTTGCGATGACAATAAGATATCAAGTCCAGATTTATCGATGCATTTCAACCCACTGCAAAAGTAACATGAACCATTTTGGCACAGATCAATCCTCTTAAATTAATGCTAAAACTGGCAGCAGAAATTACTCTGGTCTTTCTTTGAAAATTGCCTCTCTGCAGTCTGGTGCAGGAGAACAGATGAATTGGTCGATGGCCCTAATGCTGGTTATCTAAGCTCTGCTGCTCTTGATAGGTGGGAAGAGAGACTGCAAGAAATTTTCGATGGACGCCCTTATGATATTCTCGATGCTGCATTAACTGATACAGTTTTCAAGTTCCCTCTGGACATCAAGGTGGTTAGAATGTGAATGTCTGCCTTTTAATCATTTTAAATTTAATAGATCCATTTCTTTTTTAATAAGTATTACTAGATCCATTTCTTAGTGCACTGATATACTCTGTCTTCAAGTTGCCTTATAAAAATGTCAACTTCTTAGTGCATTGCTAGTAAAAGTAATTTCTTATGAAAACTCGTGGATTCCGTTGTGCTAATGAAAATAATTTCATAAAAAAATAAAAATAAATAAATAAATAAAGAAAACCATTACTAGTTTCACTCAACAAACTTTTGTTGTTCTTCAATCATAGCCATTCAGGGACATGATTGAAGGAATGAGAATGGATACAAGGAAAAGTTGCTATGAGAACTTTCAAGAACTCTACCTATACTGCTACTATGTAGCTGGAACTGTGGGCCTAATGAGTGTTCCAGTGATGGGAATTGCACCAGAATCTCTGGTTTCTGCTCAAAGCATATATAATGCAGCACTCTACTTGGGTATCGGAAATCAACTGACCAACATTCTCAGAGATGTGGGAGAGGAGTAAGTTTTACGTACCTCCTGTACTTCACTTGCTCAACATTCACTTGATTAATCTCTTCAATTCTTTTTCATCTATCTTCTTTCAGTGCATTAAGGGGGAGAGTATATCTTCCCCAAGATGAGCTTGGACAGTTTGGGCTATGTGTCAATGATGTTTTATCAATGAAGGTCACTCATAGATGGAGAGAGTTCATGAAAGAGCAGATTACAAGAGCAAGGTTCTACTTCAACCTTGCTGAGGAGGGAGCTTCTCAGCTCGACAAGGCTAGCCGCTGGCCAGTATGTACCCCCTTTCATTTAGCCTCTTTCTCTTCCTTGCATTGAAGTTTAAAGTACAAGTCCATCATCTAAACTTGGGATGTTATTGGATTTACAATTGGATCTCTAAAACATTTTTGAAACAATCTAAAACTCTAGATAAAGAACAAACTTCCATTGTCAATATCATGCAAGTCACATGTAAAGAATGATGAAGTCAAGATTTTGCAGTTGATGCGCATGGTTTGTGGTGATTTTGCAGGTATGGTCATCCTTGCTATTGTATCGAATGATCTTGGATGCAATTGAGGATAACGATTACGATAATTTGACAAAGAGAGCCTACGTTGGAAGGAGCAAGAAACTTCTCATGTTGCCTCTGGCATATACTAGATCTCTATCGAGTCGCAAGGTTTTTTTATAAAGGGCAGTGAAATATATAATGCTGGTGTATCTCATTAAAAGTAGGTTAATGTTTTTTATAATGTTATAGAAGAAACAAAAACTCTATGTAGTCACTTTTGCGTACTCATCCACTCCGCAAATTGATTGATTGCGTCACTTTTTTTTAATACAAAATAAATGTTGAGTTCTGCCACATCAATGGAGTGTGCAAGGGATACACAAAAGTGATTGTATGTAACAGAATTGTTCTTTTTAAGCAGAAAAATTCTTCTCATGAGCCACTATTCATCATCCCACACTCTACACCCTATGATAAACGAGTGCGGCTATACATCAGTCGCACTCTCCGCACACCTTAATGGTGTTTATTTATTTATTTATTTTTTCTTCCTCAACACACTAGGTGTGCTGCGGCTACAGCCAACAGTAGGCTGATATAAATAATTTTTCATGATAACATATCTACATCCTATGAAAAAATTATAGGTGTTGAGTGTGGGAGTGAATAATGACCGATGGTTAGCATTCCTTATTTAAACAAGTCTAGTAAGTTTGAATTGTACATGAGGATACTGCTTATATTATTATTGCATCAAAAAGAAAAATGACTGATAGGACTATTGGTTTTGTGACCGATATTGAAGTTTCCACGTGTCATTCTCTCAAGGATTAATGACTTAAATATTCAGTTCGTTAAATTTTGAAACTCAAGTCATCAACTTCGTAACTCCCATCTTGTACATTAATATGTGATTTTTCTGGAACCCCTAAAATACGATTTATTTGTAGATCAAAAGAAGGTTTTTGCTTTTGGGGGTGTTGTATCCTAGAAAGAAAGGCACGTTCTTGAGCATGTATGACAGAATATTCCCTTGTGGGTGGTATGATATGCATTAAAGACATATATTTGTAACCATCAGAGTCATATAAAAAAACTTACCTTAATATTTTTATCCGAATTTGAGAATCTCTAGTTTTAATAAATTCTTATCCGAGTTTAAGAATCTAAGTGTTAATCTGAATTTATAAGAGTTACAAATGATAAAGACCTAAAGTGAGCCCTCAACATTTATAGAGCATTCGATATGGTTTAAAAACATTGTCATACGCACCCTCATATATCTCATTATATCACAAGTCTATCTTGTAAGGAACAAAGAAGGAGAATAAAGGGGACTGATATGCCGAGAGGATTACGCATGGAAGCTCCTGAATGAAGCAAATCGTGCTGTGTCATTGTGTAATGGAGGATGTACAGTACTGCTGCTTTATACACGGGTTTCCTAACAGAATAATATTCTTCCTAATGGACTAATACAACTCATCTAGAAGGAATTACAAAGAATAAAATAATAACAGTAAAATGAACAAATACAAGTTAAATGAACAAATACAATTTAAATAAACAATAAACAAATACAAGTGATTTATCCTTTATCCAAATGGACTAAGGCATCTGGACGACTTGCAGAAGTTGGAGTGGCAGCTTGACCATGGGCTTTGCTATCCTGAGGCTGGAATTGTGTAGATGGATTTTGGGCTTCACATTCATTGTCTAATAGCCCCCCGCAAGATAGAGAGTAGAGATTTACTACTCCCATCTTGGAGAGGTGCAGCTGTAGTAGATGGGCAGGCAATGCTTTGATGAAGATGTTTGCCAATTGAGCTTGTGAGGGAACATGAGAGGTAATGATACTACCTTCTTGAATTTTATCTCGGAAGAGGTGACAATCCAACTAGATGTGCTTGGTTCTTTCGTGAAACACTAAATTGGCAGCAATGTGTAAGGCCACTTGATTGTCACAATAGAGCATGGCACCTTGTGGATGTGGAACCTGCAAGTCAGTAAGTAAGAATCTGATTCAAGTGAGTTCAGAGCATGTGGATGCCATAGAACGATACTCAGCTTCAGTAGAGGAGCGAGAGACCACTGTTTGTTTCTTGGACTTCCAAGAAACAAGGCATTTTCCAAGGAAAATGCAATAACCTGTGACGAAGCGACGTGTGTCAGAGCATGATGCCCAATCTGAATCACAATAGGCACTTAGTTGTAACTGAGATGTGGAGGGCAGTAAAATGCCCTGACTAGGTGCTGTCTTTAGATATCTAAGAAGCTTGTGAGCTGTGGCCAGATGTGAAGATGTGGGTGGTCCATGAAAGTGCTTAAAAGCTGGACAGATATCAGGTCTTGTGATTATGAGATACAATAGCCGTCCAACTAGTCTTCTATAAGGGCTGGGATCTGAAAGAGGCTGCCTCGTAGCCTTACTCAACTTGAAATTTTGTTCAAGGGGCAACTTAAGAGGCTTGTATCCAAGGGAATCGGAATCTGAAAGTATGTCTAATGCATACTTTCTTTGACATAAATGTATTCCTTTAGAGAATCTAGCAACCTCTAAACCAAGAAAATAATGCAAACAACCGAGGTCTTTTATCTTGAAATGAGTGTGCAGAAAATTTTTGAGAGAAGAAATGGACTGTGAACAGTTACTAGCTACAATAATGTCGTCAACATACACTAATAAAGCAGTGAAAGAAGTGTCATCTGCTTTAGCGAAGAGACTATAGTCAGCTCGAGATTGCTTGAACCCAAAAGCAATGAGAGAAGAAGAAAACTTGGAGTGCCATTGTCTTGAAGCTTGTTTAAGGCCATAGAGGCTCTTAACTAATTTGCACACTTGGTGAGATTCTCCTTTAGTGTAACCCGGGGGTTTTCTCATGTAAATTTCCTCGTCTAAATCACCATGTAGAAAGGCATTATGTACATCAAATTGATGTAAGGACCAACCTTGTATTGCTGCCATAGATAAAAGGACCCGAACAGTTACTACTTTAGCAATCGGAGAGAAGGTTTCTGTGTAGTCTATGCCTTCTTGTTGCGTAAACCCTTTAGCAACAAGTCTGACTTTTAGCCTCTCAATGGACCCATTGGAGTTGAATTTAATTTTGTAGACATACTTGCAATCAATGGCTTGTTTTCCAAGAGGTAAATCAATGAGGAACCAAGTGTGGTTTTGTTCTAAGGCATTTAATTCAATTTCCATAGCTTGGCACCAACCAGGATGTTTTATGGCTTGCTTATAGGTGGTTGGTTCAGATGTAGTGGAAATAGATGCTGAAAAAGCACTAAAAGATGGAGTAAATTTCTGATAAGATAGATAGTGAGCAAGAGGATGAGAGGTAACCATGAGTTTTGTGCAATACTTGGACACTTGCAAATATTGAGGTGCTCTCTTGAGTCTAGTGGATCGGCGAGGTGGTGGGGTAGGAGGAGAAACAGAAATTGGAGGAATAGGAGAGAGGGGGTTCTGGTTGGGAGGGTAAATCAGATTGGGCAGTAGGTGAAGGGGCATCTGAATGTGCATGTAAGGGATGGTCAAGAAAATGAGTGGAAGCTGAAAAATCTAGAGAGTCTGGTAAAAATTTAGTAAAAACCAGATTTGGATGATTAGTGAAGGAGGAAGTGAGGGAGGGAATTAATGAAATTCATGAAACACAACGTCCTTAGAAATGAAAGTAGTTCTTGTTTCAAAATCAAGGAGTTTGTATCCCTTAATACCAAAGGGATACCCAAGAAAAATACATATACGACCATGAGAATCAAACTTTTTCCTACCTTGAGAGAGGGTACAAGCAAAGCATAGTGAGCCAAAAATTTTCAGATGAGCATAAGTTGGTTTAAAATTGAATAAAAGCTCATATGGTGTTTTATTTTGAAGGAGTGGGGTCGTGGTCTATTTATTAAATAGGTGGCCGTTAAAACACAATCATTCCAATATTCAATTGGAAGACCAGCTTGAAATTTTAAAGCTCGAGCCACATTTAACAAATGTTGATGTTTTCTTTCTACAATCCCATTTTGTTGAAGGGTAGCAACATAACTTTTCTAATGAATGATACCCTTGTTGTTGAAAAACTCAGTCATTTGAAATTCTCCCCCCCTCCCCCCCCCCCAATTGTCACTTCTTAAAATTTTGATTTTAAGATTGAATTGAGTCTTAATAAGATATACTATGAAGAATGTATAACCATGTACTTCTAGTAAAGTCATCCACTATTGTCAAAAAATATTTGGACCCATCATACACAGTTGTTGAGCAAGGGCCCCATAAATCGCAATGTATTATTTCAAAAGGAGAAGATGTCACATGTTGACTAGTAGGAAAATGTAGTCGATATAACTTAGCCATTGGACAAAAATAACAAGGCTTAGTATTAATGGAAGAGATATGATTCTTTACAATAGGATCATTGATCAAACTAAGACAAGGAAAATATAGATGACCTAGGCGACAATGCCAAAGGTCGGTAACACCAACATTGTTCAAAACAGAAGCTGAAACAGTGAGAGGGAGGTGTTAAAAACTGTGAAAGTGTTGTGGCTAGACTTGAAGGAGAAATTTCAGTTCGTAGCAAGTGGTAAAGGCCATCCCTCACTTCACCCTTCCCAATCGTTGTCCAAGAGAGAAAATCCTGAATAAAGCACAAATCAGAAAAGAAAATGAGACAGTAAGTGAGTGAAGTAGCAAGTTTCTTAACTGAGAGGAGATTAAAGGTGAAGGATGGAACACATAAAACATCGGTGAGGCAAATGGAAGTTGTGAGCTGAACAGTACCAATGTGTGAGACAGGTACTTCCATTCCATTTAGTAGTTTTACAATGTGAGAGATAAGTGAGGTGGTAGAAGTGAACAAGGAGGGGCAACAGACCTGTCTATGATCCAAGGAAATGTGCTGGATTGTAATGCATGGTGTGTGTGTGTGTGGATAATGAAAGAGATATACCTGCAAGGTTAGAATGAGGTGAAGGCAACTTGGACTGAATCTGATTAGCGGAGTGCTGAGCAGCAATGGAAAACTCCCTTGGTTGAAGCAAGGTCATTAGTTGCTGAAATTGTGCCTTAGTTAAACCTACTTTGTTGTCATTGGTCTCCTCAAATTGTGATGGATAAGAAGTTGAGGATTGGGTAGCTAAAACCGTGGGGTTAGAAGCTTTGTTGAAAAATTTGTGACCCAGGGATAACCGTTAAATTTGTAGCATTTATCTACTACATGTCCAGATAAATGGCAATGAGTATAGAGAGGGCTCTCGGCATTACCAGCCTTAAAACATGTATCAAAGGTATGACCAATAATTTTGCAGTGAGTGCAAAATAGTCTATCTCTCTTTTGGTGAGGGCGTGTTTGTGGTGAAAATTTCTGAGGGGAAAAGGGTTTCTTGATGGCAAGAGCCATTGAGTCAGGGGATGGGCGTGATGGGTAAGCTGATGTTGGTGCTCTTGTTGTTGGATCAGTGAAAAAACCTTAGTGACAGGAGGTAGGGATCTAACAACATTATCTAGTCTCGTACATTAGAGTAAATATCATTCAAACTCAAGAACTGAAAAACACAGTCACGTTGATAACGATCCAAGAGAGTAGACATGGTACGGCAGTTGCACAAGGGAATGGGGTCATAAATTGAGAGTTCATCCCATAAGGTTTTGAGCTTACCATAATAAGCACTTACATAGTTGTGTTCTTGGAGGAGATTGGCAAGATTGTGCTTGAGTTGAAAGATCCGTGGTACATTCTGGTGGGAGAAACGGTCCTGGAGGTCGAGCCATATGTCTCATGCATCATCAACGAAGACCACGCTGGATTTGATAGAGGCACTGATGGAGTTTTGAAGCCAGGAAGCTACCATGTCGTTGCAGCGCTCCCAAGGTTCAAGCAAGGGGTCATCTGGGTCAGATGGGCGTGGGATATCACCCGTGACAAAGCCCACTTTGTTTTTGGCCCGTAGAGCGTGGCGCATGGCGCGCAATCAGGTGGGATAGTTATCGGCGATGAGTGGGTCAGTGACAAGAAGCACGACTGGGTTATCGCCATTGTCTAGGCAGAAGGGATTGCCGAGGTCACTCAAGTTCAAGAAAAGAGTCACGGGTGTGGCACGGAAGGTGTTTGTATTTAGGTTTGTGTGGATTTCGGAAGGGTCTAAGTGGTGGGAGGTAGAATCAGAGGAGTCTTCAGTTGGGTCTTCCATGGAAATATTCTCTCAGGCTCCTAATACCATGTAAGAAACAAAGAAGGAGAATAAAGGGGACTGATATGCAGAGAGGATTACGCATGGAAGTTCCTGAATGAAGCAAATCGTGCTGTCATTGTGTAATGGAGGATGTACAGTGCTGCTGCTGTATACACGGGTTTCCTAACAGAATAATATTCTTCCTAATGGACTAATACAGCTCATCTAGAAGGAATTACAAAGAATAACATAATAACAGTCAAATGAACAAATACAAGTGAAATAAACAATAAACAAATACAAATAATTAATCTTTTATCCAAGTCGACTAAGGCATCTGGCCGACTTGAAGAAGTTGGAGTGGCAGCTTGACCATGGGCTTTGCTATCTTGAGGCTGGGCTTGTGTAGATGGATTTTGGGCTTCAAATACATCTGGCCTCCTCGTGAACTTTTTATTGCTTTTCTCGTAATCATTGATTTTGAGTTTGATACTCTTCCAGGTTTTTCAGTTAGACTTTTATTGCTTTTCTCATACGTAATCAATTCTACTTAAGAAGCGCGTGAAAAAAAAGAGGAAAATTAAAAATAACACAGATAACAAATCTCAGAAAAGTCCGCTTGATTACCAAAAATTAAAACAAAGAACCTACAAGAGGAATCGTGTAAATCAGACTCTAAAAGGGAAAAAAAAATTATAAATGCACCCATTATAAGAAAAAATTACACATCGTCCCTCTACAGAACCCCGACCAAAAACCATCCATCCATCCATCTACATAGAAGTGGAGGAAAATAAGGAAAAAAAGAGGGAAAATCAGAGCTAAGAAATAAAAAAGATGCCAATTTTGTTCGATGGAATTGGTACACATGAGCTCCTATAGTGTCGCCAGTTCTGCTCCTTCCTCTCCGGAAATTGAGCATACTCGAATAAGAAGTCACAGTAAGCCCACCCCCCCACCTGCACATTTTACATACTTTTTCACCACTCAACCACCACTATAGCAAAATTATGAACGTTTAAATCTCATAGACGCCCTCATCGTGAAACAGCTAGCCACTAGCCGCTTCCAATTCAGCAACTAATTTACTGCTGCATCATAGGAAGTAATCTGGTGTTCTTCTCGTCACATCAGGCTCCCCCCTCCTTGGAGCAGGCTCAAACTGCACCCAAACATAAAAGAGTTCAAGCTTCTTGTCGAGCATCATTTATGTTGCAAAGGTGGTCAGTCCAAGAGAGATAAAAAACCTGAATGAATGTGTGGCCCTTGCAGTCATCAACTTCCAGGATAGATGCCATGTTTCCACAGCGATAACAATAATTAGGGGCACTAAATATGGTAACCACTTTTTGTTCCTGTAGCAAGGAATGCAAATTGAGGAGAGACTGCCCATCCCAAACAAAAAAAATAATGGCCAAATAAAACCTCAAAATGCAGCTTGGCACTTACATGACCCCAATTATATCCTTCCATAACCAACTGATGAGCTCTAGCAATCAGCTTTAGGTTATTAGTATGGTTGAACTGCTCAGATATGTCCTGCAAAAGATACGAGCAAACTGATCAACAGAGCTTGAAATTACGTGGGGAAGACAGATTTTAGTGAAAAACAGAAATTAAACCACCTGGCCAAAGGTGTATCCAGCACCCCTGGGAGAGATACCCCAACCACAGCGATCATCTGGGTCAGACCATAATAGATCGCACATAGGTCCCTCGTGAGGAACTTCTTGAACGCGGTCAAAGTTACGAATGTTATCTAGGGTCTCTATGGAAGGGGACAATCCACCATGCAGACAAAATATTTCAGATTCAACCTTCAAAAGATAAGAAAAGGTTAGCATATCATCACACTATCATCCAGAACACCTAACAACATTAACACTTTCCCCAGTGTCCTTGGGTTGCAGGTGTGCCCCTAGTGCTTTTTCAATTATACGTGGGATTGTTACCCATTAAAAAGCACAACATTAACACTTATAAATCACTGCAGCTTATGTAACATTATTGATTTGAGAACCAGGACAATCAGAAACTGAAAGATGGTCCCCAACTACAACTCAATCATATGCAAAATTATGACGCACGGGCAGATAAATAATAATATATACTTTGAGTTTTGAAGCAGCAACAGGCTCCAACAAAAGAAATATGTAACCAAATGCCTAGGCATAAATTGAAATCAACCAGGCAATCATGCAAGAATATAAAATCTATATTCTTCTAAAGCATGATGATCATGTGATCGACACTCCTTTGCATTGAAGAGCTTCTGTTGCTGATATAACTCGGCATTACTAGCAGGGGAACTGTACAAAGTTTTTTTTGATAAAACAGGGGAACTGTACAAATAACAATACAGTTGAAGAATGATCACAAAGAGGTTGCAAGAATCAGCTATCAATCTTCTTCAAAATCTTCAAAGATAACATGCATCAATCCTTCTCAAAAGCAATCACCTATTCAACTCTGGCTCAACAAAACTTCATTTCCTCACAGCTATATGGATCAGCTACTATAATGGTTCCTTACAATATTCCTAGATTTTTCTCCTTCCTTTTATACCAAATGGATGATGCTGACGGCAGTGTACATGACATATCAGATGAAATAGATGCAGGATAGCATTACCCTACAACAATCATTTAAAGCATCAAGGAAATAGCAAATATAATTATACTAACCAATGCTGTTAGCGGGAAATAGTCAAACAAATCTGTAAAGATCTTCCAAACATTGGCATTACCATACCTGAAAATAAACCAAGGCAAAAGTACCTTTAGAGACTATCAGAAATGGTAATATTCAACCAAAATTAAAGAGGTCAAAGGTTGGGGAAAGCAGTAGGAATTGCACGTAAGAGACTAGCTGCAGATCTTGAATGTAGCATATTTTCAAAATATTTACCAAAAACAATTGTCAATCCACAAGTGAAGTCAGTTTTGAGCTGTTGAATTTTAGTGTTTATGAACAAAGCACGATGTATTTCTCAATAATCTGCCACACTCAAATATATTGGTGCACATATCAGTCATTTGGGACAAGTAAGAAAAATCTCATACACATTGTGCATCCCACAGCATGGATGTAAATAAATTGACACCAGATTCAAACCAAGGGGCATATGCATGAATGGTATGGATATTTACCACTCTCCCAATAACATGGGTCATTTACAACCTAGAAAAGCCCTTTCCAACCGAAGAGATAGGGAGGATAGATAAAACGGAAAATGGAAGATATTGGTTTCCCATCTTGCGTGTTTGGTACAAGCTATGAAAAAGTGAAAGAAAAATGATCTCATTTTCCCTTGACTGGTAAAGATGGAAGTATGAAAAAGAAGAAAAGAGAAACTAGTTGTTTTTACATTTAACACACTTAACAAAAAATAATCATTTAAATAATTGAGAGAATTGAGGCGTAAATTTGTAGATACACATTAACCATCAAAAAACATTGTAGAAACACATTACCCTGCATAATCCATCCCATTTCTTTTATTGATAAGTAAAATTTTAACAAAGCAGGGTAAATCCATCCCATTTCTTCCAATTTAGGGATGATCAATTCCATCCTGATTTTCCCTCCTATCAAACAATGAGAACACTTAATTCTGTCTATATTTTCCTTCTTCCCTTCTTCATTCCTCTCCCCTTTACCTTTGTACCAAAAGGACAATTAAAGAAAGAGAAAAAACCGGATAATAATAAAAAATATAGTCACGAGAATCTCAAGCTAGAGACTTGAACTAAAGTCACAAGTAATGATAGCAGGTATTTCTTTTAAGTAAAACGAGGGGTGCAACACGAGGACTAATGATAGCAGGTATTAAATTAGTAGGTTAAAATGAGCTTGTGGCAAACCAAAGGTATTAAGAAACTCACTTTCGAAGGCACTCATCATAGAAGCCATAGACTTGAGTAATCTGTGCAATGAGAAACATAAAGCAATAATAAGAATAAAAAACTAGTTGCAAAAAGAATAATAACAAAAGGCACAAAAGACTCGCATCATAGAAAAGTGAAACAAAAATTGCATTACACCTTATAACCCAAACGGGAAAATGGACGGAACCCCAAAATGAACCTCCTAATTATAATAAAACAACAGCTTTGTGACCAGCTCCTAACAATACAATGGCATTTACTATAATGTTATTATCATAATAGAAGCAAACCATTACGAAGTCATTTAACAAGAATAAACAGAAATTCTTAAAAAAATAAATCCAAATTATTATTACCTGGCGGCTTTCATGATTTCCTCTTAGAATAGTAATCCGATGGGGATAACGCACTTTTAAGGCCACCAGAAGCTGAATAAAGGAGTTAATCATTACAACAGTAGTTGCAACTCAAAGAAATGTCACCAAGCTAAATGAACATCTAGATAATGGAAACAAAAAGCATGAGGAGCATCCGATTTGTTGGATTTAGACATACCAGATAGGTATTAAACAAGACCCTTATCTATTCCATAAAAATATATGGTACATCAACAAATGCAACCCTATAGGCAACATTCAAGGAAATATAAGAGATACTGTCACTTTATAATGAATGCAACCCTTCATTCCAAGCCCAGCAGCATATGCAACAAAATTTACAACTCATAATGTGTTTCTAGGAAGAGCCAGAAAATAAAATCCATGGTCATTGCGCTGCCCAATGGCAAGGGGCAGTTCAGAGAGAGACACAGAGTGGTGTGGAGCCCAGTAGGACCCATGCAGCCTGTGGGGCCCGCATATCTCTCTCTTTCTTCCTCTCAACTGCCCCTTGCGATGGGGCAGCACAATGGAAGGGGAACCAGATCCAAGAGCCAGAGCCTTGTGAATGAATGAAGCTACAACAATTGATTTGACTCAAATATTGTGGCCTCAACTTACGTTAATAAATTTTGTCCCAAGAATCAAGAAATTCTTTGTTGGTAAAAGTTAAAACATCATACATCAGAAAGAATAAAAAACTTTCAAATATAACTTTTTTTAATAAGTAAAGCAACTGTTAGAAAGACAAATAGAATTTTAACAAAGCTAGAAAGTAAAAAGTATCAACTTATACTTACAGTGACAGTTTCGACTGAATAGTAGCCACGATCAACATAATCTCCCATGAACAAGTAATTTGTATCGGGACACTGTCAACAAAAATATGCAACCAGATATGGATATTATAGTTGTAAATGTCCACTTATAAATAAAACCAAGAAAAGACAAATGATGGAACACGAAGAAAAGCTCAATGCAATAGCTTAAACAGATGACATGTCCTATCGGGGAAAAGTAAATGCATCAACACAACTATTAGGTCAAAGCACAGTATTTGTGATGCATATCCTATGTGGCTACACAGAGACTCTAGTGGCAGATGTAATTGGCATTACAATTATAGGCTATGGCCGCAAAAATCTGAAGGCTCAATATCCATGTGGAGAAAACAATGACAACAACCAAACACGTAAAGATGGCAAACTTCTTGATCAACCAAGTCATCCTACTTGTTTGAGACAGCCAAAAGTTGCACAGATAGGCACCAAACTGATGAAAGAGACAATGATCACTCAAAGCCTGTCCAACTTACAATGTTACCAGAAACTTAAGGCCTCGTTTGGTTACACACATGAGATGAGATAAAAGTTAAAAGTTGAATAAAATATTGTTAGAATATAATTTTTTAATATTATTTTTGTTTTGGGATTTGAAAAAGTTGAATTGTTTATTATATTTTGTGTGGGAGTTTGGGAAAGTTGTAATGATTAGATGGGAAAAGATGAGATGAGATGGTTTGATCTGTGAACCAAACCAGGCCTAAGACTGAAAAGAGCAGAAGTGGTACATGCCATGCGTTTTTTTATTGGCACATGACAAAGTCGTGACTAATTCCGGTGATGCATAGACCCTAGGCAAGAAGTTTCCAACAAGTACACCTTGGGTAATTCAATGGAAGTTTTTCTAATTATGACGGCCACAAGAGTGTGAATGCAGAGTTTAGAACCAAAGATGTCCGGTTTATACGGGTCACCCTAGGACCACAATGCCACCCCTTGGGGTTTACATCTGTGATCAAGCACTTGTAAGCATTCAACTCTCAAACATGCCTTGTCTTGATTTGCAGTAGAATAAATGAAATTACCAGGCATATCAAGGTGAAAGGCACTTTATTTAAAAGGAAGCATGAAGTTCTAATATACACAACTTTCATGATAACTTATTGGAACAACATTTTCATTACAGAGTTTCAAGGGTTAGATCACATAATAATATTGGGCATTCTTTGCACTGAATGTTAGAGGAACATTCAGATCGACCATCGTTTCCTATACACATGCTTTATTAAGTTTCCTTTAATACTTCTCATTTTCTTCTACATATTATCACATCACATTTAAATTTTATAAATAAAACTTACACGAGACACATTACAAGCCACACTCTCTATACTTCTTGTTTTGCTATTCCACAGCTCTAGAAGCTTGGCTCGCACATGCAACAATGAACATCTTAACGCATTGCATTAAACCTAGATTCCAATTAGAGAATTTCAATTTTCAAAAGCAGTTAAATTACAACTCCAATCAGTTCATAAATCCCATGCAGTAACAGATCACCATACCCTTCAGCAAGCATAACATGAGTAGAATGTTGACAGCCTAGTCAGAAAAATACCTTCCCTCCAATGCGAAAAAGCTCCGCAAGATCATGGAATTGCCCATGAATATCACCACAAATTGTAACAGGGCTTTTAACGGGCTGCAGTGGAAAAAGGAAGTTACAACTTGCAGTCAGGTAAATAAACATAAGACAAAAACCCAGTGATTCAAGAAAAGGCAATGTAATATAAAGGATGCTTGTACATTCAAATCTCATTCAAATCATAACTAAGCACTGATAATAGTCTGAATCCAAATTGTTTAACCACAAAAGTTGGCACATAAGAGAGAATGGAGACCCAACATAATACAAAAACTAAAGGCATGTTTTAAAGAAAACAGGTTTTTTAAGATTGTCTCTTTCATCAACAATATTCATAAAAGGGGCATAAAATAGAGTAGGTAGGGAACCAACATTTTTTTTTATTTTTTGATGGGTAGGTAGGGAAGCTTTCCTAACTCATCCAACAAAATGTCATCATAAGTTTCTAACGCATCAATTGTTCTACAGAACGAATTGTTACCATAACACAACCTATGAATTAAGAATCTCCATAATAAGATGGAAAATGACCTCAAAGCGCAAGCTACGTTTCGAGTAAAGCTACAAATAGTTTCTTTTCTATGTAGAAAGGGAAAATTCAGATCGAAATTTTAGCCATTAATCTCAGCCACTCAAGTTAAATTCAATTAAATAATAACGCAGTAACAAGAGCTTCCAAAAGTCAATCAAATACTAACTTCGTAAAATATCAAGACTGGAGCAATAAAACTCCATCATTAATTAGCATAACACCTTAGTTCAATACTATGAATCAAATAGAGTGAGAAGGTTATAAAGATAATCATGAGTGCTAAGTCACACATTGGCTACTTACTAGATGAAACTAGACTTTATAAATGATTTTAGGGAAGCTTCAAATTGACAAATCTTTTTGGAGTTATAGTATAGATGTAGCTAGTGCTTTCTCTGGATTGCTATATACTGTATCCACGCTACCTAATAAGGCCAACCATATGATACTGAAGCATTAACGAGTATGTCAACAATTTAAGAGGAAGAGTATGTAACACCCCATACACATTGGAACAAGGAATGAGTCACATAGAGTGGGGTTAAGCCAGACAGGTAATGAGAGCTAATTCCCAAATTTGGCAACTTAGTAGGTGAAATTGCACTTCATAAGTGATTATAGTAAAACTCCAAATCAACCAGTCTTTTTGGGTTTACAGTGCAGATGTGACTAACGCTTTCCTAGAGGTCGTTCTAATCAGGAAGGAATAAACCTAACCTACTAATGGAAGCTGTTTCTTTATGGGTTGGTGGAAGCTGTTTATATGCCTTTTAACAATCCTCACCAACCTAAGTGCATCTATAATTCTAAAATCCATAACTAAAGATCCTTGTTACTTGAGATTGGGGTGTATAATCCAAACAATTAGAAACATATATGAAGTAAGATGAAGCAAATATATGAATAATCAGTATTATGTAATGAGACATCACAAAAGAATAGATAGAAAGCCACACCTGGACATTGCTTTCTTCCATTAATATCTCCTTAGCTTTATCACACAGCACCCGTACCTACATCAATATAAAATATTAACCACCATTATTGATAAATGATTTTGGATTGGTGACAGAAAACAACTGAAAAAATGAGAGCAAAATCTAACATTCTGAAAGTCCATTACCCAAACTTTCAAGTAGTTCCAAGATCATCAAATTCCATAGCCAATCGTATTGGACATCGCACTGCTTTGGTCTTTGACTCATGAGACTCTATAATGCACACAATATAACCCAAATCCAATGGAACTAAATTCCATGTCCAAAAGATAATATATATCCAACTTTATACAACATGAACCTAGACTTTATGATCATAATAGTGTCATGCGGTTTTTTCCATCAAAAGCTTAAATACAGCTTATCTGCATAAAACTGACAGAGACCCTGGAGTAAACCACCATTAGTCGCTTTAAAAGTAAAGAGATCAAAATCACCTAAATATCCACCATGATGTCTCCCGCTTCAGTCCCCCTAGAATCAATAGCAACCCATCATTCGGTGAGAAATGCTATTGAACTGTCTCATAGATTACTACCAGCTGTCAAGATTTGCACTCAGCTAGAATCTTGCCCACCTTAAGCCAAGAAAACTACCGTGTGACACCAAAACATCCTCCAATGAAACATTTTTGTTCCATTAGATTTTTTATCGGTAAATAAGATTTTATTGATTGTAGGAATAGGCAAAAGCAGAAGTACACAGGTCATATACAAGAGCAATGCCTAGGAGTGATGTTCTAGTGATACAAGAAACTCATGAATGGTCATGCCATTAAAATCAATTACAATTGATCATTGAAACAAGGTGTTAAAAAAGAAAGTTCTAAGTTCATCCAATGACCGCTCACGATTTGCGAAGTTTCGCTCGTTCCTCTCCTCCAAAGACACCACCATAGGCCAATCGGAACCATCCAAATTGCGGCAATATGAGAGGTGCCTTGGAGACCTCTCCATGAAGCTAAGAGGTCGATCACCCTTCTTGGCATCACCCAAGCTACACCCATCCTATCAAAAAAGTCATTCCACAAAGTCTGTCAATCTCACAATGAATTAGTAGATGATCGACAGATTCTCTGCTCTTTTTACAAAAACAACACCAATCCAAGACTATGATTCGGCATTTCCTTAGGTTGTCGATAGTGAGAATCTTCCCCAAAGAAGTTTTCCATACAAAAAAGGATGCCTTTAAGGGGGCCTTTGTCTTACAAATGCTCTTCCACGGGCTTAGAGATGGATTGGTAGAAGGAGCGTATTGTGAACTTCGCTTTCACCGAGGGGCGCCAAAAAAGCTTGTCTTCACCTACCCTCCCTCATAGGGCCAGAATAGACTAGGTTGTAAAATTCAGATATTGTGTCAACTTCCCAATCATGGACAGCTCTAAGAAATGTGACATTCCATTGGAGAGTGCCATTAGATTGGTCAAGGAGGTCCACAATCGAGGCTTCCTTCATTCTTGCTATACCAGTTTGGCTAAGCTTCCTTAAGTGCCCTATCACCACACCATATGTCACTCCAGGATTTGATTTGGGGCCTGTCATCCGCCTCAAAACAGGTAAAACTAGAAAGTTTAGTCCATCCACATCTAATGTGCTTCCAAAGCCCCACCCCATAGGATCCACTCACCTCATTCGAGCACCAACCTCCCCATGCTCTACCATACTTTGAATCTAAAATTGTTCTCCACAAAGCTCCATGTTCTATGGGATATTTCCATAGCCATTTTCCCAACATCGTCTTATTAAAAAGCTGCAAATTTCGGATACCCAAACCTCCTTCAGAAATAGGGGAACAATCGGTAGCCGATTTTACCAAATGAAATTTGAACACATCATTCATCCCTTCCATTAGATTTCAGATCCTCGGACTTTAAAATTTTACCTATTAACAGGGTCTACCCACCAAATGTGCCCTACCAAAACCCACAACGCCAGGGAAAAACGGACCAACATTTCCCACCATAAACCCACTCTAGGAAGGTCGCTACCTGTTGAATAAATGGCAACTCCCATTTTCTTTAATGAGAAACAAACAAAAATAGTTCAAACTGTGATAACCCCAGTCTTGTTCGGGTTTTTTGTACGGCAGATACGATAACTTTATACAATAAATGGAATTTCAGTTTCATCGATCTGTGCTATCTCAACATCAGTCTACGTATACTTAAAGCAAGCCTGTGGTTTGAAACACAAGCCGAAGAAACCAATAGGGCCATATTTGACACATATCCTACAATGGATCTGGTTCAATTACAAATAAATCTAGAGCCTCCCCACCAATTGGATCCCAAAAATCCCTAATTCAGCTAATCTCATAGATCACGCCCATATCACGCGCGCACGCAAAAAAACCATGAGTTATCCGATCTGGCTAACGCAAGCCCCAAGGGTCAAACCAGATCCATCATATTCGCGAGAAATCGAACCATAGATAGATCAAAACCACCAAGAGAAGCTAAAAAAAAAAAAAAAAAAAAAATTAAACATAAGTGAAAGGAGAATGAGGATGCAGAAGAGCACCTCTTGCTCGGACAAGGGCTTGCACTGCATGAGCTGCGAAATCTGCTCGTCCAGGTTCCCATGTGAGTTCGAAGGGACCGAATCCATGCTCTCCTGCTCCTCCTCTCCTCCACCTTTTTCTTCCCTCAAACGCACTGTTTCACAGACCAAGATCCCTCCCAACCTCGCCCCAACTCCACAAACTATAGATCTCGGTAAACCCTAGCAAACTTCGTCCAGTTCTCCCGCTTCGTCCTGTAGTTCTAGAAAGAGAGGATGAAGCCCACGGGAGAAACAGAGAGTGGTGGAGAAACCAAAATAGTTTTTTGTCTTTCCGAGCTCCTTCTGTGGGGGAAATGGTAATTATATGTTTTTAGCGGTTTTAAAATTTTCTGAAAAAAAAAATAATAATAACAAAAAAATAAAAAAAAATTCTGGAGAATAGATTGGTGGTGGAAGGGTTTCAGTCGCGCCATTAGCGCGTGTAAGGCTTATAGTGAGGTTCTGGCGGGCTTTGATTAAAATCAATGTGCACGCTCCTTGATAGCGCGTGCTGAATGGAGAGGAAGTATTATGGATAAAAATGTTTTTTTTAATATTTTAAAAGTTTCATAAAATATTAAAAATAAGTTTATTTGCGAACTGCAAGTGTTAACGTTACGTTCTCAGTGCCCGATGTTAAGGATTTTTTTTTTTTTTTTATGATGAGTAACCTCTTCATAGCATGATTCTTCGAATCTATTTTTACAGAATAAACTCCGGTCCTGTACATTACATTTTCAAAATTTTTTTTTACATAAAACTAGTTAAATCGTTAGTTTTTCACCCTTCTATAAGTTCATGATTTAACTGGATAGAAGATATATTGTGTTTATATGTCTACGAAGTTTCTCATAAATACAAAGGTTGTTTTGGGTTTGGTGCATTGGACATTTTGTCTAAACAAACACAAGCCTAGAATATGCATAATTGTGTGCATGATACAAGCATACATAACTTATTTGTAAGACGTTCTTTCTTGGAAAAAGCCCAAACAACTGCCCTTGTTGTACAACAGAATGAGTTGGAATATGCTGCGCAATCGGGGGGCATGCGAGTTTAGAGTTTGTTCATATACTCATTTATATTTTATAGTATGGTGCTTCATTTTATAATATATAGAAACTAGAAAGTTTATACTAGTTTTGTGCAATGGATTTGCATAATGATGCAAGCAAACAATTGATGATTTGGATTTAATGTTTGTAGATGATTGCATTAGAATTCAATTTGTTTTGGACTAATGGAGTTTTAAAGCATTGTTTATGAAAAGTCTTCTTATGTTATTTCTCATCCTTTCGTTAGTTTTTTCTGCCTTGTTTTAGCTTTTATTCCTTCTTTTTGGTGGGTTAGGGTTAGTAAAATATGTAGTAGAGATGAAGATAGTTTCTTTTTTGCTACATCTTGTTTGTCTCATAAGCATGTTCATTTCGGATATGCTTGGTAAGTAAGATGAGACACAAAATTTTCATATCATCTCATCATTACAATTTTTTCAAATTCTCATATAAAATATAATAAACAATTGAACTTTTTTAAATCTCAATTCAACTTTTTCAAATCTCAAAACAATAATAATATTAAAAAAAATATTTAAACTTTTATCTAAAACTAAAAATTCTCATCTTATTATCCAGACCTACCTAACTCAAAATGGATCAATCTATTATTGGGGCTCTGAAATGGTATCTTCTCCCTCTTGTCAAATTTTTTAAAAGAACTTTATAATGAAAAAAATCTATTTGTAAACTCTTTTATTTACGCACCAATCACACTACTAATGTAGAAGTATGTCACATTAAATTACATAAAAAAGTATTAGTATTTTGACTCATTTTATGAATATAATTGATCATATAATAAGTACTGTGTTATATGTCAAACTTGTAAATGGTATATTTCTTTTTATAATATTATGGTTTTGCCAACCACATGAAGGAATGAAGTCAATTTTTGTTCAATATCCAGAGAAACAAATATGATATTTGTTACATAAAGTATCTTTTTATATGACTACTTTGAGAGTATTATAATATATATACTGTTCACTTATTATGAAATGAGCCAATCGCACGTGTGTTGCTTTTAAAAAAATAAAGAAATGATTGGGACACAGGGAGAGGCACGGGATTCACTTGGTATAAACTAAAGTATTTTACTATTAATTACTATTTAAGTAAACTGTATTAAAAAAAATTAAGTAAAACAAAAAAAAAACTATAAAAACAAAGGAAGTTACCATGCATTAACAGTATCCTCATTACTCAATCATTCTTGTCTATCTACTCCTCCCCAATCCTTTATTATCCTATTTTCCTGTCTATTTATTCTGTTAATAGAATTATTTTTAGTTTTTTTAATTATTTTTATTGTCATTTTTCTTTCAAGATTGAAAAATCTGATCTACAATTACCCAACCAATTCCAAAATGCATGTGCCATATAAGAAGACTTTCAGTCTGTCGATCCTTCGAATAGAAGTAGTGCGTGGGGCACACGCATCAAACCGAAAAGTTCCCCACCCTTAGATCTTTTAAATTTGACCTTCATGGCCGTAATGCAGCATGCATGTGGGTCTCACGTGCTGATGCAGATTTCAATATCTATCGGAGTTAGCTCAAACTGTAATTCATCTATTTTCACGCTCTATCTTACTACTTTTTTTGTAATCTAATTCGGATGCTCGTATATCTAAAAGGTAAAGTGAGCAACTCAAACTCTTCATGCCCAATGATCACCACTACTTCTTTAGTCCCTCGACGATTCACATTTTTTTAATTTTGCCTCCTGCACAAAAATCACATATATTTTTCTAGAAGAGTATGGAGTTTTGCAACGACGTATAACACGATTGAGTTTGGAGTTTTTATTTGATTTTTTATTATAAGAATTGTCTTACTTTGCCATAGGATCTTGAAGACGAGGAAGTAGATCTCTCCAACTGCCATTTTAGAACAAAATACAGTCACATCAACCACTTTGACCTCTGGCCATGGGCTTACAATTCATTTGTCAGGATTGTATAAAAATCACCATTTTTTGCAGCTCCCCCCCCCCCCCTTGACAAGGAAGTATAGGGAACATTTATTTGTTTTCAATGCTATTTTTTTTTCTTTAGTACTATGCAAGTTGTGAACGAGTATTTGCCGGATTCTCCCTACCCTTTTGTTCATATACTCCTTTATCTGTTAAATATAATATATCAAGCTTGCTTAGAATAAAAAACTATAAAAGGAATATGGCTTCTCATGTTTTACGATTGGTTGGCTCAAGCACACACAAATAGATGTTTCATGAGTCGTTGATAAAGTAGCATATTCCAATCTTCAATTATGCAGTTAGGATTTTAGCCAAATATGTTTTTTGTTATAAATATTGACATCTCTAATTATACATGTTGCGTGATATCTTAAATCTATACTATTTAAAAATTTTGCATATAAAATCATTTAAAATATTCTATATCAATAAAAATGCAGAAAGAAAACTAATATTATTGTTTTTCTAAACCATGGGCTGGATGGCCTTAATAGAATGATAATTTCCGTGAACTTCATGCTTATGTTATGTTGCCTTTAACATTCTTCTACATGATTATTCAAATATCCTATAATCAAAGGCAGATTTTCATGATTGATTGATGATGCCAAGTTGTGAAGTTAGAGATATAATTCTCAATGATATTTAAAAAGATATAATAAATTTATCGCATCCATACTAAAAGAAAAGAGACAAAACTTGGTTATGAAATCCAATAGCATATGTCATTCATAAATGTGAAGAAAAGGACATCACAATTGATCTAGTAGTTGCAAAAAAAACGTTGTTGGTGTTTCGAATGGTCATTTCCTTCCTTGAATGGTAAGGTGGAAATCTTTGCCGTTAAGCAAAGGTATCGTCTCTTAGACTGTGTCTGAAGAGTTTCTTGTCATCACCGTGGCGGAAGAGCTCTCCTTTCTATGGAAAAGCCTAAAACTTACAAAAGAGGAGAAAATAGAGATTTTTCTATGGGAGAAAGCTATGAAAACTCTAATCTTAAGATGTAGACAGTGTCTTCTTGCCCTAATTTTAATGGAAAAAAAGAAACAACGAAGCCTATAAGAATACTATGTCCAAAATTTGGAGCCCAGAAGGATGGATAATATTTCAGAATGAGACAAATAAGGAAAGAGTATTACTTGGAAGACCTTGGACTTTTGATAGGTTTTTGATCTGTATTCAGGAGTTTGAAGGGTGTACACCCCCAAACAACATTTGCTTCATAAACGAACATTTTTTTGTGCAAATTCATCATATGCCATTGGTCGCTATAATAGAAGAAACTGGAAAAACAATAGGCTCTGTAATTGGTAAAGTACTCATATGTAGATGTTGATAAGGATGGAATTGGTTGGGAGAAATTCTTAAGGACAAGAGTTAATATTGATATTACAAAACCACTGGCAAGAGGGAGATTGTTGAATATGAGAGGAAAGCAACTACAGTTTGAGTTTAAGTATGAAAGGTTGGCTTTATTCTATTTTTACTTTAGTGTCCTAAAACATAAAGGAAATGTATGTTCCATAGAAAAACTATCCAACTAACACAGAGAGTCCATAGTATGGTCAGTGACCGAGAGCATCTTCAGCCAACCCGAGTACAAAGGGAAGCAAAAAATTTGGGGTTCATAAGAAACAAACATGATCAAGTTATCCCTATCAAGGCAGTACTGAGAATGGTGAAAGTAGGAAAGTAACATAAGAAAAAGAGGACCAACTTCACTGAGTGGAAAAAGAAGGTAATAACTGGAGACTCTATAGTTCACGCAGAGAAAAATCTGGATATTAACACTCCAATTATAAATAAGGGATATTTTCCTTGTGTGGATTTTATAAATCCTCAAAAATGATATAATACTACTTTGGTTAGCCATTTAAATCTAGCTACTAGAGTGAAGGAGCAACCATATGGATTGAGGGATATAGAGGCTCTTGCTAACAATACTCCTGAAATAGTTAAAGATCATATTCCAGCCTCTCCTCCAAAGCACGCCAAGTTGAACACTGATCCAGTAAGTCATACTAACATTTCTTTAATGGAACTCTCTGTTAATGCAACTAAGGTTCCTAAGAAAATTGGGTGGAAAATGAGAGCAATGGAGGCTCATTTTTTAAATAGAATAGAGGTCAACTATAGGAACTCACCAAGTGGGGAAACAACAATGAACAAGAGGGGGAGTGAAGACTGGTCCTTTGTTAGCCTAGAAAAGTCACTAAAAAAAAAAAAAAAACTCAATCTTGAAAGGAGAATAAATTAGAACATAATGGTGGAGACTGCTAATCAGCCCTACCAACAACAATGAATTGCTTAAGTTGGAACTGTTGAGGATTTGGGAAACCTCGAGCAGTCAGAGAACTTCACTGTCCCAACATAGTATTTCTCATGGAAACAAAAAATAATAGGAGAAAAGTGAAAAATGTTAGAAATCAAATTGGTTTTGACCAAAGTTTTGTGGTTTATAGTAATGGGTGGAGTGGTGGTTTAGCAATCTTTTGAAAATCTAACATGAAGATTGATTTGGACTCTTTTACTGGAAGGCGCAACTCTGTAAAAGTTAAGCAAGAAGACAATTTAGAGGGGGGATGGAGTGGCTACTCACATGTTTTTAAGGAAACCCTCAGCTCATATGGCTTGGCTATGTATAAGGGATTTTAATGAGATTTTTCATATACATGAAAAGTATGGAGGCTTAGTTAGACCTTACGCTCATATAGAATACTTCAGAAAAGCTATGGAGGACAGTGACTTTATTGATTTGGGCTACAAGGGAGATGAATTTGCTTGGAGTAATAAAATAGAAGGGAATAATTTCACTAAAGAAAGACTTGACATATCATTGGGTAATTCTGATACGATCAGCCTGTATTCTACCATTAGTGCTAGCAACCTAGCCGTCTCTAGGTCAGATCATAACTCAATCCTTATCTCTCTAACTAAAGAATGTGAACCTTTTTCTGGGAAGAGGAGAGACCTTTTAGATATGAAGTAAGCTGGGATAAAAGAGGGGAATGTAATGATCTGGGATAAAAGAGGGGAATGTAATGATCTAATTAAGGAAGCTTGGTTTTGTTTTGCATTTTTCAATAGATCTCTAAAAGTAGCCACTAAATGTTTAACCAAATGTAAAGCTAGATTGATGACATGGAGCAAGGAGAAATATAGAGAGCAGAAATGAACCATTGAGACCAAATTAGCACAAATAAAATCTCTCCAAGAAATTAACCTTGGATATCACACTAAGGAAGTCAAGTAACTACATAAGAAAGTGGACCACATGTTGGAAGTGTATGATTTAAAATGGAAATAAAGAGCCAAACAAAGATGGCTAAAGGATGGGGACAGAAGTACAAAATTCTTTCACAAGTGTGCATCTCAGAGAAGGCAGACAAATACCATCAAAAGTATCACTGATGGGCATGGGGTAACGACTACCTCCTTATAAGAGATAAGTAAGATGTTCCAAAATTATTTCCAAGACCTTTTTACTAAATCGATCGTAAAAAAAATTAAAGATTACTTACAACCTATGAAGACTATAGTTATTGAGGAAATGAATGAAATGTTGCTACGAGAGTTTACTTCCACAGAGATAAAAGAAGCTGTTTTTCAAATGAATCCTCTAGGCTCTCCTGGACTAGATGGCGTCCCTGCAATCTTCTTCGAAAATCATTGGAATATAATTGGACAAGACGTTATTATGCATTCCTGGCTGCCTTTAATTGAAATAGATGGACAAATAATATTAATGGGACATTCATAGTACTGATTCCTAAAATTAAAGCCCCCATAAAAGTCATTGAGTATAGGCCAATTAGTCTATACAATGTAGTGTACAAGATCATTTTAAAAGTCTTGGCTAATAGAATGAAAAATATACTGCCAATGATCATTTCTCCCACTCAAAATGTGTTTGTTCCTAGGAGATTAATATCAGATGATGTGATAGTTGCATATGAATTGATACAACAATGCAAAGTAGAATGAGAAATACTGGGTACATGACACTGAAGTTGGACATGAGTAAAACATAAGACAAAATTAAATGGAAGTTTCTTAAGGCAGTTATGCACAAAATGACTTTCTAGTAAATGGACTGACCTCATCATGAAGCGTGTCTCTACCGTATCTTACTCAATTATTCTTAATGGAATTCCACAAAGTACCTTTCAACCATCAAGGGGCATAAGCCAATATGATCCACTATCACCTTACCTTTTCATCCTATACTCAGAAACACATAACTTGCTGCTCAATAGAGCTGATGAAAAAGGTATGATCATTGGCATCCCAATGGCAAAAGGATAGCTCCATATTAATTGTCTATTCTTGTAGACGACATCCTGTTGTTCTGCATGGCTAGTTCCTTGGAATGGAGCCAATTCGAAAGATTACTTGAAAGTTATGAACAAGCCTCAGGCCAGGGGTTGAATAAGGAAAAAAAATCTATATTTTTCAGCAGCAACACAGGGAAAACAACAAGAGATGGAATCACTACCATAGCAGATATTAGATCTACAAGCTCATATGAAAAATACATTCGTCTGCCAATCTTGATAGGAAGATCTAGATCACAATCTTTCAAATGTATTCTAGATAAAGTGAGAGTTAGATTAAGTAATCAGAAGCTGAAATTCCTATCTTAGGTAGGAAAATAAATACTCATCAAATCCGTGATACAAGTTAGTCTTACATATAGCATGAGAGTTTTTTAACTTTTCAAAAGTTTACTACAATAAATCAACAAACTAGATTAGGAAAGGAGAATTCACTAGAGTAGATGAGACCAAATGGGAAAGGCAAATCTATAGGAGGGCTGGGCTTTAGGGATTTTGAAAACTTTAACCTTGTTATGTTGGCAAAGAATGGATATTAGTTGCTGCAAAATTCAGATTCACTAGTTGCCTGAGTCTTAAAGCTAAAGGAAAATGCCACTCTCACCGAGAATGGCTCCCAACAATCCTTACCGATTGTCTTTTTTTCTTGCTTAATGATTAATGAAATACTTTTTAATGAGTTTGTGATTTTTATTTTTGAGATTTTTAAGAGTTTAAAAAAAATGTGTGGAAAAAAAGCAAAAGAAAAAGAAAATTGCCTTGTCGGTGAGGATCCTCGGTGGCTTTAGTAGCCCTAAAGCTAAAATATTTCCCTAACGTTGATTTTCTACAAGCTAAAATGGGTAGCCAACCATCCTATGTGTGGAGCTATGTTTTGGAGGATTAGTAATGGTGAAACTATAAGAATTTAATTAGACAAATAGCTCCTTTAACCAACTTCCTTTAAGCCTCAAAGTGTAGTAAGAACTCTTGATACAAATACTAAGGTTGCCAAATTAACCGATGCAGACACACATAGCTGGAATAAAGAAACTTTCTAGAACAATGAAACTGACATCATATGCAAAATCCCCAACAGTTATAACAACAGACCAAACCAACTAATATGGAGATGTAGATCAAATGGTATTTTCATAGTCAGAAGTGCTTACCATCTTCAAGGTTAGGAAATGAAAGTTGGACAAAAATCTGAAAGCTGGCTATCACAAATGCATGAGAAGTATTTTTATGGAACGCTTGCCTTAATGCTCTTCCTACTAAGTTAAATGTATTCCACAAGAAAATAGTAGAGAACCCAAATTGCCCTATTTGTTTATAGGAACTAGAATCTATAGAATATGCCTTTTGGGAATGTGTTGCAGCTGGAGATGTTTAGGAACAATGCTAAAAAATGACTTAAAAAAGTTGTGTTAGTAACAGTTCTTTCAAGCATTTCATGGAAGTAATGTTTGACGATATGAACAAGAAGAAGATGAAAGAACTTACAATAATTTTCTAGCAACATTGGAAGAGAAGAAAAATTTTTGTCTTTAAGAAAGTGTTCTAGCACCGAAACGCTCTGCTGTAACAGGCATATCAATTGCTGGAAAATACTAAAATAGAATGAACAATGACTTCAAATATGAATAAACCTCCAAGTCGTTAGAAAAAAGGGATGAGAAGCTCCTCCAAGGGATTTCTTCAAAATTAACTGAGATTTTGCATTAGATAGATTTAACTATCAGGTGAGAACTGGCATCAGTTTACGTGATTGATATGGTAACCATGTGGCTACAATGAGAAGGAGAAAAGGCCTATTCCCAGAACCCTTTTTAGTAGATACATATGCAACTTTTTAAGCTGTAAACTTCAGTATTGAATTGAGATTGCAAATGATAATTCTAGAAGGTGAGGCACTTAACATGGTTCAAGCCATTCAAGGATCAGTTGCAGACTTAACTACACAGGGTTGCTCATTTCAAATACCAAACAAAGGCTTCAATGCTATGGTTAGTTAGACATATTAATAGGTAAGCTAATGTAGTAGCTCATACTTTGGACAAGAATGCTTTACTCATTAAGGATTTTAAAGTTGATACGGATGAAACTCCACACTGTATTCAATCTCTTTTATAGAGGCCTTTCAATATATAATGCTTTTTTTTTTTAAATAAAAAATGCGAGGACAAGGTAGAATGCAAGTGTATTTCAAAACCAAAACTCACTTGGCTGTGTTTGGTTGTTGGAGTGAGGTCAACTCAGGGTACGTTTGGAAACTCAACTCATCTCAACTCATCATTACAATTTTTTTAAATTTCAATATAAAATATAATAAACAATTCAACTTTTTCAAATCCTAAAATAATAATAATATTAAAAAATAATATAATAACAATATTTTATCATCTCAACTCAATTCAACTCAACTCAGTTCAACATCCAAATGCAGCCTTATTCCAAACCAATCATTATTGGGGTCTATTACTATTTCAACTTTCTATAAAAAAATTAAACTCATTTCAACCTATTTCATATATTCAAACACACGTATCAACCTATTTATTTATAAACACATCTTAATAGGACTCATAAAATATTAGGTAGCACTACAGCTACTGAGAGGAATTCTCGCATTTAGTGCATTCCCTTTTTTCTTTTATTGTTTTGTCATGTATTTTTTTAATCCTCTTCAACATATTTTTTTTTTAAAAAAATACAACATCTTTAAAAATATTTTCTTAATCATTAAGTAAATAAAAATCTATCGAGACCCATCATTGGGACCCATTATCGGGACATATAACATTTTCCTAAAATATTGCTATTTACAGAATAATTTAGATCAATATCCTAAAATTTTACAACTTATCTCCCTCTCCTTTCCATAGAAATTAATTTTGATGAAAAAATAAAAAATAAAAAGAATAGGGTTTGAGCCCATAAATGGCAACCAAAAAATAAGATCAATTCATTACTTTCTTATCCGATTATCTGACCTTTGCAATTAATTAGAAAAATAGAAAAATTTTATATGTAGTCATTTTTTACGTATTTTTTATGTAATTTACTGATGTGATTAATTGCCTTATTTTGTTAATATAAAATAATTACTTTAGTCAATCACATCAGTAGAATATGTAATGAATACGTAAAAGTGATTGTATGTAACAAAATTTTTAGAAATAAATTTTAACAAATTATTTATTTAAAATTGTATGTGAATATTGGTTAATATATATGAATGAGATTTCTACACATTTATGAAAATCAAACAACCAAAGTGATAACTTAGATAGTATGAGTTGATATTTCATGACTTCAAAATTAAGAGTTTGAGTCAGAATATAAGTTAAAATCACTTATAGTAGTATCTGACTCTTGAACCCTGCGATGAGCTTTGGAAAGGTAGATATTTAACGGGTGTTGCGGTGACGAGCTCGCTATTGTGATAGTAATTGTAGCTGAAACCGGATATTTTGGAGCGGGAATAGGTTCTTATAGTCCCTTTCAGCCTGCCAAGGAAGGATTTTTACGTTGATTGCCACAGCCTCCCCTTTTAAGGACCAAAAAAAAGAAAAATCACAAGTTGCTGTGGTCCATTTGTCCAGCTATACTCATGAGCTAGAGAGAAACATGCTGTCTTGGATAATAGGGACAGGGGTAGAGAGAGAAGCCCTCACGTTTTGTTGTTATGGTTGCTGTTTGAACTTGGAAGAGCTAGTTCGGTGTTTGTTGGTTTGCATTTGCGCAGAGAGTAACAAAAAGACTGGATTTTTTTAATTTTTTTTTTGCCTTTTAACGTTTTGGTATTTAGCATCGGATTTAAGGGAGTGAAGGCGAACTCAAGGTTGAAAGAGCTCTCGATCTGAGCCTATGATGTTTCTCTAACTTTTCTTGATTCTGGGTTTAGGCTTTTTGACTAGTTCTATGAGTGCGAGCGTCTGAGATGGAACAATCTTCGAATGCTCCAAGGGGCATCCGAGTTCAAGCTCCACTGGTTAGTATGGTCGATCCATAACCTTTCTTTACATTATTTTTATAAAAAAACATCTATTTTCTGTAAATTGATGAACTTTCAGAGACACCCAGATGTACTCTTGTTTAGATTTGTGCATTTCTTTAAGTATTTTTAGTGGGCGTGTGTACGAGGTTTGGTTTTTTTTTTTTCACTTGGCATTTCCTGTTTAGGGTGTTCTTTCTACGGGATTGGAAACCCCCACATTGAGATTTTGGTTGAAAGTGCAATCTTTTAGGGGATTTATGACAAAAAACTGCTGTCCTTCTGAATTCTGTTGCTGTTGCTAGTTGATTTGTCATTTGGTGTTACTTGAGGCTGCATTTGTGTAAGGATAAGGCATATAGACGGGCTGCTGTTCAATGAGAGCCAAGTGGCTCTTTAGATATGTTATTTTATCTTTTGAATTTATTTTATATTCCAATGGGATAATTGATTCTCTTGATGGGAAGATAAATGATTTGTACAGTCCTAGATGTGCAAGTCCCGCACACTCCCTTTAGGAAAAAGTAGGGCCTACCATTGAAGTGTGGGTTTTTCATGTGGGTCCCTGATTTGCTTGCTTTTTTGGAGTGCACAGAGCTTGCAATCTATCATTTCTCATCACGGGAAAATTGTTACTGCACCAATCTTTAATGATTATAAATGGCCCATAGGATTAGTCTGGGTTGTAGTTTGGCCGGTTTCTTGTTTTTACGTTCATTCAAATTAAAACTTATTAGGAGCTAGGCAGAGAGGGTAGTTCATGGAAGCATCAAATAATTAGTCGCCTCCAACTCAATATTTGATTTTTGTATGAAATTATGTACTTCAAATAAATGGTGCCATGATTATGGATCTTTTAGGTGTTAAAAGTTTTGCTTGGAAATTCCTTGATTATCTCAATTTATGGGTGGATGTTACTGTATTCAGTTTAAGTTTCCCCAATTTCTTTCCTTTTCCCTTTTTGTAGTATCCACAGTCAGCTTTTTTTTTTTTCCTGGGTATCTATCTGATTATGAAACTCTTTTCATCCATTGCATAGATGGTGTTCCTTTTGCAAGGCTTCCAAGTAATTTTGCTGTTTTCTTTGTTAGTTTTATCAGTAATTGCAAAAAGTTTTCACATGTATACTTCATGTGTACTTGGGCTTTTCCTATTACTATGAATAAAACTTCTTGATTACTTATCCAAAAAAAAAAAGTAATTGCAAAAAGTTTGAATCGTTGTGAATTTTTCATTATTACAATCCTAATGAGTAAGGTTTAACTTAATTAGCATCTAGCTTCCAGTAGTTCTAGGGCTTTCGAATCAATGGTCTAGCACTTGGTCATAGAGCAAACACCGTGCTATGGGTGCGAGTTACGGCTGGCAATCTATAGGCTGTATTAAAATGTCTTCATATATGAGCATAGTATTAAAAGTACTTGATATTGATAGATGACTGATATATAAAAAAAAATTAGTATTGATAGGTGAGTGGAGCCACCACAAGAGAAAGGCTACCATTGGGTAAATATCGATCGAGTGGGCCACAATGGACGTTGATTCAAAAGCATGGTGTAATCAATATTAGGCCATGTTATGGCTTTTGGATCAAAAGCTTGACATTTAAGTACCTTAGGAAAGTCGTAGCCAACCTATCAAAAAGAAATTCCTAGCCACATCTACTATATTCTTCAAAATGACTAGTAATAGTTTTTTGATAAGTAAAATGACTAGCCATAGTTGCTATTGGAGCTTCTTGGAATTATCATAAAGCCCAGTTACACCTAGTACTGAATCATTGTGGGATTTCTCCCCTTTAAGATCGTAACATTCCATCACACTTCCAAATTCGACATTGACGGCGGCCCACTCTATCGACATTGATTAAGGGTAACATTTTATCTTTTGGTAACTCTGCTCACTTATCAGTTGAATGATTATTAATAGTATGTCCATACATAATACCGAGTCATTTCAATCTAGTCCGGTCATTGCCCCAATGACTTGAATTCAGGATGTGGTGCCAGCGGTGATACCTAATCTTAAAAACTCAAGGAAAGCACTAGTCACATCTTTGCTTATACTTCAACAAGACTAGTCAAGGTTACTATTAGAGTCCTTGGACTCATTATAAAACCATTTTCATCGAGTAAGGAGACAATATGGGACTCAGCACCATTAGGATCATAACATTAGCAATTGCAACAAGCCTAACTTTATTTAAAAAAACATATGACTGCTGACTAGTGACTAGTTAAACCATTAACCCCTAGGATCATGACATTCATGTTGTCTTTATTTTTTCTTGATTCACTTTTTTCTCTGTTTGTGTCATTATTTTCAACTAATTGCTTATGTATCTGTCTATTGATATACTCTGAAGATGACCAATTCCCTCATCTGTGTCTATAATTATTTCTTCAATATCATGGTTTGGCACAGGTCCACGTAGTCTGCTTCCTAGGCATGTTTAGTTCACATCCTGACTGAGGATGGCTAATGACTTAAACTTAAGTTTTCTTTCTTTTTGACACCACTTGCGAATAAATTATAAATGGCTGAGGAAGACCATATATTTCCAGAGTGTGGCTTTTGCTATCTTATTATGGTTCAATTATTTATGAGGAGGAATGAACATGGGGTATGCCTATCATTTTTCATCAATAAAATTCATAATTGCTTATTAAAAAAAAAAAAAGAACGAGATGCACGTCCTGACCTAGGATTCAAGTGTCTAGCACTCAGACTTAATAAAGAAGATAAGAAACTATGACTGCACGAGGAGCATCCAAAACCTCAATACCTTTTTGGTTCATTGTCATGCACCCATTGATCAAATCTCCTGAAGCCTCTACCCCCTTCTGAATAGAACCAAACTTTGAAACTCCAAGTTCTGATCAATTGTCCTGGGGTTAGTTTTCTAATGGGCCTGGGTGATTGGCTATTCCTGACTTGTAATTTGCTTTAGAAAATGAAAAGGAAAAGAAGCGCTGCTACATGCATCAAATGCTCTTATTTAATTTTCTTAAAATGTGGTTGGCAGTGGTTATGATGCCTTTTCGGTTGCTTACTCATGAGATTTCATGATGCTTATTGATTTCCAGATGCTTAGCTGCCCATCCTTTTCTGCAGATATTATGTATTGGCACATCATCGTATTTCCTTGTTTAATAGGCATAAAGTAATATCAGATGTGCCATCATCTGAGTGTCTGCTGCTCCCTGTTTTTCCAAGCTTCACTTGTTTCTACTCTTGTTTTTTTGGCACATCAGTATATTGTCTTGTTTAACAGATATAAAGTAATATCAGACGTGCCATCATCTGAGTGCCTGGCGCTCCATAATTTTCCAAGCTTAATCTGTGTATACTCTTGTTTATTTGAATTCTTGTATTTTCCCACAAACATGCTCATAGAAGCAACGTTGTGATCCAAATCGTTGCAAAAGGTGGTTATACTCAATAGCATCTTTAACATGGTTGTTTTGGTTCTCATTTTTGTTTATTTGTTATGTTTGCCCCCTTTTTTGGTGTATATACATCTTGATGTATCTTTGTAACAACCCGACCCAAAAATTAGGATGTTTCATATTAGTATTATTATTATTATTTTATAATATTATAGAGTTTTGTTTGAATTTTTAAATATCTTTTCTTCCTATCCCAACCCGTTAGCAACAACCTCACACTCACCCTTATCCCTTAAATTGATAAATTCGAATCCTATTAGGAGACGAACTCGTATGAGAAAACCCTACCATAGTTTTTCCTCTATAAAAGCTCACGAAGCCTCTTATTAAATGCACCACAAACCAGATCCACGCACTCAGCCACTACACAGCACCCTCACCGACAGTTCCTCCACGTCAAGACCCCACAGAAAACTGCCATGCATCACGCTGCCATGCACATGCCCCTCATGCACGAAAGCAGTCCTGTTTTGCACCCATCGAACAGAGCATCGTCAGCAACAACCATGAAAGGCCACGACTCGACGACGGAGCCACCGCAGCGACTCCACTACGCAGACCACGCATGACCGCGAGAACCACCGGGGCATGCCGCCAGCCACCACAGAAGACATCGGCAGTGGCTCTTTGGCCGTATACTTCTACTGCCATCACCAACCACTTCAAGGGACATCGGAGCACCACCCACGGTGACAGAAACTGCCGGCCGTCCTAGTCCCGTCGCACCCACTCCCTTCCGGGTAGCCTACTGCCGTCCGCCACCCTCGCCTCACTCTTTTCCTCTCGGTAAACATCTCTCACTCTCCCTCTCTCTCTCTCGGTTGCACTGCCGCTTGGTTCACTTCCTTCGGCGTCGCACCACCTCAGACGAGCCCCCAGTCGCGCCGCCGTGACCCCCGCCAGCAACCCAGAACCGCCGCACGTCAGCCTCTCTCTCGGTGAGTCCTCTGCCTCGCACGCGTCTCCCGTTGCCTCTGTTTCTCTACGTAACGTATTAGTTGCTTTTTAGGTTTATTTTCACTCAGTGCAAGTGTTTAAAGGAGATTACTTTTATACCCTTTGTAACCCCTTCCCATAGTATCTTCAGTGTTTTTAAGTACGATTACATTTATAACTTATTGTTTAAGTGTATGTTAATTTATGAATATTAATATGTCATTGTATTGAAATTGAGTCTAATTTTATTAAATAAAGATATTAGTCATAAGCTCTTTGTGTATAAGAAAGTGTTTAAAGAATTTAAAATGTGTTTTAAAGTATATTATGGAGCCTATTATATGTTATACTTTAAAAAGAAATTAAGGAATTTTAAACTATATTAGTTATTATTAATTTTACAATTAAATTTCAGTAGTAAATAGTAAGTGTTTAAATCTTTTATTTTAAATACTTTAAATCTATGGTGTGAAGTGAATCTTTAATGTTATTATAATAGATTTTGATATTTTTATGCTATTAGAGTTGTAAATTTAAGAATAAAGAAATATGTTAAGAATATTTAAATGATATTATTATTTATTCGATTTCTTGTTTAATTATGTTAATTATAAGAAAGGAAACCTATTTTAAGAATTTAAGTTTTTATGACTTATCTTTAATAGAATTGATTATATCTCAAGTATTATACTAAGTTATATTTTGAAAGTAAGAATATGCTATTAGTATTGTAAATAATTTAAGATATCAGTATTCATTGTTTTAGTGATAAACAGAATATTTATTTGATTATGTTCTACGATGTGAATTTTTTAATTAAGTAAAAACTTAGTTAAGAATTTAAGTTTTATGAATTATTTTAAAATAGCTCGAGTATTCCACTATATTATAGATTAGTATTTTAGTAATTTAAATATTATGATTTATTGATTAAAGGGTTAAACAAAAGATTTGTTTGACTGCCTATTAGATTGTGAAATTGATTTAGTAGGATATTAGTACATATTGTTTCCAAACAGATTTAGTGATAGTTATTATTGCGTATAGGTGTCGAGTTACGAAGTGATATTCAGGAAGAAGCACAGTGAGGTAAGTAAATTTGATCATAAATTAGGATCATCACAATTAGCTTATATGTATGTATTATCCAAGCCAGTTCATTGATAGCCACTATTTATGAACCGCTCATGTCATATGCAAGCATGTCATCTAGCATAGCATACGACCATGTCATTCCGCATCATGTTTAAATTCAGAATTTATGATTATGTATGTAGTATGTCATGCATCTCATGTGTATAAGACACGTAAGCTATCTTAAATTCAAGTGTAAGATAATATCAGATCAGTTAATAAGATGGCCATTCAGATGCATGGTACCAATGCAGTTCAGTTCAGTTCAGGGTGGTGTGCAAGCCATGAACTCAGTCGTGGTCCACCATAGTATGCTAGAATACTATCAGCAGTTCCCCTTGCTGCAGCGGGATGTGGGGCTGGTGCACAACCTTGCACACAGGGTTAAGTGTGTTGGCCAGTCAGATAAATCAGTTAAATCAGATAAATCAGTCAGATCAGTCAGTTAAAACAGTCATACATAGCATAAGCATCAGTATGAACAGTCATGAATTTTAAGCTCAGCATGAAAGTTGTTATGAAAATCTTATGTTTATTACGTTTACGTTGTGATAGATTTCTTACTGAGTCATCGACTCATTTTAGTTTGTTTTCATGTTTTTAACCACCCAGGTGAAGATAATGATTACGAGCAGGCAGGCCAGGAGTAGAAGGAGCATTTTAGTTTTAGTTCAGACTTTCTAAAATAAAACGTGTCTTTTATGACATGAATTTATTCAGTTTAGTCCTTTAAATTTTTGGAAGACAATTTTATTAGACCTTTTATTTCATAATAAATTATTTCAGTTTATTTTTCAATTATGAAATTAGAGAATCGCTTGTCGGGTTTATTTTTATGAAAAACACGTGACACACCTAACCTACGGGAAGGGGGTGTTACAATCTTGCATCCTCACACTAATAAAAAAATGTATCTTGCATGCTAACATATAAAATTCTCAGGTCGATTCTGTATCGTGCTATTGCAAAGTTGATTCAAGCTTGAAAACTGTTGCCAGTGCAAGAAAATTTGTTCCAGGGTCAAAGATTTGCATTCAGCCTGATATCAATCCTAAAGCACACAAGAGCAAAAACTCACGACGCGAAAGAACACGAGTGCAGCTACCTCTCCTGTTTGGCCTTCCTGATGATCTCGCCATTGCTTGTTTGATCCGAGTCCCTCGTGTTGAACATAGAAAGCTCCGTCTAGTTTGCAAGAGATGGTTTTGTCTTCTCGCTGGAAACTTCTTTTATTCTCTTAGGAAAAGTCTTGGAATGGCAGAAGAGTGGGTTTATGTCATCAAAAGAGACCGTGATGGAAGGATTTCTTGGCATGCTTTTGATCCCACCTACCAACTATGGCAGCCACTTCCCCCTGTCCCTGGGGAATATTCTGAAGCACTGGGTTTTGGATGTGCCGTTCTTAATGGTTGCCGCCTGTACTTATTTGGAGGAAAAGATCCACTCAAGGGATCCATGCGACGGGTCATTTTCTACAGCGCCCGGACAAATAAATGGCATAGGGCACCAGATATGCTGCGAAGACGTCATTTCTTTGGTTCATGTGTCATAAATAACTGCCTTTATGTGGCCGGTGGGGAATGTGAAGGGATCCAAAGGACTCTCCGTTCTGCTGAAGTTTATGATCCTAACAAGAATCGGTGGAGCTTTATCTCAGATATGAGAATGGCTATGGTGCCATTTATTGGAGTTGTGCACAATGGAATGTGGTTTCTAAAAGGTCTTGGGTCTCACCGTGAGGTCATGAGCGATGCCTATTCTCCTGAAACAAATGCCTGGACCTCTATTAGTAGTGGCATGGTCTCAGGTTGGCGGAACCCTAGTATCTCGTTAAATGGTAAACTCTATGCCTTGGATTGCCGAGATGGATGCAAGCTTAGATTTTATGATACAACAACAGATTCGTGGAACAAATTTATAGATAGCAAGCTCCATCTAGGGAGCTCTAGTGCTCTTGAGGCTGCTGCTCTTGTTTCCCTCAATGGGAAGCTTTGCATAATCCGTAACAACATGAGCATCAGCCTTGTCGATGTTTCAAGTCCGGATAAGCAGGTGCAGAGCAACCCTCACCTTTGGGAAAATATTCCTGGGAAAGGCCAGTTCCGGACTCTTATCACAAATTTGTGGTCTAGTATAGCTGGTCGAAGTGGTTTGAATAGTCACATTGTGCACTGTCAGCTGCTTCAAGCATGAGGATCACAGTCCATATCTCCCGCCTTGCCTTTGGAAAAGACTTCCAATGCATGGGAATGAAGGATAAGAATTGTTTTTCTCTATTGAAAAGTCTAGAGCAGAAAACATTGAGCAAGTGGAGTCTCCGTGCGCATTCTTGTGAGAGATTCGAAATTAGACATGCCTGCTCAAGTTTATTATGCAGTTACCTGGCAAGTAGCAGGGGTGATTTCTATTGCTTTCGGCAATAGAATTGAGGTTATTTCTTTGAGAGAATACTTGTAAATTTTGTTATTTGGGTTCAGGTTGCTGTGTCTTTTGTCGTGGGATCTTATATCGGTAGCATGCAACCTTGAAGATGCTATGTGAGTATATATATATGCTCTCTACAAAAAAATAAATCAAATATACATCAATTAGTTTTCATGACCATGAATCAGATTTTTGTTATCCGCTTGACTTGACATGTTTCCTTAAAAATGATTTGCTTTTGAATAAGATAATAACATAGTGTTTTGATAAACTTGTGTTGAAAAAGGAAAATCATTGTGTTGAGCTTTGGGCTTTATATATTAGCAACTGAGAGTAATCTGATTATATGGCTTCGTGCAGGTTGTTGTCATGTAAAGGCCGAACACCGGGCAGTACCTGGAAAGATAAGCCATGAACATCACTGCAGTGACCCAACAAGGTGTTCTTGCAAGTAATTAAGTGATCCGGATTTTGCGCACAAGTTCCTTGCTTTACTTAAAACACATTGGGTATGTCCTGATTACCAAAAGAAAAAGGGCAACATGCACATTGAGCATGGTATTGGAGTCAATATTTTGGAACGGCCTTTTTCATCAGTAAACGTTAGACTTGGTGCTGGTGAACCCAAACCAGATCTGAAAACTGTGAACTGCTGATGAAGCTAGAAAACTCTGGAGTTTTGACGCAATTAAGTCCTCTGTGTTACCAAAAAGACACGCATAGAAGAACACATGATACTACTTTACGATACTTTTAGGGGAATACAAATGAACTGGGGTACCTTCTACCGTCCGTCTGAATGATGGGAATTGATGTGGGTGGGTATGCATACATATATGTCGCTTTGATTACCTTACTATACTTGGCATACATGCTGCCTGTGAAGACACATGTTGAACCGTTATTGTTACGTAACTTACATGTGAAATCTTTAACGGGACTCTTGTTTTATACATGAACAACTCTTGTTTTCAATCTCTATTGGGTGGTACCTTGCTTATTTTCCAACCTTTATATTATTTTTCTTTTTATTTATCCATTATCCTCATCCCTTTTGTGACTTACTATTGCCCGCTCGCTCACAATCACCATGCACCTCTCTTCTGGTTTGGCCACCGGCTGATCTTTCATTGATCTCCACTTCTGAATTAATATTTATATGCGTGTGGGTGGTGGTACACATGCCTTCCTCCCTACCAGCTGCTCAGCGTTTTCTTCCTCATTTGAGGAACAAATGTCCCAGGGTTCCTCATTCGAGGGACAGTTTATCTATTCTCTCTTTTGCTCAAAGCAGACATTCGTCCTTGTTTTCTTTCAAAACTCCTTCCAAGTACAGTGCATTATTACTGGAGAAAATATATTTGTAATCGTGAATTGTACAATTACTACGTAATTGTTTTGAAAAAAGTGAATAAAACATGAGATCTATATGAAAAAAATTAATTTTTTTAATAGTAGACTTTACTTTTTTTTAAGGCGATTACGTAACATTTACGCAATTCATTATTGTATGTAGAATTACTCTTTTAATTAAAAAGAATATATATTGCTGATTAAAAAAGTACATAAAAACAAAGAACTAAGATTCTTCGCACCTTCTATGGGAGTGGCATCATGAGACTTATTATTATATTTTTATGATAGTATGATACAATTATATTTGGGGAAGGGGGATTAATGAGTCACATGGCTGACATTTTATGGTTGCTGATCATTAGCTTCTCCACATGATCTTAAAATGATAAATCTCATTTCTGAACATAAACAAAATGCAATCCTAAACTATAATTGGTGGTTTGATTGATCTCTGACTTATTAATTAATCTTCAATAATTGTTGTTCACTAGTACTCATATGCAATTGATGAGACGAGAATTTCCCACATAAATGACTAACAAATCTTTCTGTCTCCACTCCATGATAAACAGATCCAACTACTTACTATCAGTATCTCGATTTCATTCCTAGCTAGGAGTTTACGAAGGGAGATTAATGTATCACTGATACTCTTTTACAAGCAATAACAACGATGACCATTACGGAGGGCCGTAAAATACTACAAAATATGAGAAAGTGGGTAAGATGTGAAAAGACATAGTAAAATCCCACAAACCATCTTTGCTCCATCCCAACCTCCTCTTTCCCAACCTACCACCATTTTTTTGTCAGCACTGCTTGATGCATTGCTGGTGGAGTTCCCTTTAACTTAGATCATCCAAAAACAAAACAAAACAAAACAGATCAAATAAAAAGAAAACAAAAAGAATCAAAATTATAGACAAGAACTCAATTGATTACCGCTGCCAACCGTTGTTGTAGTGCTTCCTTTGGTACTGTTCAAGTGTCCCTCAAATATTTTAGCCTCCGTTGAATTAGGTGCCAAATGCAGAAGAGCTGAGTTACATCAACAAAATAATTGTAACCAACTTGGAGTTTGAGAAAATATGCACATGTATGTGTGTCAGTGTGTGTTTATGAATACTTACTAACACACTCAGATATGTTAGCGGGTGCATGACAGAGAGTTGGGAGGGCTAGTGCAAGCGTAGCGTTTATCTTGAGGCCAAGATTGGGATCATCTCTGTCCTTGATTAGGACACACAGGCATTTCTTGCTCTTCTCAACGACTTGCTTTAGGCCAGTGCAACAGTCTGGGGTTGGAGCTTTGGCATCACCACCGACGTAAGGAAGACACGTGGCGAGTCCGACTAGCTGATCTGCACATTCTGCTCTGTCTTGGTTCAAGTCTGAGCTTGCAAAGCCAACAAGCAGCAACACCTAGGTGTATGAGATTGCCAAATTTGAGTTTTTGGAGCCCATATTGATGTGAAGAGAAAGAGGTGGAGACAAGAAGATCACAGTCGATGCTGTATGGCTTTTGTGCTTTGGTTGTAGCTTTATTGAATATGGGGATGAAAGTAAGAGTTGGAATGAAAAGTAGTGGGTGGTGATAACTATAGTTGGAATGAAAACTAGTGGGTGGTGCTAATTATTATAGTCCCACTAAGGTGATAACTTCTCCTTAAACTTCTGTGCCTTGTCTTTATCTGAAATTTTAAGGCTGGGAGAACGATAAAACGTGAAGTGGGTCTATAATATTTATTAAGCATTTAATTCTGCTCAAAATTTACAGAGATAAATATACTTATTGTAATATGGAGAAAACATCTAAGAAATATTGGCTCAAAAAATCTTTCCTACACTCAAGGCAAAATCTGCATACTTTGGTAGTAGAATAATCAGTGTTATTAAACTGCAATCATCCTGTATATGGCACATTGCAATATACATAATAGGCTTATATCATTAATCCTGAGTTTCTTGTTGGATCTCAGATTGAGCTAGCGTTACTTTGATACTGATTGAGTTGATAGGACAAAATAAACTTAGGGCCAGTTTGGATTGAGATGTGACTCATCTCACTACTATTTTCAAATTTTAACTCACAAATCTCATTACTATTCACAAACCATTTGAACTCATTTCTGAATCTTAACTCACTAAATACTCACAATAGGGATGCGTGTAGACTCAGTGATTTGGCATAGTAATACCACCTATGAACTCTTCCCTAGCAACAAAAACTTGGACACGAAATCTTATAGTTAATTGAGTTCATATATATGGCATTTTTTGTTTTGTTTTGTTTACATATGTCCATGAAGAACTGCAAAACATGGAGGTGTTTTTTTCCCCTGTTCATTACTCATTAGCTCTTCAAAATGCTCCACTTTGGTCATATATATCCAAAATTACGCTGGATATATGGTTAGGATCATGTTCTACTTCTTCAAAGGTGGAGTTGTGGTCCAGTCTAATATTACAATGAAATTATCGGACACATCTAAAACTATCCACATCGATGCATCTTCCGTTCATTTGGGGGTAAGGAGAGCTGTCGATGCTAAATGGACCAGCCATGCAACTCCTAGAGACGTGGTCACACGGAGACCAGATATTAAAGAGGGCATAGAATAAATGAAAAGAACATCATATCAAAGAACCAAGATGGAAAATAAACAAATCCCATCATTGTAGCAACAGATCTAAGAAGTCGACCTGAGGCAAATGGAGATGGAGCCGAAGCCAGGCCTTCAACAGTGCCCAGCCCATAAAACAGGAGCCTCAGGCAAAGAAGCATGTAGAGCAGCAGCAGCAACAGTGAGTATGGAGTACGTGTGCCATCTTTTACGGTGTGATCTATTTTTGCTCGGAGAAAATAATATTCTGAGGGCTTTGGTGGGATCGGCTAATTTTGGAAAGTGAAATTCTATTTGCAGTCTTGAATAAGAAATTGCGTGTGCAGTTTCATTGATGAATGAAGGTAAAGGAAAAAAAAAATTATTTAAAAAAGATATTATTATAATTTTAATTTTTTTTAAATATAACTGTATGAATTTACATGACTAATTTTTATTTAGAGATTGTACGGAGACTAAACTCTTTTGAAAGTCAGGACAGAGGGTGGTCTTGGGCAGCAATATGGACACGGGTTTTGATTGGAAGGGTGATGATGCCAAGTTGGTGCCTCACTTACAAGAGTATTTTCCCCCTCCCCCATAATTTGAAATTAATTATTTTATACTTTATTATAAATAAAAACCTCAAATAATAGTCTCTCCAGTCCCTAATTAAAATGTTATTTATTTTTAAAAATTCTTTCCTATAGTTTTAAAATACTGTTAACCCTTCAAAATCTTGCAAAAACCCAAAAATCTCTTCTCTATCCCAAAAAGGGGTCTATTTTCTTGTTTGTTAAGAATTTAAAAGAGCTCAAAACAATCTCCTAACCCCAATAAGTTGGGGTTCAGGGCCTGCATGAAGTTAATATTGGACTAAGTTATTGGGTTTGAGTTTTGGGCTAAGTTTGTTCAAGAAAATGTTGAGCTCAAAGACAGGCCCGCTCGTTGACCAGTGCAGATTGATTTTATCAATTAGATGGTTATCTTGAGGGAGAACTGGGCTTTGTAAATAATAAATATCAAAGAATATAACTAAAATTTCGACTAGTTCTTTAAGTATACATATAAGCAGAGTCGAGTTATTATTATTATTTTTTTAAATTGCTTCAAATTCTAGTAAATTCACTTTAGAAAGTACAGAGCCATGAGATACATCGCATAATGTTTCTATATACAAGGGTGGTATTCCCACGTGGTGTACTGATCTTATCTCTTACAAATTAAGAGAACTGCATGCTAAATCTTAATTTATCATAACAAATTAACCCCTTTTCATGTCATGGGGTGAAAAGGGTTCTTTCCATTTGTATAAAGCTCTTTGAATATCCAAGTTTGCCTTTCTTTTGGGATTCAAGTTCAGCATCGTCAGAATCTTCTCCATGCTCTTCTTCCCTTTTCAATGAACCATACTCCACCTTCTCGCCGTAAGCTTTAACCATAAACAAATAGAAGCTCACTACAAAAATGGTGATTGCAATCAAGAACCAGCTAAATAGGATGTTAACCAATGACTTAGCGCGTTGACGAGCCTCATCCCCAGAGCACCTGACCACTTTGCGACCATCTTCGAGGTGGATGGAGCAACCTTTAGGAATCAATTCTGGTGTCCAAAGCATGACTCCCATCACCATAAGCCAAATACCTTGGAATAGTATGCTGGCTGATCTTACAAAGCTGACCAAGAAACTCTTTGGAAGACCGATTCCCATAAGAGTGGTGGCTAAAGAAACAAAAATAAGAAATTGCAGAAGCAAGTGGTATTGGCCTTCCGGGCCAATGTGGTCGGTTGAGTGAAAGTGAAAAAGAAGAAGTTCTTGAGCAAAGGCTGTGGCTACAAGGAAAAGGGTTAATCCATATTGAGCTCGGGTGCCAATCCGATCAAGAAGTATAGCAAATGTGGCGTAGACCAAGAGGGTCATTGAGATGGAGGAGTGCTCGAAGTTATGGAGATGGTTGGAGGGGATGGTTCCATCAGGGTCCAATGGTTGGTGTCGAACTGGGCCGATGAAGAGCTCCATGGCTATGGAAGCACAGGAGCCTCCAATGATAAAGAAGTGCTCCAAGTACTTAAATCTTGAGGTGGGGAACCATGGGGTAGAGATGTAAGAAATTGGATACTGAGCATGTAGCTTGATGTGGTTAAAGAGGTGCCATAAGCCAATGACAAAGAAGCCAATGCCTGGTAAAACATGCCCTAATAAACTGCTCATTTTTTTCTGACAAAGTTATCCTTTTTGCTTGTTGTACTCCTTGAGAGAGCGAGAGAGATGGGTAGAGGGGGTGATCAGCGAGGTGAGAAGAAAGATGTAGGGAGAGGGGAGGTTTTTAAGAGTGGTATTGAAACTCCAAAGATGTACCTTTGCACCTCAAGTATTCAACCTTGATTAATAATTTTTATTGTATTGATTAAACAGCCTTTGTTTTTAGTAGATGTAATTCAAGCTGTACCAATATATATAGCCGTCTCATTTAGATCTGTAATTCATAAAAAAGGCCAAGCTAACGGTAGCTTCACTAAGAATAGATTATAGACTGCTCCTTCAAGATTACTTGTGAAATTTTGCAAGTCAAGCTTACATAACCTACTACTGTTTGATTGGATTCAAACTTGGTTGTCACAGCTTGACTCACCTTTTGATCATAAAACCTAACCATCTTGTGGGTCATCTGTCTAATATTGGGGTCCATGGTTGGGGGTTCGATTCCCCAAATCCTAGGGCATTAGCCCCTAAAAAAATTGCCTACAAAATAAAAAAATGGAGGATATGTCTATTGTTGTCCGCCCCAACAAACCACCACACGCTCCCTATCATTAGAATCATTATCCTTTTCTCCACCATCCTTAGCCATTTGCTACTCCAACCATTGGCGTGTAGCCAAAAGCATGCATTCATTTTTTTTTCTAATTTTTTGAGTATACGAAGGATGAAGGTGAGTAAAAACTCCATTAGATTTTCAAACGTAGTCAAATATAGTGCTTTATTACTTACTGCGGTTTTTTGCCATAGTATTACAATCATCAAGTGAGAGTGCATCAAAAGTCACATTTTATGGCAATCATTTCCTCGACCTTCTTAAGGAATGCCTTGATCATAAATATATAAATATATAAATATATATATATATATATATATCATCCATTAATTACTACGTAGTTACATCTCAATATATAATTTGTTTCATCCATATATCATCCAGTAGTACTAGTCCTAATCAAGTTAAAATAACGACATCATATTACTTTAGCATATATAGTTAATATAGTTGTCCTTGCATGTACGTACATATCGGATCGATATGTTACGACTTACGACTTTGTTTGGTTAAGGAAAATTTTAAGAATGGTTACGTGAAAAGTTATAATAATAACAAAAAAATCAGATGATCCAAAGATGTTTGTTCAAAATTTTCTGACTTTTTTATTTTGAAGATTTTTACTAACAAAACATGAATATTTAGGCGTAGGTTGTTAATTAAGTAGTTTTATAATAAATCTCTGCTACTGTTTGGTTTGTACAAGTGGTTTGGATTCAGAAATGAGTTGAGATGGTTTATAAATAGTAGAATAAAATATTGTTAGAATATTATTTTTTAATATTATTATTATTTTAGGATTTAAAAAAGTTGAATTGTTTATTATATTTTGTGTGAAAATTTGAAAAAATTGTAATGATGAGATGAAATGAGATGAGTTGAGGTGGGTTTTGAATTCAAACAACCAAGTAAACCTAGCCCACATAAATGAATCTAGATTCAATAGTGACTAATAAGTTTTGAGATTTAACGTAAATACTGTAACTTTTATTTGGGTTATGATTCTATCACCTTGAAATAGTTTTTTTTTTTCCCCATGTCTAGTTACAATATTAAACAAAACAACAAAAGAAAAATTTAATAGAAAAGCAAGGATGAACCACCGCATAAAATATAACAAAATAGGAAAACCCAAGATCCTATAAAGCTTTTCTTGTATTAGAACCTGTCCACGCACTAATTTTGTTTACAAGTGAAATACCAATGTTTTCTTTTTCCATATATATATATATATATATATGAGCTGATATATATGGCAAGTCTCCACAACATCAATGTGTTTAGTGTGCCATAAACATTTTTTTTTTTTTTTTTTTTATATATAGATTTAATCTTTAAATCTTATACCATCAATCTCTCATAAGCCCGTTCTTAGCATAGCACTCATGTCGTAGAACTCTTTTCTTCCAAAGACAGCTCAGTTCTCAAAGTATCGCCAAGATTAATACAATCAAAGTGGATTTCTTATTTTGATAGTTTGTTGCTAATCATGATATCTAAAGCCATCGAGTGCATTCTTTATCCACTGCTCTTTGGGCGTGCATCTTAATGAATGTTGGGTATTCTATAAACTGCTTCCAGGAGTGGGAAACTACCAGAAACCGGATTAAATCCTTCACACGAAGCCTAGAAAGAATGTTATAAGTATTTCTTGTACGAGTTCCAACCTTCTCGCTCGACATGCCACACCTCTGCGCCTCTAGTCGAGAAAAAATCAAAATCCAAAACTAACATGAAACAAGTGTCATTTGATCAATATAAGTTTTGGCGTCTTCCATATTCTCTTCCCACCTTTGGTTGACGGACCACCATCATCTTCTTTGGGAGTCATCTCTTCAATGAAAGGTCTGCAAAATGGAAACAGCGTCGGGCACATTAGAGGGATAAGAAAATAGTGATGCTTTGAGATCAGAATGAATGGCATTGCAGGAAAAAGAACATGAAAATGATTCATAAAACCTACATTCGAGACTGATATCCTTAATACGGCCAATGCCAGGTTGTTGAGGTCGTCGAATACACATATAGGTATCGAAAGTGAACCCAAACACAGTAAAATATCCATTAAAAGAGAGAAGAGTGAATCGGGGGAAAGAAAACCCAAAAGAAAAAAAAACAACCATATAAAGTAATGTTGAAGAAAGAAAATGCACAATAAATTTTTTTATTTTTTATTTTTTTATGAATGGAGGATGGAACCTCGTGTCTCTATTGAAAAAAAATCCTCATTTTTAGCTGAGGAATACCATGATTACAATCAAATTAGATTGGAAGATTGAATCTAATGATTTTGGGATCCCGAATCATGGTAATTTTTTCAAAATTCAGAAAAAATACAAAAAAAAAAAAGAAAAAGAAAAAGAAAAAGAAAACAACAACAACACAATTGACAACTCATGAGTATCATGTTCCAACTCTTTCTTTCTAGTCATGGAAGAATAATCACATGATGATTAGGTGAGAAATCATACATAAAACCCAATAAGTATACATAAGTTAGAATCTACATATATAATAAAACAATATAACTTGTGGAAGGAAACTCTCGTGTATTGCATATCAAAGTGTTACACATATATAGGCCATTTACATGATAGCTGTCAGCATAAATATGGAAAGTTGTCTAGCCTAAGATCATGCACATAATATATACAATTAGTGTAGATTTACAGGGATACAATTAGTGCAGATTTACCTCGATATTTCTTTACAAAAAAAAAAAAAAAAGAAACAACCATAGATAGTAATGAAGAATAAAGAAAATGCGCAATAAGATTAATAGAAAGATTGAATCTCATAAGATCGTGTTCCAACTCTTTCTTTCTAGTCATGGAAGAATAATCACACAATAATAAGGTGAGAAACCACACCCAGAACCCAATAGGTTTACATAAGTTAGAATCCACATGATATATAAACACTCTTTTCAACTAGTAAATCTAGGAAAAAAGAAAAGAAAACTAGTAGAAGAAGAAGAGAGAGAGAATGAAGAGTAATAACCAAGAACATTGCACTTATCGCAAAATCTTGGGACTAGCAAGTGAATAGAATATGGAAGATTCTCGAGATTTGCTTTGTCAATATATATGCGTTGAACCCGAGGTTTATAGCATCATGCAATTTTAAAGCTGATTATGGGAATACTTTTAGGAAGAAAGTGGTATCTTTAAAAGATACTTTCTTTACACCGTGCAGATTTACTGAAAATTTACACTGCACATGGAATGGAATAACATAAGCAGGAAAATGAGATTAGAGATTTCCCCAACAAATCAAAATATGCTAATTAAACAATCAAACCATTTAAGATTCTTCTCTGAAATCTCATGCTCACTGTCTATAAATTGATACTCTTAAGCCTCGACCAAACTCACCAAAAGGCTTATCTTTTTTGTCTTATTTTACATGTTCAAGTATTGTTACCAATATATATTGCATTATATATAAAATTGGAAGATTTGTTCTTCCCGTCTATATAAGCAATTAATTGTGTGTGCATGTGTGTGTCTCATTCAGAAAGTAAAATAAAATTAATTGACCAGAAAACCTAAAATGTACTCTAGCATGGCACATTAATTTTTCAATCTGGCCGCATATGTGTAAGAAAACTTGATTTCTCGTCCTAGAGATCTGTTGAAGCAAGGTTAGAAAATCCCAACTACAATTCACACAAGAATCTTGCTGGCACTCTTGTGTCGCACATTGCAATCACTAGTTAGACATAGAATAAATATGTAACGAGATATTTAGAAAAGGGGAAAAAAGAAAAGAAAAAGAAAACGATAGCATAAAAACATAATGCCAACCATTGGTGTTTTTATTAATTGAAAACTTGAAAGGGATAAATGTTGTTGTGAACAAGAAATACCTTTTAGCATAAAACTCTTGCTTTCAGAGATACATAGGATTTAGTACTTAAATGTCTGACTTAATTGGCAAAAAACAACCAACAAGGCTAGTAACAGATATTAATGCAAAAGCAAGATAACATATACATCAAAATTTGTAGGAAGACAAACCAGAAGTATGCAATCTACATATCCCATACTGCATTTGCCATCGCTCTTCAGTGCTCTTCCAACATTCGACTTTTAGACTCTATGACTTTCAATTAAAGACCGCATACCCGTTTCGCAACCAAGGTCACATAATTCGTGCTAAATGGTTTGTAACCTAGCGCAAATCTGGACACTCATCCTTTTAGAGGGCTTGGGCTAAATACTTTCTTGTACTTTTGGAGGATTTGATACCACAGTACAATTAACCCCTCATTCTCGACCAAAAGAAGTCCATTACTGTAACCACTGATTGGGGTTGCACACGAACAACTAATTGGGGTAGTACAGCTCGAGTAGCACACTGACGAAGGCAATTCTATTCTAAAAATATCACCAAATGTACCACCAAACTTGATTTCTACAGCATAGCCATTTGTTGGCAAAGCATCATCATACAGATGGAGATGACTATTGTGGTCGTCTCAAACAAGAGTGCATTCTCTATCCACAGCTCTTTGGCATGCATCGTAATTGTGGAGCCCACGACCCTCATGTAAGGAGACACGGGAATTGAGACGCCAAAATGATGACAACAGGATCACACATCCCAACGTTAGTGCCAAGTGTGTGTACATGCAACAGTGTACAACAACAACGTAGCGGATAATTAATACAGCTAAGTACCAGAATTGTTAATACAATTTAAACGATCAGTAAAAAGGTTTAAAAATTATACAGTCATCCAAAATAAATATTTTATAAGTCCCAAACCAGAATACGAGTGATCCAATCACTCCTCGGGCGGAGCCGACTCCTCAGGCTCACCTTCATCCTCCTCTGCATCAAAATCTGCGTTACCATAGAACGGTACCGCAGGTAAGTATAAACTAAACAACTACGAGATAAAAATTACATTAATGCGACCAACATGCATGCATATGATGAAATATGCATTATTCTCAAAAAATACTATTTTTCCTGAAAATAGATATTTTCCAACACACGCCAAAATCCCATTTTGGCCCAAAAAGAATATTCCGTCATTTTTCCAGAAAATGACCCAAATCAATAAAATCTCATTTTCCCAGAAAATGAATCACATAAAAATCTTTTAATCAACACACGCTATTTTCCCAGAAAACAGCTCATTATTCCATTAACCAATGCACCATGATCTCCCCTAGGGATTATTTGCACGTCCTGGCTTCGTAGCGATGCTCAGTTCCGCGCCCAGCGCGTTCGTGGCCAAGCACCCATTACGCAACGAGCGATGCCCAGTTCCGCGCCCAACCCGTTCGTGGCCAAGCATCCTCTAGCCCCTACCAGCAGAGGGGCCACGGAGTCGGCACGAGACCATCTCGTCCGATCCCATCGTCGCCCAGCGACAATCCAGGGGACGTCACTCAGTATATTCCGCTCCCGAGTGACCAGAGGAGCTCCACCGAGATAATACCCCATCTCGGCTTGGGGTCGTGATACACACGTTCCCAAAATCCTTTAACACATGAAAACCCAGTTTTCATAAAACACATGAACATGAATGCATGTACACGAAAACCCAGTTTCCTTTACAAACATGATCATGCGTGCAATATGCCATGTACATGAATAACACCAAAACCAACAACCAACAATTCACAATACCAACCAAACACACAACTCCGTCCACAATCCATCCGACCCCCGAACTCCTCGGACTCAGTCCGGCATGTCCAACCAGATCACAATAATATGAGTTAGTGTAAAAATATATTTAAATCATAATAGTTCTTTGGAAAAATACTTACAGCGCTATAATATGATTTTTGAAGGATCACGGTGGTGCAAGAAGTGGTGACTCAGTAACGTAACAGTGTAAAATACACTGTGGCTGTGGATCTCAAAAATCCACTTTTTAACGGAGATAAACTAAGATCCGAAATTGATAGGGTAGGGCTTAGAGAGGTCGGTGAAGCCAATGGTGGTGGTGGTTTGCCGTGGGTGGCGGCGCAAATGGTGGTTTTAAGCCAAAAATACCCAAATCGGAAATGGGGTTGGATGTGCTTCACCGGTGACGGATCGGAACTGGGGTTGGGTCCATTGAGTTGTTAGGAGGTTAAGGATGAAGTGGTGAAGAGATGGTGGCCGGAGGTGGCGCGACGGCGGCGCTGGAGCTCAAGATGCGCCGCGGCTTGGAGGGGCTCGTGGGGGCAAACGGCGGCGCGATAGGAGCTGAGAATAGAGGGAGGTGGTCGCCGGCCGGTGGGGAAGCTGATGGGAGGGGCGGTGTCGCGCACGGAGTGGCGCGACAGTAGTGGGTTGGGTGGAAAGAGAGAAGCGCATGGGGAGATAGGGAGGAGGGTCCGTCGCGCGGGGGAAGAAGAACCGCGGAAGAAAGAAGGAAAAATGAAAGAAAAAGAGAAAAAAGAAAAGTGAGGAAAAGAAATGAGGTCCAATCCTCGCCTCTTGGGTCACAAAAAAATGATCCAACGAAGATGATTTTAAAACAGCAAATCAATTAAAATAATTTAAACGTAATGATACAATAAAAATAAAATAATTAAATCCCACAATCAATTAATTTAAAAGAAGAACAATTTAAATGTACAACAATAAATAAATATTAAGAAAACATAACAATTTAATTTTTACAATTTAAAGATCATAAAATAACCCATTTAAAATATCCGATAATTATAAAATAAGAGAATAAATTTTTGAATTATTAAAAATAATCTTTCAGTGAAAATACACTAAAATACTGGGTGTTACAGTAATGAACGCGGGATCTTCTATCAATTGTTTCTATGAGTGAGAAACTACAAGAAACTGGACCAAATATTTTACACAAAGTCTAGAAATTAGGATGTTGTGTAGTATTTCTTGCCACAGTTTCCAACTTATCCTTCGATGACCATTGCTTGATGAACTTGCTGCCATTTCTTTTAGGAGTCATCTCTTTAATGAAAGTTTGAAAAATGGAAATTATGTCACACATTAGATGGATGAAAAAATTAGCGATACATTGAGAGAAAGAAATAATAATAAGAAAGTGATTAGCATGACATCTACATTCGAAACAAATATCAGCACTTAGTCGTCGAAGTAGTGAAATACACATATAGGTGTAAAAAGGTAACCCAAGAAAAGAAAAATATACATTGAATTTGTCCATATATTCAAACACAACACCATACACATCCACACTTACTCCTCAGTCACAACCATACCTCATTTCTTCTAAGTCTACCATAATCAATACAGTCAATACATATAGAAAATCTATCCAATTCAACGCAACACCATTTCAACTTCACAACATAACATTTTCTAAATGTAAAGGGATAGAAAATATACCATAAATCTAAAGGATGCCGTGTGGTGGTTCTCGATGAAGGCAGTGGCAGCTGAGGGCTAAGACAGGAATACACTGGTGGTGTCCTGAGGGTTTCCGTAGAGGGGACAGTGGAGAGCTCTAGCTTGGGACGTGGACGCAACCCGTGAGGTGGCTCACGGCTGGGCAGGGGCTGAGAGGTGGCTGGTGGCGAGGGGTTTGGAGAAAAATCAAGGGGCTAGAGGCTCAAGGCATCGTTGCCGATTCTTCACGACAGCTGATGGTGGCAGAGACCGTGGTGGGATTGGATGGAGAGAGAGAAGATCTGAGAGGGGGAGATGGTCAAGAGGAAGGTTCCATTGGGGGGAGAAGAAAACACGGCTCGTGGTGGTGCTGCGAGATCATGGAGGTGGCGCACGATGTCACTAGGACTACCGAGAGAGAAAGAGTGAAATAGAGAGAGATACCGAGAGAGGAAGGGAGGGAGGTCGCCGGAGGGAGGCCATTGGAGGGAGAGAAGTTTACCGGTGAGGGCGGCGCGACTGGTGGCTTTGTGCTGTGAGAAGAGAAACCCATGGAGAAGGGAGAGAGTTACGGGGGGAGTGAGATTCAATGGAGAGAAAATAGAGAGAGAGAGAGAGAGAGAGAGAGAGAGAGAGAGAGAGAGAGAGAAGGGGATGATTGGTAGGGGAGGGTCACCGGCGTGAGGTGGCGGTGGGGGTGGTGCCATCGAGAGCGGCGGCATGGCCTGGTTGGGAGATAAGCTGTGGAGTTTCGGCTGAGGGGGACGGTGCAATTGCAATGGAAAGAGAGTATCGGGCTAGGGAAGAAAGAAATAAGGGGGAAAAAGGAGTTAATCTTAAAAACTATTTGCTGCGGTTCATTATCGCCGCAAAATGTAGAGTTTCTCGCTGCAAAACTATGTGGTGTCTTATCTGGTGGATTTATTTGCGGCGATTTTAAACACGATTTTGTTTAAAATCGTTGCAAAAAGTCATTTGTCATCGCAAACAATCATTTTCCCCGCATGACATGATCTTGCTAGAAAATGATTGTTACTTTTTCACGGATAGTTTTTGTGTCATCAACTAAATATTTGCCACGATAATAGATCTTGAGAAAAAAATTTTGAGGAAAGGTCAAATTTCTTGTAGTGTCTATCCAAACACAATAAACCAAAATCTTACTATCACCATTCTCAAATCTCAACACAGAAATATGTGAAATAATTATTTGTCTAAAAAATTTAAATTAATAGAAAGATATAAATTTAATTATTTATATTATATTCTTGATATTTATATTTAATAAATAGATTAATACGAAAAATATTTAATTAAATAAGATATAATATAGATCAAGATTTAAAGTCAAGGCCACTATTTTATGACTGTAAAATCACTGAAAGTACCAAATCTCTAATATCCTCTCTCTCTCTCTTTATAAATATGATAATTAAGGTCAGTATGGTGGACCCGAAACCATGCTTACCAAGAGAATTTCGCATTGAGAAACCATTTCATTGTGACCACAATTTTAAAGGTTAAACAGTGATCTACACCTGTCCTTCCTCTCCCTGTGGCTGAGCAGACACTGCCCAACGCCAGAAGCAAGTGATTTTTAAGGGCATCCACAAAACTTAATTAATTTTATGCAGCTGGCCTACCATGCTACGTACCAAAGTACGTACGTACGTAGCTAAGACTGCAATAATTGAATTATGTCACATTCAAGATCATCTCCTTGATTGAATTATGGCTGAAGAGCCCCAGCCCTTTTCTGGGTTTATTCAGAAGCTTTTCAGGTAAATCATCGTTGAAAATCTAAAGGGCTATAACTATGGTTGGACTAAAATGGAACTGTGAGACTGTGACGTGACATGCTTTTGGGTGAAAGCTTGATTTCTATACAGGAGAAGAAGTTTAAGATCATGAGAGAGAGATTCTTAAAGGCACTTTTTTCGATTTTTCTCTTTCAAGGAAAGCCAATATATTAAATTAGCTGTTTATTCTTAAATTCTTAATGGTGCATGCCATCATCATTGAAACCGTGACGTGAAATGCGATTGAGTGTGATAGACTTTGAGAGAAAAGTATTCTGATTCTCATTTGATTCAACAAGGTATACAAGTGAGGTATATATATACTACAAGGAAAGTTCTTACAGAATTCCTATGGGCATATCCTCGAGCAGCTGGTGTGCGCTGCAGCACGAAGGATTATACACAAGGTTTGTTTAAAGAAATCTTGTCAGAGCACTACAAAGCACCCATAGGGTACACACACAACCTAGTCTACGTTACCCCAGAATCTCCCGGAAGATCAGCTGCTGTGTAGGAGGCTTGCTGAGTCGATCACCTGCGAGCTGGAGGAAAGGGTAGACTGCTCAATAGAGTGAAAGATGGAACTTTATAAAAAAAATGAATCAGATGCTCCAAAAAAATGTAGAATAATATATGAGTAATTACCCATTAACAAACATGCAAACTAGCTAGTACCCATGAAGAGATTTTTTGTTCTTGGTGGGAATATTTAGGAGAAGTACTTCAATTCTTATGTATATATATATATATTTGTTGATTAATGCCATAAATTAGGTACAGCAGATAACACGACCTATGGACTTTGACAGCTAATTGGTTCTGCAAAATAAAAAAGTCGCCTTTGCAATCAAGTGGAATAGATCGAACAATATCATGTGGGACTAGTACTGGGGCATGTTATCTCGATCCAATATCTAGAAGTTACGAAGAAAATGAAAATCTCGTGGAATTTCAACAAACAAATTGAGAACATGCAATAGTACTGACAGATGCATGCAAGCAAAATTCAAGAACTTAAGGATTATATGATCAGTGCGTACGTAGGGCAGATTTATGAATTATGACTTTATTATCATCCCATCAAGAAATCAATACATGCATCCATCATCCCCATCTTAATTAAGTGGACGTTGTAGTTTTGGGAACTTCCTTGTCCATCTGCGAATGATGTCCTTATTAATCATGTCACGACCAGCTTGATCGATCGATCCTCATTATCAATATTTGTGTTCTATATATATACATATATTATAATACTTGAAATGTCATTTTCAAAGTCCATATAGTTTAGAATATTTACCACGTTGAGTGCAAGGCAAGCTGCTGCATGGTGCAGAAACAGCCACCATATAATATGCTCGATCGAGGAAACGGGCAGGTCATGTAGACGTTCTCTCTTTCCCTCTCCTCGCTAATCCGATAGATAGATATGGATTCAGATTGTACAAGTATATATTATACGACATGCACTTATATATATATATATATAAATTAGAGATTTTATTATTTTTAACACTACGGTTATAATAACGATGATACATGAGATCTTACTGATCTATTTAAGATTTTTGGTACTACATCTCAAATCTTGAACAAATCATTTATGAAGGTGTGTATTAACTTTACATATTCATCCTCGGCGTAATCATGTTTCGGTTTATTTTAATGTATTCTTTATGCCCTCTCAAATCCTTTTTATTCTAAATAATTAGTAAGCCAATATTTATAAGTACTGTCCCGGCCGATCGAACTCGCTGGCACAGTTTTCATGTGTTCAAATTAGTTCATGACCCACTTGAGAAGATCATCTAGTCAAACATACTTGTTTCAATTTCGTTTCTGTATTTATTTTTTTCAATCATGTTTTAAAAAAATAAATAAATAAACATGACAAAGGCTCGCTAGCTAAAACGTATGAAAGCGTGAAGAATTTACTAAACGACAGGCCAGATAGATATATATCAAACCAAACATGTTTATACAAGTTGCAGTTGATTCCAAGATATAGTAAACAACTCCTTAGCTTTCACTTTATCTATAGTCTATACATACAGACACAAAAGACTCTCACCTTAAAGGGCCATTTAATGCCAACCTCTAATTTTCACACCAATTTCCCTATACCCCACACTTGCACTTTTCCCTCAAAGTTCGTTGCTTTTTTCCAAGCCAGAAACAATTAATTAAATATACTGCGATCCCAGAACTTTATATTTTTGTACAAATTGCTAATTAATCGCATGCATCTACCTCTTTCCTTTCCTTTTATCTTTTCATCTTCTACCTTTCCATATCACTAAGTGAAAAGGCTTTTCCCATTTGAATAAAGCTCTTTGAATTGCCAAATTTACTCTTCTTTTGGGACTCCACATCATCAGCGACTTCTTCTTCATCTTCTTCCTTTGTCAATGAAACATACTCTGGTTTTTCGCCATAAGCTTTAACCAAAATCAAGTAGAAGCAGGCTGCAAAAATTGTGATTAAAATCAAGAACCAACTAAATTGAATGTTGACCAGTGCCTTAGCTCGATGAAGTGTTTCGTTTCCGGAGCACCTGACCACTTTGTGACCCTCTTCAAGGTGCATAAAACAGCCTTTAGAAATCAATTCTGGGGTCCAAAGCACGAAGCCCATGACCATAAGCCAAATACCTTGAAATAATATGCTGGTTGACCTTACAAAGCTGACCAAGAAACTCTTAGGCAGGCCAATTCCGATGAGAGTGGTGGCTAAAGAAACAAAAATAACAATTTGTAGAAGCATGTGGTATTGGCCTTCCGGGCCCATGTGGTCAGCTGAGTGAAGGTGAAAAAGAAGAAGTTGCTGTGCAAAGGCTATGGCTCCAAGCAATTGGGTTAGCCCAAGTTGAGCTTTGGTGCCAATTCGATCAAGAACTATAGCAAAGGCGGCGTACACGAAGAAAGTCATTGAGATAGAAGAGTGCTCGAAGTTATGGAGATGGTTGGAGGGGATGGTTCCATCAGGATCAAAAGGCTGGTGTCTCTCCGGGCCGATGAAGAGCTCCATGGCTATGGAGGCAGAGCATCCTCCCATGATCAGGAAGAGCTCCAAGTACTTGAGTTTCGTGGTGGGAAACCATGGGGGAGAGGTGTAAGCATTTGGGTACTGCGCGTGGAGCTTGATGTGGTTAAAGAGATGCCACAAGCCAATGATGAAGAAGCCAAAGCCTGGTGCAACATGTCCCACCAAAGTACCCATGTTTCTGAGACAAAATCTCTTTCTAGCTTGGTTTTCTTGTCGTTGGAGGGAAAAGGCAGGAAAAAGAAAGTGGTTTCTGTTATTGTTGTTGAGGAGGAAAAGATAATGCTCTGCGTGTTTAGGTGGGTGTGTGCGTGCGGTGAAGAAGGATTGGCTGAGAGACGGGGTTTTTAAGGGGGAGGGGTTGGGTTGAATTCAAAAAGGCGAGAGACGCTAGAGGCTTCTAACGTGGGTTTATAAGTTTGAATATGCTGTCTGAATTGGGGCGCAAGATTAATTGCAATTGACCAATGACTCCTGATGAATGAGATGAGCTTAGCAGCCTGTTTTCTAGAAGAAAAAGGGACAAGTACTGCAATATATTATTCATGTTTCCAAAATTTTCAAATGACAAAATTATCCCTTTTTTGGTTGATTAAACGTGGGTTAAAGCTCGTTCGGGTCTTTCTACATCTAATTTTGTTGTCAATTTGACCCTACAGTTCTAAGTCAACATTTTCAAATCAGAGAGATTTCAGATTGTTGTGGTTGCAATGTTTCAAATCCTATATTACCTAAATATGGATGAGATGCATAATCATCACCAGACACCAGTAGGGAGCTAGTAAAGAGCCAGGGTTCTACTTCAACACAACAGAATCTGAAGAAGCTTTCAACTGTTTTTTTTATGTTCTTTTGTCCTTTTCAACAAACTGGTTTCTATGTACTTAAGGACCAGTATTGATGGCGAGAGAGCGCATGAGTTAGACATTTCGTCGAACAGGTGTTTCATGCACAGTTGCATGGTCGATACTATAGGCATTTCAATTACTTCAATTTTTCTAGGCATGGCCACTGGGCATTTTGGTTCTTTTCATACGAGAACGAGTACTAATTACAATTTCTTACCCAGAGAAAAGATTGTAATGAATGTTCTCCGGCATTAGGGCCCCATGTGGGTTGTAAAGAACTACTAATCAGTGGAGGTGGAGGCACCAAAGATCGATGAATTCTCTTTTTTTGTTTTAAAGGATGCCATTCACGTGTTTTTCTTGTTGCATATATTGATGCTTGCTTACACAACATTTCCTCCAAATTAAATGTGGCCAACTTATAAGACATTAAACTTTTCTAAAACCCCACGTGTAAATATTAATGGATCTGCACACAGATTTTTTTAAAATGAGATAAATATAATAAGAAATAAAAATATATCGCAGTTGAAAATTGAAGAAACGTGTACGGCTAAAATGAATTAGGATACAGTAAGTGAGAGTAGCTCATTGATCATTTTCAGCTTAAAAGACAAGAGTAAGGGACAATTACACAATCTTCTTGCAATCTTAAAATTATTGGGCTGTTTTGGCTTTTTAATTTAATTTTTATATATAGACGATATTTTATTTTGTAAAAGAGATTAGGTATTTCTAGCGAACGTAGGAATGTCGTATTCTTCACTTTTTTTTTTTTTTAATGAGTACGTAATTAAGTACCGTGCTTGATGGGACCAAACCATTCTCTATTAATTAAAAACCATGGATGCTCAATGTTGTAACCTCGTAATTCATTTGATTGGGATGGATGGTTAGGATGCTGCATGGCTTGATCACAATTGACATGATCTTGACTATATATATATATATATATATATATATAAGAAATGAATCGAAGTTACAAGTTGATTAGGTTGTATTTGGATGTTGAACTGAGCTAAGTTGAATTAAAATGATAAAATATTGTTATAATATTATTTTTTAATATTATTATTATTTTAGAATTTGAAAAAGTTAAACTATTTATTATATTTTGTGTTAAAATTTAAAAAAAATTATAATAATGAGTTAAGATGAATTTGATAACCAATCTTAACTGATTTATAAATGTTAATACAAATTAATTTGAAAGAGGAAGCATAATCCCATATTGATGAATCTATAAGCTAAGCGCGCATTTGAGTCAGCGGTGACGTCTGCAAACTGCATCTAAATTTCTAAGCGTCATTCTGTGTGCACAAACGACATTTATTAGTTGGTTAATTAAAGAATTTTGGAGAAACAGCTTTTACGGGACGGGATGTGTGGTGTCTATAGCTAGCTATATTATTGTTTCAATTATTGGTTGGTTAATTAGATGGTTAATACATATATATATATATATGTATGTATATATATCATGATATTAACTGATCAATTCTCTCTTCCTCCAGCATCCTGATGCACTTTGTGGTGGAGGTGGACAGGTGCGTTTGTGTCCGAAATATTTTACCCCTTACGGAAAGGATCAATATTAATATTACAAATAAATTTGAAAAATACTTAAATTCATTAAATTAAGAACAGTCAACCATTTGGGTTCATTGCTACAACTGTGGTCATGTATTAATCTTCCTCCACGCGGACTAATGAGAGGATTTTAAAAAGTCAAATCCACCTACTTTTTTACTGTTTTTGAAAAGTCATATTTCGTTTGCTTTTTTGTTTTTAATTTTTAAAATATTATTAAAAATATTTCATTTTAAAAAATATTTTAATTGTTTTAATTTCTTATCAAATCATTTACCTAGATTTTAATGAAAATGAAAAAAAAACACATGGCATGGCAAAATAATTTTTATAAAAATTTAAACAAAAACTACCATACTAATTATATTGAAACAACTCTTTTAACTCTATTTATTTACTTTCATAGGCTCCAATATAAAACAAGTTTAAAAAATTTATTCAAAACTTTAGAAATCCAAGGAATTAACGGGATATCTCAAATATATATATATATATATATATATATATGTAAAAAGGTTTTCAAATATTATCGTAGTTTTTTTCTTGACGAAAGCTATATATGATGATCGCCTCTACGGCCCAAGTGATTCGAATCAGTCCACATGATGACCTTTGCAGATTGAGAGAAGGGAGAAATTAGAGAATTGAAGAAAACAAAAGCAACAGGTTAACTCCAGCTACTGATCTACATTGTCGTCACCCTCCGTTTTTGCCAATTATTGTTGATTTGAAAAATAAGAATTTTGATGCATGGTGATCTTATCGTATTTTTTTGGAAATATGCTTTGGAAATGATGATCTATATATAATATTAACACTATATATATATATATCCGTGCACGTGGTGCTTGTAATATTATTTCTTGTATGATATTTAGGTTCAAAAGCTGGACGCTATTGATGAATAATTCTGCATGCTTCTTGGCAAAGCACTGATCATAGCACGCCACTGTTAATGTGGCTCTATATAATGATGATGACTCTTAATTAATTGTTTTCAAGCTTCCAAGATGGCATCGTTTTGCATTGGGGCTTTATAACATGCACAACAAAACAACCCATGCTTGCACTTTATATATAACAAGCAGCTTCCAATTAATCAAAACTGAAAAGTTATGATATAGAGCTTTCAATACAATACCAAGCGAAATCACTTGATCCTAGTCATGTTGTACTACAACAAAATCACCCAAATTGTCATTGCATTTACTCTTTTTCTTCTTATGATTCTTCTTACTCGCAAGTGTTCCTAACAGCATCTCATCATCATGATAATGAATGAGTAGAATATATACCTAATTGGGCTCATTCATGATCCGAGGACCGAGATTGGTTTCAAATGCCGATATAGAGTTGATACTTGTGCGAATTGGAAGTCCATGCATGCCTTGTTAGTTTCTCTAATTTGGGCTTCAAATTCCTATATGTGGATTCAACAACACAGCATTTAAAACCAATATTGGATCATGGATGAGCCCAATTCGTGGACTTCTGTGTCGGTTTGAGGAGCAGGCATATGTTCACTACAAACTTCTAATATCTATTAATTAGATCGATTGATCTAATGGGAATTTCTACAACAATTATGTTTACAATCTACTCATTCCTTAACATTATGAGATATGTTACGAACTGTTTTAATTTATAAAGCTATTTGCTATGCAGTGTATGGGGGTCATGTTTGGTTGTGGCTTGTGATTAGTACAGATAATAAATAATCGAATAAGCCAGAATCTGTACGGTATATTTTCTTTTCTTTTGGTTTTTAATTTAGTTTTATTGCTTTTTTTATTTTATTTTTAATTTTCCTTTTAAATTAGTATCAACGGTATTTGAGGCAACTATTATTATTATTATTATTATTTTACCAGAGGGTGTATAATGGGCTCTCGGTAAATTTTGCTAAAATTTAGCAAAAAAAAAAAAAAAAAAAACACAGTTTCTCCAGTTTAGCAATTAATTATTTTATAAAAATTATAAAAATAATGATAATATGTTCTAAATTCTCGAAATGGTCAATCTGCTGAGAAACAAAATAAATATGTAACATGCAAGCAAAAGGAATATGATAATTATTGTCAAGTAAACAACAACAATAAGTTTCAACTTAAATTTTACTATTATTCATTAATTATTTCACTTCTTCTTAGAACTTAAATAATAATAATAATAATAAAAGAAGCGATGCACTGAATTAGGAGTTATGGAATAAACAATTCGAACAAACTGCTTTTGATAGTAACGGTGAGCAATAAAAGTTGATTCTACCGTTGCAAATGAACCTTTTAGGGCCCGGATCATGTGAATATATGTTAGAGGTCCATTAGAAATTGATGGTAGTTTGTGAACTTTTTTCTCCTATTTATTATCAAAGTGTACCCATAAAATGAACTCCATATCATAATTAATAATTACGGAGTAGAGTAAGAATATTTGCTTTAATTTTTTTTACATGCAAATTTATAACTAACTAATCTCATAGAAATGAAATAATCCAGTCTGATGCGTTGTTGTTTTACTTGTGGATCCACACCTTATAAAAAAAACTGTCAAGCGTGAAATATGAGAATAAATAATGGCTAATGTATAGTAAAATAAAAAAAAATAATATTCTATAATATTTTGCGTGCAATTGTGAAGTGTATGATATCCTATTCCTAGTAATTAGGTTCAAAACTTTACCAGATGCAACCGCAAGATCATTACATATGTAGCCAATAAATAAAGGTGGCTCAGACTGATAAAAAAAGTTACTTATATTTCTTTCTTAATAGTTAAGAAAGTGACTATTAGTATATTGATAATTTTTTTTTTATTTTTTAAAAATATTTTAAAATGTTATAAAAATATGAAAAAAATATTTTAAAAAATAAATAGATGATTTTAACCTAATGATCTACTGAGCGCCAGAGTAGAACCGCTCATATTCAAAAGGCGTAGTTGTACAAGATGATCTCTATTCAACCTTATAAGTATATAATATGGAGCTACTACATGATATGTATAGAATCCATTGTGCACCAAATTCTGAGCAGTGACCTACGCACCCGGCCTGCATGGCTAGAATCGATCCTTCCCATCTTGGCTTCCCAACTTATAATTTTCTTCCTGATCCTCTCTTCATTTTCAACAATTTTCCTCGCAGGAAAAGATCAAGGCTTTGTCAAAGCTTATATTGGAAAAATTGATACAGGTGATCTAGCTTAATTTGATGATGCAAATTTGATAGAAGATATATATTGGTACCTGGACTAGCTATCTCGAGGAGGTAGATCAATGCAAATATAGTAAGAAACTGTGAAAATTTCTTGGATTGGAGCAATATTACGCATGTGTCAGTATTTTGGTCATATTTTGGCTACAAGTATCAAAATCGTGCATAAAATCGCCATTTTGGTGCGTACATCGTGGTCACCACGCTATGTTTAAACTCTGAAATCAATCATTTTTCCCTTCCAATTGCCAATTTACATTGTTTTTTTGTCTTTATGAAAATAATTCAATTTCACTTATTGAGATTATTTTTGTTCCAATATGGACCGTCATAATAATCCCATAAATTCTGTCCAGTAAAAAAAAAAAAAAAAAAAAAAAAAAACAACCTTAGACTGCATTAATTTTCATTTTTATTGGCATAACATTATTAGTTATCGTAATCCTACTTAATTCTATTCATGAGATCGTGCCACCAGTCTCCAACACATCCGGAACATCCTTGGGTCAAATATGGATTATTGACGACCCATTGACCTTAGAACCAAAAAAGGGGTCTTAAGTTGATAGGCATGAGGACTCAGGGTTTATGTGCTTTTGCATCGCAAGAAGTTGGCCTATCAATGGTTATATATGAACTTTGCATTCATTGAAGAAGGTAAGTATATATAGGAAGGAACTTGGTGTTTACAAAGGTGATCAGAGAGATATTGCCAGATCGGTAATCGGAGCTAGGTAGCGGGACTTTCCGGTTTTCCAGGAGTTATGCTGAGGCTAGCAGGGCTTTCATTGTTGAGTATAACGTGTATGAGTTGCATTATTGATGCCTGTTTCCACTTTGCTTACTCTTGTGAAATGGGATAATAATTTCCAATAATATTGGTACCCACCACTCTTTATTTAAGCTCAAGTCCGATAGTTTATTTATCCAACATCAAAATATTAAAGTACATGCAGCTGTGCAGGATGCAGAGAGTGGGGAAAGCTTTTTATATACAAGCCATCATCTAATCATCATCTCGTTTGCCACAAAGCCCAAAAGCTAGCGGTATGTTCCCTTCCTTGCCAAGCCAGCCAGCCACCCTTCTCCCGATCTCAAGCTACCTATCACAGCACTCAGGTGTTCATGAACACACTATTTGAGCCCTACCTGCGCCTGCACAATTAATAACATATACGGAAGAACAGAAGTTTTTAATCCATCTTACAAATTGGATTAGCAAAACCAAGAATTGCTTGCCTGGTAATAATTATTTTTAAGTCTATCATCCACAAAATACAAATTTAAAAAATAGATAAAAAAAGATGAGGAGAAAAGAAAAGAAAAGAAAAAACAGAAATGGGAACAAATTACATACAAGATTTATTCTAAAAATGCTAAACTTCTTGCCTTTTTACCTACCACTTTTCGAAATTGTATCAAGCACCAATTCCACAAGTTAATGTTAATTGAGATGTTTATTTTTTCTTGTGTGTTTCCTGAAAGCTGAGTAATGCTATTTATAATTTTAATTTTTATTATCCTTCCATCATTTTATGATGTGACATTAAATGATTAGAAATTATTTATTATATTTTATTTGTAAATTTATCATCTAATGATTCATTAGATGATGAAAAGATAATAAAAAAAATAAATGATGAAATAAATTTTTTCTTCCCGGAATGATCTACCAAAGTTTCCCAACATACTGTCTAAAAGAAGTCCTTAAAAAATATAGGCGTGGTATAGCGGGGTTGTTGGTAGGTGCACTACTGCACTGACATTTGGGAAAGCGTATGCACTAATTATAAATAGACAGATACCCCGTGCTCCTTCCTCTTGTGAGCCACCAGTGAACTGGGCAGGGGGCAGTACTGACAAATAATTCCAATGGCTACAGTCCTTCCCATCTTGGCTTTTCAAATCATCATTTTCTTCCTGATCTCGCCCTCCATAATTTTAGTCGCCGGAGAAAATCAGGGCTTTGCAAGAACCCTAGACCGAAAGCTACATGGGCTGAAGAAAGAAAAGCTTAGCCACTTTCGCTTCTATTGGCATGACATTGTCACTGGCCGTAATCCCACTTCTGTTGCAATCGTGCGACAGCCCACCAACTCGTCAACAGGCTTTGGCTTTGTAAGTATGATTGATGACCCTCTAACCTTGGGACCAAAACTGAGCTCAAAATTGGCTGGTAGGGCGCAAGGATTTTATGCCTCTGCTTCACAAGAAGATGTTGGTCTATTAATGGTTATGAACTTTGCATTCATTGAGGGCAAGTACAATGGAAGCACCATCACCGTGCTAGGGAGGAATGAGGTGTTCAACACCGTGAGGGAGATGCCGGTGGTCGGAGGTAGCGGCCTTTTCCGGTTTGCTAGGGGCTATGTCCAGGCCAGGACTCATACCTTTAATATCAAGACAGGAGATGCCACTGTTGAATACAATGTCTTTGTGTTGCATTATTGATGCTCTTTTGACCTTTTGTGGTTAGCTTTATTCGAGTGTACTCGTTCTTTTAGGTGATAAATTTTGAATTATGTTGCCCACTTTTGATCACTTTAAACTTGATTTGAGTTATTTAGATTACTTATTTTTAGTAATTGCCACCAGATCAGTAGATCCTCTCTAAATAATATCATTTATGGCCATTTTTATTTATTTTTTCCTCCTATGGCATGACCTGTTTCCGAGGACGCCATAAGGTTGTACGCTTATGAAGGTTCATATAAATGCCGTTGTGGACCTGACCTGTTAATGGACATTTATGAGCCTATGTCATGGAGTACCCAATCGCACACATACATGGGAATTTTTTTTTTTTTTTCTAAGCAAATTTATATTAGAAACGGAAAGAATGATACATGAGGAGGGAGTGAGATTTCCTAACAAACGTCCTAGTACAATAATCACAGTGTAAAAGTGGTGGAAAAAAGAAAAATAAAACAGAATTTGAGACCAATTTCTGGGTACTCACCCATGCCCTACAAAGAGGGCCCCGTCTTAAAAGACGGTAGTTAGCAGTTGCAAAGTTATGCGAACTATGGAACCACTGTTGATGGAGGTGGAACCTCCGGAAGCAGAGAAAGTTGTGGGACTACTGCAGTTTGTTGTCTTGAGTTTTTTTTTTTTGAGAGATCCGTAATCCTTTTTTCAAGATTATCGGTCAAGAGGAAATCAATAACATAGTCGAAAGCATGGAATTAGATGGACTGATTTGCGGCCAGTCATCTGTTTTCCCGCGCACCTGTGGTGGCGCGTGGCAACCACACGCCAGTGGTAGGGAGGCGAGGCAAGGCAGATCTGGAAGATATCGGCATGGGGAATTTGCTGGTGTGACGTGTGTAACCAGTAGAGGTGTTGTGGCGCGGTGGCGCATGAAGACCTGGCACAGAAACAAGTAGCACATGAGGGCCACACTCTGATCTTTTTGGCGCGATTCCATTCTGTCCTAGTAGATTGGCGACTATAGGATGGCATGGTGGGGCTCCTATCGATTGATGGTGGCCGGAGTGCAATAGATCTGACCAAAACAAAACCGGTGAAGGGGAGAAAATTAAAAAAAACACTATCATGAAAGTGTATATAAATTGCAGTAATGGAAAAAGAAAAGAGAGGGGTGAGAGCCACAGTGACTCTTACCCTCCTCTCCAGCGAAGGCACTCGAAGTGATTGAGTTTTCTAGAGAGAATGGAGAGTTTCCCTCTCTACAAAGTTAGGCTCACGTTTTCAAATGTTAGTTGCTCCCATACATGTGATTCATTGTCAAGCAAGGAACTGAAATTCTGGATCTTACCTGAAACATGATTAATTGATCATATGCTTGAAATAAAGAGTTATGTCAGATGTTATGATATTTATACTGTGGTCACACTATGTTAGTTGATATTGTTCACAATCAGTACTAGCTATATCAGTTCTCGTCCTTTTTTTAACCAAAATCAAGAGTGGATGGATAGTGTAACATTAACAATAGGTTAGGAGTGGGACAAAGGTAATAATATGATTTAACTAAAACAAAAGGAGTGGGATGAAGATAGGATGAGGGGTGTGACCATGGTATAACTTTTTTAACACTCCAACTCCAACTTTGACTCCAAATTTTGAAAATCCTAGCTTCGCTTCAAGTAAAGTTAGAATTAAAATTGGAATAGAGGCCAAATTTGAGGTTTTTACACAGCCTTACGTACCGGGGAGTTGGGATGTTCTTGTGTAAGATTGCAAGAGTACTTACCCATTATTCAATGATCAATTTGGTTAATCCAGTGTTGTGACATTATGTGGCACTTGCTACATTATATATTGATGTCCATCCCAGCCTGCTCTTGCAAGCCAAAATATATGCTACAAACAAGAGGAAATGGTGACCATCCTGAAATTTTCTTTTAGCACAAGACCATGGAGGTACTCTCACCCGGTGATGAGAGAAATGAAGACTAGGGAATAGGGAAGGATTGTATACAAAAAGTCTTTTTAACTTATATTATCTCATCATTATAACTTTTCTAAATTTTCACACAAAATACAATAAACCATTTAACTTTTTCAAATCCCAAATTCTCACACAGTCGACGGCCTTTCCCTTCGTCGTTCTTCTCAGGTAAAATCTCTTCCTACCCATTTGCATGATTTCCACTGTTACACTGCTCTTGCCACTTTACACGAGCCTTACTCTTATTGTGAGGCCTCCACTAATCCTTTATGGCAAGGTGCAATTACAAAGGAACTTGATGCATTATCTAAGAATCATACATGTAATTTGGTTGATTTTGCCTCCTTGAAAGTCTGTAATTTGTTGTAAGTGGATCTACAAGATCAATACTCGCTCAAATGGTTCTATTAAGAGGTATAATGCTTAATTTGTTGCCAAATGTTTCACACAGAAATATGACATTGACTATGAGGAGACTTTTGCCTCAGTTTCTTGTCTCTCCTTTGTTCGTACTCTCCTGGTTGTTGTAGCCTTTAGTCTACTCCCTCAGTTCCTATGACTCGGCCCTTATCATTCGTCGTTCCGACAAAGGTCTCAATTTGCTATTATTATATATGGATGACATGATTATTATTGATGATGATCTTAATGGCATTCACAAACTTAAGGACTTCCTCAATTAGCAATTTGAGATAAAGATCTTGGTCACCTTAGGGTTGGTTTGGATTCAGAGATGAGATGAGATGATTTTAGATGAAAGATAAAAGTTAAAAAAAAATATTGTTGGAATATTATTTTTTAATATTATTATTGTTTTCAAACTTGAAAAAATTGAATTATTTATTATATTTTGTATGGAAATTTGAAAAACTTGTAATAATAAAATAAGATGAGCAGAGATGAGATGAAACACTTTTTGAATCTAAATGAGGTTTATTTCCTCGACTTGGAGATCGCTTCCTCAACAGATGGATTCTACTTCACCTAAGTCAAATATGTCTCTGATCTTCTATCTCGAGCTGACCTTACTGACAACAAGGTTGTTAATACACCCATCGAGGTTCATGCATATCTTACCCTCTCGTGTGAGAAATTATTATCTGACTTCACACTTTATCGATAGTTGGTTGGCAGCCTAGTTTACTTTACAGTTACTCATCCAGATATTTCTTGTGTTGTGCATTAGGTGACCTAGTTCATGTCTGATCCTCGATTAGCCCAATATACTGCTGTCCTACGCATTCTTCGGTATCTTAAGGGAATTCTCTTCCATGGTTTGTACTTCTCTGCTCAATCTCCACTAGTTCTTCAAGCATACTTTGATGTCAATTGGGCAGGTGATTCCATTGATCACCGTTCCACCACAGGTTACTACTTCATTCTCGTTTCCTCATTGATGTCTTGGCGTAGCAAGAAATAGACTGTTGTCTCTCCATCCAGCACTAAGGCCGAGTATCAATCTTGGTAGACACTACCGTTGAACTCATTTGGCTTTAATGGTTACTACAAGATTTAGGTCTACCTATCACCTTTGTCACTCCGTTTTATTGTGACAATCACAATATCATTCAGATTGCTCATAAAGATGTTTTTCATAAGCATATTAAGCACATCGAGATTGATTGTCACTTCATTTGCCATCAATTGGTTCAAGGTTCTCTTTAGTTGCTCTTTGTCTCCTTTCAAGATTATCTTGCCCACATCTTTACAAAATCCCATCCTACAGCTCGGTTTCGTAATCTGATTGACAACTTTAAGTTGGTTTCTCAACCAACTAGAGTTTGAGGTCCGGGCTGTTTGTGTATATATTGTTATCGTACATGTAAAGTTAAGTAGGGAATTCCACATTGCTTAAGAATCATCTTGTATAGCCTTTTGCCTCTTATATAAAGGTCACATTATATAGCATTTAAGCATATATTGAATCGAGTAATACAAAGAATTGCATTACAATTCTAATACAAATGATTCATTTTCAACGCCTGAAGGACGTGCAAAGCCAAACTTCTTCATCTTCATGAGGAATATGTCTCATAAATAAAATCTTATTGGCCTTGCCATTCGAGTAGCAGCTTAACCAATTTGATTGAATACTCGACTCCAGTTTTTTAACAAATTGAGCATATTGAGGTTTCCAAAATCATGAGGTCTCCTGCTGTGGGACGTAGACAAGATGACGGCTGGCCAAGATTTGCCTAGTGCCCCAAAATAGTTACCTACTTGCTTAGTCTTAAGTGCGATTCAACATGGAGATGAAATGAGATGATTTTAAATAATAATTAAAAGTTAAATAAAATATTATAAAATATTATTTTTTAATATTATTATTATTTTGAGATTTGAAAAAATTAAATTGTTTATTATATTTTGTGTGAGAATTTAAAAAAATTATAATGATGAGATGAGATGAAACACTTTTAATACCATCCAAATGGGCCGTGAGATGCAATAATGTTACCCTCAAGTATTACAACTCCATATTTTAATGTCATCCAACATCAAGATATGTAAGTGCAGGACGAGTGGGGAACTAAGACTTTTATGTAATGACATAATGATCATGAAACTATCTATATATCTATTATTATGGTCATATAAATTTTTACTAATTTAAAAGCACACCCTCTGATGATCCTCCCGTTTAATTGGGACTAAAGAAAAAAGAGGTATCATACCTTTCTTGCCAAGCCCGGCCTACTACTAAATCCTTGTTTGGATTGAAAATTTACTTCAATTTATTTCATCTCATTATTATATATTTTTTAAATTTTCACACAAAATATAATAAACAATTCAACTGTTTCAAATATCAAAATAATAATAATATTAAAAAATAATATTCTAACAATACTTTATTCAATTTATCTAAAATCATCTCAACACATTTCTGAATCCAAACCTAACAAGGTGTTCATGATCATGACACCATTTGATCAGATCTACTCGGACGTGGTCAATCGATTATAAAACAAATGCTGAAGAAAAGGAAAGTAGTTTTATTTCTCCATTGGTATATATATAAATGTGAACAGTATATATTTATATAAATACATATATATATATATATATATATATATATATGAAAAATTCTACTCATGCATCATCCTCACACCACAAATTAGTACCACACATAATATTTTATTTTTTTTCTTTTCAAATGTGTGGTCTATAGATGATGAGTAGAAGAATTCAATTAGTTTAGAAATAATAAAACTAAAAAAAATTATTTATTGGGTATATTAATTATTTTATAGATTATAAGACATTTAGTATTTTCTATAAATATGTAATAAAGTAGTCTTTTTACGTACATACCTATCACTCTTTAGAAATAACAAGCTGCATGCAGAACAAAGGATGCATACGATCAATAGGAATGGTTTTTTTTTTTTGTCGTGCGTTTACCAAAGTTATCTTTCTCAACACATTGTGGAATAGAATTCCTAAAAAGCAATGCGTTCAATAGTGGGATACATCACTATATATATATTAAAAAAATAAATAAATATTTATAAAGAATTATTTATAATAAAAATAACTACTTACAATAAAAGCAAACTAATTTTAATAATAAATAATTATTTTTATAAGAAATAATTGATTATAAATATATAATTTTCTTGCTGTGGGTGCAAATTTGCAATGGTGCATGTGCAAATACTGCACTTCCGACACTTTGAGAGCATATACGAATAACTAGTCTTGAACGACTAGTACTGTCTAGTACTGATCATAAAGCGAGCACTGACAATTCCAATTGCTAGAATCCTTCCCCATTACAACATTTGTTTCCTCCACAATTTTTGAGTTGCAATAAAATGGGATGAGAAATTTTGAAAATTTATTTTAATTTGTTTCTCAAAAATCATTTAAATATAAAATATTTTTTAATTTTAAATCTTCAATTTTTTCATATAATTATTACTTAATCATTATAATTTTTATAAATTTCAAAACTAAAATATAAAAATCAATACAACTTTTTTCAAACTTCAAAATAAAAATAATATTAAAAATATATTCAAACAATTTTTAATTTTATAATATTTTTATTCAACTAATTTTTCCCTCTCATTTTTGAAAACACAATAAAATATCTTAACTCAAATTATTTTATTATTATTTACAAACTATTATCTATTATTCCCAAAATTATAAAATATTCCAATAGTCACCGGAGAAGATCAGGCTTTGCAAGAATTCTAGACCGAAAGCTAATTGGGCTTAAGAGAGAAGAAAAGCTTAGCCACTTGATCCGCTTCTATTGGCAAGAAGTCGTTGGTGGCCCTACTCCCACTGCTCCAAGAAGTCGTTGGTGGCCTTTAATAGGTTTTGTCTTTATGATTGACCCTGCGGTCAAAATTGGAAGGGCCCCGGCCAGGGATCGTATGCCTCTGCGTCAACACAAGCAGCTGGCCTATCAACTTTGCATTCATTGCGGTGCGAGGGAGATGCCGGTGATAGGAGCAGCAGGCTTTTCCGGTCTGCTAGGGAAAATGTTTATGCCACTACAGCTCCATCATACGTACATTTGACGTCAAGACTTCGTACTCGCATCAGGAGATGCAATACGGTGAACAATGAATCAAAGGTTAATGAACTTTATGAGCCTATATATATTATGTACTCGATCGTTTCCATATACGTGCTTAATTTCTTGTCAACATCCAACCATACGTGTTAGACTTGCACACATAACTAAAAATATTATCAAAGGTTAAGAAGGTGGTACGGCGAAAATATATTAAGGAAAATGTTAAAGTTTCTTAATGATAGTGGATTCTGATATTTTTTTTATTTAATGATTAAAAAAATATTTTTTTAATGATGTTAGTGTTTTTTTTTTATTTGAATATTTAAATGATTAAACAAATACATTAAAAAAAAAAAAAAAAAAAAAAAAAAGACAAGAGAATCTTCTCGCGTCGATGGCTATAGTGAGACCCAATATATTAATGGTCTACTTTTTATATCCACCTCTAACATGTAGTTGTCTACTTTAATTAATGCAAGAAGTTTCTTTCAAGTCCATCACAATATTAGTTAAAAGGGAAAAAGAAAGAAGATCGATCACCTACAATTAACAAGAGAAAAAAGACGTCATGTACATCTCAACATGACGAGCATGGTTTCAATTCTAAACGAGTCTTCTTTTAACTCGGATTTTTCAGCTTGACATATAGAATTAATATGATGATCATGTAATAATTAATTTGATAAATACGTCAATCTTATGGTTAAGACTTAAGAGTACTAATGTAATAATTATTAACTCTAAGCTAGCAATTAAACAAGATCTATTGCAGCCCAACCCAACCTATCTATGTACTTGCAACTTGCAAGCCTAACTAATATATAAATGCAGCCAGCTGCATACAAGATAAGGAATTGAAGACTATTCTCAAGATCGTTCGACTCTTAGCACAACGTACGTACATTGAGTTAATTAGTGCAATTCACCCTATTCATTTTTAAATTTGAGTTTGCAGCAAATACATGGGAGACTCTCAGCTAGCCGGGGTTGATAAATATGTGTTCAAACGATTCATTTTCAATTGATGATCAGCGTGTAAAGGACAAACCAAACATTCTTAGGCTTGGCTTGAATAGCAAAATCATCTTATCTCATTTCATTCAATTTCATCTCAATATCCAAACACCACAAGTAGAAATATATTTTCATTTCTAGTTTTCAACATTTTCATTTAATTATTATCTAATTATTACAACTTTTCTAAACTTCTAAACAAAATGCAAAAACAATTAAAAAAAATTTCAAATTTTAAAATAAAAATAATATTTAAATTTTATAATATTTTTATTTAACTTTTTCTCTCTCATTTTTTTAAAACTCTATAAAATATATTAATTTAAACAATTTTACTAATATTCACATATCAATTTATCTCATCTTACTATCCAACAGGATACATATATAGGCAAAGGAACATGCTTGGTGGGTTTGCCGATCGAAGTTGAATTTGTCTCACAAATAAAATTTTATACAGCAATAAGGCCGAGACTGTACTAGTAATTGGACCTTCCAGTTGTAGATTAAACCAAATTTGATTCAATAATCTTCTCCATTTTTTTTAACAACTTGAACATAAATCATGTGCCCAAAATCGTGAGTTGTCATGCATATTTTGGGTTGCTATGTACAGGGCTAGCTAGTTGTATGTAACATTCACAACTCACTATATTATATATAAATTACATACAACCTATTCCATTTCTTTGTCATAACTTACTACCCGGATAGGATTAGAGAGCTTCCCATGGCTAGACTTCTTCCCATCTTGGTTTCCCCCTTCATCATTTACTACCCCGCTCTAATTCCTTCTCCACAATGTCGGCCACCGCAGAGCATCATGGCTATGTAAGAAGCTTGTGAAGAAATTTATGGACCTAACTCATCTCATAAAATCGATTCTACAAGAGATGATTCTCCATTCCTTATAAACATGCCCAAGACCATGTCCACAGACAATGTGAGATTATTCCTCAACACCTTCCTTCACGTGCAAGCTAGTATTTTTTTTATGGTCTTTATCACGGGATAAGTATTGTGGATCCTCATTCATCTTAAACCTGGCTCTGATACCATAAAGAAAAAAGATAAGGAGTTTTTTGAAAAGAAATGATTTTATTTCTGTTAATGGCAATGTGAACACAAATGCGATACAAATGCATGTATTTAAATATGAATACATCAGATCAAGATGGAAACAAAAAAAAAAAAAAAACAATAAAACTCATAAAATCTGCCGACTGATATGCTCCTCATAAATCTGGTTGACAACTTATGTGCATTCCTTATCTGTTGGATTACTATCTTGGTTTGAATTAGTTGCCGTTATAGCTCCAATATCCCTCATCAACATCTCTCCATTGATTGAGGTAAAATTGTAAGAGTTTCCAACCTTATTGCTCCAAGAATCTTGTCTATCCTAATCTCTCCATTGACTCTCACAATTGCCATTACATTGATAAAGTTTTGAGTAAATTTAATCATTTACTTGAAAAAACATCTCGTGTTCCATATAACCCTGCTTTGAAGCTTGAAACAAATAAATATCGATGTATGTTACAACTAGAATATTCTAGTATTATTGGAAGTATGTGCACACACCCAGACATAGCTTTTGCTGTGGGCAAATTGAGTATATACAACGTGGAACATTGGAAAACAGTTTCCATTGTTTTGTGTTATTTAAAATGAATTAAGTCCTATGCTCTATATTATGGAGGATATCTATTTGTAATTGAGGGTTTTAGTGACGCTAACTTGAACTGTGTGGATGATGGATCTAAATCTACAAGTGGGTGGGTGTTCACCCTTGGTGGCACGGCCATCTCATGAGAATCCAAGAAATAAACTTGCATAACTCACTCACCTATGGAGTCTGAGTTAGTGGCTTTTAGAGCTGCTAGAAAAGAGGCCGAATGGTTGAGAAACCTCTTAATAGGCTTTCCTATGTGGCCAAGTCCAATGCCTCCTATTTTCTTACATTGTGATAGTCAAACCACGTTGTCAAGAGTGTATAGCAAGTCATAGTGTAACGCCTCGGTCTCGGATGGGTCGGAGAGTTACTTCTTAACAATTAAAATTATATCTTCACAATACAAGTATAAACTCGAATTCCTCAATTACTCGTAGACCTCATTGTTTTTAAACCAATTACTACAAAATAATTAACTAAGAATACGACAAAATTTCAAATAAATACCAACTTTCCCAAAGTTGGTAAAGTATAACGTCAATAGAGCAAAACAAAACTACTAAATAAAATTCTCCAACGACAAGTACCCTTTTTGTATTTAATACATTATACTCATATAGCCTTATCCATACAACTATTCTTGAACTTCCGCTGAAGTATCCAAAATATCGAAAAAATGTTGTAGAGATAAGGAGTGAATTATCAACAACTCAGTAAGCAAATGAGATATACTAGCGTGCAAACATGAACATTTACAAAGTACAATATGCCAAACAAAATATTTTCTAGATATCATGCAGAAAAAAAACATGTTTTCAAACGTAATAGAGTGATGGTTTTAAGATACATAAAACCTAGAGTACTTTGGTATAACATAACCTGAGCATCATCATCACATTAAAACAGAGTATCTCACAGAGAAGAGACCATATTTAACCCTTGTGGTATGGTTGTGCTATCCTTGTGGCCAAGTTGAGCAGAAATAGAGGTGAAATCTTTCCCTTATTCTTCTAGGAGCCCGAGTGTACACACAGGAAAGACCATATAAAACCACTTTGTTTTCAAAGTGGGTGTACTCAGAGACAGAGAAGTTGGTATTAACCCAAACAGAGCAGAGCACAATAGAGCATAACAGAGCAGAGATAGAGTCAGATGCAAAATTAGTACACCATGCCAAAGGTTTTCAGATGCCATATCAAAACAAAACATAGTATCAAAACATATTCAGATCATTCTCATATATTGAAACAAAAGTCAGAGCATCATTCTAAATCAATGCACAATTTTTCAGATTTTCAATATCATTCTTTTTTCAGATTTCAGCGACAACATGACAAAATAAAACTCATGTCTACATAATGCATGTCATAAAATATTTTTCCTCTTTTGTATAGATTTCATGAGAAATACAAATAAACGACCGATGTTTTTTTTTCAAGTTCTCATTTCATAACAAAATATGAAAAATTTTCAGTAAATCAACCTCAGTCTAAACAATTCATGTAAAGTCTAGTATAGAAACCTCGCTTACCTGGACTTTTTAACCTTTTAGAAATTTTTTCATAACAGTACTGAATGAAAATCAATCGTCACCTATAAAAATAATAATGTAATTTCCGTAAATTTCCATTCGAACACGTACTTGATAATTAAAACCGGAGATGTAAAATTCTATATTTTTCCTTAATGTCTAAAAATCATTGAAACTCTAAAATATTGACTAATTTTGATTTTCACATGATTTCTCCAAACCAATACACGATTTAATCCTATGATCATATTACTCCGTAAATTGATCTTACAAACTTTTCCATGCAAAAACATGATCTCAACCCCAAATATACACAATAAAACATGGTATCAAGTCGTGACCCATAAACCTATGCAGCCTATAGTGGAGAACTACATCCAAATAGAAACACAACTTTGGCTTATAACTCAAAGAGTTTAAGTGTAATTTAATAAAAAAAAGTACCATATTGTAGGCAAAGGCCTTAGGGGATTAGGAAAAGTTAAACAAATCAACACTTTAAATAAAACTAACCTAGCATCGTTGTGGGTAGCAAGCAGCAAAGACATACCAAGAGAGAAGGAGCCACGATGGGTCTAGGCGGCTGGGGTGCATACTTCGACGAGCTGGGTGGTTGCGCACTGAGAGGAGAGAGAGTGATGAGAGAGAGAACGGTGAGGACAAATAGATACGAAGAGGAGGCTGTGGTGCATGTCGTGAACTTACTGAAGAGAGCGAGCGGTGACTTGGGTGGTTGAGGTGCTCGGCGGCACTTTGTGTGCAGGTGGCGACGACGGGGTGGGGCTGGTGCCATGGGGTGGCTGAGTAGTCACTCATGGTGGGGGAAAATACTTCCCTTGTTTTGGTGTGCTGCAAACAAAGCACCGCTTGTGGTGGTTTTTGATGGCTGGGTGATGGTGGAGATTGGAGTTCGCGGTGTGGCTTTGCTGGTAAGCTAAGGTGAACGTTGGTTATGCATAGAGGAGGTGGCTAAAACCGTTCCTTTATGGTGCACACAGGTTGAATCGCAGTGTCTTTCACGGTGGAGGACAAAGGGTTTAAGGTGTGAGGCTAACGGCTTGATGCCGTGTGTTTGGGGGTGGGGGGGGGGGGGGGTGGGGGGGGGGGGGGGGTGAAGCGTATCAGAGGGAGTCACGGTGGTGGTGGTTGTGTCTGATGGGTTGCCTCGCGATGAACTCAAGTGGGTCATGCATACGTGATGGGCTCAGTTTGATTTTGGTGTGGTGTAACTCGACTTGCTGAAAGGGACGACCAAGACCTACGGTGGTTTCCATGGTGGTGCAACCGACACTATGGTGGTGTAGTGTCTTAACCTAGGTGATAGAAGGGTTGAGGGTGGTTGTCTGAGATGGAGGTTTGTTGCGCTGTTTTGGGGCTGCTGAAAGTGGAGAAGTAGTTATAAAGACTGGTTGGCAGTGGTGGAGGCTGGCGTAAAATGGGGAGATGGTAGATGAGATCTTTACTAATGTCTATGGAGAATGGCATCAGACTGAACGATGATGAGAGGAGAGGGAATACCTTTGGGGAAGATGAAACCCATGGATGAAGAGGTCAATTATGGAATGGGGTTTGAGTGGGGTGTTTGAATGAGGCTGGGGTGGAGGTTACAACAACATGGGAGGAAATCAGATGCAGAGAAAACTGAAAAGCAAGAGGAAAGGGGAAAGGAAAACCATCGGGGGTGGGGAAAAGAGAACCAGAAAAAAAAAAAAAATCTTACCTACGTAAACGACGCCATGTGCTCCTCCGCGGGCCTGGGTATTACACATACAATGGAAAATCAAGACATATAAGTCTTCGATATATATAATACTGTGAAACAATTGTTGGAAGAAGACATAATCACAGAAGACTATGTAAAGTCAAGTACAAACTTGGCAAATCCTCTAATAAGGGCCTAAATAAGGATCTGATTCGTAAGATATCGATTGAGATGGGTCTAAAACCTATGGAATAAATCACTAAAAGATGGCAACCCAACCTAGATTTGGAATTCTAAATTCTAGGTTCAATGGAAAAAATAAAGTCTTATTAGTGATGGTAATAACATTGAATTAGACCATCATATATATAAAAAAACTTATTATTTAGTGTTAGTCCTGCAAAGAAAAGGAAAGGTTGAGCGTAACTCTTGGTGAGTTCGCATAAAAGGTGTTTTTATGCAGGAGTACTTAGAAGAACTCTACCTATGTGAGTGAAAAGTCAAGCCAATTTCGTCGGATTTGGTAAATCGCCTATAGCACTCATGAAGTTGGGATAACGCGTATGACCTTTAATGCACGGCTATAAAGAACAATAGAGATATGTGTTGACATGTGTTGGTTTTCCGATTTTATCACATGATATGATAGTTCAAGGACATCATGTCTACTATTATATTGATAAAGCTTTGAGAATCATACACTACATGGGAATTCAAACTCAACAGGTACTTACATTTAAGTGTCAACATATAATTGTAATAGCAACATTAAAAAAAAAATATTATTTATTATTTGAATTAAGTGGGGGAATGTTGGATTATTTCAAATATTTCCTCCAATTTGACTTTGACTTCTCTTGAAGTTTCACTCCAATGTGATTTTTTATAAGTCCAACATTGGAAAGACAAGCAAACTTTAAGTGGTTTATAAGTGAATGAGTTTCACAATACATAAATTGGAATATAAGGGTGGACACACAATAGTAGTATCACCCAATGCGAAGCACTTACCGCATGCATGCACACGCGAGCGACACATAGATGCACTTAGCACTTATGCATCGTCGCAAGTGACAGAATGGTTTTAATTCAAACGAAATGATGCATTTTTTCAACTTTTTTGACAGTTATTATTAAATGTCAATGATAGTTACTTCACACATTTCTGATAGAAACTATGTTATTTAAATTCAAATGAAAGATTACAACTCTGCCATTACATCTATTTGTTCTAAGATTAGTGTTTAGAATTTGCAATCTACATACTATATAAACAATATTGTATCCTGATGACATACTTGCCAGATTCTCTTTTGCAGAACTCAATTCGTGAGTGGGCTGAGATAATATTTATCTAAGATGCAGATTAACAATCGCCTCATTGTTTGCCATTTTCAATCTCTTTTTGCTCTTAATTTCTAACAGAACCCAGTCTTCAACCAAGTGAGAGGGAGTTGTCGGTGATTGCGGCACCGGCCTTTTCCGGTTTGCAAGAGGTTATGCTGAGATTTGGACTCACGTATTTGATCTCAAGACATTGGATGCCGTAGTTGAGTACAGTTTCTATGTGTTGCATTATTGATGCTCTTTAGTCTCTTGACCTTTTGGGGTCCGTTATATTCGATAATGCTCTGCTTGTTTTAGGGTGAAATATTTTCCTGTATGTTGGTCACTTTTGAATAATAACCCGTGTGGGATCTAGGTTTTAACATTTGCTGAAGTTGTATAGTTTTTATTTTGTGTGGTTTCCACCATGCTTCCATTCTATTCTAATCATGTCATGTTAATTAATAAAGAAACTGCTACTCCGGACGGCCACCTACCGACTCAAACTATGGCAGAAGAAGCGAAGAATGCGTTTTTGGCGAATAGCAGCGAGTCATCAACTTTATTTATTTATTTACGTTAAAGCTAATCAATATATAATTGGATATCAATTAAGATAACATTAAAAAAGGGGTTAGGGTACCAACAATAAAAAACAGAGACACAGAAAAGAAGATATATAAGCCAGACAAAAAACTAAACTGTATTTTTCATCACGAATTGTAGAATGTAAAGCTAAATATAATGAAATAATTAACTTTAAGTGAACGAGATCTATTGAAATCATCCTCCTAACTTCAACAAATGAGAAAAAAAATCCTCCTAATTTAGAAATTAATTATTCAAATCCAAATCATCTCTGTTTGGATTCAGAGATAGTTTCATCTCATCTTATCATTATAATTTTCTCAAATTTTCACACAAAATATAATAAACAATTCGACTATTTCAAATTTTAAAATAATAATAATAATAAAAATATTATTATAATAATATTTTATTAATTTATTAACTTATCTAAAACTATCTCATCTCACTATCCAAACGAGCTTGTCAGCCGAAATTCTACAACTTTGTGCAACATGGTGCTGCATAGGCTTCTCTGATATATTGGGATCATTTGACGAACATATATTCATCAGCTCAGGCGTGCGTGAATATGGTAGCAAATGCAATCACAGAGGAATGCTGTCTTAACAGCAAAAAAATGAAATTAATTTTCCAATTAAGCATCTGCTGGTGGAGGTGGTTCGTCTAGTACTGTTGTGGCTATGTAAGTCGGATATATGCTGCAAACAAGAGAAAGCAATCATGCATGACGATTCTCAAGATTTAACTTTTAGCGCAACACCGGCCGGGTTAAGTGCAATACACCCGTTTTTAAAATTGAGTCGGCAGCAAATAGATGTATATAAATTAAACCATGGGAACTCGAATCATGTGTTCAGACGACTCATTTTCAATTGAACGTAAAGGACAAGCCGAACCTTGAACGTGGAGAAGGCTGACCTTTATCAAATACTGGCTTTTGAGATATCGTATCTTCTTTTTGTAACAGGATAGGAGAAGGAAGTGAACATTCATGGTCGGTTCACCTAGGTTGTATTTGTCTCAAAGATGACATTTTAATAAGCAATAAATTAGAGACATTATTAATAGGACCTTCCTGAAGTAGGTTAACCAAATTTGATTGAATAATCTACTTTGTGGGTTGGTAAATACACGGTCAAGTTTTGCCGCCTAGATGCACAACTCCCTCTAAATATATATATATATATATATATATATATATATATACACACACACACACATACATACAACCCAAGTCCAATTCATTTGTCATTACTTACTACCTACATAGATAGTTTCTCATGGCTAGACTTCTTCCCATCTTGGTTTGTCCTCTCATAATTTTCTATCTCCTCTCTTCCTTCTCTACAATTTCTGCCACCGCAGAAGACCAGAGCTATGCAAGGAGCCTAGACCCTAAGCTGCTTGGGCTAAAGAAACAAAAGCTCAGCCACTTCCATTTCTACTGGCATGACATCGTGAGTGGTCCTAATCCCACTGCTGTCCTGGTCGTGCCTCCACCCAAAAACTCATCTACAGCCTTTGGTACAGTAAGGATGATTGATGACCCTTTAACCTTGGGAACCAACATTACCTCCAAATTGATTGGAAGGGCACAAGGGTTTTATGCCTCAGCCTCACAAAAGGACCTTGACCTATTAATGGTCATGAACTTCGTATTCACTGAAGGAAAGTACAATGGCAGCACCATCACCATCCTAGGAGGAACCCACTCTTCAACCCAGTGAGGGAGTTGCCGGTGATCAGTGGCACTGGCCTTTTCCGGTTTGCAAGAGGTTATGCCGAGATCAAGACACACATGTTTGATCTCAACACGTTGGATGCCGTAGTTGAGTACAATGTCTATGTATTGCATTATTGACGCTCTTTAGCCTCTTGGCATTTTGGGGTCGGCCGGCCGGTATATTCGATGATGCTGCGTTGTTTAGAGTGATGTCTTTTTCCTGTATGTTGGTCAGTTTTGACTGCTTTTCAGCCGTGTGGGGGTTGGTTTGATTTTTCGTTTTTTAATACTGTTTTTTTTTTTCTCTAATCGTTTTTTAATACTGTTTAAAATAAATTAATGTGTTACGAAGACTTTTCATACATGTATTTAATTAAACATCTTCAGATCGAAAATGCTTGATTTCTATTTTTTTTGTGAATTCCACCGTGCTTCCATTCTAAATCATGTCATATCTTGGACATCAGCCTGCAGTCGTCCACAGCTTAATTTATATATTTCTTTTAAAGCAAATTTATATATTGGATATCAATTAAGAACAAAAAAGAAAGGGATAGGGTACCGACAATCAAAAAGAGAAAAAAGAAAGTAAAAGGCAGAGGATAAGACTGCTTTTGCAGAGAATAATGCATGTTATCTTTACCGTTTAAAAAGGTGTATATAATCCACAAAATTGACAGTGGAGTTTTCTAACAAGTTAACAACTGGCCGTACTTTAAAAAAAAAAAAAAAACAACTGGCCGTAAAGAGTAGACTGTAAGAGCTGAAAGTGAGGATCTCCACTTCATCCTTATGAATATCATAATAAGAGTCATTTTATAGTTTGCCAAAGTTACTCCATCAATAAGAACTATAAATATAATCCTCTTTATGAATATTTTGTAAACAATAAAAAAGGCGTCAGTTATAAATTAAAACCTAAAGACATGTATTAGACACAATGCTTGTTGATGTCGTGTTTTACGGCCTGGGCAACTCCAAGCTGTTGAGCTTGGATCTAGTTCATGCTAAGATGGAGAATAGAGGGCTCGGGAGCCTTGGTACCTTGGACGCTCGAGTTGGTTCAAGGTAAGAGATGAAGAGAGAAAATACTTGCTTAAGAAGAATGAAAGTAGAAGGATATAAGAGTGTGAACCCTCTCCCGATCGTCGAGAGGGGGGGGGGGTTTATTTATACTAGTTGGCTGACTCTGATGGTGCGGTAGTGGGCATGTTGTTTCGTATGTGGTCAGATGTCTCTCCTACTTACCTGTCGCACCGCAAACCAGTCAAGCTTGATGGTAGTTGCCTCTGACATCTAGGATTAACGTTGTGGCGTGCCAAGCCTCAGGACGCATTAAATGCGGCGTGGCTCCCCTTCTTAGCGTGGCTCCCTCCATCCCTTTAATGCGGCGTGACCTCAGTCAGGCATACCTGCCTCTCTGACATGTCTGGGTGCCAAGGTTCAAGGTCAGGAGATGTCCTTGTTTGTCGACCAGTAAGGGTGTTAGACTATTCTTCCTGTCATCCTTCTGTCATTGCATTTTGCCTAGTCATTCCTTTTCTTGGGCCTCTTGGACTGGCTGAGCCCAACCCAAGCCTTATCATTGGACTCAAGCTCAAGTCCTTCTCCTGCTCTATCCCAGGGGATAACTCCCCTCACAATGGTAATACATTGTAAGAAAAGTTCAAGTAGATTTTAGAAGTTAATTCAAGATGAAGATGATGTTGACATGGATTAATAGGACCCAAAATTATAGATAGTACTTAAAATAATGTGACTCCCAAACTACCAATTAGTTTGACACTTAAGTACATCTCAATTTAAAATTTTAAATATAATTTACATATTTATTGAGATATTCTATCTATTAAGATGGACAATAAAATAAGTAACAAAATACAATCTTAACTGTTAAATGTCAATAAACGGGTCGGGTCACAAGTAAATCTCAAAATAAGGTATTAGTTGCCAAAATTAAAGTTTGGGTATCAAATTATCTATTAATGTATGATAATTCGAGAATTATATGTAGTTTCCTAAGAAGATATACAATAAAAAACCACTCAACTAGACAACATCTGTCCATTGTGGTCATAGTACGTACTATTCTAGACCCATCTTCTTAAGTTATATTTTTCACCTCAAACTATAAGACATGATCATGAGGACTTGAGAATTTCACAAATACATGAATATTAATATTCAGTATAATAAAGTTAGAGATACAGTAATGACCAGTCAAATTAAAAAATATAAATATAAAAAAACCCATATTGAAAAGTCATTTCTTAACGACTCGGCATATATGGATTAGTCAACAGCATATTACCTTTCAGAACAGCTTCCAATCTTGGGATCGAGAGTCAAGCATCCGTCGTGTAATTAATGCATGCAGGACCCATGCATTCCCATCTCTTTTCCTCTCTGTTTTATGCGCGAAGGAACATGCATGATGGCTTCCTTACTTTGAACGCGACTCACCAACAAAGATTTTAGATTAAAAACAAGAAAAAGTAAGAGATTTGGAATTGTCAAGCAGCAGTTGGATGACATGATCAAGCTTCCAGAAGATGAGAACAAGGTTGCCCAAATTGACCGGCTAACCTGGCTCCCTTTTTCAACATGTGACCATAGAGAATACATCATGAGGCGGCTGCATGCTTGTGTCGGGTGAAGTACACCACAATTCACTTAATTTATAAATATACACATGATCCTAGTACCATTTGCTACCATTAAGAATTAGTAATTACATTTTAAGTTCCCATTGCTAGCAAGAGTTCTTCCAGCAGCCATGGCTTCCAAATTGATCATTTTCTTCCTTATAATCGCTTCCTTCACCACTATCTCGGTTTTAGGAGAAGAACAACGCTTTGGAAGTCCCCTAGACAGGAAGCTACTCGGGCTGAAGAAAGAAAAGCTCAGCCACTTCCGGTTCTATTTTCATGACATCGTTGGTGGCCACAATCCTACTGCTGTCCAAGTAGTGCCACCCTCCAATAAATCAGCAACGCTATTTGGTCAAATAACGATGATCGATAATCCATTAACCTTAGGGCCCAAATCAAGCTCCAAAACAGTGGGAAAGGCACAAGGATTTTATGCGTCTGCTGCACAACAAGAGGTTGCTTTCTTAATGGTTATGAACTTTGCATTCATTGAAGGAAAATATAATGGCAGCACACTCAGCATACTAGGGAGGAACAACGGTGGCAGCAGCAGGGTGAGGGAGATGCCGGTGATCGGAGGCAGCAGGCTGTTCAGGTTCGCTAGGGGGTATGCTGAGGTCACCACGCATTCGTACGATCCCAAGACCAATGACGCTGTACTTGAGTACAATGTCTACGTCTTCCATTATTGATGTTCTTGACCTCATTGCCCCTTGTTTTTTTTCACCATTTTGCTATCGTTTGATGATTGTGTTCCCACTTTTGATAGCCTTAAGATAAGTGGAGCTGGTTTTGTGGTATTTTGTATTACTAGAAATTTAAACGTGGACCGTATAATATACTTTCATAAATATTATATATGCAAGTAGACATGCATTGCGGAATTTCAGTCTAAAAATCTCAAGTCTCTGCGCAATTATTCTGTGAAACGCGACATGATTAATATTCGAAGGTGTGGTTGTTTAGAAATGCATATGCTGACTGCCTTTCTGCCCCGGCTTTCGACCATGGTTAGCTTTGCTGTCAAAGGTCGTTGGATATATAATATATATATATATATATATATATATATATATATATATATAAATGATGTTTGTAGACATACAATGTGCAAACGTTGCATACTATTTTTGAAAAGGAAAATGATTTACATATAATATGTTTTACAATACTTTACACAATTATATTTTAAATAAGAAGTATTTTTATAAAAACATATTATAAAAGTAACATAATTTTACAAAAATATCTTATTTTATAACATTGTTGTGCAATATGTTGTGCAATATATTGTGGGTATATCATTACTATTTTGAAAAAAATAAATAAATATAAGTCTTACATAAAAAAAAAAAAACCCAATACTCATTTTTAAAAAGAGTATACGGTGTTTGCACAACGCATAATTGTATCTAACATTATTTTTTTTTCAAGATTTGTGTTTGCTTATTTTTTAGTATTGTAATTTGTGTTTTTTATTTTTTTGAATTTTTTTAAAATTCATAAAAATTCTTTTAAAAAAGAAACAAAAAAAATTTACATTATCAGTACCAAATTCATTACCTTTTACTGGTAGCTCTAGCACCACCCATATTGATATTTCAATTGATACGTTGCTTTTCCACAAAATAATAACTCTTATAATATATTGGTGTTAGGTCGACGCTAGCTGCTAGGGACCAAAGATGGTGCTCCGACTACCGATAAGTGTAATTGCATTTTAAAAAAATATATATTTTTTAAACATTTTAAAATATTTTTAAAAAATACAAAAAATCACTAATAGTCACCTTTTTAAACATTAAAAAAAATTTAAAATACACAATCAGTAATTGAGAGACAACCATATTCGCTCACCCTATCATTTTCCTTGGTGTTATGGTAAAGGGTGGCTCTACGGCCACCGCTTCCAATTCCGTTGGGAGTCACCGTTAAGTATAAAATATTATATTTTTTTATTTTGCTTTTTTATATATATATTTTTTTAACACTGTAAAATATTTTTTTGAAAAAATAAAAAAATTATAATATCATTAAAAAATATTTACTTAATCACTAAGTAAAAAATATATATATTAAAAAAATTAAAAACAAATATAGCGGGATCGGGAGCAATAAGAGTAGCTTTACTCTATGGTAAAACGTATGGATTCTACATGGATTCGGGCTTTAGGGAATTTTATTTTATATCCTATGGAGGAATTGGTGAAGGTTAAGCCGATCCCTTCTTTTGGGCTCGGGCTTTCCTGGACGGGCCTAATGTGTGAAAAACCAATCGGTCGGTCGATGATCAACTCATCTTGTGTATGGTGTCCTTGTGAAAATAAGGTCATCATGTTCTGAAGCCAAGAGTTTCCTATAAGTTTGCATACTCTCAATTCAAACGACTTTCATATAAACAGAATTTCAATTATCAAGGTATAAGTAGATATTTGTCCCATAAAAATATTCTTCCTAAAAATAATTTCTAATAAGTCCCCCAACTTTTTCAAATTTTTATAAAAACAAGTCTGAAAAGCTTTCTCAATCTAAACAACATTTTTAATAAATAAATTGTTTAAAGGACGGAATTTTCAAAATTGCAAGTAGAACATGTGATAAGTGCACAACCTAATTTGGATGATTCCATGGTACCCACGATGGATACTCCAATATATAATATAAGTCATGATGCATAGAGCATACATTAATGTCATAGTCGTGTGCTGTATAAGATGGTTTTATTATAAGTAATACTACATATAGTCGTGGAGTACGAAAGCGTCATACAGTACTCACTTTGAAAAAAAATAAGATTTACTATTAATTTTTTTTTTCCATGTAGGTATAGTATTTATTCATTTTTTTAAAATGATTGTGCGGCGTTAGCATATTCACAATTGCAACTATCATTTCTCTTATTTCAAATTACTCAAAAAGCTTTTAGAAAGACAGAACTCGTTAGGTAAAAAATTTCTGTCTATGTAAACATTACAAGTCCCTACTGTTATGTTTTTTTTTTATTATTTAATTTATAATCATCCAATGATCAATATATATTAAAACTGGTGAGCTTATTGGTAGTACGTAGGGCAGATTTAAGAGAAGTGGAGAAGTATGATGTGAGTAGGTGAAACTAGAATGCTTAAAATGTACTTTGTGCTGTAGAGATGGACTTGCACATTAAAAAAAAGGTCATGTTTAGTTCTGGTGGAAACGGAGAGTGCATGTTAAAGCTCTTTATAATAGTCCACTGCTTTCCGAGTGATACAATAAATGTAGTAGAGTGGAGTAGAATAGAATAGGCTTAATTAATTAGTTATATTTTGAGAGGGGAAAATACTAGTGTTCCCGTTGAGAGCTCCCGTTGGGATTTTTTTATTTTTATTTTTAATTTCTTGATTAAAAAATGGTTTTTAATATTGTTGTATTTTTTTAATATTTTTTAATATTAAAAAATATTAAAAAAATATATGCAAAAAATAAAAATAAAAAACAAAAAAAACCATACTAGCGGGAGCCCCTGCGGTGACTCTAGAAGGGTCCTTTGAGAGGATGGTATTATATATGCACCATTTCCCTTGCACCTCAAAAATTTTGCCACAACTTATTTCATCTTATTTTATTTTATCGCATGATTATAATTTTTATAAATTCTCACATAAAATATAATAAAAATTTAATTTTTTTAAATTTTAAAACAAGAATAATATTAAAAAATAATATTCTAATAATATTTTATTCTAATTTCATATCAACTAATTTCATTTTAACTCGCAATCCAAACCTAACCAAGAGCTTTAACATTGATCTATGCATATACATATGCAAAGTCATATTTACATAATATGACCCTAAAATCTTTTACATTGACTTATACATATCTAAATATTTAGCTACTTATAAACAGTTCTTATCCAAAGTTAGATAACTACTATTCACTCTACAAATCATATTTTAATCATTATTTATCTCTCATCTCACTCTCTCTCTCACAATCCTTTCATTTTCTCTCTCCTTCAACATCACAACAAATCTTCACTTGCACATTCATTTTATTATTATAATATATTATATATATTTTTTTCATTTTATTATATTTTTAATATAGTATATAAAAAAATTATATTTTTTATTATTGCATTTGTATTATTAATGTTAAATTTATATAGTGGATGCTAATTGTAAAATATATATAAAAAAATTTATTTTAACAAAAAATTAGTAATAATAAAATAATAATATTTTATTATCATTTTGTCTCAAATATGCATAAGTCAATGTAAAAATTTTACTTAAATAATAAAATAAATATGTAAAAGAGGTAATACTCAATAAATCCAATTTTCAAGCTGAAAGTCAAGTTTGGCCAATCTAGGTGAGCAAGCTAGAGCGTTGGGATCGAGGTGGACGGGGTAGGTATCCTTCTTTCTCGTTGCAAATCATTTTTAGCCCAAATTCATCACTTTTTGGTGGAATATGACTCCATACTTCTTGATCAAACCCAATCCACGTGGAAGAAAATATTTAAAAACTACAAAATTTATGCATATGAAGAGTATGCAGAGATCGATCGTTTGCTTTATTAAACTCCATAACTTATTGATTCTGTTTTCTTCGATTCCTAATATTCATTAATAAAAGGACTTTAGGGATAAAAAAAAGACGATACCAAACTCTGGGAATCCTTTTTAAATAGTAAATATATATATAATGCGATTTTTATTCTTTCTAAGAAATAAGTTGGACGTACACAAGATTACAGTTTACTTTCATATAGCAGCAGCCAATCCTTCTCCTCAATTCCTGTTCCATGGACATGAAATGAAGTTGGAGAAGCCTTCATTATACAAGCTAAGCATACACATTTCTGCATGGACATATATATATATATATATATATATAGGAAGATCACACCATGCATGGAAAAAAATAAAAGAGAAAAATAAAAATATAACAAAGACCATGCAAGGAAGTTCGGTGGGATATGAGAAAGAAAATCAGTACAAGTACAAAGGTTACACCCCAAGGAGAGCCCCCGGCTCGGTGGATAGCACCTGGCTCCGACCCTGAAATGGGGAGGCTTATAAGACGCCTGCCTGTGGAAAGCCGATGAATAGCAATGACAAGTAACAGAGGAGAAATAACCAGCAAACGTTGCAAGAGATCGGACACTGAAGCCATTATTGCATCATAAATTACATGAACCAGAAATGCACAAATGCATATTGTAGCTGTCAATAGGAGCCATTGCTCTGAGGGGCTGAAACTGGACGTTCTTGATCTCGGGAATGAAGCCATTAGGACAAGCTGATATAGTGAATAGTGAGCAAAAGGGTCACGAACAACCCGAATACATATACAACGTATATCAGATATATGGTCAAAAGATAACAAGTAAGAATAATAATACGATTCGGGTAGATGTGCTTTTGTGTATATTCTGTGGACTTTTGCACACTACGTTCAGTAGGATATATGAATTATTGAATCTATAGTATGAAACTTTTGCACTCTAATTTAACGTGCAGCCTAGCTAGCTTAGAGTACTCTCAATAGCTTCTTGATCATATTCTTTAAAATACATTATCAAAATTAACTTTTTTTTATTTTACATACTGATTTTTACAATATACCATATATCAGTTTATCTATTTTTTTTTTCATATCATTTAAATATTATAGTTTTTAATCTTTTTTTATTTATTTCAAATATTTTCTCTAACTATCAATAATATCCTCATATCTTTTGATATTTGCAATATATTCTCATATACAATATCATATAATTATGTTCTATTTTAAATTAATCTAAATTTATAAATTAAATTAAAATATAAATTAATTCAAAAAATAAAAAGAATAGATTATATAATAAAAATATTATTGTTTTGTTTTGTTTTTTAGTCAAATCCAATTGAATAATTATAGCTAGGTACACCACAAATAAGAACCTTTGGGCCTCTTTAGACGCGAGGGTGGACAGGGATATTTCCAACATGCTAATGTACCTATAAGGTCCTTGATTATCTTTTAATGACCGGTGCTACCTAATAAACAATGATCATCTTAAAAGAAATTAGAGAAATGATACTTGCAGTTATAAGTGTGCAAGCGTCGTGTAGTCGTTTTGAAAAAAGTGAATAAATATGAGATTCACATGAAAAGAAATTAATTTTTTAATAGTTGATTCTACTATTTTTCAAAGTGACTGTACGACTCTTGCGCATTCCACGACTTTATGAAGCATTACTCAAGAAATTAATCTTCAAGGGTAACAAGTATTTGGATGCAGTATGGTAAAGAAAGTACTATAGCAATCAGCTAGATCACCAAGTCAACAAAATCCACCATGACTCAACGGATTCAATCACTTCAAACAATATTGTATAGAAGCATAAAATGAAGAGAAAAACACATCCAGTATGTCTCTTTCACATTGTCGAAGAAGGAAAAGAAACATTTTCATCAATAAAATGAGACATTGTCATATCCTGAACATAGTAATTAAAGCAAAATCTATAATAAAGTAAGTTCAGATTGCAAATATATTCGTTCACATAATACTCATTCATGCTTATTCATTCACATAATACTCTCAAACCATTCACAACAACACTTTAGTGTACCACCATCATAATTCCCCCAACAAAATAAAATCTAGACTATCTACTGGCTGCATTGTTGCTTCAGGTTTGTGCATAGTTCTATACAAAAAACTAAAAAATTAGAACTTCTAAATGTGGCTGAATTTGTGGCTTCAAGTTTGTACTATGTTCTATACAAAAAACTATCAAAAGAATATTCCCAAAAGTGGCTGCATTGTTACCTTTCAAAAAATGTTTATTTGCAGCCCATACACCACCCAGTCATGGCTTTCTAGACCTTTGCTTCTCAAGTATTTTCAATTGGTTGCTATGGAAATATTCTTTGCTGCATTAGAGGTAAACTTGAGGTATCTATCGTCATAAGTTCCTTATCTTCTCTCCATTGATCCAAAAAACCGAAAAAAGAAAAACAATGGAACTCAATCAAACTCAATTAAAAAGTTTATGAAAGATACAAAACAACAACACATGAAGGATGTAGACCATCAATAACAAGAAGACATTTTCTATTAATAAAATAGCACAAAAGATAGTAGAGGAAGAGTTGAAGTATTGATCTACATACATACATACATATAAATATATATATATATATATATATATATATACACACACACACAAAAGATAGGATAGGAAGTGTTAACAGAGTGCTTGCATCTAATCCTCTTTAGCTAAACTGAATTAATTTGCTTGCATCTACTCTAACTCAAAGCAATACCAAGATACTGGCATACAACCCATGCACATGTGTATTCATTATTTTGGATGGTGCTTTTGTTTAATTTTAATTATTTTTTTGATGATGTGAAAGTTCACCAAGACAAGGCTCTTCCCGAATAAATTACTACACCCATCATAATAGTGTATTGGTATTAATCCAGAAAAAATCTGAAGTGTGAAATCAAACTCAAGATTTGAGTCAACAGCTCATCCAGGCCCGCCGTTTGACCAATATGATTGGTTATGCCTACTACTATAACAACAAAAAAAATCTATGAAATCACTTTCAATATAAAATAAATTGGAAATATGTAAAATATATCATGAGGTATTTTGTAGTCTTATGGTGTAGCATGATATAAATTTTCATCAATTTTTTTAATATAGTATTAGTCAATAATTGTAGTATGAGTCAGTAATTGTAGTCATAATTGTTCATTTTGAATGGAAACTGTTAAGACCCTTGATAGTTGTGGATATTAGGCTTGTTTGTGTGTTGTTGTGTATTGGGTAGATGGTGGAAATGGTGGAATATGGTTGCTGTAATGATAAATCAAAGTGCATGCCAAATGTATGAAGAATTGCTAGAAAGGACGATGACAATGGAATTGCTACGGGAGTAACTTCGAGGGCCCCCTAACCTCCAAGATGAAATAACCACTACAGAGTAATTCTTTTTCAGATTGTTCAGATGCCTTCCCACTCACCCTTCCGTGCCTTAAGATGCTCTCTTTTCCTAACAGAATTGAGAATAACTAAGTTGACCCTGACAGTAGAAAAACCCATATGACAGATGCACGCACCATTAGGATTAAATACCAAACGCTGCGTTTACAGACTCTATTAAAAAGACTCTACTACAAAACGGTGCGTGGCACCCAACTTAAACAATAAGAAACGGTGCGCAGCACCCAGACATTTACTGCTTCTATTAAATCATAAAACAGATCACTTTATTTTCCTTCGCACGACGTCGTTGTTGCTTCTTCAACTCCTTGTACTTCTCTACTTCAAGAGTTTTCCCAACTTCAGTTCCTCCTTGATCTCCTCTTCTTGTCGGGACCCTAACATTCCCTTCCTCTTCAAAGAATCTTGCCCACAAGGTGTGGGTAAAGATTTTGAAGCTTCCACAAGATCTCCCAGCTACTCTCTTCCGTCGGTAGCCCATTCCACTTCACCAACACCTCAGTTACCACTCGATCTCCTTGTTTCTTCATCTTCCTATCCAAAATCAGTTCCGATTCTGGTTGAATCTCACCAGAGGAATTAGTGGGAGGGAGATACGGGAGGATTGGGGTCTGTGAACCCAACTTCTTCTTAAGACAAGACACGTGAAACGTGGGGTATTTTCGAAGACTTCGGTAGCTTAAGACGATAGGCCACAAAGCCGATCCTTTCCTCCACCTAGAAAGGCCCATAGAACCTGGGTAATAGCTTCAGATTCTGCCTCAAAGCTAGGGTCTTTTGACGATATGGTTGTAGCTTCAGGTAAACCCAGTCTCCATTTTCAAATACATGTTCAGTTCTCTGTCTATCCGCATAAGACTTCATCCTATGTTGAGCATCTGTCAAGTTTTGTTTAAGCAAGTTTATTATCTGGTCCCTGTTGTTGAGAAATGGATCTGCTGCCTCATTTGTAACTGTGCCTAGAATGTAGGACATCAGAGATGGTGGGGGGTAGCCATAGATAGCTTGGTAGGGGGTCATTTTTGTCGCTGTATGATAGGTGGTATTATACCACCATTCGGTCATTGGCAGCCAGTGAGACCAACCTTTAGGCTTAGAACTTGCATAACAACGTAAATATCCTTCAACACATTTATTTACTGCTTCAGTTTGGCCGTCTGATTGGGGATGATAAGCTGAACTGAAGTCAAGTGAAGACCTCTGTGCAATAAAAATAGCCTTCCAAAAGTTACTCAGAAAAATTGGGTCCCTATCTGACACCACAGACCTAGGAACCCCATGGAGCTTAAAATTTTTTTTCATGAACTCCTCTGCTACCACCTGAGCTGTATAAGGATGAGCCAAAGGTATGAAATGCCCATATTTAGAGAGTCGGTCAACCACCACTAATATTACACTGTATCCTTTTGGCACTGGTAAACCCTTCACAAAGTCAAGTGATATATCTGTCCAGGATTGGTTGGAAATGAGAAGTGGTTGGAGTAATCCCGCTGGGTGGACAGTCTCATTTTTCATGGCTTGACAAGTATCACATTCCCTTACTAGCTTCTTGATGTCCTTCTTCATACCCTTCCAATAAAAATCCAGTTTAGCTCTCTTGTATGTTTTCAAGTACCCCGAGTGACCTGCTTGAGGGCTGTCATGAATAAATTGCAGTACCCTCTTTTTAAAATCAGAGTTTCCAGCCAACACAATTCTTCCCTTTTTGATGATCACCCCTTGCCTTAGTGAGAAACCCTTGGGTACATTCTTGTTTGACTGAAGCTGGTCCAATAATACAATCAGCTCACTAGACTCTTGATAGCTCTTCTTCAACTCCTCTAATCAAGAGGGAGAAGGGAAAGACAATATAGCTGCACATTCAGCTTTTTTTTAATCCTCCATCCTCCTTGAGAGTGCGTCAACCACTCTATTTTCTTTTCCTTTTTTGTATTCAATAGAAAATTGATAGCCCATCAATTTTGCCACCCATTTGTGCTGCATCTCAGTTCCCACCTGCTGTTCAAGTAAAAACTTGAGGGCCTGTTGGTCAGTCCTAATTATAAAGACTGACCAAGGAGGTAAGGCCTCCATTTTTGGATAGCCGTCACGAGAGCCTGTACTTCTTTCTTATAGGTCGATAAGAGGAGAGCCTTGCCCTTAATGGCCTTACTTAGATAAGCAATGGGCTGTCCGGACTACATTAAAACTGCTCCCAGCCCAATCCCACTAGCATCATACTCAATAATAAAGGGCTTGCTGAAATCTGGTAACTTTAAAACTGGAAGGTGTGCAACAGCCTGTTTCAAGGCTGTAAACGCCTTCCTTGTCTCCTCACTCCAAGATAAAGCATTTTTCTTCAACAAATCAGTGAGTGAGGCTGCAATACTCCCATAATTCAGGATAAACTTCCGATATTACCTCGTCAACCCTAGGAATCCCCTTAGAGATTTTACATTCTTGGGCTCGGGCCAATCTAGCATAGCAACCACCTTAGAAGCATCCGCCATCACTCCATCCACATTAATCACATGACCCAAGTAATCAATTTCCCTAACATCAAATTTACCTTTAGATCTTTTGGGTATAGGTTGTTTTGTTGCAGTAAGGATAAAACCTTACTTAAATGCTCTAAATGTTCAGTTCGACTCTTGCTATAGACCGAGATGTCGTAAAAAAATACCAGCACAAATTTCTTTAGATAGGGCTTAAAGACATCGTTCATTAACCCTTGGAATGTGGTCGGGGCATTAGTTAGGCCAAAGGGCATTACCAAAAACTTGTAATGCCCATCATGAGTGTGAAACGCTGTTTTGGGTATATCCTCCTCAACTACCCTCACTTGGTGATAACCTGACCTTAAGTCAAGTTTAGAGAAAATAACCGAGCCAAACAATTCATCCAACAGCTCATCAATCACCGAAATTGGAAATTTTGCCTTCACCATCTCCTTATTTAAAGTCTTATAGTCCACACATAATCTCCAACTCCTATCGGCCTTGTGGACCAGCAGAACAGGAGAAGAAAAAAGGCTGGAGCTAGGTCGTACCACCCCTAATTTCAAGAGCTCAGCCACTATTTTCTCTATTTCTGTGTTTTGGTAGTACAAATACCGGTAAGGCCTATTAGCTGTGGGTTGCGTACCCTCCTTGAGAACAATCTGGTGGTCATGGTTACATGGTGGAGGCAACTCTTTAGGCTCATTAAAAACTCCTTGGAACTCCTCTAGGACTTGAGTAATATCACCCTCGAAATTTATTTGCCCCTTCCCTTCCTCCGTAACAGCCATAATTTGTAACAAAACACCCTTGCCCTTAGGCATTTTATGACCATCCTCCACCACAGAAGGTTTCAACTTCAGCCCTTGCAATTCAATCAACTTCCCCTCATGTCTAAAACTCATCAGCAATTTAGAGAAGTCTCAAGTTATGGGGCCCAATGTTTCTAACCATTGGACGCCTAACACGACATCACATCCAGCAAGATCAAGTAAATAAAGAGAGGGTTTAAATAAGGTACCTTGCACCTTTACATTCACCGCATTGCACATTCCCCCACTTCTCAAGCATTGACCGTTTGCTACCTTGACACCCAATGCAATTGAAGGATCCACTGCCAATTTCAGCTTTGGAATTAAAGCTGAATCTATGAAATTATGTGAGCTGCCCGAGTCCACTAAGATCACCAGTTTCTCCCCTTTTATGCTGCCCACTAGCCTCATTATGCTTACTGTAGGAGTGCCTGCAATTGCAGCCAGTGAAATTTCAGGTACCTCTACCTCCTCATCAGCCTTGTTGTCCTAGCCTGACACCATGTTAAGAGAGAAGGGAGACGTGTTTGAATAATACCGTATATTGATTTTGTATTATTCTTTACAAAATATATAAGTGTACAATGAAATTAATTATAAAAATTTACATATAAGGAAAAGATGCTATTGTAACATATGCTTAAAAATAAGAAATCCTTGATTTTGTACAATCTATAATTATGGAAAGAAATGATTCTATCAATAATATTACTTGTTTGCGCAATTCTATGACACACGACATGATTAAGATTAGAAGGTGCGGTTGTTTTGAAATGGATATTCTGACTGCCCTCTGCCCCTGCTTTCGTCCATGGTCAACTTTATTGTCAAAGGTCGTTGGATATCCCCTTATATCTTAAAAGTCACTATAACGTGAACAGTAATAAACAGTAATTACTGTTCACGTTAAAATTTATTTTTCTCTCCTATACATTAATTTATTAACTAATTAATTTTCTTTAAAAAAATATATTATTTTTACATATCATATTATTTTTTTAGACACATCATTTTTTAATTAAACAAATGGGCAAACGTACTTTGCAAGTTATATAACTGCTAGTATATAATATATATATATATATATATATATATATATTGCATAGATGACAGTAATTTGTGTTTGTTATTATTATTATTTTTTTGTATGTTTTTTAAAATACATAAAAAACCTTTAAAAAAAATTACATTGTCGATACCAAATCCAGTACCTTTTATCGGTGGGTCCAGCACCACCCATATTGATATTTCAATTGATATGTTGTTTTTCCACAGAATAATAACTCTTATAATTTATCAAAAAAAAAAAAAATAACTCTTATAATATATTGGTGTTAGGACGCTGCTAGGGGGACCAAAGATGGTGCCCCGACTGTACCGATAATTGTATTTGTTTTTTCTTTCTAATATTTTTAAATATTAAAAAAAATACAAAAAATCACTAATAGTCACCTTTTTAATAATTAAGGAAAAAAATTAAAATAAACAATCGGTACAATTAGGAGACACCATCTTCAGTCACCCTATCATTTTCCTTGGTGTTATGGTAAAATGTACGTACGGATTCGGACTTTATGGATTTTTATTTTATATCATATGGAATTGGTGATTCGGTGAAGGTTGAGCCGATCCCTTCTTTTGGGCTCGATCGAGCTTTCCTGGTCGGGCCTAATGTGTGAAAACCGACCGGTCCATCGAGATTAACTCATCTTGTGTTTGGTGTCCTTGTGAAAATAAGGTCATCATGTTTCAGGTTCTGAAGAAGAGTTTCTTAAATGTTTGCATACTCTCAATTCTAACGTCTTTATATAAACACAATAAATTCAATTATCAAGGTATAAGTAGATATTGGTCCCACAAAAATGTTCTTCAAAAAAATAATTTCTAATAAGTCCCCTAACTTTTTCAAACTTTGATAAAAAGCTTTCTCAATCTAAACAACATTTTTAATAAATAAATAGTTTAAAGAACGGAATTTTCAAAATTGCAAGTACTCATGGAACATGTGATAAGTGCACAAGCTAATTTGGATGATTCCATGGTACCCACGATGGATACTCCAATATACAATATAAGTCATGATGCATACAGCATACATCATATATAGTCGTTTGCTGTATAAGATGATTTTATTATATAGTGTAACAAATATTTTAACGTTGGTACTACAATTCACTCGCAGATATAATTTAAATAATTAAATTGACATATTTTTATTATTTTAACCTTTCTAGATAAACGACAATTCAATGTTATATATGTAAGCTTGGATATAAACGATTTTTCATTAATCCCACTAGAAATATTTCTATGCGGATTATTTCAGAACTCTCGTTAAGTAAAAAATTTCTGTCTATGTAAACATGACAAGTCCCTACTTTTATGTTTTATTATTATTATTATTATTCTTTAATTTCTAACCATCAAATGATCAATAGATATTAATAATGGCGAGCTTATCGGTAGTACGTAGGGCAGATTTAAGAGAAGTGGAGATGTACGTGAGTAGGTGAAACTATAATTCTCAAAGTACAGTAGATATATGGACTTGCACATTAAAAAAAAGTCATGTTAGTTCTGATGGAAACGGATAGTGCATGTTAAAGCTCTTTATAATAGTCCATTGCTTTCCGAGTGATACAATATATGTAGTAGAGTAGGGTAGGGTAGGCTTAGTTAATTAGTTATATTTTGAGAGGATGGTCCTATATTAATATTAATATAGGTAATTGCGCCTCAACTTTTGACTGCTCCTAAGGTGAGCCCCCGGCTCCTGGCTCCGACCCTGGAATAGGGAGGCTTATAAGATGCCTGCCTGTGGAAAGCCGATGAATAGCAATGACAAGTAACAGAGGAGAAATAACCAGCAAACGTTGCAAGAGATCGGACACTGTAGCCATTATTCCATCATAAATTGTAACGTCCCGTCTCCAAGGGTCTAGAAAGTTAACTTATGTTACCTGATAATCAACTCCAACACTGATACTATACTTTCAAAAGCTCCAAATCAAACGTAAACACTTCAAATATAATTAACTACACAAACTCATATGTCAAATCCTCAATACAGTAACCACAAGAAAATATCAACTTCTCTACAAGTCACTTAAACTCACATTTCAACAATATAATTAACAAAAAATCATCAATACTCATCGAAAACTTTCTATTCTTAATCCACTATTCTTAAGTCATCCCACTCAATGCTTCATAGTCTTGATCTTCAGCTGAAAAATCCAAAATCATTTGAAAATATTGTGAAGATAAATGGAGTAAGTTATCAACAACTCAGTAAGTAGAGAACATATACTAATATGCAAACATGAGCATTTATAGATTTCAGAATACAGAACAAAACACTTTTTATTTTCAGAATGCAGAGTCAGAACATGTTATCAAAAATATCATAGCGAAAGTTAAAAAATATTCTTATTTAAAATTTCGTTGGCACAGCATAACTGAAACATCATATCAGAACAGAATTTCATGTTTAACCCCTGTGATAGGGTTGTGCAAACCTTGGCGGCCAACCGAGCAGAAACAGAATGTAAATCTTCCCCTTATCATTCTCAGAGCTCTGAGTGTGCACATAGGAAAGACCACGCAAAAAATCACTTTATTTTCAAAGTGGGTGCACTAGAAACAGAAAAGTTGGTACCGACCCAAACAGAGGCCACAGTTTTACACCTGTGGTAAGGTAAGAACGGAACCAAAACAAAATGTCATGCCAGAGGTTTCAAAAATCACATCATATCACATGAGAGTACCGAATTTTTTCATAACAGAACAAAATCAAATCACAAAATATAATTTATGCTCAATTTTTCATATTCGCTCTCTTTTGCATAGTTCAGAAACAAAATGCTAAAATGTTGTTTATGTCTACATCAGTCATGACAGAAAGTACTTTATTCTTATACATAATTTCATGGGTCATGCAGAACAATTAACTGAGGTCATTTTCAAATTTATTTTTCATAACAAAACATGCATATTTTTTCCAAAAAGCAACCTCAGTCCATTTTATTTATTTTTATACAAAGTCTAGCAAAGAATCCCGCTTACCTGGACTAAGCGGGATTCTTAGCTTTCCGAAAATTTCCTCAACAATGCCAAACAATTATCAATTGTCACTTATAAGATAATCATGTAATTCCTATAAATTTCTAATCAATCACATATTTCAATATTTAAGCCTAATCTTTTAAAAAAACCTATTTTAATTCCTCAAAACCTAAAATTCTCATAACCTCAAAATGCCATCATTTTCCAAAACCATCAATATCCACTTAATCGAATTCGTGCCTAATAGAAAATTTATCGAATAAGTATTATGATAATTACGGAACTCAATAAATACAAATATTTGAAATATCTAAAATACCAACAATGTATTATAAATTAATAGAATACTTTGGCTACTAAAAAAAATTCCCATAAAATAAGTCATGAAAAACTCGTCTATTAAAAACTAGGTTTACTTATTTTAATTAACAATATTATCAAAATATTATCTAAAAAATAAAATATTTAATGAGACTTAAAACAAAACTCATTTAAACATAAACCCAAAAAGACCACTCATCCGAAAATAGAACTCTGGAAAATACACTAAGGGTAAACTGGTAATAGTACTCAACTATTAAGTTAAAAAATTTACATATATATATATATATATATATAAATACACCTTATGAGAAAAACTAGCAATGAACATAAACAAAAGCATATGAATAATACAAGTGCAGCGGCAGCAGAGACTTACACCAGGAGAAGTTAGGGGTCGCTTGACGGCTGGGCTGGAATACAGTGATGGCGCGACTGGAGAGCAGGCGTGCGGCGGTGAAGCTGCCTAAGCGGGGCCGTGAGAGCGAGAGAGATGCGAGAGAACAGAGGGTGAGTGCGTGAGAGGAAAAATAAAAAGAGCAACATGAGAGGGACTCACTGTGTGGGTAACGATGAAGCAACGACGAAGTGGCTGGGAGCGGCGGAAATGTCATCCTTAGGGGCTGAGGCAACCGGCGTGGGCTGTGGCTTAAGGGCATGGGTTGGTTGTGCCATGACTGCTCTATTTCGGTTGTCTAAAACATGGGAGTTTCGTGGCTTGCAATGGAGGCTACAGGAGACGTTGGGCGGCGGCTTCATGTGGCTGGGCACGATGGTGGGGTTTGGACAAAGGTTTTCATGGAGTGGATGAACCTGGCGGCAACTATGTGGAGGTGTTGATTCGTTGTTGGCCGTGCGTGTGTGCTGCTCGTGGTTGTTGAAGTTACCCGAATGGTGAACGTTCCCAACGCAACAGTTTGTTGCTGCGACTGCGAGGTGTTGGCTCGCGGTGGTGCATGGTTGCGACGAAAGCTGGTAGCTTGCGGAGTGAAAACTTATAAATATACAGTGTTTACGAATAACCCTAGTGGGACACGAGTTTGTTGTGGGTCCGATACAAGATCTCATGGGCATGGCTTTTGGCCCAATCAGTTATTAAGGCCCACGTCTAGTAGGGTATAAGAAATAACGAGTGGGCTTTTTTATTGAGTTTTGGGCCTTGAGTCAACTTTTAAAATAAATAAATAAATCAACTTGTCCAAAAATTTTCTCAACCCAAAAAAAAGTTTTTAACCTCGTAATCAAATCCAACGAAAAACAAAAACATAAACTGCCTAGATAAAAAAAATAAGCCTGCAGTACATTCTAAAAATTTATCTGAAATTTTAAAAAGACTTTTTATACAGAAAAACTCAAGAAAATGTTAGAAAGTAGGATGGGTGCTAGACCGGGTATTACATAAATTACATAAACCAGAAATGCACAAATTCATATTGTAGCTGTCAGTAGAGGCTGGTCTGAGGGGCTGAAACTGGACGTTCTTGATCTCGGGAATGAAGCCATTAGGACGTGTTTAGTGAGTGAATAGTGAGCGAAAGGGTCAAGAACAATCCGAATATATACAACGTATATAAGAAATGGGATCACAAGATAAAAAGTACGAATAATAATACAGGGGTAGGTGTGCTTTTGTGTGTATATCTATTCTGTGGATTAGAAAGAACCGACATATTGAGAGACATTATATTTTTGGTGCAAGTGTATCGTCTAAAGAAGGAATAAACTATGTAAATAACTCTCTAAGTGTAACTCTTGACTGATTATTAAGTACCAGCAATCAAAACTCATATGAAGTTAACCACTTCATAACCCCTAGCCAAGAGAAGAAGAATGAGTGTCCATTATAGATGCCCATTTATTACATCTCTGACTAGTACATAATAGGCAAGACAATCAAATCTGTATTTCTTAATATGTTTTCAATTTTATTCAGGCAAATAGATGAAGTGAGTTTCAAATAAACTCTCTATTTGATATATATTCACTCGAGCGCCTATCGAATAAGTGTAGAGCGAACTCTCTCTCATTCTCGAGTCATTAATAAATGATGTTCATTTTCATGGTTGTATAGGATCGGAACGGATAGAAAATAAAGTATTTCCACACGCATAGCAAATAGACTAGAGGGCATATTTTTCCACCATACTAGAACTTATTTTCCACTAGTCTAGGCAGCATGCTTGTCTTTCGGCTGAAAGATAAGGGATCCTTTAAATGCCCCAAATGAATTTCTTCTTCTAGTAGAAAATGTAACGAAGCAAGTCAACAAACATCAAATTTCAAACCTGTGATGGGGGGAGCTTGACTTATTATATTGATTCGTGAATAGCTTTACCTAACTAATTTACATTTTTGGCATAGAAGATAGTGATATTGTAAAACACTCTTTAGTACAACGAATCAGTGAATCCAATCCACAACCAATATTCTTGGGGTGAATCCAATCCACAACCAATATTCTTGGGGTGAATCCAATCCACAACCAATATTCTTGGGGATATATAGGCCGTGATGGGACTTCGGAGATATGTGCCCTCACTTTTTTCTCACGACTCTGCTACAACCCACAAGCCTCTCCACCGCAATGGCCATTTATTTATTTATTTTTATATATTTTTTACACCCTTAAACATTGTTTTTTTTAAATGACAACTTTAAAAAAGATTTCTTTAAGTAAAAATAAAAAATAAAAACCAATCAGTAGGCACCATCGGTACGGGCTTTTCTTTATGGGATAAGTAGATTATCCTTTCTCACAAAGTGTCCGACTTTTTCTCACAAAATGCAAGGGCAAGACCATCTTCAAGCATCTAACCCCAAATTAATATAATTAAGGGCCTGCAAATGATATACTGTTATAATGATAATTTGTGTTTTAGTAAAAAAGTTAGTAAAGTGGGAACTGGAAGAAGCTAGCGGAGCTACGACGCAGAACCATCTTCCTAATAAAATATGTAATCATTCTTAACTACTTTTTTATATTTAATCTGACGTGAATCGGGATTAGCGGTTGGAAACAACCTGGAAATTACCTGCAACAAGCAAAGACTTCCAAGACAACTTGTAGAATTATATATATTATAGCTCTTTTCCAAAAGGCAATGTTCATAAAGCATATACCATAGATATTAGTTTATTTCTCTTGCAGGACTAAGGTCTTGTTTGATGAATAGTTTCATCTCATCTCATCCTAATTATCTTATTTTATTTTATCTTATTTCATTTTTAAATATTATTTAAATATAAATATTTTTCAATTTCAAATTTTGAATTTTTAAATTTAATTATTATAATTTTTTCAAACTTCTAAACAAAATATAAAAAATAATTTAATTTTTTCAAATCATCTCAAAATAAAATAATATTAAAAAATAATATTATAACAATATTTTAACTATATAATATTTTTATTCAATTTTTTCTCTCTCATTTCTCAAAATCTCATAAAACATCATAAGTCAAACATTTTCATTACTATTCACAAATTTTTCGATTATTACTGTTCACAAATTTATTATTTTATCTCATTTTCCAATCATCTCCTATTAAATTAAGATACAGTAGTAGCAATACTTAATTAATTAATTAATGGTGTCACTGGCCAATAGAGTCAGTGGATTGGACATGGGAGTCAATCGGGCAAGGATTTGTCATTGATTGTTAATTACAAATATCTTTTTTCCGATCCGCGCGCGTTTGCTTAAAATTTATTACAAAAAAATTGTGTATTTATGATTAATTATTTTTAACGAAATGACTATCTTTTTCAATTGAAATGAGTTTATTTTCTTAACAAATAGTATTTTTGTCGCAAAAAAAATAGTCACAAATATCTTTTTTTTGTAATAAATAATTAATTAATTAAATTTGATAGAATGTTTGATTACAAGTCATAACATAGTTTTGCTTTGATTGGTAATGGTGAGAACGACTTGTGAATGATTCATAATAAGGTATATTGACAGCTTTGAATGCTATATTAATTGGTCAAAACCTTCAACACGAATATTGAATGTACATCTTTGGCATGGATGGATCATAGTGACACGTTTAGTCAATCCATTCCATAATCACTCAGGAATGGCTAGAATCAACATGAAGCACTTACCGCGCTACAAAAAAAAATATATATATATATATATATTTGTGATAGATTATTTACGACGATAATTACTAATATTTGCAATGAAAACATATTCACTTGACAAAAAATAATCACTTTCGTAAGAAATAATTAGTCACAAATAATTAATTTTTTTTTACTAAATCATGTCAATTTTTTTTTTTTTAGATGCGATCATTCAAAGGAATTACTACGTGTTTTAATATGTTGCATAACTAACGATGACTACGATAATAGCTAGAAAGACTTTTAAGTTGACCGCAAAGCCGATAGATGTCGATGTTGCATGATCTACTTGGAACTTTCCTATGGTCGACCAGAACACGATGGCTAGCTCCTATATATCTCTTCAGTGTTCTTCTCATTGTCTAAGCCCGCAAATTAGCAATATTCCTTTCAACAATTAAGCTTATAAATCTCTCGGATAGTATTCATGGCCACTCAAAGAGCCTCTTCTTCTACTTCCGAAGATTCTAAGAAAATAAAAGGAGACCATTCATCTTCTTTAGAAGAAGATGAAAAAATCATAGCCACTTCCTCATCATCTTCCTCAACACCTCGATGGAAACATGATATTTTCTTTAACTTCTATGGCAAAGACACTCGTAAGAGTTTTACGGATTATCTATATGTTGATTTTTTATGGATCATCTATATGTTGATTTAAAACGAAAAAGCATTCTTGTCTTTAGGGACGACACACTCAAACGAGGAGAATGCATTTCTCAAGAGCTTTTGAAAGCAATTCAAGAATCCCAATACTCAATCGTCATCTTTTCAACAAATTATGCTTCTTCCAAATGGTGCCTCATGGAACTTGCCGAGATCATTGAATGGGAGAAAGAGACGAAGCTCACAATTATTCCTATTTTCTAACACGTGGATTCTTCTGACGTAAGAAATCAGACTGGGTCTTTTGCAGAAGCTTTAGCCAAACATGAAAAAGATCCCAATATTGGCATCGAGAAGATGCGAATGTGGAGAAATGCTTTCAGAGAAGTCGGCAATATCGCTGGATGGCACATACATGACAGGTAATTAACATGTAGTACTTTCTTCTTCTATTGACAGCCAACAAGCAAAGATAACTTAGAAACTTTGAGAAAATAATAATCTTGTTGACATTACTGTTGTTATTGTTGCTATTAGGTTTGTTATTAACATCTATCTATCTATGTATCTATCTATGATATTTATAATTTTTAAAACGTTTACATTGTTTAGTCTGACAGCTGATCAAGTGTTGCTAGATGGAAAATACTGAAGCATAAATTAAAGCGTTTTGCTTTTTCTACTAAACAATGTTAAATATTATAATTATAAGTGAAGGCTTTTCTTTTTTCTGTTTGTGTCAATTCAGGTCTGGTCTATATTAATTGTTCTATCAATTTACAGGTACGAATCAACAATTATACAAGAAATTAGTGGAAGTATATCTACTAAGTTGAATTCTAGATTCTCACATCATGATTACGATAAACTTGTTGCAATAAACTCTCGTGTAGAGGATATGATGAACTTATTGGCTATGGAATCGAATGATGTTTGCTTCTTTGGAATTCATGGGATGGGTGGCGTTGGAAAGACAACGCTGGCCGAAATAATTTATGATCGAGTTTCTTGTCAGTTTGAAGGAAGCAGCTTTATTTCTTGTATTAGAGAAGAATCTAGAGCTCATGGTCTAGCTTCTTTACAGAAACAACTTCTTTCTATGGTCATGCAAGAAGAAATACATATATGGGATCATCACCAGGGAATCAAGGTGATAAGGAGCATGCTGCGTAATAAAAAGGTTTTTATTGTCCTTGATAATGTGGACAGTGATAAACAACTAATGGCATTAGCGGGGAGTCATGATTGGTTTGGTCCAGGGAGTAGAGTGATTATAACATGCAGAGATAGTCATCTGTTGAAACCACATGGAGTGAATGATATCTATAAGGTTGAGCAGCTTCAAACTGATGAAGCATTGCAACTCTTTAGTTTGTCGGCCTTCAAAAAAACCCATCCTATAGAGAATTACGAGGATCTATCTATGGATTTTGTGAATTATGCTCATGGCCTCCCTTTAGCACTTAAAGTTTTGGGTTCCTTCTTATTTGGGAGAATGATAGTTGCCTGGAGAAGTGCCAGGGATCAACTAGAAGCAATTCCTAATAAAGAAATTTTGAATATACTTCAAATAAGTTTTGAGGGGCTGGAGGATTTGCAAAAAGAGTTGTTTTAGGACATGGCATGTTTGTTCGAACGACATATGAGTCTAGATAACATGTTCTTGCAAACATTAGAAAGTTTTGGTTACTATCCCGGCATCAACATTGACGTACTCATAGACAAGTCCCTCCTCACCATCTCAGATGGAATGTTGTTCATGCATGATTTGCTTAAAACAATGGGTCAGGAAATAGTTCGCCGCGAATGCCCTGAAGAACCTGGACGACGTAGTAGACTGTTTCGTCAAGAGGAAGTCTTTCGCGTAGTGAAGAATGATACTAGAAGTTGATTAGTGTAGACATGAATATAAAAAGGTACAGTTTCATCATAATTCTTGCTAATCCGTTGTTCTTGGTTACTAGGGAACTGATGCAATTGAAGGCATGGTCCTGGACTTTTGTCCTGGAACGAAAGATAGATTCAATTCTCAAGCGTTATCAAACATGAAAAAATTAAGATTTCTTAAAATTGATCCTGGAATTAGTAATATTCATTGCTCATTTGAATGGTGTTGAGATCCTTTAAAATCATTGCCAACCAATAAGTTGTGATTCTTAGTCTGGTCTGGATATCATTTGAATTCCTTGCCAAGCAGTTTTCAACTTAAAAATCTTACTGTACTAAGGATGCCTTACAGCCGCATCAAACAACTATGGAAGGGATCACTGAAGGGGTTATATGTTAGCGAGCCCACCAAAACAAACTTACCAATATCATCGTTTAAGAGTTTTTCTGGGCTTCGCTATTTACATTTACAAGATTGTAAAAACATTTCAATTTCTCCCAGTTTTATCTGTAGTTTGTCATCTCTCGAAAGACTCTGGTTGGATGGTTGGTCAAGACTAGAGAAATTTCCAAACCTGAGTAGGTTGGAATGCCTGACGCGTTTTACGGCAAGTGGAACTGCTATAACCCAAATACCATCTGTCAATCTAATCCCCAAAAGCATCCGTTACTTCCAACTTGATGGAAGAAAGAGGATGCCACGTAAATCAAGAGATTTGCCCATCTTGGTTAATGACTCTTCTCTGCCGAAACAAAGCTCAGCTCCAACCTATCATATCGGATCACTTGTTGGATATAAGATGGAAAGAGTATGTGAGGTAAAAGCAATGGGCATTGATATTGATAGCCGAGGACAAAATATTTTAGACATGGCAGGTGGATGTGTTCGGAATTCATTATTAGCAAATGCCGATGAGGTGAGTCACTCTCTTTCTCTCGTTTAGAAAAGAACACACAAATTTACGTAGGCTGCTCTTGAAATAAATAAAACAAGTCGACATCCACCGAAATGAAAATAGCTCAATTTGTGCAGGAATTAACATCTCTTTTTGGGGATTGTTTTACAGGAGATATATGGGTGGTCGTTGGGATGTGGAATCCCGAGTGGGTACACAATACAAATAATGGCTCCTCTGTAAAGATAGATTTGGATGGTAATACTAATATGAAAGGGATGGGGTGTGCTGTCTTCATTGTTTGTGATTCTTATCAATTCCATTTCCCTGAAGGTGATTCAATTTCTTCATTAATCAAGAAATCATTTTATAATTCTTCAACCGTGTGGTTTACATTGTGTTTCGAGACGGATGAAGGTTCTTCTGCATATTCTTATTCTGCCTTGTTTCCTTCCTTGGACGTCTGTTTCGGTAAGCTGCCAATTAGATTCTGGGTGTATATACCGGCTCCTCGATTTTTGAAATGCTGGAAATCAAAAAATTTGGATAAACAGAGTTTCCTTAAGATTTCAATTACAGCGAAAATGGTCAGTTACAGGTCTGGTATTCCTCCAATTAAAGTGGAATTAAAAGTTAAAGAATGCGGGGTGCATTTAGTATCTCAGGATGATGATGATGCTAATTCACAGTTCTATAATAGCATTACTTCTGATCTTGGTGTGGGATCTTCAAATTTAGATTTCCATCGTCGATTATATTTTTCTTTGTACGTACCGGAAAACTCAAGATTATTGATGACGACAAAGTGATCATAAAGTCTCTGATTGATTAAAGAAATCATGAAGGCGATCGACCACCCAAGCAGCTTTTATTGTTTGTCATGTTTCTGGTACGTTATGCTACCTCAATCTGTCCTTCATCTCAGACTCGGATCTCTATAAAACATACAGTATTTTAGTCATTTATGCTTCTATCTGTTTTTAATATGAAAAATCTGATTAAATGTTATATGCATGGAAATGATGAGGCCAGGAACCTTCAGCTGCCAAAACGTGGGAGATTGCTTGATGTGGAAGTGCGGCGTGACGAGAAATGATCAAGATTAGATTCAGCAGGAGTAGTCCTTTAAAGTTGAGGAACTGGGGTTGAGTATCTAGCTAGCTAGCTGCCTAAACATGGGAGAATACTTGACATGCATGGATCCAGTGTTGCATGAAGATCAGAAATGAAGATTAGATTCAGCAGCTAGGAGTCCTTTAAGTATCGGGTTGGTATTGTTTTTTCTTTGGGAATAGATCAAGATGATCACCATTTTGTTCAGGGAGTACTGGGGTCTGTACATAGTGTCTCCTTTATTTTTATTGAATAATACTACCCATTATCCTAACTATCATTATCCTTCTATCATCCTATGATGTGACATTAAGTGATTAAAAATTATTTATTGTATTTCACTTGTAAACCTATCATTTAATGCCACATAGAAGGATAATAGAAGTTAAGATGATGAATAAATTTTTTCATTTTTATAACTTAACTTTGAGTTGCTCTTCTTTATTTTTATACAGTTAATTCTTTGGTATTTTCAGAAAACAAAAACTCAAGTAGAGTAGTGCTTTTGTTGCGCAAATAATGAATTTTAACGCCCAAGTCCACTAAAAAATCTAAAAATTTAGGCCTGCAACCCAGCCCACCCAAGGCTATTTTGGGTTCGATCTAACCCAACCCGTCGACCACCAATGCGAAACCGGCCTGACCCGACCTCGTCCATTTGGGTCGGATTAAAAATTGCCCCTTCGTTTTTTTTTTTTTTTTTTTTTAAAGGGACGTGCTGCTTCTACTGAACTGTTTTGATAGTTTATCGAGTACTACCACTTCTTTGTTTTCTTTCTTTTAACGTTCATGAATACTACTAGGGAACTACTACTTTTATCATTTATCCAACTGTTTTGATAGTCTATCACCGACCTCATACAATCATCATAAAATTACTAAAAATAATTCAAGAACAGTAAATCTTTGCAAATTGCAAAGAAGAAGCACACAAGAACGACAACAATAATAGAGTTGATTCAAGAATAAAAAGGGCTATAATCCAATATCGACCAGGCCTAAGGCCTACTCCTCATATGACTCCTTTCAGAAATCCCCTCCAGCCTTCGCCACTAAGAGTTTATTGCTGCACAATCAAACAATTGTTATCACTTTGACAATTTCTATCCCATCAAAGGAATGCCTGCATGAAGTTCATTTGGTTACTTTTATGAGAGAGGTTAGGGTGCCAAAAATAATTCTGAAATGGTGACAATTCAAGAATACAGAATTAATTCACATAATTCAAGTGCCAAGAACTTAGTTCAATGGCAAGAGTACAACAGATTGAAGTGGTTTTTACCAAACACTCAAAACTGCCACAGCACATGCATTCAGCAAGTGCATGAGCTCCATCATCAGTTATTTATGCATTTAAAAAAGAAAATTAAATGGATCTAGAACAGCTAAGAATTGGTCTTCAAGGTCTACAGTGAGTTGGATCCCTAGAAAAGACCATTTTTTCTGTTTTAAAAGGCATAAATGTAATACGAATGAACTGTCTGGGTGTTTAGTAACATGAAGACCAAGAAGTAAGCCATATAATTGTGCCTGACCCAAACCAAAAAAGCACAAAACACAAAATAGTTTTGTTAGAGCTTTCTCGCAGTAATATCTATTTATGCAACCACCAAAAAAAATAAAAAATAAAAAACGTCATACGATCATCCAGTATCTGAGCATTTATGAGACAAACCAAATCCAAATCTACATCAAAATACCAAAATATTAGTAGTAAAAACTAAATAACAAAAAAAAAAAAAAAAAAAAAAAAAAAAAAAAAAAATTTATCTCTCAGTTTTTCCATCAAACACTTGTTGTGCCATTCTTGTATTGTTGCTTCCATCGTGTGCTAGCTTTTCCTTTTACCAGATTACAACCAACAGAGAAGGGTTCATTACACTTGCGCTGTTTCTACCACTAAATATAAGCTTATAGATTTTTCCCCGACCAAACCCAACCAATTTCCAGATGGGAACTTTTCTGCTACAAACTCATGGCTAACATTATTCCAAGGATTTTTTTTCAGGATCACCATAATCAATATCTAGCAAATTGGTCCCGGGAATTAGGAGTTACCATGGAGTTGACAATAAATTAACGATGGTTGGTTGATTGACACGTACAGAAATTTGGGGGTTTAGAGAAGACTTTTTCAGAAACGCTACTCTACTCTTCTCATCAATCATTTATGCAACTTATTCATGAAAAATACAAAGAATCATAACAACACTTCTTCTATTGAAGAAGAAATGGACCCAAATAAAACGAAGAACAAAAAGTAAAAAAAAAAAAAAAAAAATACATTATCTTCTTTTTGCTCACCTTTGCCTTACTATACTCTGGTTGCAAAATCCCTGCAGGTATGTAACATCGTTGTTGCATGCAGAAAAATCAGCTTCACACACCGACACACGTGATGCACAGATTAATGGGTTGCGGATGGGTTCGGCTGGTCTGAGTCTAGCCGAGGACGAAGAGCTGGATCGGAATTTCGAAGAGTCCATATTACCTTTCCCTTTCCGAATTTCGATCAAATACCTTAGTTTTCAAACAATTGAATCAGGTTTTTAAATCTCATAGGACTGATTTGGTTAGAAAGCGAGGGCCTTGATAAAGGGAGCACAGCTGCATTCATTGTAAAACTTGGGTGAACAGATTTCACACAGTTCTGGCTAGAGAGAGAGAGAGAGAGAGAGAGAGAGAGAGAGAGAGAGAGAGAGAGAGGGATGGGTTTTGAAGCTCGCCTCTGCATCTTCTTCTTCTTCACCTCTAGCTCATCTTGTTAGGGCTCCGTCGACGCTGAGGAAGAAGACAGGAACTGAAGTCTTGAGTGTTTTGTGAGATCTGCCGAAGTGAACAAGGAAGAGAGGCTTGAAGCAGTTCAAAGAAGGCTGGAACGACGTCGTGGAAGCCAGGGACTTGAAGAACAAGACGCACCGTATTGCTGGGTGTTTTTATTAGCCTGTAGATAGGTGCTACGCACCGTTTCAGCTGTCTTTATTATGGGGTCCATGAAACGCAGCGTTTGATGCGTTCATCTATCAATTATCTTTTTTTCATACTTCTGTCGTTTATTTTTCTGCATACTAAAGGCCAAGTTAGTTTATTTGGAATTCTGTTTGACCAACCTCTTAATGCATGGAAGGTGGTGAAATTGTATTATTGAAGAATATTGTAAGAAGTGAATTCTGAAGGATGTTGGGAGCCCTCGAAGTTACTCCCATAGCAATCAATTTCTTATAACCATTATTCCAAGCACGTGGTGTGCATATTCTTTATTGCATCAATCCATAGCATTTCATTTCTATTACATTCCTCGTTACAACAACATCTCAATAGAATTAATACAAAAGCCATAATCCTCATTTCTACCATCTCCAATAATACAGTAGAGTTCACAAGAGAGTTCTTAACAGTGGTATCAGCTAGTAGTCGGTCTTATGGTAGAAAATACACTCTCCAAAAATCAGAAATATGATGCCCTCCATCAACAAGTTCAAGATATCCAATAGCAAAACATTCATCAACATCAAACAATGGAGGACCTAAAAGCAAATATACAACAGTTAAATGATATAGTACGTACCCTTGTCATTGCCCAAAATAACCAAGCTTCCCAAGAAAGAGACCCTTACCTAGAACCTCCCCATTTCCAAAATGATCAATTCCAAAATGACCATGACCAAAATGACTTCAGAAGGCTTAATCTAAATGGAGTTAAACTTGATTTTCCCTATTTCCATGGTGACAACCCAACAACTTGGCTCTTTAAAGCCAATCACTATTTTGAATTTTACCAAACACCTTTACCTCACCGTTTACTTATGGCCTTCTATTATATGGATGAAGAAGCTCTTGTATGGTACCAAGAGGCCTTGGAGGGTGGCCAGTCTCAAGATTGGGATAATTTTGCGAGGTCTTTGCTAATTTGGTTTGGACCGACAGCTTATGACGACCCCATGGAGGCCTTAACTTGCTTGAAGTAAACTGGTTCTATAGCTGTTTATCAAGCACAATTTGATGCCTTTTCCAATTTGTTAAGGGGATTATCCGATGTGCATAAGTTGATTCTTTCCTAAGTGGGTTGAAGGATGAGATTCATTTTCCCATTCGCATGTTCAACCCCATTAGTTTAAGTGCAGCTTATGGGTTGGCTAAGATACAAGAAAAAGACCTTGTAAGTACTAAGAAATCTAGCAAGGTTGTGTTGGATAAAATATGTCCAATGAGAGGAGGGAGTTACAGTTGTGGGTCATATTCTGGGGAAGGAAACAATAGCAAATGGCAAAAGTTGTGGGGTGGAATGAGGAAGCTATCATCCATTCAAATGGATCAAAAAGAGAGAAAAAGGTTTGTGCTATGACTGTGATGAGAAGTGGAACCCAGATCACACGTAAAATAATCCTAGAATTTATTTGATACAAGGTGATGAAGAGTTTTCTGAAGATGAAGGGGAACCAGTAATGGAAGAAAAAGCTGAAAATGAAGCTGTAAGAGTGGCTGAAACTAGTATAGAGGCACTTGAAATTTCTCTAGCAACTATCATATAAACACCCACCATAAGTACCATGCGTTTATTAGGAATTTTCATGTGGGAACCTGTCATAATCTTAGTGGACTTGGGGAGCTCACACAACTTTGTGGAGTCCACTTTGATAACCAAATTGAAGCCGCCAATTGATGTTTCTGGCAACTTAAATGTAAGGGTGGCCAATGGCCAGAGTTTGAGGAGCAGAGGTGTGTGCAAGGAAGTGAAGTTAAAGGTGCAAGGTATAATGTTCCAACCCTCTCTTCATTTATTAAATCTTGCTGGTTGTGACATTGTGTTAAGCATTCAATGGCTGGTTACTTTAGATACTATAACTTGAAACTTTTCCAAGTTGTTGATGGGTTTTACTTATGGGGGGGGGGGGGGGGGGAATGGTGAAGTTAAAGGGGTTAAAATTAAACCCATATGTGGTAGAAGATGGACACAAGCTGCTCAAGACCACCACGGCTAAGAGTAGGGGAATTTTGCTACAAATTATGACCCAATAAGTGAAGGAACAAAAAAAAAAAAAAAAAAGAGTTGTTAGATCCTGAGTTTACCAAACTATTGGTTGGATTTGAGGAAGGTTTTTAAAGAACTTATGGGGTTACCACCAGCCCGTAAGCATGACCACATAATTGTCCTTAAGGAGGGCACCCAACCCATTACTAATAGACCATACTGATACCCATATTACCAAAAAATTGAGATAGAAAAGATCATAGCAGAATTGTTAAGGTCTGGAGTTGTAAGATCAACTACTAGTCCCTTTTCATCTCTTGTTTTACTAGTGAGAAAGGCGGATGGGAGTTGGAGACTTTATGTGGATTATCGAGCACTTAATAAAGAAACTATGAAGGCAAAATTTCTCATTCCTGTAATTGATGAACTGTTGGATGAGTTGGCCGGTTCGGTAGTGTTTTCTAAGCTTGACTTAAGGTCCGGATACCACCAAGTGAAAGTGGCGGTGGATGACATACCCAAAACGGCCTTCCAAACACATGAAGGGCACTGCTAGTTCTTGGTAATACCTTTTGGCTTAACTAATGCCCTGGCCACGTTTCAAGGATTAATGAACGATGTGTTCAAACCTTTTTTGAGAAAATTCGTACTTGTCTTTTTTAATGATATACTTGTATACAGCCGGTCTCGAGGAGAACATTTGGACAATTTAAAACAAATTTTATCATTGCTGGAACAAAATTCATTGTTTTCCAAGAGGTCTAAGTGTGTGTTTGTTGTGGGGGAAATTGAATACTCAGGCCATGTCATTAATGCTAGTAGGGTAATGGCCGATTCCTCCAAGATTGCCACTATGTTGGAGTGGCCCGAGCCTAAGAATGTGAAGTCCCTAAGGGGATTCCTAGTGCTAACGGGATACCACCGAAAGTTCATAAAAGGGTATTGAACCATCGCAACCCCATTAACAGATTTACTGAAAAATAATTCTTTTGAGTGGAATGGCAAGGTTAATAAGGCCTTTAAGGAGTTTAAGCAGGCCATATCACATCCTCTCGTGTTGAGATTACTTGATTTTAATAGTCCTTTCACTATTGAGTGTGATGCATGTCGAACGAGGTTGGGTGTCGTGTTAATGCAAGCGAGACAGCTCATTTATTACATGAGTAAGAGCCTTAAGGGGAAGGCTTTGTTGCTATCAATCTATGAAAATGAACTCTTGACTCTTGTGACAGCGGTGCAAAAATGGAGAACTTATTTGCTTGGTCAAACTTTTATTATTAAAACTGACCAAGAATCACTTAAATTTTTGCTAGAACAAAGAATGGAGAATGCATAAAAAATGGGTGGCTAAGTTGATGGGCTATCATTTTTCTATTGAGTATAAAAAATGAAAAGAAAATAAAGTGGCAGATGCACTCTCAAGAAGGATGGAAGATCCAATCAAGGGTGAATGTATAGCTATACTTTCTGTCCCTACCCCTTCATGGTTAGATGAGTTAAAACACAGCTATCAAGAATCAAGATAGATGATTATGTTATTGGACCAACTCAAAGCAAATATAAATGTGCTTAAGGGGTATTCGTTGAGGCAAGGGTGATTCTAAAAAGGGGTTGTATTGTGTTACCAGAAGATTTTGACTTTAAAAAAAATGTGTTGTAATTTGTCCATAATAATCCTCAAGCAGGCCATTCGGGATATTGAACACATATAAGAGGGCCAAAATGGATTTTTACTGGAAGGGGATGAAAAATGACATAAAAATGTTGGTTAAGGAGTGTGACACTTGTCAAATTATGAAGAATGAGACAGTACATGTAACCGGGTTACTCCAGCCACTCCCCATCCCAACCAACCTTGGACAGATATATCACTTGATTTTATGGAAGGGTTACCTATGTCAAAAGGGTTCAGTGTAATATTGGTGGTGGTTGACTGACTCTCTAAGTATGGCCGTTTTATACCCATGGTCCATCCCTATACTGCTCAAGTGGTGGCATAAGAGTTTATGAGGAATGTTTTTAAGCTACATTGGTGCCCTAAGTCTGTGGTGTTAGATAGAGACCCAATTTTTCTAAGTAATTTTTGGAAGGCCATTTTCACTGCACAAGAGTCTTCATTGGACTTCAGTTTAGCGTATCATCCGCAATTGGATGGCCAAATTGAAGCAGTGAATAAATGTGTGGAAGCCTACTTGCGCTGCTATGCTAGTTATAAACCTAAAGTATGAGCTCACTGGCTTCCAATGACTGAGTGGTGGTATAATACCACCTATCATACAGCCACAAAAATGACCCCTACTAGGCTGTCTACGGCTACCCCCCACCCACTCTTTTATCCTATGTACTAGGCACAATCACAAATGAGGCAGCAAATTAGTTCCTCAACAACAGAGATCAAGTTATTAATTTACTGAAGCAGAACTTAACAGGTGCATAACAAAGAATGAAGCATTACGCTGACAAACAGAGAACTAAAAGAAAATTTAAAAAAAGTGATTGGGTTTACCTTAAGTTTCAGCCATATTACCAAAAAAACCTTAGCTTTGAGGTGGAATTTAAAGCTCTCTCCTAGGTACTACATGCCTTTCCAAGTGGAGGATATGGTCGGATCCATGGCCTATAGATTGAAACTCCCTAAATATTTCAAGATTCACCCCACATTTCACGTTTATTGTTTGAAGAGGAAGTTGGGATCATAGGTTCCCATACTTCAGTACCTTCCTCCCACTGATTCTTCTAGAGAAATACAACCAGTACTTGAGAAACTTTTAGAGAGACGGATAAGGAGGCATGGAAACTGTGTGGTTATAGAAGTTCTAGTTAAATGGAATGGGTTGCCTACGGAAGAAAGTACTTGGAAATTTTTGTGGAAGCTTTAAAGCCTTTACCCACACCTTGTGGGTAAGGTTTTTTTAAGAGGAGGAGAATGGTAGGGCTCCGTCGATGCTGAGGAAGAAGACAGGAACTAAAGTCAAGTGTTTTGTGGGATCTGTCAAAGTGAAGAAGGAAGAGAGGCTTGAAGTAGTTCAAAGAAGGCTGGAATAACGTTGTGGAAGCTAGGGACTTGAAGAACAAGACGAACTATATTACTGGGTGTTTTTATTAGTCTGTAGACGGGTGCTACGCACCATTTCACTTGTCTTTATTATGGGGTCTGTAAAACCCAGCGTTTGGATTTATTCCAAATAATGCATTCATCTATCAATTGTCTTTCTTCATACTTGTCTGTCATTTTTTTTCTGCATACCGAAGGACAAGTTAGTTTATTCAAAATTCTGTTAGAGTAACGTCTTAAGGCATGGAAGGTAGTGGAATTGTATTATTGAAGAATATTGTAAGAAGTGAATTCTGACGGAGGTGGAAAGCCCTCAAAGTTACTCCTATGGCAATCCATTTCTTCTAACCATTATTCCAAGCACATGGTGTGCATATTCTCCATTGCATTAGTCCATAGTATTCTATTTCTATTACATTCCTCATTACAACAGCATCTCAATAGAATTAATACAAAAGTCATAATCCCCATTTCTACCATCTCCAGTAATATAGTAGAATTTACAAGGGAGTTCTTAACACATCTTCGTAGGATATTAGCTTTGGTGGGTGGTGGTATAGGGGGCTAGAGTGTTAACTGACTTGTTGTCTAACTCGATCAAAAAGCTTTTGTTCGGGCCGGCCCAATCGAGTCTTTTAGTCGGGTCTGATCCTAGGCCCATTTTGCACAGGCCTAGTAAAAAAAAATTGTTCTTCAGAATTTCTTAGTTTTTTTCATCATCTAAGAATTCATGATATTTCTTTGGGATATAATATTTGTCTAATTTTGTTTAATTTTGAAAAATTTGAGAAGGATATTAATCTATTTTGTTTATAATTTTCTTCTTTCATGAAATCTTGTTTCAGATATTATTTATTAATCTTAAAATATTTTTTTTATTAAAAGTATATATTTGGACATCTTTCCCAACTATTTGTGAATATGTTAAAGAAAAGAGTTCTCTAGGATAATCACAAGGAGGTGAGGTACAAGGTATATTAGTATTAACACTATAAATAAATGTATTTATAATGTTTCCAGGAATAACTCATTGAATTAATTGGGTATCCAAATTTTGGGATTTATTCTGAGAAATTGAAGTGAATACAGAACTAAGTGCCTAGTAATTAGAGGATGAAGTTACAAAATAATAGAAAAATGGCCTTCTAAAAAGCTGGAAAGATCCCTCTAATTTTTTATCTATATAATCTAGATTATTTATAGCAATATTATTCTCTACTTTGGGTAATAGAGTTTTATCATCCAACTTCCATTTTGTTCTTTTATGGAAAAGCTTTCCAACAATACTGATTAAGGATTGATTTTGTTTCGTCTTGGGTCACGTGTTCAACAGGAACAACTAGCATTAACGAGATTTAGATAAAAAAAATAAAATAAATATTTAGAGTTCTTCTGAAGCGTGGAAGCTGATCTAGTATTATATTTCGCTTATGTTTCTGTGTGAATCGGATCGATGTTGCTAATGGAAGTTACTTTTCTCTCTCCCACTTTTCTCATAGCCAAGACTCAAAAGCCATAACATTTGATGGGATTACTCTGGAGGACAGATGGAATTCAATTTGAGCACCCTGCATATCTGTCGCATATGGGCATTGTTAAATACTCAAGAAAGTGGAACAATTAATTATTTATAAATATTCAAAGTTCCAACCCAAACATCACAAGTCACAACATCATTAAAGAGAATATTCAATTTCCAATCCCTTACTCTACATGTATCTTTTTCTCTCAGCTTGATTTATACTCTTTAGATGTATGCTAGCTATTTTCCACCAGCCTAGAACTTAATTTCCACAAGTCTAGGCAACATGCTTACCTCTTCGACTGAATTAAGACTAGTCATTAATCAACAAATGCATGAGTTTCTTGATCTTGTTGTAGAAAATGTAGCCAAGTCAGTCAACAGGTATGAAATAATTTCAAACTTGTGATGGGGGAGCTTTGATTATTAGATTGATTTGTAAACAACTTTACCAAACTAATTGACATTTTTGGCATGGATCCAAGATAGCGATTTGAAATTATAATAATAGATATTTGTAATTAACAGTCAATGAAAAATGATTAGCAATATTACCATCAACAATTAAAATTCTACAATTAAATCTCTCGGATGGCATTCATGGCCACTCAAAGAGCCTCTTCATCTACTTCCAAATCTTGTTCGGAAGAAGATGAAAAAATAGTAACCTCTTCCACATCACCAAGATGGAAACATGATGTTTTTCTTAGTTTCTATGGTAAAGACACTCGCAAGAATTTTACAGATCATCTATATGTTGATTTAAAACAGAAAGGCATTCTCGTCTTCAAAGATAGTGAAACACTCAAGCGAGGAGAATTCATTTCTAAAGAGCTTTTGAAAGCAATTCGAGAATCCATATATGCAATCATCATTATTTCGAAAAACTATGCATCTTCCAAATGGTGCCTCATGGAACTTGCCGCGATCGTTGAATGGGCTAAAAAGACGGAGCTCACAATTTTGCCCATTTTCTATCACGTGAATCCTTCTGATGTAAGAAATCTGACAGGGTCTTTTGAAAAAGCTTTCGCTGCCCATAAAAGCAACCTCAAGGTTGGCGTCAAGAAGATGCAGAAATGGAAAAATGCTTTTCGAGAAGTCGGCAATATCGTCGGATGGGCTTTACATGACAGGTAACATTATTTACATTGACGCCTGCCAAACATAAGTTGGAAACATTGAGAAAATAACTATTATATATGTTAATATATAATTGTTAAAACGCCTGCCAAGTGTTCCTAAAGAGAAAATTTTGAAGATGAATTAAGTGTAATTTTATTTTCTCTACAACACACGAGTATGGGCTAAAACGTATTGTCTGTCTGTGCCTATTAATCGCTCGTAAACAATATTATTTGTCTATCAATTTATAGGTACGAATCAGCGTTGATCCATGAAATTAGTGGAAATATATCTCATAAGTTGAATTGTAGATTCTCACGTCATGATTATGAGAAATTTGTTGCTATTAACTCCCGTGTAGAAGAAATGTTGAACTTAATTGATATGGAATCGAATGATGTTCGCTTCATAGGAATTCATGGGATGGGTGGCGTTGGTAAAACAACTCTGGCCGAAATAATTTATGATAGAATTTCTTGTCAGTTTGAAGGAAGTAGCTTTATTTCTTGTATTAGAGAAGAATCTAGAGTTCGTGGTCTAGCTTCTTTACAAAAAAAACTTCTTTCTATGATCATGCAAGAAGAAATACATATATGGGATCATCACCAGGGAATCAAGGTGATAAGGAGCATGCTGCGTAATAAAAAGGTTTTTATAGTCCTTGATGATGTGGATAGTGAAAAACAATTAATGGCACTATCAGGGAGTCATGATTGGTTTGGTCCAGGGAGTAGGGTGATTATAACATGCAGAGATAGTCATCTGTTGAGAACACATCAAGTGAATGATATCTGTAAGGTTGAGCAGCTTGAAACTACTGAAGCTTTGCAACTCTTTAGTTTGTCAGCCTTCAAGCAAACCCATCCAAGGGAGAATTACAAGGATCTATCTATGGACTTTGTGAATTATGCTCAAGGCCTTCCTTTAGCTCTAAAAGTTTTAGGTTCCTTCTTATTTGGGAGAACAATAAATGCCTGGAAAAGTGCTAGGGATCAACTAGATACAATTCCTAAAACAGAAATCATGAATATACTTCAAATAAGTTTTGAGGGGCTGGAGGATTTGCAGAAAGGGTTGTTCTTGGATTTGGCATGTTTGTTTCAAGGACAGTGGCTAGCAGATAACATATTTTTGCAGACATTAGAAAGTTTTGGTTATTATCCCTGCGTCAACATTGACGTTCTCATTGACAACTCCCTCGTAAGCATCTCAAATGGAATGTTGTTCATGCATGATTTGCTACAAAAAATGGGCCAGGAAATAGTTCGTCGCGAATGCCTTGAAGAACCTGGACGACGTAGTAGATTGTGTCGTCACGAGAATGTCTTTCATGTATTGAAGAATAATACTGTAAGTTGATTAGTGTGGACATTCATATAAATAGGTATATTTTCATCCTAATTCTTCGGGTCAAAGATTTTCCCCATACCTGCTAATCCATTGTTCTTGGTTACTAGGGTACTGATGCAATTGAAGGCATAGTCCTGGATTTTTGCCCTGAAACGAATGATAGATTCAACACCAAAGCATTCTCAAAGATGAGGAAATTGAGATTTCTAAAAATCCATCATTCTCCAACTATAGAATGGTGTGGAGATCCTTTTGAATTCATGCCAACCTATGAGTACTTGCGATTCCTAGACTGGGTTGGATATCCGTGGAAATCCTTGCCGAGCAGTTTTCAACTAAAAAATCTTACTGTACTAAGCATGCCTTGCAGCCGCATCAAACGACTATGGAAGGGGTTGATGGTAAGTTTTTCACTTGTATAAATACGTATCCTTCTTAATAATCCCCCTTCTTTCCCAAATATGTTAATAAATTCATATTTTGATTCAATTAACAGGTTTTAGACAATTTGAAGTACATTGATCTAAGTTATTCTAGGAACTTGATTGAAATACCAGATTTGACAGGAGCCCCAAATCTTGAGAAAATATTCCTTCCCGGTTGTAGAAGCTTGTGTAAGGTCCACCCATCCATCGGATTTCTCAAACAATTAAAAGTATTGAATTTAGATCATTGTGAATGTCTTGGAAGCCTTCCAGACAAGTTCTGCTTGGAATCTCTTGAATTTTTGAGTCTTACAGAATGTTCAAGACTAGAGAAGTTCCCAGATATTTTGGGAGATATGAAATCTCTTGATAGCTTAGTTTTTAGCGAGCCTACCAAAAAAGACTTGCCGTCATCATTTACGAGTTTCTCCGGGCTTCGCTATTTACATTTACAAGATTGCAAAAATATTTCAATTTTTCCCAGTTTTATCTTTAGTTTATCATATCTTGAGAGTCTTCGGTTGGATGGTTGGTCAAGACTAGAGAAATTTCCAGACTTGAGTAGGTTGGAATGCCTGACGCATCTTATGGCACTGGGAACTGCTATAACACAAATACCATCTGTCAATCTAATCCCCAAAAGCATCCGTTCCTTCCATCTTGAAGGAAGAAGGTGGATGCCACATAAATCAAGAGATTTGCCCATCTTCATGAATGACTGCTCTTTGTCAAAACAAACCTCAGATCAGTATCAGATGGATAGCATGTATAAGTTAGACGCTGAGTACTTTGATGTTGACATTGAAGGAGAAAACAAATTACACCTGGCAGGTGGAGGTATTCGGAATTCATTCAATGCCAATGAGGTGAGTAACAACTTTGTTTTTTTTTTTTTCTTTTTTCTTTTTGGAAAATTTGCTGCAATTAACATCTCTTTTTTGGGGGTTGTGTTTTACAGATGATATATGGGTGGTCGTTGGGATCAGGAATCCCGAAGTGGGTCCACAACAAAAGTAATGGCTCCTCTTTAAAGATGGAGTTGGATGGTAATATGAAGGGAATTGGGTGTGCTATCTTTATTGTTTGTGATTATCATCAATTCCATTCCCCAGGAGGGGATTCAACATCTTCGTTATTCAAGGAATCTTTTTTCTATTCTTCACGTATCGAGTTTACATTTTGTTTTGAGACGGATGAAGGTTATGTAGGACATTTTTACTACTCCCTTGTGTTTCCTTCCAGCCTGGACGTCTCTTTCGTTGAGCCAATTGGATTTTGGGCGTATATACCGGCTCTTAGGTTTTTGGAACGCTCCAGATCGAATAATTTGGATCAACTGAGCTTCATTAAGATATTAATTACAGCAAGAATGCATAGCTTCCACTCTCGTACTCCTATGGAAGTGAAAGAATGCGGTGTGCATTTAGTATGTCCAGATGATGCTAATTCAAAGTTCTACAATAGCATTGCTCCTTTTGGTCGTTCGGAATCTTCAAATTCAGATTTCCATCGACAATTTTATTTTACTTTGTACCAGAAACCTCCCGATTTTAGTGACGAGCTTGAAGTGTTCATAACATCCCAGATTGATTAAGGGAATGCAGCCGATCGACCACCCGAGATTTTCTTCTTTATCACGTTTCTGGTACGTTCTGGTACCTCCGCCCTTCATCTTAAACTTACAACTTACCGAGTCACATCTCCATAAAGTACGTAGTATGGTCTTTTCTGCTTCTATCTATATAAAATATAATTAATGTTGTGTGTATGGAAGTGATCAGGGAACCTTCGGTTGCATGTATCCATGGGAGAATACTTGACATGGAAGTCCTGCATGATGAGAAAAGAAGATTAGATTCAGATGGAGTCGGTTAAAGTTGAGTCCTTTTGAGCATTGGCTTGGCATTGTTTCTTTTGGGAATAGAAGATCATCTTGACCATTTTGTTTACAAGTTAGGAGGTGGGTCTAGCTCATGTAGTGTCGGCTTTCCAATTGGTTTGTTGCCTCATTTAAGCACCACGACTTATCAATTCAAGGGAGCCCGAGAATATTATTATTATTACGAAAATATTATTATCATTTAAGTACCATACTTATCAATTCAGAGTCTCTAAATTTGATTGTAATCAATTAATTCTATAGTGAATTTTAAGGTGGTGACTAAGTACTGAAGGGCTTTTTCTTTCGAACAAATCTTTCACAGTTTTCTGTTGGTGACTAAAAACTCGGCCAAAATGGGTGGAAGTAGTGCTGCACAAAACCTTCCCTTAAACAAAACTAAGGGGAGAACAAATTCATTTGAACAAGATAGGTCTTTCGGATCTAATCATGAGTATAGGGAGATGGAGTGTGTCCAAGGTGGAAACATTAGAGCTGGGCACATTGATTTAAGGAGAAAGTTGTGATCTCTCAACCATGTTTTAACCTTGTAGATAATAGAGAGATTATTGGCATGGGTGCCATCAAACCAGACTTTATTCCTAGCAAGCCAAATCTCCCAGAAAATGAGAGCAGGGAATAAGAGAAGTAATCAAGTGAAGTTGATCACTGCCTTGAAAATAATACCACCAGTGAGTGGCTCTACTTTTCTAGCTAGTAAAAGAAGTGGGAGTATAGCACCTGGCTCTGACCCTGGAATGGGAAGGCTTATAAGATGCCTGCCTGTGAAACGATGAATAGCAATGACAAGTAACAGAGGAGAAATGACCAGCAAACGTTGCTAGAGATCGGACGCTGTAGCCATTTTTGCATAATAAATTACATAAACCAGAAATGCACAAATGCATATTGTAGATGTCATTAGGAGCCATTGCTCTGAGGGGCTGAAACTTGATGTTCTTGATCTCGGGAATGAAGCCATTAGGACAAGTGTTTAGTGAGTGAATAGGGAGCGAGAGGATGAAGAACAATCCGAATACATATAGTCATATACAACGTGTATAAGATATATCATCAAAAGATAAAAAGTATGAATAATAATACAGGGGTAGATGTGCTTTTGTGTGTGTGTGTATTCTGTGGACTTTTGCATTCTACGTAACATTCAGTAGGATATATGAATTATTGAATCTATAGTTTGAAACTTTTGCACTATAATTTAACGAGCAGCCTTGCTGGCTTAGATTTAACAGATTCATTTGGAATCATGTGATCGTGGAATTTAGTATTCTCACATAGCAATTCTATTCATAATTCAATTACCGATCAGATAATTTATTGACATATATGCAAATTAGGACAATGCTGTTTATCTCTAATCTAAGCAAGAGTTTCCTCAAGTTATATCCAAGCAAAAGCTGCAGCCATGGGTTGATCTACATGCCCTGATGCATCCAAGAAGCTCCTATTATAATTAAGTTAGGCTCCATGGGCATGTTTATCATAATCTCATAAACTTCATCAAGTCAATTCAGTTCTTCCAAGCGAATCCACCTTGCATTCATCTATAATGCTCCATTGTTGACTCACAATCTTTTAGTAAGCAGCTTTACCAAATTAATTTACATTTTTGGCATAGAGGATAGTTAGGCCCTACGCGTTTTACCTTAAAAGAGTTGTTTAAAGGGTTTTTCTCTGTCATGTAAAATGATCTGTACGTCTTTCGTGACTGTTTTGTTTTGCTTTATCCTTTATGGTTATATTTCTCTTCATAATTGTGGTTTGATGCATCTGATCTAGAAAATTCTGGTTTATGATCAATCTGCTTGTAATTTCACTTACAATAGAAGGGCCTGCAAATGATAAACTATGATAATGATAATTTGTGTTTAATTTAGTCAAAAACTTACTAAAGTGGGAGGAAGCGGCGCTGCGCAGAACCATCTTAATTCCTAATAAAATATGTAATCACTCTTAAATTTTTTTTTAAGCGGTTGGAAGCCACCTGGAAATCACCTGCAACAAATTAAAAAAGACTTCCTTCCAAGTCCATTTGTAAAATAATATATATTATAGCTTTTTCCCAAAAGGCAATGTTCATAATGCATATATGATAGATATTAGTTTATTTCTTTATGCTAGCTAGCTGCCATTGATCTCTTCTAGGACTAAATTAAGATCGGTAATGAGTATTCTTACTCCTCTTTTATTACTGTTTTATTATTCTTTTTTTTTTCTTTTTACTAGATATTTGAATCTAGATTAAAAATTTTAGAATACGACATTTTTGAATAATCTATAAGAAAATAAATTTAATAAATCAATGTAATCATTTAAATTAATTAAAAATAAATTGAATTTTATAAAAATGTACTCAAAGAGAAAAGAATGTCAATTTTTATAAAATCGAATTTATTTTTTATTAAATTACATGATTACATTAGTTGATTAAACTTCTATTTTCTTCTAAATTATATAAGAAGGTAATATTATGAGATTTTTAATCTAGATTCAAAAAACAACAAGAAATTAAAAAAAAAATAATTAAATAATAAAATAGTAGTAAAAGAGGTATAAACATATCATTATCCAATTAAGATATAGTACTAATTTTATTAATTAATGGTGTCACCGGCAAATATAGTCAGTGGATTGGACATGCATGCATGGGAGTCAATCAGGCAAGGATTTGTCGTTAAGACGTTTGATAGAATGTATGCACAATGATGCACGCATGCATTCTGGTCAAGATTTTACGGTGTTTGCACTTAACTACCTTAATAAAATATGTAATCATTCGTATGATCTACTGTCATTCTTAACTTTCTTTTTTTTTTTTAATGTGGCGTTTGCACCAAGGAAGATGGCAGTTTGTCCAATTATTTTGTCCATTTACTTTGACCACTTGTATATTTAATTTTTTTTTAATTTTTTTTAATTTAATGATTAAAAAATAATTGTTAATGTATTTGTGTATTTTTTTTTATTTTTTAAAAATATTTAAATATGTAAAAAATATAAAAAAAAATTAGAAAAAAATAAAAATACACATTTAAACTATCGGTCAAGTTGAGCAGACTACTCTGTATGGCATAGTAGCCCGACTCTTGTACCAAATCGCGTACCAATACTCACATAATTTTTTTATTAAAAAAGAAATAAAAAAAAAAACAAAAATTTTGAGAGAAGAATACCTCACGTTTGGTGTAGAAAATCGACAGGATTTTTTCAGCAGGATTATATATATCTGATCTCTTTTCCAAAAGACATATAATAATTGTCCATAAAAGCATGAGACTATCGTGGATATGGGCGTCAATTAGGCAAGCATGCATGCGTACGTTTGTCATTGATTGATAATTACAAATATATATATTTTTCCTCGCATGCATCCTTGGCGTATGCTTCAATGAAAAGGATCTTCCTACGCGTACTCAAAAAAAGAAAAACGAACAACACGTGAGTGCAATTGACAAAGTGGAGGTCTTGTTTCTACACTTGCTTTTTTGTTTTTTTTTTTATCACTCGGTTTCTTTTTTAATTTTTTTATTTACTGATTAAAAAAGTGACTATAATATATTAATATATTTTTTATTTTTTAAAAATATTTAAATATATTAAAAAATATAAAAAATAAAATTCCACGCCGAACTGTTAAAGCTGAGCGGTACCCATGCACTAACCTTTAACGTTTTTACATTTGCTTTTATTATCTTCACTTTTCCGTTGTTGTTGACCCTATTGTTTATTTTCTTTTATGTCAACTATCACGTGTGGGATTTTAATTGTACGTTTTCATTCAAGTACAAAAAGCATTTTTCTTTCTGAAAATTGTTTGTTACAGCCATCTAATTAAGGCCGTGATAGAGTTATCACCTTATTAACGAAAGTGTGACTAATAGTATATTGATAGATTTTTTTTTATTCTTTTAAAAATGTTTAAAGATTTTAAAATATTGTAAAAAAAATTTAATAACAATAAATTTTGTCTAGAGGTATACCAAGAGGTCACTACTCGACAGCATCCTAACAATACTCATATATATATATATATATTATGTATATAGGAAAAAGAAAATGATACTTATTTTCTGAATCTATCCTTTCAATTTGATATATTTTATTTAATTTGACATATTTTATTTAATTTTTTAATATTATTTTTATTTAATAATTAAAAAATAACTTTAATATATTGATATGTTTTTTTAAATATTTAAACATTTATTACTTTATATGGGCTTTGCGCCGTTTGCGGTCAAGTCAAAAGTCTGTCTATTATTTTAGTCATCGTTATTCATGCAAATTAAAAGGAAAGAATCTAAAACGCGTAGTTCCATTAATTAAGTAGTACCACTAGTACTACATCTTAATTAATTAGTACTCATACAAGAGAGTGGCACCTTACCTTACCTACATACCTAGCTAGTTAACATAGAGAAACAAACTGATCAATTTCTATTCAATGCATTCGAATTTCCTATACCAATTTGAATTTGACTTTACTCTTAGTTGCCGTAAGATAAGATAAGTAGAAATAAAAGTTAAATAAAATATTATTAAATATTTTTTTTTATTATTATTATTTTAAGATTTAAAAAAATTAAATTATTTATTATATTTTATGTAAAAATTTAAAAGAAATAAATAATTAAAAAAAATAAAATGAGAAAAATTGAAAGACATTCATTATGCCTTACTTTTTTTTCTTTTTTTTGTGTGTTTTATATAATCTGGGGTGATGAGCGCTTGGAAGCCCCGTACGTGGTAATTGCGTCGTACGAGGTTTTGGTGGATAAAATATGTAATCTGTAAATTAAAGTAAGTTATACTTTGTTGTTGTGCGCAGCTCCGCTTCCTCCCATGCATGCCTTTTTAATAAAACGGCGAACACAAACTGATCGATTTTAATCGATGCATTCCATGACCGATAGATAAATGATGTTGCATCTACTTTGAACTTTCCTGCTCAGGTCGACCGGGTCCTAGTACTCCGTGGCTAGTTTCTATATATACGTACAGATCACCTCATAATCTCTTCAGTGTTCTTCTCCCTCTCGCATTGCATTCATGGCCACTCAAACACCCTCTTTACCTACTTCCGAAGATATTAAGAAAAGAAAAAGAGACAATTTATCTTGTTCGAAAGAAGATGAAAAAATCATCATAATCTCTTCCTCACCTTCAGCTTCAAGCTCTGCACCCCGTTGGAAACATGATGTTTTCCTTAGTTTCTATGGTAAAGATACTCGCAAGAGTTTTACAGATCATCTATATGTTGATTTAAAACGAAAAGGTATTCTCATCTTTAGGGATGACGAAACACTCAAGCGAGGAAAATGCATTTCTCAACAGCTTTTGCAAGCAATTCAAGAATCCCAAAACGCCATTGTCATTTTTTCACCAAATTATGCTTCTTCCAAATGGTGCCTCATGGAACTTGCCGAGATCGTTGAATGGGAGACAAAGACGAAGTTGATTACAATTATTCCTATTTTCTACCATGTGAATCCTTCAGACGTAAGAGAACAAAGAGGGACTTTTGCAGATGCTTTCGCCACACATGAAAAAGATCCCAAGGTAGACATCAAAGAGATTGATACGTGGAGAAATGCTTTCAGAAAAGTCGCCAATATTGTCGGAGAGCACATACATGAGAGGTAACATTTAAGATAACGTGGAAACTTTGAGAAAATAGCTAGTAATATAGTCAACACTACTAGTACTGTTGATGTTATTGTTATTATTAGTCATGTTGTTATTTAGCATGATCTATCTATCTATCTATCTATCTGCTTATTACAGTTATAACTTTTCTACTAAACAATGCCAAATATTTTAATTATAAGTTAAAGCACTTTTTTTTTTTTTTGTTCGTGCCTATTTTGTCCTCGTCTATATTAATTGTTCTATCAAATTACAGGTACGAGTCAACAATTATACAAAAAATCAGTGGAATAATATTCTATAATTATACAATGCTAAATATTCTAATTCATGATTCCCAGAAACTTGTTGGAATAAACTCCCGTGTAGAGGAAATGATGAAGTTATTGGATATGGAATCGAATGATGTTCGCTTCTTAGGAATTCATGGGATGGGTGGCGTTGGTAAGACAACGCTGGCTGAAATCATTTACGATAGAATTTCTTGTCAATTTGAAGGAAGTAGCTTTATTTCTTGTATTAGAGAAAAATCTAGTACTCGTGATCTAGCTTTTTTACAAAAACAACTTCTTTCTATGATCATGCAAGAAAAAATACACGTATGGGATCATCACCAGGGAATTAGGATGATAAGAAGCATGATGCGGAATAAAAAGGTTTTTATCGTCCTTGATGATGTGGATAGTGAAAAACAACTCATGGCATTATCAGGGACTCGGGATTGGTTTGGTCCAGGGAGTAGGGTGATTATAACATGCAGAGATAGTCATCTGTTGATAACACATAAAGTGAATGATATCTATGAGGTTGAGCTGCTTCAAACCGCAGATGCTTTGCAGCTCTTTAGTTTGTCAGCCTTCCACAGAACCCATCCTCCACAGAATTACGAGGATCTGTCTATGGATTTTGTGAATTATGCTGGAGGCCTTCCTTTAGCTCTTAAAGTTTTGGGTTCCTTCTTATTTGGGAGAACAATAGATGCATGGAAAAGTGCTAGGGATCAGCTAGTAGCAATTCCTAATAAAGAAGTTATGAATATACTTCAAATAAGTTTTGATGGGCTGGAGGAATCGCAGCAAAAATTGTTTTTGGATGTGGCATGTTTTTCTCGTTTTGGAGTACAGTGGCTAGATAACAATTTTAAGGAAATATATCCGGACATCGACATTGAGGTTCTCGTCGACAAGTCCCTCATAAGCAAATCATGTATGGGAATGTTGATCATGCATGATTTGCTACAAAAAATGGGTCAAGAAATAGTTCGCCGCGAATGTCCTGAAGAACCTGGACGACGTAGTAGACTGTTTCGTGTGGAGGATGTCTTTCACGTACTGAAGAATGATACTGTAAGTTGATTAGCGTAGAGACTAATATAAAAAGGTATATTTTCATTATAATTCTTGCTAATCCGTTGTTCTTGGTTACTAGGGAACTGATGCAATTGAAGGCATAGTCCTCGATTTTTATTATCCTAAAGCGAAACATAGATTCATTAACGCCAAAGCATTCTCAAAGATGAGAAAATTGAGATTTGTTAAATTCAATCATTTTGGATATATAAAATGGTGTGGAAATCCTTTAAAATACATGCCAACCGATGAGTTGCGATTCCTAGAGTGGTTTGAATATCCTTCGAGAAACTGGCCGACCAGTTTCCAACCAAAAAATCTTACTGCACTAAGCATGCCTGGCAGCCGCTTCAAACGACTATGGAAGGGATTGATGGTAAGTTAATTTACGTATTCTTCCTTTTCCAAATAAGTTAATATATTCATATTTTGGTCCAACCAACTACTTGTTTGTTTATAACAGGTTTTAGACAATTTGAAGTACTTAAATCTGAGTGATTCTGAGAACTTGATTAAAACACCAGACTTGACTGGAGCCCCAAATCTTGAGATAATAGACTTTTCAGGTTGTACAAGCTTGTGTAAGATCCACCCATCCATCGAAGTGCTCAAACGACTACAAGAAGTAAGAATGTCTGGCAGCCGAATCAAACAACTATGGAAGTGGTCGGTGGTAAGTTTTTCATGAAAACTTATTAATAAATACGTATTCTTCTTAATATATAATCCCCCTTCCTTTTCCAAAAAGTTAATATATTCATATTTTGATCCAATTATTAACTACTTGTTTATAACAGGTTTTAGACGATTTGAAGTACTTGAATCTAAGTTCTTCTAAGAACTTGATTGAAACACCAGACTTGACAGGAGCTCCAAATCTTGAGAAAATAGACCTTTCAGGTTGTAGAACCTTGCGTGAAGTCCATCCATCCATCGGAGTTCTCAAAGTATTAAAAGAATTGAATTTAGATGAGTGCAAATGTGTTAGAAGACTTCCAGATAAGTTCTGCTTGGAATCTCTTGAATTTTTGCATCTTGTCGAATGTTCGAGACTTGAGAAGTTACCAGACCTGAGAAGGTTGGAATGCCTGACGCATTTTGAGGCTTGGGGAACTGCTATAACACAAATACCATCTGTCAATATGATCCCCAAAAGCATCCGTTCCTTTCGTCTCGGAGGAAGAAAGTGGATGCCGCGTAAATCAAGAGATTTGGCCATCTTCATTAATGACTGCTCTTTGCCGAAACAAAGCTCATATCCCACCTATGATATCGGATCACTTGTAGAAGATGAGATGGAAGGAATGCTTGAGGTAGAAGAACTGTATATTAATTTTGGCGAAGAAAGCGAACATTGGTTGGACATCATCTTTGCCGAAGTGGTGACTCTCTCTCTCTCTCTCTTCTTTAGAAAAGAACACACACATAAATATACGGGGAGAGAGAAAATAGCTCAATATTTGCAGCAATTTAGAGCATTTTCAAAGGCTTCTCCATCTTATTTTTTAAAATATATTATTAAAACTTTTTTTTTATTTTACATTCTTATTTTTTTCTTTATATCATTTAAATATTATACTTCTTATTATTTTTTATTTATTTTAAATTTTTTTTTTTAACTATCAATGATATCATCATATATTGTTATATTTACAATATATCTCTGTATAAAAGGTCATATAATTATATTCTATTTTAAATTAATCTAGATTTATAAGCTAAACTAAAATATAAAGTGATTCAAAAAATAAAATAAGAAATTATATTTATGAGAAAATTCTCAAAGAATATTTTGAAATCAGGAAAGACACTACACAAAACAACCATTCTATTGTATACCCACCCTCTCATCTGAATAAGAAAAAAAACGTTAGTCATAGAATGTAGCTACACTCGAAGGTGCAAGATTCTTTTTTCTTTTTCTTTTTTACTTCTTTTTTTTTTTTTTTTTTTTTAACGGTGATGCCATGAAATGTTAAGTATTATGCCATGAAATGAGAGAGAAATGTTGAAATGAAAATTTAATAACTTTCAAATAGTAGGAAAAGAAACATAAAGGAGAGAAAAATTAATTTAAAATATTTTAGAATTGTGGACAATATCCTTTACATCTAACGGGATTTATGTAGCAAAATGTATAATAAAGATAATACAACATCAATTGAAATGAACTTTTGAGCAACTTTTTTTACATTTTACAAAAAAAAAAAATTATATTTTACAAAATTCATTACGAATGCTCATGTCTTTTTTGGGATTGTTTTTGCAGATGATACGTGGGTGGTCATTGGGATCTGTAATCCCGAAGTGGGTCCACAATACAAGTAATGGCTCCTCTGTAAATATAGATTTGGAGGGTTATACTAATCTGAAGGGGATGGGGTGTGCTTTGTTTATTGTTTGTGATTTTCATGATCAATTCCATACCCCACTGGCGACTTCAGTTACTTCGTTATTCAAGAAACCGTATACACATGTGGGTTTTAGACTTTGTTTCGAGACGGATGAAGGTTCTCTAGAAGATGATTCCTTTTACTACCTTAGATTTTCAGCTCACATGGACGACGCCTCTTTCGTTAAGCCAATTGTATTCTGGGCGTATATACTGGTTCCACAATTTTTGGAATGCTGGAGATCAAATAATTTGGATAAACGTCGGAGCTTCATTAAGATTTCAATTACAGCGAAAATGGAGAGTTTCAACTCTGATTTTCCAACAAAAGAAATAGAAGTGAAAGAATGCGGGGTGCATTTATTATGTCCGGATGATGCTGGTCTTGGTTTGGGATCAAAGTTGGATTCATATGGTCGATTTTATTCGGCATGGAAGTGCGGCATGACGAGAAATGAAGATTAGATTAAGCAGGAGTACTCCTTTAAAGCTGTTTCCCTTTTGAGTACTGGCTTGGCATTGTTTGCTTTGGGAATAGAAGATGTTCACCATTTTGTACCTGAAACCTCTCGATTCCTCGACGATGTTAAAATCTCAGATTGATTAAAGGAATCATGCAGTCGATCGACCAGTACCCAAGCAGCTTTTCTTGTTTGTCATGATTCTGGTAAGTTATGCTACCTCGATCTGTCCTTCATCTGACTCAGATCTCTATAAAACATGCAGTAATTTAGTCATTTCTGCTTCTATCCGTTTTTAATATGAAAAATACGATAAAATGTTATGTGCATGGAAGTGATCATCAGGGAACCTTCAGCTGCCAAAACGTGGGAGAATACTTGACATGTAAGTGCTGCATGAAGATTCGATTCAGCAGGTGTCCTTTGTAAAAGCTATATATTCTTTTGAGTATTGGCTTTGGTATTGTTTCTTTGGGAATAGAAGATGTTCATTTTAATTACAAGTTAAGAGTCGGTCTGTAGCGTCGACTTTCCAATTGGTTTGTTGCGACGCCTCATTTAAAGCAACCATGAGTTATCAGTTAATAAAATATTAGTATATAAGAGATTTTTTCTTTGAGATCGAGAATTCCTCAAATACCCTATCTAAAAAATCTTTCTAAAAGAAACAAGAAAAGAAAAAATGGTGCGCCATTAAATAATTTTTTCTTATAAACTCGTACAAAGAGGTAAAATAAAAGGCAAACGTACAGCTTTAATACCAATTTATCATACATAGGAGCACACGTCTCGGCTGCTGCCTCAGCTAAGCTCCTCAATCGTTTTTTACAATTGACATGAAATCCTACATAAATGATAGGAAAAGAGGAACATCAAAATCTCACTTTCTTTTGACCTAGAAACTCCTTGCAATTACAAAGGAATCAAGATACCGTCCGCCCATAACACAAACAAGCAAGATAGAGATTCTTTTGCCACTTTTCCTGCACATAAACCAGAAGCACAGAAGAAAAATTTAGTGTATCACGTCTCAGCAAAGGTACAATGAAACTATATCTGCACCTCATAGAAATAATCTCACCCCAGAACAACATACTCCCCACACATTTACCTTAACATGGGTGCTCGGAAATTGGGATGTACGTAAGGTCTCTTGTGTTTCGTCACCAGGTTTGCGCCTAGGCACACTTAAAATGAGGGCAGCTTGATCCCAAGTGGCAGCTGTCGATGTAATTCGGTAACCACTGTCCCAACGCCTATGGATGCCCTCACTTGGATAAAGAAAATCAAGCTCCACAACCTTATACAAAGAAGTGACAGCACAGGTCAGAGAAACCGGGGGGGGGGAGGGGGGACAAAAACAACCATGCCAATTTGTCTTCAAATGTGAAGAAACATTGTTGAAAATATGATCGATTTGTCTACCAACTAGTTTCAACCCTAGGTCACGTAGGTGAATTCAACATAACCAGCCAAGTCCATCATCATAAGTTGTTTCTAATTTATTTGGTAACAAAATTTACACTAAATTAAGCAGAGTGGAAGTAACATCATGAAAATTCCAACTTTTATCTCCTCACGGATTTCTGACAAGTCAAATTAACATTTACAAGCCATTATTAAGTTAAGTCTCCTAATTAAATAATATAAAATATATATAATCAAATTAGGGGTGTAAGTTTAAATCGGACCAGACCGGTTTAAATTTACATTATATATATTAAATTATTAATAATATTTTATCATAAGAAGTAAAATTTTATCATTAGTTTTTTACATTTTAAAAAAACTGAACCAGACTAGAAACCGGAGGTACCGTTTTAGGAGGGTGTAACCCGTAATCAGTTTTGAAAAATGTAATACCGGTTCGATCCTAAATTTTGTCCAAGACCAGACCGGTTACCCCCCCCCCCCCCCAAAAAAAAAAAAAAAAGAAAAAAAACCCAAAAAGAAAAAAGAAAAAAAACCAAAGAAACACTAAGAACACAAAAGGGCAGCTTGTCTTTCACTTTCACCACATTTTTGTAGGAACACAGAAAAATTAAAGTGAGAACAGAATATGTTGTACATAGAACAAGCAAAATTCAACCTGGTCACTGAAGCCAGCATTACGAGACATGACAACACCCCAACGGCTCCCAGCAGTTGCCATTGATGTCACATGGAACCCTTCCCTCCACTTCTTGTTTATCCACTTGAAGGGGAAAGAATCGCTCACTTTGTAAGACTGCTGAGTGTATTGGGTGCCTGCAAAAATTTAGGTCATAACTTCAAAACTTAGTAGCTGAGGATGAATACCATCAAGTAAAACCAGCATACCGCAGATGTCCCAAAACTTCCTAATGCACGAGAAAAGAATCTTTTGACCAAAACAAACCACCAAACAGTATGCCTCTCACCAAGTTCTCATTAGAAATGACATAAGATACACCACTTTTTCCAAGACAATGTGAATTATAGTCTTGGATTGGTGCTGTTTGTGTAAAAAGAGCAGAGAATCCATTGATCATCTACTAATACATTGTGAGATTGCCACAACTTTGTGAAATGACTTTTTTGCCGGGGTGGGTGTTGCTTAGATGATGCCAAGAAGGGTGATCAACCTCTTAGCTTCATGGAGAGGTCTCCAAGGCACTTCTTAGATTGCCACAATTTGGAAGATGGTACCGATATGCCTATGGTGGGGTCTTTGGAAGGAGAGGAACTTGTAGCTTCAAAGATCACGAGCGGTCATCGGATGAACTTAGGAAAAAAAAATTGAACACCCAGTTCCAATGGTCGATTGTAATAGAAAAAAAAAATTTAACACCTAGTTCCAATGGTCGATTGTAATAGATTTAATGGCATGACCATTCATGAATTTCTTGTATCACTAGAACATCACTCCTAGGCATTACTCTTGTATATAACCCACATACTTGGGTTTTTGCCTATTCTTACGATCAATAAAATCTTATTTATCAATCAAAAAAACATATCTAAGGCATTATGGGATGAGATTCTTTCTAGGCTTGGTATTGCGTGGGTCATGCCTAGGAGGGTGGTTGACTTACTATCATGTTGGAGAGGAATTCAGGGCAATCGTCAAATTATGGCTATTTGGAAGATGGTGCCTCCAGGCTTAATGTGGTGTACTTGGAAAGAAAGGAATGGCCGCTGCTTTGATAATAGGGAACATTCGATGGGAGGGTTTAGGGACTTTTTCTTTCATATATTGTTACTTTGGGCTTCAGCCATTGTACTGAATGGGACTAATTTTAATGAATTTTATGCCAATTTTCACAGTGCTTAGCTTGTAATTAGGTTCATGTAATACCTTATATGATATGGAGAAGGGTAGGTGATGTATGGGATCACACATTGCTTGGGAAGGAGAAGTTCTTGCTCTTTATAAGGTTCTAATGAGACTCTAATTGTATCATTGACTAGTCTTTTTGGAGAATAAGCCATGTGGTTTGGGCCTTCCATTGGGGCGTTACAGTTCACCTCTTGTATTCTTCCCATGTACTTGGGCTATGCCTAATTATGTGGATTAATAAATTCTTCTTACTTATAAAAAATATATATATATCTAATAAAGTAAACAAACCTTTAGACATAACCACAAGGGAGCTCCCATTGTTGGCACCAGCAATAGAACTAATGTAGTAGTTCTTTTCCCATTGTTCCATGATCCATTCCTGTGGATTTGGAACATCAAATTTAACTGTTATTTCATGATAATATCCCCTGAGATGATAACAGATTATGATATGTGTGTGTATGCATGTGGCAAGGAATTTCACCTTGTGCAAGAAAAAAGATGACAGCTCATAAACTTGGCTTGTAAAACCAGTCCCAGCATCCATAATAAGTGCCCAGAGATTGGAACAAGATGCCACACAACTTATAAGCAAGCCATCTGCAATCCCTCTCTCCACATGTTGCGCCAGCCTTGCATCAGCTACATTATAATGGTACCTAAACATTAAATAAGTGAGAAGGTCATTTTCTTTTAGATAAGTAATAAGCGAGCAGGTCATAAAGCAACTAAATCTGTGATCCCCTATGACTGTTCTTTACAACAAAGCAAATACATAAAAATGGTATGTTAATTTTTTCTAACACCAAAGCCTTCTCCAGCAAAGAAACAATAATGAGGTGATTAAGTCTTTAAACCAAACCAGGGATCACAGAAACCAAAAGACCAGGTGACCCCAAAGGTAATCCAACAGCAAAGGTCTTGCACCCTACAAGTCCATCTCCTCAATATGGTTCCAATTCCATTCTCAGTACCATAATTTCAGTCAGTTTTGAACCATGTCTTTTTTCTTTTTCTTTTTCTTTTTGGGAAGAGGATGGTACCTCCATGATTTTATTAATAACCTTGGCTTTGATGGGTAATAGAATTTCTTTATTAGTATGGTGCTCACTTAATCAATTAAATGACCCCATCAGGCTTAGCTTAGTATGGGGAACCCTCTTGTACAATACAATCCCCCTTTCTAGGCTGTCTATAACACTACTCTTACACATTAAAAAGCAGGCTTATCTTGACTCTCTTCTTTTTTTTTTAACAAGTAATAAGAGAACTATCATAAAAGTGCAAAAGGCACAATCTAAGTACACATGACATACAAGGTTTTATTAATCCAAATTCTATCTCATCAATCATTTCTAGTTACTCCATGGGGACTCCTACGGCACAGCGTGATAGATTGAAGTGGAGGTCTAATGATCACAAGAAATGCTCGGTTAAGGTGTACTATAAAATTTTGTCAACACAAGATCATGCTCCGTTCCCTTGGAAGAATATTTGGAGGTCTCGTGTGCCTTCTAAAGTAGCTTTTTTTGTATGGAATGCTGCTCTTGGGAAGATCTTGACCACGGACAATTAGAGGAAGAGGGAATGTACCGTGATGGATTGGTGCTATATGTGTAAAAAGAATGGAGAATCTGTGGATCATCTCTTACTGCATTGTGAGGCAACAAGAGTGGTGTGGGATGATATCTTCCAAAGAGTTGATATTGCTTGGGCGATGCCTTTGAGGATGGTGGATTTATTGGGTTGTTGGAGGAAGATGCAAGGTTGTCATCAAGTAGTAACCGTGTAGAAGATGATCCCGTTGTGCATCATGTGGTGTATTTGGTTGGAAAAGGATGCATGTTGCTTTGAAGACAAGGAACGCACAATGGCGGAGTTAAAGATTTTTCTCCTCCACACATTATTGCTTTGGTTTTCCGCTATTGTACTAAATGGGGACAATGTTCATGATTTCTTTAATTTATCGCTATTAGAATGTATTTAGGTGTTTTTCTGTATACTCCCTGTGTACACGGGCTATGCCTATTTCATTCATATCAATAATATTTATTTCTTACTTATAAAAAAATAAATAAATAAATAAAAATTATTGACGAGAGGAAGCCCACTGCCATTTTACATTAAATCTGGCATCAAGCAACGATCATGAACAAATAAAGCGGTTTGATAAAAGGACATAGAAGCCAATAGCAGCAAGGTTAAACACCAGAAACTTTGAAGTCAGATCCAAAGGTTCTCTCTATCCATTCAAATAAACCTGCCAAACCTTGAAAGCTGAACATCCAACACTTTCTTTCATCAGCTGCTCGATATTTAATCTCGGAACCAAGTTAGGAGGCACAAGTTTTTTGATAAGTAAATAAGTATCCTTATTGAATAGAATGAAACTAGCAATGCCCAACTACACAGGAAGTTTACAAAGTGAGACACCTAATTACATTCTAGTGAGCTAAAAAGAAGATAGAAACTCATGGACATTCCCACCCTTCAATACAATAGCAGAAAACCACTGTAAAAGAGAGAACAGGAGGCACAAGTACTTAGGCACACGTTAAAGATATAAAATATTCATGCAGATTGCACCAGGGCTAAGATTTTGGGTAACATAAAGAAGTTGTTCTTAGATTTTCTCCTTTTATAAGTAAAGTTCTAAGATTTACAAAGACTCATTTCGAAAAATCCATAGTACTTGATACATAGAATTTTCTTTTAATCAGTAAACAAGGTTTTATTAATGATGTTGACTTGATAAATAGAAAATACCACACAAACACCACTTGTGTCCCTAAAAGTTGCAACCAAGTCCCTCAATTATTGAACTTGTTAGACTTAAGTCCTTTTTCCAGCCACACTAATACTATTTTTTGTAAGATTATTTTATTAATGATCAAGAAAAGAACGGACGGCATAATTGAAGTACGTGAGGGGTATCCAACAAATACACCTAGTGAGAGAGACAGGAACATGTAGATTAAAGCTAGAGAGACAAAGTTTGGCAGCCATCCAATAGTAGATTGCATTAAAAAGGACAGCCTGGAGGTCTTCAATGTTGCATTGGGTATCCTCAAAACTTGTTCATTGCTTTCCAAAATATCTCGGTGTGTTTGTTCTCAAACCACCCCTTCCAATATGCCAAAATATCTACCACCTTTCTAGGCATCATCCACCTCAACCCAAATTTTTTTTTTTTCTTCTTTGATCGGTAACTCGACCCAAAAAAAATTAAAAATATTGAATTGTTCAATAAGTAATTCTTGAAATACTGAACTACGTGATCATTAAGCTTTGATTGGTAGGAATGTTCTATGCCATTCACGTTCAAGGATTCTAGCGAATTGTTTCATCTACGTGAATTGGCCACTTGGTGGAAGCAATAGCTGATTGACTCTTGCTCACTAATGCTAATATATGATGTCACATTTAGTAGCTGATATCGAATGACTTATTGATAATTTAGCAAAACTTCCAAAAAGAGAACCAACTGAGTTTAAGGCTAGTGACGTGATTCCAATACCCAGTCAAAACCATGCTCTCTTTTCAACTGATTATTCAATTAAAAATTTTTGTGTATAATTATTCAATTAATAAATCTTCTGAGTCTTAAATTTCTAATGCATATTTGGACTTGCTGAAACTCGATTAGTTTCTCTGCCCGCCAGAGGGGTGAGTGTTTAATTGAGTGTGAGAGTGAGGGAGAGAGAGAGACCAAAAGCAAAATGCAGACCTACCTCTGTTTCATTGGTAGCCTAGCATTGTAAACTGAAATCCACTGTGTAGCAGGAACTCCTAAACGAACCTTCTTCTTGGGCTGCCCATCGTCGTCCTCCTCAATATTCAACCTACCCCGTTTTTGACCAACCTGACAAACATATCAACAGCAGTTGCATAAAACATCTCTGAATAAAATAACTACAGAATCAGAATTTAGCCCTAAGTTCATATATTACCAAAATTACCTTTTGAGCACCATCAGTGCTTATTGGCCTTAAAGCCGGATTAGGGCCTATTAAGCCCTCGAACAAAGATATTAGCTTGGCATAGTTAGGCTCCTCATCAAATTTCATGTTCACCACAATCTCAAGAAATTGCTTAAGAGGTGGCGGGCAGAAGCAGCATAGCATTTCAGGAGAGGTTGCCATCTTTTTTTTGCAAACTAGAAATGATTTGTTATCTCCCTATCAGGGAAAAATGGACAGAAATAAAGCATTCAAAACACTCCCAAAAGCAACTCCAAAGACAATAACAAATACTCTAAACCCATGGTATATGTGTTAGTACCTGATAGCCTTGCCAAGGCAACCTGCCTCGATGGAGAAAGATGAGTGTATATGCAAGAGACTCAAGATCATCTCTTCTACTAGCAGTTCTTCCCAGGTGAGCGTGAACACTTGCATATCGAACAGTTCCTCTGGCACAGAGAAGAAAAGGTATCAAGACCAGCTGCAAAATAGTTGTACTGCAAACCAGTAGCCTAATGACAAAAAGATTCATTCACCTAAACATATCAGGGCGTTGATCATATTCGACATGCTGTCCATTAGAGCTATCTCTCCACTTTGTTGCTGCAATCATGTATTGATAAAGATGACGTAAGAAAATGTGTAGAATAAATTAATTTGTGTAAGACTTACATGAAATTTACTCGCCTAATCCAAGGTCAACAAGAAACAACTTCTTCTCTTGTGCTGAAGATGGCTGCCCAAGTAAAAAGTTCTCTGGCTTGACATCACCATGGACATAACTAGTATCAAACAGATAAATGATTACAAATTATGGAGATTAATATTTCACAATAGAGGACCATGAAACAAAGCTATTTGATGTAGTATTGCCAACATAATTTTTTTTTTTTTTTTTGGGGGGGGGGGGGGGGGGGGGGGGGAAAGGGCAACTGAACCTTACAAAGTCAAGAAAAAATATTACAATCACATACCCTCTTGCGTGCATCTTCTCTAGAATTGATAAGGACTCAACTGCTATACAAGCAACCATTTCTGAGGACATCCTGTGTGTATATATCATTGTGTGAAAGATTTAGAAACAAGACATACATTTTGGCAGACAAGGAATGAAGAGAGGAAGAAGAAACATTGTTAGACCAATAACATATACTTCTAAAATAAAGAAAAACAATGTTAGACTCTAAAAAAAATTCATGTTCAAAAGATGCATTTAACAACAATCAAAATTGAAGTAGCTTACTGTAGTAATTGTGGCCAGAAAAACAAAAGAAACTAAAATAAGACACCCAGAAAACACAAGCTCAAGTGTGCAGGTGAACGCAAACAAATGTAAATTTTTTTTTTTTATAATTAATAAGAAATTTTATTACCAAAAATAGGCAAACCCAAGTACACAGGACGTATACAAAAGAAATACCTACTACACTCTAGAGGGCAGAAAAAAGAAGGCACATACAAATCCAGAAAATTATCATCATTAAGTACAAGAGTCTTAGCCCACAAACACATAGTACTAAAGAAAAAATAAGGTGAAATGTAAATAAGGTGAAAAACCAAAGGTAAAATATTCCCCATAATGAATTAACCAAATTATCTTCATTTGAAGCAAACTAAAATATGTTGAGATCTTTGTCTATCAGAGGTGCCCCCTTCAAAAGCATGGACAAGATTTCCATCGCCCCCACCCCCTCCTTTTTATATGGGTGGGTGTAGGAAAGGAATGAAGGGTGGATCATCATTTCACTTTTTTAAGATATATAGAAAAAAATTGCAATTTTTTAACAGTTCAAGATTAACAGCTTAAGATCAACTAGCTAGATAGGTGTGCTTCTTGTATATGTCTGTGTACTTGGATTGCGTCTTTTGTGTTTTTTTATCAAATTTATAGTACTTCTCAAAAGAGATTATATTAACAAAAGTAGGATGCTCCATCCACCTGAATATTTCATAACCAAAGTGGCATAGGAGATTTTTATATTGATGGTCTGGCTGCGATTATTTAAGATGACAACCACCTGAACACAAGATTTCTTAATTTTCAAAGAGAATCCAAAAAACAAGCCTGTACAAAGTCCAAAATATCATCTTAAACTGAAAATATCACCACTATTAACCACTTTTTTGTTTCTTTCAGAAACCAGGAAGAAAATACAGTCAAAAGGAGAGAGTACAAATCGCTCTTTCTGCTTCATTACAATGTTAGCCCATAAAGGTCGTGGAAGCGATCTATAGTTCATAGTTCACTCATGCTTGGTTGCCGCTCCTGCATATGTCCCGTGTACTAGGGCTATGCCTACCTATTTCATCAATAAAACTCTGTTTACTGATCAAAAAAGTTCAAAGTCATATATTTTCGTGAAACACCTTGCAGCTGGTTGCAGCATTCTTTGCCAGCAGAGCATATAGGCAGTAGAATTTAAATCACACGGTATTGCAGTATAATTTGAATCATGCTGATTTCACAGATGCCCTTAAATAGTTTTAAGGAATAAAATCAGGAGTTTTGGTACATCATAGTTGTGGATACCAACGATTCCTACTTTTAAAGACTCTTTTTTCTGCATAATTTACATCCTTTATTCCCCTTATTTTCTTTTGAAGTCAGACCCAAAGCGACGTCTACTTTTAAATATTATAAACCTGTGACTTTGATGGCATGATACTTAGTCTACTAAGATCTAAAAGTCTTTCCTTTAGATTTCAAGTTCAAGATTTCAAGAAAGCACAGGACAGTAGAACAATAAAAATTAAGACACTCTAGGAGGTAAAGAAAGATACAAGAATGGATACTCACGCCTGCCCTGAAGTATTCCAAACATCCCACAAGCTGGGACCTAGCATGTCCATAACCTGCATATAAACAAGTATCAAAGTTAAAACCAACAAGTTATAATGGAGAGATGATAAAGATGCATTTTGTGTGGATCATACCATAACATAATAGTCTCCTTGCCTCCCTTTATAGTGTACTCTTGGCACTCCATGACTACCACCAAGAGTGCTGTTCAAACAAAATGAAAGAAAAAATCATAAATAAATGCTATAAACAGACACACGCACACACATATTTATGGTACAATCATCTGCAATCCTTACAAAAAATTAACCCAGAAGAACCCTAAAAAAAGGACCTACTTGTACACTTGCCACTCATATGGTGGACCATAGTTGCAGCCTTTACTGTTTCTATGCTCAAATTTCAGAGCTACCTGATATAGCAAAAGCAATCAGAAATTATATTCAACTGACAGATAATTTTAAAGGAGAGAATCTGAAGTGAGCTAACCTCCAAAGCCGCAGAACCTGTGGCACGTTCAGTTCCACCTGAAACGCGACGACCAACAAATACCTGACCGAACCCACCTTTGCCTAGTTTCCTCTCTATCTTATATATGGGTGACCCTCCTACCGAGACCTACCAAAAAATCATAAACATCAATGCACCAAACAAAAACTAAAATAATATGCATCATTAGAGAACTCAAGCTCAATATAATCGCAATGAAAAAGTAAATAAATCAACCATATATCTGATAGCAGAATACAACCATGTAAATTAGAGATACAAGCATATATATCTAAGTAGTGAATCACAGCCCAGCAGACCCTTTAACTTAAACCCCTAAAAGGAAACACAATTCTTCATCATAACGATCACATAATAAATTAAATTCTTCAAATAACAATAGTGAAAACCACCATAAAACCAGTATTTGAAAAGACAGCAATACACAATAAATCGTTCACAATAGAACCATATATCTGAAATTATAACAACACATCCAGGAATACCAGAACACCACGAAGTAAACGGCCACAGCAAATTTTTTCACAATTATGCCACCAACTAAATTTAGAAACGCCAAAAAAACACTAATTAAGCTACCGAAAACCCATTTACATACAACTACGATACCAAAAAAATTGTGGTAAAACAACATCGAATCGCCAAAGAAGCCTTTTTTAAAATTTGAGAGTTTGCAGCAAGCCAAAACCAGAAAAGTTAACAATCCAAAACGACCGCATACCTTCTCGGGAAAAGGTGCGGTGTTGCCCTCTTCCTCCAGACCAGCGGCCTTATTGGCACTCAAGCCGCCACTATCATCGGCCATCGCACCCTTCTGTTCCTTCCCAACAACCTTCTTTCCCTTCTTCCCCTCCGAACCACTATCCCTCTCGGAAATCACGATCACCTGCTGCTTCTGTTCCTCCTCCTCCTCCTCCTCCTCAAGCTTCAACTTCTTCGCTCTGGCAACCGCGGCACGGGTCTTCACGTAGTTTCCAACTGGGGGCTCGGGTTGCTTGTGCGCGACCTTAGCACGGCCTCGGCGGACTCCTCTGCGAAGCTCCGGCATTGCTCAGACCCATACAATAGGAGCCAGAGTCCAAAAATCCGATCATTATATTGCTCAGCTCACATGGCCGAAATGAAAGATTTTGGTTAGGGGAAATGCGAAAGGGCGAGGACCCGATCGAGGATTCGGTGGAAGTGGGTGGGATTGGAGAAAATCGGGGTTGGATATTGGGGCGGAGTAGGGTTAGGGTTGGGTAAAAATATAGCAAATAGATTTTTTCAATTTGAAAACATATGTGGAGAAGCCGACTCGAACCGTGTTTAGATCATAAAGATGGTGTTGGAACCAAATTGGAAATGGATTCCTGCGTAAACTTATTATAATTTTATCAAACTCTTACCTAAAATAAAATAAATAATTTAATTTTTTAATTTTTAAAATAAAAATAATATTAAAAATATATATTATAATAATATTTTATTTAATTTTCATTTTATCTTATCTCATCTCATCTTCAAAAATAAATAAACAAGAGAGATTTTAATAATAATATTTGTAGTTTTTTTTTTTTTTTTTTGAAAAAGTGTTGTATATTCTCATTCAACAATATAACTTTCTATATAGAGTTTATCGTATGTATATTCTCTACATACTTCCTTTGGACATTCCTCAATCCAAACTACTTCTTCTAATCTAGATAGAGCAGATTTTGCCAAACCATGTGCTACTTTGTTTCCCTCTCTTAAAACATGCTGAATCTTCCACCCGATCCTTGTTCTGAAACAACTTCTGACATCCTCAACAAGACTTACATACCACAAACAATCATCCTCTTCACTACTAACTGCCTTTGTCACCACCTGGGAATCCCCTTCAAAAACCACATTTGGAATATTTAACTCCAAACATAGCTCTACTGCTGTCCAAAGTGCCATAATTTATGCTATTACTGGATGGGAAATACCCCTCCTCTACTCATACTCAAAGCTACCTGCACGTCCCCTCTGGAGTCCCTGACCATCAAACCAACACCCATTCGATTGCCTTTCAGATCCACAGATGCGTCCCAATTCAATTTGACAAAGTATTCTTCAGGTGCCTTCCATCTTATTAGTTCTCTCATTTCCCTCTTGGACTCTTTTGCTGCCAGAGGCCTACTTTGAGCTTCCTTAAAGTCTTCGACTATCCTTCTAGCTGACTGCACCAGAACTTTTGGACTATCAAAAGAGTGTTCAAAGATAAATTTGTTTCTTCGCATCCATAAGCTCCTCATCGTAACTGCCACCACCTCTAATTCCTCACCTGGTATGGATTTGACTATTTTTTCCCAAGTCTGCATAAAATCTTCTTCTCTGCATGACCACTTTTGAATAGAACCAGCAAGTTCAGACCACACATCCAAGGCTGCCCCGCAACTCCATAGGACATGACTTACTGTTTCCTCCTCCTGCAGACAGATAGGGCACATGTTTGATTCCCCAATCCTCCTCTGGAACAGATTTTTCTTTGTTGGGAGACTATCATTGATAGCCTTCCAGAGAAAAGTTTTCACTATATCCAGAATGTTCAATTTCCATAGCAACTTCCATACTTCGCCCTTCTCTGAAACTCTTGAGAACTCCCCTTTATGTTTTTGCTTTCTTGCCATCTCTAGATGGTATGCACTCTTTATCGTAAAAGGTCCATTTTTTGTGTGAAACCAGATCCTTTTGCCCTGGAGACCAGTTTGGCTAATAGGAATGGAACAAATAAGCTCAGCCTCTTCTTTCATAAAAATCTCCTTAACTAGATCTTCCTTCCAACATTTTCTCTCCCCATCTATAAGCTCTACCACTCTTGATGAAATATCCAACTTTTGTACTGGAGATTGGATGCAGAAAGTAGAGGCCTTCGGGATCCAACTATCCCCCCAAATGTTAATGCTTTTTCCATTACCCACTCTCCAAAACATGCCTTCCTTCAGTAACTCAAGAGACCCCCATAAACTTCTACATATGAGAGAAGGCCTAGACCCCAACTTCGACATTAACAGATCAGCTGACTTGAAATATTTCTCCTTTAATACTCTAGCTGCCAAGGAAGATGGGTTAGTATAGATCCTTCAGCACTGCTTTGCAAGGAGAGCTTTGTTGAAATTCTCCAGATTTCTGAAACCCAAGCCCTCTTTTTCTTTTGTAACCCCCATCTTATCCCAACTCCTCTAGTGAGTCTTACGCTCGTTTTGCTTATGTCCCCACCAGAAACGAGCCATCATGGCAGACATTTCTCTGCACAATTTCACCGGGATTTTAAAGACACTCATATGATAAATAGGAATAGCTTGCACCACTGCTTTTATAAGCACTTCCTTGCCAGGAAAAGATAGGAACTGGTTTCTCTAACAGTTAATCTTCTTCCAAACACTTTCCTTAATTCCTATGAAGGCATTATATTTGGATCTCCCTACCATCGTAGGTAAACCCAAGTACTTCTCATAATTACTGCTGCTACTTGCACCCACCTCTCTTAGGATCAGTTGTCTATCAGACTTTGTCACATTGGTACTAAAGAATATGGTCGTTTTGCTTCTGTTCAGGCACTGTCCGGAGGCTTCCTCATAAACTCCCAGGATATTTCTAATTTTCTCCATATTTGCCCTCCCGAATAACACACAATCGTTGGCAAAAAACAGATGGGAAATCCTTATACCTCCTCTCACCATATTAACCCCCTTAATAACCCCCTCTCTTTCAGCTTGATTAAACAGGGAGCTGAAACCTTCAGCGCACATTAAGAAGAGATAGGGGAATAACGGGTCGCCCTGCCTTATACCCCTTGATGGAGTGTTCCAACCACTAGGGTTCCCGTTTACTAGAGTAGCATAGGATACCGTAGTAACACATCCCATTATCAGAGCAACCCATCTTTTATCAAAGCCCAATTTTAACATTATAGCCTCTAAGAAGGGTCATTCCACCTTGTCATACTCTTTCGACATATCCAATTTAATGGCCATATAACCAGTTTTACCTTTCTTCCCTGTCTTCATAGAGTGGAGAGCTTCATATGCCACCATGACATTATCTGTAATAATTCTTCCAGAGATTAAAGCACTCTGGTTAGTCGAAATAATCTCATTTAAAACTGTTTTCAGCCTATTAGCCAGAGTTTTTGCTATAATCTTGTATAAGACATTGCAAAGACTAATAGGCATATAATCACTTACTGAGATGGGATTCTTTATCTTTGGAATAAGAGCCAAATACGTGCAGTTTAGAGATGCCTCCATACGCCCATCTCTCAAATAGCACAACACTGCATTACACACTTCATCTCCCACTATACTCCAGTAGTTTTGGTAAAAACAAGCTCCATACCCATCTGGTCCAGGAGATTTTAATGGACCAATTTGGAACATAGCCCTCTCCACCTCCTCTCTAGTGAACTCTTTTAGCAGTTTTGAATTCATTTTCTCGGTCACTTTTGGTTGGACAGAATCTGTGCATGTTGTTACCCTCTCCTTTGATGGGTTGCTTGAAGTAAACACACCCATGAAATGCTTTATGAACGCTGCTGTGATTCCTTCAGGATCATATTTCACTTTCATTTTTGAATCAACAACAGACTTGATGCAGTTCTTCCTTTTCCTCTGAGTGGCGCATGCATGAAAAAATTTGGTATTTTGGACCTTATTCCAAAGATAAAGAATTCCTTTGCTTTGCCCTTTGCTTCCATTTCAGATCCTCCTTTTCCATCAACTCCCCCACCTCCTCTTGCAATTGCCTTATCTTCTCAGAGTTGTGTGGGCCCTCCTTCTCTTGTAGGACTTTTATTTCTTCTATTTTTTCTTTTATTTATTTATGCATATTCCTTCTCAAATTCCTACTCCATCCCGCAAGAGCCCCACTACAGCCCTTCAACAGCCCCTGAACTCTCTTAATAGGCTCTGTTGATGGCCTATGCCCAGACCACTCCCTTGATATTAAGTTCTCACACCCCTCCTCTTTCATCCAACTAGCTTCAAAACGGAATAGGAATTGTTTTTTCCTATATAAGAATGGAGGTTCTCTCGTAGTTAAGAGAAGAGGTCTATGGTCTGAACATCTCCCTGTTAACACCTCCACCACAGCCCCTTTAAAACACGACATCCATAATGCATTTGCCACCCCCTATCTAGTCTTTCTTTGGTAAAAGTATTATCCGAATGCTTGTTTCTCCAAGTAAAAAAGTCCCCACTACATCCCAGATCATTCAAGTTATTCTCCACCAAAGTTTCTCTGAATTGAACCATTTGTCATTCCTCCATTAGTTTTCCACCTACTTTTTTCTGATTGGACCAGGATCTCATTGAAATTCCTTATAACAACCAACCCATCTGTTCTTTTGGACACAACTTGCTCAACAGATTCCATGACTCCTTCCTTTTACAAGTCTCATGGTGGCCATAGAACCCAGTCATCAACCAACTCACATTCATCTCTTCCTCTATCACCCAGGCACTAATATGCCTCTGAGAGAAGTTATAAATCTCCACTTCTTTTATATTTTTCCACAATAGGGCCAAGCCCCCTTTCCTCCCTACTGGCTCTACCACAAAACACCCTTCAAACTTCAACTTCCTCCTTACTACTTCCATTTCTTCTGTTCTGAGTTTGGTTTCTATTAAGAAAACCAAGTTGGGTTTCTTTTCCTCCACCAACATGTGGACCTGACCTGTCCGAGGGACCTCAGAGCAACAGTCTCATCTATCATAGCAACAGTCTCTTCCTCCCTTCTCAGTTTTATAGATCTTTCACATTTTCTTTCCCCACCCTTTATCTCATCTATCAATATTTTGATACCCATATTTAGGTTAAGGGACTCACCTGGAGACAGTTTTTCTCGTGCCCTTCTCTTCCATTGCCCCCGTCTTGGTATTCTTTCTTTTTTCTGGCTTACATTATCATCCTTAGTAGCATTGATCCCCTTCGAGGCGCCCTCTACAGCCTGACAACCCACCCCTTCCTCCATCCCCCGAACCTCTTTCATCAGACTTATTACAGCCACCTGATGATCTTCTCCTCTCTCCCAAATGGAGCTCTCCCTTTCAGGCACTTCTTGGGAAACTTCATTTTCCACCTCTACCCTTGAGTTCACTCCCTCTGTTTTTCTAGGGATTTCCCGTTTTGTTTTCGCCTCTTCTTCTGTCCCAGAGTACGTCTCCTCCTAATTACCAACTCCAGACATTTCCTCATCCGCCCTCATCCTTGATTCGTCAGATTTTTTGAATTTAACTATGCTCGCCCTCAACCAAGGACCAAACTGACCCACAGCTCCTACTACTTCACCTGGACAACCTTGCTCTGGATGAAGGATACGTCCACATCTGAAACACATCCTCGAGAGTTTTTCGTACATAAAGGGCACCCACATATTCATCCCTTGGAGATTTACGGTTCTACCTCGAGCCACCACTTTGTTTAGGTCACATTCAATTCTTATTCTTAGAAAACTTCCCCAACCCATGCCATCTTCCCCCGCATCCACCTCCACCACCTTCTCTATAGTAGCCCCAATCTGTTCTCCTATGCATTTATTCATACAAGCAAGGGGTAAGTTGTGCATCTGTACCCAAAACTCCTCATTATCGAACCGCATTTTGTGTGGTTGTGTGAATCCATCAAATGGCTTCAACACAAATAAACAGTTGTCAAATTGCCAGGGTTTACCACCCAGCACTCTGTTCTTATCACCAGGATTAGCGAAGGTTATGATGAAACTATTAGCCCGGAATTCATGAAACTCCAATAGTTTACCCACCCTCCAGATCTTCTCCATAGTCCTCCGCACCACTTCTTTACTTATTACTCGATTAGAAATTATTTTCCCCACCAAACTTCTCTTTGCCTTCACTCCAGACTCTTCACTCAGATTGATCTCAATTGACACATTTTCTTCCTCGTTTAGTTGTAACCGGTCCCAAACCTCCTCTAGATTTTCCATACCTCCTCAATCCCCACTTAGAAATGGCGATCAGGAACTTCTAGCCTCCTAAATCTGATCACTGGGATCAGAAATAGGCACAGACTCTTCTACTCCTCCTCCCTCAGTCCCCTGAACGTAGCAGAGAGCGACTGTAATAATATTTGTAGTTTTAAGAGCATTGGCAATAGTCCAAATTTTAGCTAGAACTTTAAGTTTTGACTATAACATTAACCTTATCTCATCTTATCTGCAAAAATAAACAAACGAGAGAGTTTTTAATAATAATAATATCTGTAGCTTTAAGAGCATTGGCAATAGTCCAAATTTTAGTTATAACTTTAAGTTTTGGCTATAACATTAACTTTTGGCTAAGTGAATCTATATTGGATTATCCATCTTAAAGTCAAAATAATAATATAATATTATATATTTTAATAATATTTTACAAATACACTTCATATATTAATTAATAATTTATTTTTTACTTAAAATTATTGTTTCCCAACTATCTGAGGCATAACTTGTCCTTCTACTACCTGAGCCAATTTGTTCATAACCTGTTAAGAATTTTTTTATAACGATGTTGGCTGGATGTAAGTTGGTTGAAAATTTGACCATAACGATGTGAATGAACATAGATCATACAAAACAAAAAGTTGATTGTAAATTTATTGCGTTTAATCACAATACTACCTGAATGTAAATTTTGCAAATAGACCATACAAAATATAAAGTTTGCAAATTTTGGAAAAAAAAAAAAAAACAGTTTACTATTGTGATTAAATACAAAAGATAAATGTCCTATTTACATAAGTTTCTACCAACATATTTTCTACCAGAACAAAAAATGAGAAAATTGCAAATCTACCAACACAATGACTACCAACACAGTTGGTACCATATAAAAGCAAATCCAGCACAAACCACAAAAACAAATTCCAGTTTCTAGCAACACAGTTCTACCATATAATTGATGTTTCTACCATCACTGCATCCAAAAAATAATCGCAGTTTGACCCCAACCACAACACAAACATCTTACCTCTTTAGTTGCAACTCAACCACATGTTTCTCTAGCTCATATGTGGCTGGGTAGCCACTAAAATAAAATAAAAAATAATCTACTAAAATAGCTAGTTAGACACTTTCATAAAGTGTTAATGGAGATGTAGATGTACATCCAGAATGGAATTTTGATGCCTCAAAAATTGCTTGCTAAATATTAAGGAAATATTATTGCTATATAGCATTCATGCCAACAAGATCTAGTCTCATCATCTTTGTCTCGAACTTCCTCTTCTTTAGTTCAAATTCACACATCAATTACAATTTGCCTTCAACACAGCATTTCTCCGCTCTACGATGCATGCATGTGGCTCTATCTTCAGTCATTTTAGCTAAGGCAATGTTGATCTCAATATCATGTCCTTCGATTGACTTTCTTTCTTAGCTTTTTTGTCTCGAGGTCTCTCACTAAGAACCTCCATGTTCTACTCCACTGTGTCAACAGTAACTTCACTGTGAAGTTTTTCTTGTGGCCTTTTCCTTGTACCAAGGGTGGAGATGTGTTGCTGCCTTTTTGGTTGGTGTCTTAGAAAACACCAACAGTGCTCCATTATAAAGTTCGTCCTCTCCATCTCTTTGTACAAAAATTTTGCATTCTCAATCTATAAAGGTGAAGAAATATTGTTAGTTCATAAATTAGTCCTACATAATTGCATAATTAAATAAAAATGTTACATACCTTATCTTACTCTGTTACACCACTCGGGTGCAATGAGTATACCTGTACTAAAAATGCACAAAACTTATTTGTGCATTTCTGAATCGAGGATCACTAATTCATCAAAGAGACTACAAAATGGTTCACAGTGTTTTATTTTTTATATTCATGGTAAAATTCTAAAATTATATCCTACATTTTGAGTGAACTTTTTATCAATACCCTTTATCGCATCAATACTAATATTGAGCCACGCTAAGATAAGGAGGTTATCCTCTTCTGTAGTGAAAAATGCATCATTTTGAACTTTTTTTAGAATATGTCTCTTTTCACCGTCATTAAGGGTTGCTTGGACCACAACATTCGAATGTTGCACTGGGGTGCTATTACAACCTTCTCCTCCACTTTTTAAGAGTTTACTTTGTAAGAGAGTGGTGAAGAATGGGTCATCATCAATTTGTGTGTCCATCCTTAAAAAATATTATATTTTCAAGGAGTCAGAAAAGTTTAAAAATTCTCAAGTCCAACAAAGCAGCAAATCATATTATACAAAGTAAATAAATGTTGTCAATATATAGATGTTATATCTGTCTGCCTCAAAATGACATGTAAAACCACATGTAAAACTAGTAGTCTCCAATGGAATGTTTAAATCAACTTAAATTATGATTAAAAAAAAACCTATCTGGCACTACCTACAAGAACAGTGTTGTCATTCATTGACTAATATAAGTAGTAGTGTGCCACAAACCAAAATAAATCTATATGAAACAAATCTTACAGGGCAGAACATAGTACGTCACAACATGTGCATTCAAAACCTAAGTAGAATAGCATAAACTAATATTTCAAATATATGATGAAACTCACCCAAATCCCAACATGACTCCGATCTTAAACTCAAATCTACTTGTGCCTGATTATCTAATTCTCAAAAAGATCTTATGGGTTTAGAGAGCTTTTCAGCCTTTAACGCAGTGACTTAAAAAGAATATAAAATAAAAGGGTTACTTGGTAATAGATAAGGAAGTTAGAACAAGACAAAGAAAAGCAACAAGCTCCTATATATAATCACAGCTTTCTGCCCAGAAGTCAAAACATCTTCCTCCATATATATAACCACACAAATCCAACACAGTTTCTACCACTACTGAACCATGTGTTCAAAACACAAAACACAAATTCAACACAAATCCAAATAAATAATTGCAGTTTCTACCAACACTACTCCAAAAAAATAATTGCAGTGTCTACCATTTATTTAACCATTGCTACACAAATCAAGGCAATCAAACTAGCAAATATTGTTAACTATTAATTATACAAGTCGGTTTCCCTTGCTTCTTTCCTCCCCTTTGTTATTAAAGGCTACTTTATCTAGAGTGTAGATCAAAATAATTGCCAACTGGGGTTCTGTTGGTGAAAAGTAGACCTAAACCAATAAGTGCTAATAAATGTAGAAAAATTAATAACAAGAATGCCCACAACACTAACTGTTACCATTCAGAAAAAACCACATCCCAGATGATAGGTAAACCTATTTAGACAAGACATTACAACCTCCTTAGAGCAGTAGTAGAACCACAAAAATAGAAGTTGTCATGCTCCACAAATGAAAACAATTCCCACATAATCTTTGTAGCACAGAAAAAGAACCAAGACAAGAAATGAAGCATTAAGCACCTTGCTCCACAACCAAAATAGATTGATGATTACAATGTTTCCAACATTTCCAACACTCAGCAAAATATTTCCAACATTTCCAACTTCAACAAAACATTTGAGTCTATACAAAACTTATGTTGGGCATAAAAACATTAGCAACAAAAGGAAAAAAAAAAACCACTATAAAAGATTTTGCAAAAACACTTCATTGAGCCGCTTGTGTTCTGACCTAAAAGAGGTGTAAAAATCATCTCTTTTACATACCAAGAGCAAGCAGACCCCCATAATTTTTGAAGTTTCATTATCATGTAAAAATCATATCTTTTACAGACAGTTACGCTAACCATACACATAACAAACCACAGATGGGCACCAATTTAAAAAACATGCTCATACCATCACAGATCAGACCAGCTCTGCAAAAACCACATAGCAAACCACATAAAAATGCACATAGTAGTTAAACACCAACTTCACCATACACTCAATAGACCACATATCATACCACCACAGAGTCAACTTCACAGACTAGGAACACAAACCAGATTCAACGCATGTACTGGCCATCATTCACAAGAGCAACAAAAACGTTAAAAAAAAAACGATGAAAGTTTTTTATGCATAACCAAGTAGAAAAAACGTAGAAAATCAAAATATGATCAAATATGAGTGCAAGACCCATGAGTAATAGTACTACATAAAAGAAAAATATATAAAAACAAATTTATATCAGAATTTGCATCTACCCAGAAGGATCAATTGCACCCAGAAATTCAACAAGAAAAAAAAGTAATGAAACCTCTAGAGCTAGTATTGGACCAAGACTCTCATTATATGCAAGAAAAGAATGAACTTTGGAATATTGAAACGAACGAGTTTTGAAAAATCTTACCTTTTTGTTTTTGCGAGGACAGAAATCCACAGTCGATTTTCTCTTGCAAATCGATTGTTCCTTCCATGCGTTCCTAAGCTAAGCCCAGAGAGAGCACTTTAACAACCCAGGGACAATGATAGCAGTAAGGGAACTGAAAATAATGAAAAAGTGAGAGAGAGAGAGAGAGAGAGAGAGAGAGAGAGGGATGGAATGTCAGGCCAATTTAGAGGGAAGAGAGAAAATGGGAGAAAAAAAAATGAAGGGGGTGTTTGGCAAGGCAGAAAGGAAGAGAAAGTGAATAGGGTTTTAGGGAAACAGATTCACGAGGGAAATGCTTTGTTGTAATTGTTCTGCAAGTGATTTTAGAATAAAATACTCATTTGGCTATGAACTGGAACTCGCCAAAGATGGAAATATGTTTAGATATACGGTAGCTCAGAACTTAAACTCCCACATTTTACCTATTCCAATGTAGCACATTTAAAGAGATAAAAAATCATATTTTGCATTGCTTGAAGTTATGCCTAGGTCGATGCGGATGCTCTAAGATGTCAAACTTTGCCTTTTTTTTTTTAAAAAAAAAAAAAAGTAATAATAAATCTAAAATTTTTATAAAAGAAAATATTTTTTAATAGTAGATTCTATTTTTTTAAGGAAGTGCAAAAGAGACTTCTTGGACATCTGCCCAAAAAAGAGACTTTCGGGCTTTGGAGAATTTCTTACTGTGGGCAAGGATGTCTCCTAGTTCCCAAAACTATGGAGGTTTTACCATTTTCTAGAGTGTCTAAGAGAGATGTTATGGGATGGTCGAGGAGATCATAGAGAAGTGGGGTAAATTCAGTTTAATTGAGGCAAAGCAAAATGAGATACAACTTGACATCTTTACGAATGATGTGATAACCAGGCAGGGAAAACTTTGTCTCACAGGCCTCGTCGTTTCTGAAAAGCTTGTAAACAGAAAAGCTTTCAAAAGCACGATGCTAAAGGTTTGGAAACCAAAATGAGGAATGCAGATCAAGGGAGTTGGTGACAATCTTTTCTTGATTGAGTTCCAAAGAGTGAAAAGAGGAAGACCATGGATGTTTGACCGAAACTTGTTATGCCTTAACTTGTTTAATGATTTATCTGCACCAAAAGATATTATCTTTGATAAAGAGTACATGTGGATACAGTTCCATAATCTTCCTCTTGGTGGAATGACTAGAAAAATTGGTGAAAAAATAGGAAAAATGATTGGCAAGGTGGTGGGAGTCGATGTTGATGAAGAAGGGATTGATTGGGGGCCCTATCTACGTGTTAAATTGTTGTTAGTATTAGAAAGCCTCTGATAAGAGGGATTTTGCTTAATATTCATGGTACCAAAGTCTGAATTTTTTTATCAAGGTCTAGATTTCTTTCTTTTAAGAAAGATTTCCTAACTTTTGTTTTAGCTGTGGTATTATTAAGTATGGTGGTCATGTAGGATGCCCAAAAGATTCCTCTACGAGATCCCTGCATGGTAGTCATGACTCACAATATGGTGCATGGCTTTGTGCATCAATCCTATGAGAGAAGGTAAGGGTTACTCAAACTGGCAGTGGAGCCAAAAAAGGGCAAAGCGGCCATGACTCAAAACAGAAGGTTGAAAATGAGAAGGATCAAAGTCTTTAAATGGCAAGATTTCAAGGAAATCAGAAGAGGTGGTTGATTCTTGGGAAAATTCCAAGAATCAAGAAGTTAATCGAGCAACTTTTCTTTCAAGGAGAAGTGAGGAATTCATGGGTCAAGGATCACATATGGAAATGAGGCCTTCCATTGTGGCACTATCAAAGGAGCTAGAAGATCACATTGTGGGATTTGGCAATCAAATTGAGGAAATCTTGGTGGAACCGGCTGGTAGCAAAGAAGCTACTAACAAAACTGATATTCAAGATCTCTCAATTATTAATCCAGCAACTAACATTATGGAGAATATAGCAATTAAGCCACCTGGTCAGCTTGGACTAGAGGTTGACAAAGAGCAAAGCAACATAGGTTGCAACATGGCGATCGAAATACCAAGTTCTATCACATGCATGCTAACCAAAGAAGAAAAAACAATGTTATTCACCAAATCATTGATCAACAAGGGTGTATGGTTACTGAGAAGGAGCAAATAGCTGATATTTTCACAAATTACTTCTCTACTTTATTTTCTACTTCTAATCCCTCTGTATTTATGATTGCCTTAAAGGAATGAAGCAAAAGGTGACTGCTGGTATGAATTCCAGATTGCTAGGAAAGATTACAGAAGAGGAAATCAAAGATGCTACATTCCAAATGAATTCTTTAGGCTCTCCAGACCCTGATGGTTTTCCAACTCACTTTTATCAAGATAACTGGTATACCATTGGGAGGGAGGTTTGTAAGTTTGCTCTCATCATTCTTAACCAGGGAGGCTCTTTGAAGGGTGTCAATGAAACTTTTATTACTCTCATTCCCAAGATTAAGGAACCAAAAAGAGTCTCTGATTTTAAGCCTATTAGCTTATGTAATGTTATTTACAAAATTGTTGCAAAGGTGATGTCTAATAGGCTTAAATCTATCTTGCCTGATATAATCTCCTTAAACTAAAGTACATTTGTTCCAGGAAGGATCATTACTGACAACATTTTGGTTGCATATGAAACTCTTCATTCTATGACCTCTTGAATGTAGGGACAGTGTGGCTACATGCCATTTAAACTTGATATGAGCAAAGCATATGATCGAGTAGAATGGAATTCCCTTACCTCAGTTATGAGCAGTCTGGGTTTTGATTAAAGATGGATCTTTTTAATCATGAATTGCCTCTTCTTTGTTTCTTATTCAATCATTTTGAATGGAGAGCATCAAGCATCATTCACACCTAGTAGAAACCTTAGGCAAAGGGACTCTTTTTTCCCAAACATGTTCATTCTGTGTGCAAAAGCTTTAACCTACCTTTTGAATCAAGCTGAAGCAATTGGAAGCATTTCAAGTGTACCTATTGGCAAGGGCCCCATAAGAATCAGCCCCCTCTTTTTTGCAGATAACAGTCTTCTGTTTTGCAAAGCCAACTCTTTGGAATGGAGTAGAATAATTTGAATTCTGGAGGTCTATGAGCAAGCTTTAGGTCAGGACCTCAATAAAGAAAAAAACTTCCATCTTCTTTAGTAGAAATACCCTTACTGAAAATCAAAGAACTATCTTAAGAATAGCTAGAGTAAAGTCAACAGGCTCCTTTGAGAAATACTTGGGTTTACCTACTGTAGTGGGTAGAGCAAAGACTTCTGCTTTTCATTCCCTTATTGATTGGACTTGGTCTCAAATTTCCAAATGGAAATCTAGGTGTCTTTCAACCGTTGGAAAATAAGTTCTCCTAAGGCTGTCCTACAAGCAATTCCAACCTACACTATAAAATTTTTCCTCCTCACTCACTCCATAACTCAAAGGCTCAATCAACTTCTGAAAAAAGTTTGGTGGGGCTACAATGAAGTCCATACTAAAATTCAATGGATAAAGTGGAGCAAACTGAGCCAATCTAAGGAAAAAGGTGATTTAGGGTCCAAAAATTTTAAAAGTTTCAACATTGCTTTGCTCTCTAAGAAAATTTGGCGTATGGTGCAGAATCCTGACACCCTTCCAGCTCAGCTTCTAAAGTAAAAATACTTCCCAATGGTTGATCTCATGGATGCCAAACTTGGGCACAGACCCTCTCTTGCATGGATAAGCATAATAGTTGGTTTGAAAATGTTAAAAGAAGGCTTACTATGGAGAATTAGAAATGGTCAAAAGGTCAGAATATGGGAAGATAAATGACTTCCAAGTCCCCATTCTTTTAGAGTGCAGTCAATAAGATGTGAATCTGAACCTTGTGAGATGGTGGCTGACCTTATAGACTCTAACTTGCTAATATGGTAGGAAAACCTGATTCATAGTATGTTTTCCCATCATGATGTTGAACTTATTAAATCCCTCCCAATTAGTCTTGGTGGTAGAGAGGATAAGTTGGTTTGGAGCTACACAAACAATGAGGTATTTTCTGTTTAGAGTGCCTATCATTTACACAGGGAATTAATGACTAGACATGAAGGAGACCCATCATCAGAAAGATCCCAAATTGAGGTCTGGAAAAATATTTGGAAGCTTCAAATCCCTAATGCAGTGAAGATATTTTTATATGGAGAGCTTGCAGTGAAGCACTACCTACCCTTTCTAATTTGCAGAAGAGGAAAGTAATGGAAGATAGCCATTGCCCTGTATGCAAGAGTGATATAGAAACCTCAGGCCATGTGTTATGGGGTTGTGGTATAGCTAGAGACATTTGGGGTCAAGGTTGCAAAAAAATACAGAAGATGTTAGTCCACAGTATGAGCTTTCTGGGTATATGGGATCAACTTGTCAAAAATTTACAACAAGATGAACTTGAAGAGGCAACCATGGTTGCAAGGCATACCTGGACTAGAAGAAATGAGTTTGTACATGGGAAAGAATTTAGACATCCCAATTCAGTCCTCAAAAGAGCTCGAGAGGATCTGCAATTGTTTAGAAGCACAAAACAGACTCAACTCACAAACTCAGGAAGTCACACTGTGAGTATTAATACTTGGAAGAAATCTCCTAGCTTAATTGGGATGTAACTATTGATGATGCATGTGGACAAATTAGCGTTGGGGCCATCCTAAGAGACTGCAAGGGATTGGTTATTGGGACTCTTAGAGCTCGAAGATCGTTGAAAGCTAAATATTTCACAGCAGAAGCTTATACCATGATGTTAGCTATTCTGTTTTGTAAAGAAGTGGGTGTTAACAAATTCATACTTGAGGGAGATGCTTTACAGTTGGTTAACAAGCTAAAGAAACCAAGATCAGACTAGAGTCAAGGAGGACTACTGATTACATATGCCAGATAAGTTCTAAACTCCTTTGCTGATTGGAATGTTGTCCACACCAGAGAGATGCTAACATGGCTACTCATTTACTAGCCAAAGATGTTGTTAATCTTACTGAAGATTTGTATGAATTAGAGGAAATTCTTGATTGTATTCAAAATATTGTACTCAGTGAGATGTTGTAAGCATTGTTATGAGCAATAAAGTATCATGTTTTTTTGTTTTTTTTTTTTTAAAAGTGCAAAAGAGTTTAATACCTTAAAATTGTATTTATCATTATTTTCTTATTATCTTGTTATCACAGTGCATTATCTGAGTAGATTGTTTATATAAATACTAATGGTGAGTTAATATCAATATGATAAGATATAATATAATATGTCTATGGTTATTTTTTAAAATAATCACTATTTCGTTGACCTTCACAACACTTTTGAAATCTTATGGAAATTCCTAAATTCTACAAACTGAGGGTTTCTTTTTGTCATCACAGAAATCTCAATTTGGTACCTCAATCTTCCATACAAAAAGGCAAACGCTTCAGAAGGAAAAGAAAGATCGGTATGTAGAAAATGTGAGGGCAGGGCAGCAATGCTATACTTTGTGTAAGTATGAATTTCCACTATGTTCATGTTTATATGATTTTCTCACCCCAATAATATGAAGTTTATGACACCATACATCTTTATATATATGAATTGTTGGAAGATATGAAATTCTATGAACTGTTGGAATTTTAGGGCTACTATCTGTCTGGTGTTCTGGACATTATCTGGAAATCATTCTCAATAAAAGACTTGGGATCCTTTTTTAAAGGTACATTAGAAAACTTGAATAAAATTTCTTAAAAAAATATTGTTTCGCATTGGAGTGTGTGAAAATGTATAAATAAAATTGTAATGTTTGTAGATAGTTTTTTTTTTTTTTTTTTTTAAGTTGTTTTAGTTTTGTATTTTTTTTTTTCCACTAAAACCTCCCCCGATTGATCCGACGAAAATATATTTAAAGATATAGAAAAAAGTTTGAGACGGAAAGATGCTTGGATTGGAGTTGAAAATTCTTTTGGTACTTAGAAATCATATCAATTTATCTCATCTTATTATTACAATTTTTTTAAATTTTTATATAAAATACAATAAATAATTTAACTTTTTCAAATCTCAAAATAATAATAATATTAAAAAATAATATTCTAACAATATTTTGTTCAACTTTTAACTTTTATTTAAAAACATCTCATCTCACCAAACAGAGCTAAAAAATGGTACTTAATTTATTGATCATGTAAATCCCTTATTTTATCTGCTGACAAACAATAAAAAGAATCCTTTGAGTTCTTAGAAGAACATATATGTAGAAGTGGTTTGGATGCTCCGTCCCCGGACCAAACAGAGTCGGTCACATTATTTCTTGGTAAAAGAATTGACAGAGTTAATATTTGGAACCACTAAACAGCCTCTTAAATAGTAAATGCCCTTTGTGATTCAATATAAAGAAACTAAAATCATTTGACCGATGTAACCAAAGATCATAAACTCAAGATCAAGGTGAACAGAATGTCTCTCTGTGGATCTGTTAAGAGAAGTTTGAAATTCAAGACTGAATGTTGGGCAGCCTGCTGAGAACAGAGTGCTCTGGTTTGTGTTCACATTCATAATCAAGGTGAACAAACGCCCGCTCAACCTCTGGAAGTTTCTCTATCTTAATTTGCAAGCTCTCTCCAATGGCGTGGGCTTCTTTCAAGGCTAAGTCTTCTGGAAGTTCGATGTCAACCTGTTTCAACAATGTAGTGAAAGATCATCATGCTACATTTTATGAGACTAATGTAACTTCTGATGGTAGACAATAGGCATGCCACCCTCATTGCATAATAATGTCCAAAAGAAAATGTCTCATAAAATATTTTATTTTTGAAGATTTATTTTTAAAGTGATCTTAAAAGGATGGCAGTTGATTGCTTAATTTAGACTGATAGCCTTTTCTTTTCTTTTTTTCTTAAAAAATGAGAATAAAAGATTGAAGATGTGATTGAAAGCCCACCAATATTTAATCGGAAATTTACACAACTTACCTCTACAAAATAAAGAACACCAAAGGTGTAAGCACGGACAGTGTCAATACGCTTGACTTGAGGGTGCCCTATGACAAGATATGTCAATTTCTGTAAAACTTCAGGAGATGCAGACTGTCCCACAAGTGAAACTGCACCAAGAAACACATCTTAATATGTCGTGGATATGAATATTAGAGCCATATAAACCATGTATTAATGGAAGTTCTGGCTTGAGCAATCTATTGGTCAAATGGTGGAGTTAATGAAAGAGTTTTAAGATTTGTTTTCTGTTTCTATATCTGGATCAAATAAGAGATTCTGATATCAAACAGAACAAAGACAAGGCAGAAAGAATACCTGCATTTTCTATAACAGTTTTAGACCAATTTGTGACAGTGTACACCGCTAGGATGATAGCACCAGCAGGATCAATCCACCAGTAAAACTTATCGCCCAGAACAGCAGCAACTAATCCGACTACATTTGTTACCACATCAAAAAAATGATCCTGGGCATTGGCACTTCAAGAAGTTATGCAGCTGATAACCAGATGGCTAATGCATACAACAGAAGCTTATAAGTAAAAAAAATAGAGAAGGAAAACCTGTGCATATGCACGGACAATCTCATTTCTTGAGCTTTTACAGTATATCCACAGCAAAAGTTTCACCACAGTAGCAGATATCATGATTGTGCACATCCATATCATTTGACTTGAGGACATATCTTCAGAAGGTTCATCTCTAACCAGTTCTTCTACAGCCTGGATCAATATCTGAAAGCCTGCAAGAAAATTGAAGGGACATAAAAATGCCATCTTATGAAAGGAGTCTATCGCACATTTCGAGAAGTTAAACACATAGTTTTATGAGGTGGTTAGTAACTAATCATTGTGATTAGTTATGCTTATTTCTTATTGTCCCTAAACGGTAGTCATTGTAATCAATTATTCCTATAATCCAACAAAACCTTTCTCCATTGTAGCGTATAATCGCTCCAAGTGTAGATATTAAAGAAATGGTCTCTCCTTGATTAGGATATGGGAAACTTGGCTTAGAGAAGTTAGCAGCTGAAGTTTGAAGCATCTGTGCTTAAACCTGGCAAACCACAGAGCTTCTTCATAACCAGGAGGGGGATGTGACAAGGACATTCATCTATCTCTATCCAAGTTTTAGATCAACCCATTTAGAATAATGTTAAGATCAAGCCTGAACAAGTGCCTGCCTCATACTGCAAGTGAGTAATGTTGTTTTCATGGGGTCATGAAGGTTTTTATCCATGGTTAACAGGAAAAATATTTACTTCATCTTAATCAAAGCAAGCCCCCCTTTCATTTACCCGCACAAGAGAAGAAATTAGGAAAGTACGAAAAATCCCCAATGCGTTCTTCATAATTCCTTGTCTAAGTCATGCTTATCGAACACCATATCAATAAATCTTGGCAGTAATAAATAATGTATTTATTATTTAACTTCCCAATCTCTAGGTTATTCAATATTGTTGCACATTATGCCAACCACAGCAGTGACTGTGGATATGCATGGATATAGAAAGCTTCATATATTCAGTTCCAACTATGAATAATAATTTCAGTAGAAGAGTGCGAAAAACAGTTCCTTAATTCTTCTTTTATTTTGTACGCCATCTTGCTAATTAAAGAGTATTTGGGAACAATCCATTCAACGTTGCAACTGTTACCTATGCTAGTAATCATGTTGAGAATTAAACAGATGTAAAATTGCATTCTCTTCACTTATCTCATTAACCAAAGCTACCTATATAATAGCAAAAGTTCAATTAATGATGAAACTCACCATATTGAACTATGTAAATAGTTATTGTAAAAGACAGTTAGTGAGCTTACAATACCACTGTCTTGATGCTTGTTTTAAGCCATTTAATGACTTAGTTAACTTGCATACCCGAGTCTCCCCCTTCTTGCCATACCCTTGAGGTAAAGTCATATACACCTCCTCATCCAAATCTTCGTGCAAAAACGCATTATTTATATATAATTGATGTAAATACCAATTCTGAGAAGAGGCAACAGCTAGCAGACAGCGGACACTTGTAAGTTTGGCCACAAGAGAAAAAGTATCAATAAAATCCAAGCCCTCTTGTTGAGTGTACCCTTTAACTACAAGCCTAGCTTTATAACGTTCAATGGTTCTATCTGATTTATATTTAATTTTGTAACCCATCTACAACCAATGGGATGTTTATCAGGAGGCAAGTTAGTGAGAACCAATGTATGATTTTTCTCAAGAGTAGATAATTTTGCCGTCATGGCCTCTTGCCAATGATAAAATTTAATTGCTTGATGCTAGAATTTAGGTTCAAACTGAGATGAAAGATTAATGGTGAAAGCCCAATGTTTGGAAGAAGGTTTGTTGTAAGAAATGTAAGTAGACAGAGTGAAGAGTACTTACCTTGGGAGAACCTGTAGCAATGGAAGAATCAGAGTTTGATGAAGAAGAAGTGATTAAATCACAATGATATTGCTGCAAATATTGTGGTGGGTGTATGATTCTAGTAGACCTTCTAACAGCAGGATTATCAACAGAAATATTGGAATCTGAAATTTGTTGGGACTGATCAATAGGTACAGAATCTAAAATATTAGAATTTGAATTTTCTGTATCAATGATGGGATGGGAAGCAGGTGTATCAGTCACAATAGGTGAGTGGGAATTTCCTACAATATTAATGAGATTACAAACTTCAGATGTATTAGAATGAGAGATAGGTATTACAAAAGAATCCAAGGAAACTGATTTAGAGTCTAAAGAAAGATTGTTTATGTTTTTATATGGAAAGAGATGTTCATAAAATATGACATCCCTAGACAGAAAAACATATTTGGAGTGTAAATCATATAATTTGTATCCTTTGACACTAAAGGGATAGCCTAGAAAAATACACTTCCTAGCTCTAGAATCAAATTTTGATCTTTGAGAGACAAGAGTGCTAGCATAGCATAAGCAACCAAACACTTTTAAAATGGAATAATTGGGCTTGTAAGAAAAAAGAAGTTCATAAGGACATTTGTTAGAAAGAACAGGAGTAGGTAATCTATTTATGATATAGGCTGCTGTTAAAACACAATCCCCCCATAAACAAAGAGGTAAATGAGCTTGAAACTGTAGGGCACGTGCAACTTCTAGTAAATGCCTATGTTTTATTTCTACTATCCCATTTTGTTGAGGAGTGGCTACACAACTCTTTTGATGAATGATGCCTTTAGTAGAAAAATAGGAAGACATATCAAACTCTAAACCATTATCACTCCTAATAATTTTCACCTTAGAACTAAACTGTGTTTCTACAAGAGCGATGTAAGAAATGAGTTTGGCTCTAGTTTCAAATTTAGTTTTCATTAAATATACCAAAGTGGCTCTTGTGAAATCATTAACAATAATAAGAAAGTAATGAAAACCATCTAAAGTAGGAGTAGAAAAAGGCCCCCATATATCACAATAGATTATTTCAAAGGAACAAGAAGTATGAGATTCACTATGTGGGAAAACCAATCTGAATTGTTTTGAATAATGACATACATCACAGTTTGTATGCCTAGAAGGGGTTACATCAGGAAAAAGCTTATGTATTAGACTTTGTTTTAGAAAAGAAGGATGACCTAGGCAATAATGCCATAGGTCCAAATGAACAGAATTAGAAGTACAAATTGAAGGTAAAACAAAAGATTTACTAGAATCATGTATAGCAAAAAAAAGACTACTTCTTTCTTCACTCAGACCAATCGTCTTCCATGCACACAGGTCCCGAATGAAGCAAAATTTATTCAAGAAGATTAGACAACAATTAGAAGAATGAGTAAGTTTACTAGCTGATAGGAGATTAAAGGAAAATGAGGGAACACACAGGACATTGATAAGGACCAAAGAATCTAAAATTTTAACAACTCCTGTGTATGTAATTGGTGCTTTGTAACCATTTGGCAATGTAACAAAAGCTGATTGGACAGTTGTGTAAGAGGATTAAATTGACACTGAACTAACCATATAGTCAGCAGCTCCAATATCAATAATTCATGGAATATCAAGGTCTAAATGATATTTCTTGTCAGAAAATAAGCAAGGATCAAAAGTCAGATTAGAAAGTGATTTACCTAACTTATTGAAAAAAGTCCGTAAAACTAACTATTTTACAATAACTATTTACATAGTTCAATACACCATACGTATTACAATCAACAAGCATGTGACAAATGAAAAATAATGGAAACTTACGCCACGTAAAGGCACTTCAACATACCTAGTGTAGCCATGACAGCAGCAAATACGATTATGCCTACTGGCTGCATTCTCAACTTTCCTATAGGATACTGATAGATATTTATGTTCTTCATCGACAGGTGGGTGAACCAAAGTATGCCACCGGCCATGAGATCCAGTAACGAATCTAGTGTTGATGCTGCAATGGCTATCGATCCACTCTTTATTGTGGCATAGAGCTGAACATTGTATGTAAGAATTTACATGTATATGAGCAACGAGTTACAGAAAAATATTATCACAAGTATAAATTTGATGATTTAGTGGTGTACGGATACTAATTATTCAGTTCACATACATAAACACACAGATAGTTAACACACATCTATAACATATACGTCCGATACAGCATTGAAACACACTTCCATTCAGGTCAATATAGTCAGCTTCAATTCGTGGAGTTTGAATTTGATAGACAACCTTAAATGCTAGTAGTATCATGTTGGCATAATTAGAAACCCGCATCGCTCTTTCTTGCTGAGCTTGTTCCTCGAGGTTTTCCTCATCGACGCTATCTGACGCCATCACAGTATCAACTTCCTCGAAGGATTTCAAGGTGTCGAATTGTCTTTCATAGTACGCCCTTTGTCCTACACACAAGACAAGAGAAGACGATCAACGTAAGAAGAAATCGAACAACCATGCTGAGTATGTACATATCATCTTGCTTTATTTTTCCTGCATTAATTTTATCAAAAAACCAAACGGAGAGAGAGATACCTTTGCTTAAGGCTCTGGTTCTGGAAAGATCAAGGTCGGAGGTGGAAGACTCGAGGTCGAGAGCAGAGCGTACACTGTTAGGGAGTCTGGAGACAAAATCTGTCCGCAGTGAGTTAACCGAGTACCGCCGACTGAGTCCGCGACGTCGACCGCTGCGACTCGACCCCCGACTATCCTTCCCCAGCATCGGTGTTTTCGGATCCGAATCCTCCATTTTTTGGATCTCTCTCTCTCTCTGTCTGGAATATCCTATATAAAGTCAACGGGAATGCCCGTAAAAAATGCCAAATACTGAAATACATAAGAGAAATAAAAAAACCGCTCTCTCTCTAGATGAATTTCTCTCCAACTCTCGTGAGTGAAACCTGCTCTTGTAGCCCCTTAATTACCCACAACAACCCAACCGGCCCGCTGTAAATCAACCTTAACTAACAAGACTCACCTTCATCTCCATCCGTATTACACCAACTCCATTCCCACGTACCCTTCCCAGTTCCGCGTTTCTTCTCCACAACTGCAACCTCTCTCCCCTCCATTAACATCTGAAACACCTGTATTACACCACGATCAGCTCCATCTGGTATTACACTGCAATGTGGTCCAACCATGAAGGTATTGAAGATATCATTCAAAAGGCGGCAGCTCTCACCCGGAGTGATCTACATTTGGAACCAGAGGCTGAACTTGCAGATCACTTCTCCAACTTATCCCTCATTGGTAAGCTGATCTCTTCTAAGCCTCTCAACAGAAGGACAATCCATACAACTATCAAAGCAGCATGGAGCTTTGTGAACAACTTAATCATAGAAGATGTGGATGTGAATGTGTTCTTGTTTAAGTTTCCATCTCAACAAGTTAAAGATAGGATATTAAACAACAGGCCATGGAATTTTAAAGGATTCCACATGGTGTTGAGTATATGGCCCCCTGGACTTGGTGTGCACGAAGTTGAGTTAAAATTTTCTGCTTTCTAGGTTCAACTACGCGGATTGCCACTGGAGCTTCTGACCAACCTCAATGCTGAAAGGATAGGCAACTTGCTTGGAAAACTAATAGAGGTAGACCGAGTTTCTATTTTCGGTGTGGCATTGAGACGCTTCCTTCGAATCAGAGTTAAGGGTGGACGAACCTCTCCCTGAATCCTTTGATATGCCGAGGCCAATTAGGGAGACCAAGAAAATCCACATAAAATACGAGAGGCTCTCTGATCTCTGCTATGGCTGCGGGAGACTCGGTCACACCATGCAAGCTTGTCCAAATTATGATACCGACCCAGAGATCATGCAATTCGGTCCATGGATGAGAGCTGAAAGCCACCTTAACAAAAGGAACAATGGCTATGATCTATGATGACTAATGTGTGGCAATAATTTTATTTAAATGGATAAAATTGTAATTTTCTTTTCTGGTTTGTATTTAATGGTCAAAGAAGTGATGACGTGCCTTCATCTATCTTTATTATTATGATTCTTTTGTTGTAATCTATCAGCTAGCATATATCCACGTGTTTAAATCAGAGTAATTAGAATTGCTAAAGTTGTAGCCATATAAAAGGCATATGATGGTTATTGTAGCCGTAAGAGAGAAAAAATAGAATAGAGAGAAAAAAGATAATACAAAGAGACAGTGAGAGGCTTCGATAGAGAGAGAGGTTTTAGTGAGAAAAACTTGTCAATCCAGTGAGATTGAGAGAGTTAAGGTTATATTGATAACTTAAATCTTATAATTTGTACATCTTTACTGTTTAAAGTTTGAATAAGACGATCTCTAACTAGTTCCTCCTGTGGACGTAGATTCGAAAGGATCGAATCCCGTTAAATCTTCATGTTCTTTGTATTTTCGTTCTATTCTTTTATTTCTCAATCTGGTTGTATTTTTGTTTATGATTTCTTGAATTAATCTTGATACGTATTACTGTATTTTGGTGTTCTTGTTATTTAATATAATATATTAGATTATAAAACTAATTTTATCATAACATAAATCTAACTAATCATATAAAATTAAATAATATTATACATACTCTCATCTTATTTTCATCCCATTATATAAGACGTGATATATTTATTACTATAAGATAATCATTTATTTTTTTAAAGAATAAATATAAAGTTTGATAGGTAGTGCCACCTTATCTTAAGACTTAATGAAAGTGAGATAAAAATATAGTTATAAAATTTTTCTGTAAAATCATACTTATTTATAAATTTATTTTTGTATTATCTAGCCGTAGCATTCTTCGTAGAGTTGAATTGAATATAATTATTTCTTTAGAAAGAAAAATTATACATATTATTCACACATTACATATCATATATTTTTTATTTTTTTCTGTAATAAATATATAATATATAGATGATGAATAGAACAATTCAAAATTACTTAATTAGTTTAATAAAAATAAAAATAAAAAATTAAATATATAATATGAGATGATAAGCAACATGTTCTTTAAAAATATATCATTTAATTCATAAATGATTTCTAATAATTAAAATATCATAACTCGTACAGATAGGACAACAGTTGAGAAGCGCTACCGACAGTGAGTATATTAATGATGATTAGCTAACTGATTTATTTGCTTTGAGAATTAATAGAAAATATTTATTCATTATCTCAACTCTTATCATCATCTTATCATTTTATGATATAATATTAAATAATATATTTATAAATAAAATATAATAAATAATTTTTAATTATTATTACCATATCATAAAATGATAAATAAATGATAAAAATTAAGATGATAAATAATATTACTGAAAAAGAATTTATAAACTGACTAAAAAGAGGCTTCAAAATGAAATTGTAAGGTTGTGTTTAGATGTTGAAATAAATTAAGTTGAGATGATAAAATATTGTTAAAATATTATTTTTTAATATTATTATTATTTTAAGATTTGAAAAAGTTGAATTGTTTATTATATTTTGTATTGGAATTAGAAAAAGTTGTAATGATGAATTGAGATGAGTTGAGATAGGTTGATGATTCAAACGAAGAGAGAGAGGGTGAAGCCGAGCCATGGGATGGTGTTGGAATAGAGTGCCACATGTGAAAGGGCTTCCCACGGTGTGCGTGTGACATGTCAGCTTTTGTTCAGGGTTGGCTGCGAGTTAGTCACGTTTATTTTCACAATTCTTTTCAATGTATCTCATTTTATCTTATCTAATTATTATAATTTTCTCTAATTTTTATTAAAAAAATAATTCAAAATTTTTAAATCTCAAAATAAAAATAATATTAAAAAAAATATTTTAATAGTATTTTATTTAACTTTTTAATTTTAATCTTAACTCATCTCATCTCGTTTGTGAAAATAAACGAATTAATGTTTGCCTAAAGCCAATGTATTTTTGTTTTGAATAATAATACACATACAATATATTTTATAATATATTTTACAATATGTGTGGTTAAATAAGAATATTTTTATAAAATAATGTTATTTTTATAGGGTATTTTATAAAAATATTTTTATTTTAAAATATTGTATAAACATATTATAAAAAATGATATTTATACAGTGCGGTGTGTATATCTATTATTATTATATAAGTGGCTATCTAACGGAATAAAACGGAAATTCTTGTTTTAACAGAACTACAGTAATTTCCGTTAAGCTTCCGTCTGATAGCCTCTCTCTCAATTAAACCACAGCCTTTCTCTCTCTCGATAGAAACAGGCCCTCTCTCGATAGAAACTCGCTCGTCTGAATCAAGCTGGGGGAAGGGGAGCTTCGGCTCCTTCTTCCTCTTCCTCTCCTCCCTTGCCTCGCCGGTGCTTCGTGTCCGGTTGTTTTGGTTTGGTTTTTTTGTTTTTTTTTTTCAGGTTTTTGGCCGAATAAAGGGGTAGTCGTTTCGAGCTCCTCCGATGACCACCGTCCGACACGCGCACCACCGGGAGAAGCCTCACCTGTCGATCTTACGATTGACCGGATTGAGAGCCAATCAGAGCGGCGCGTTGCATCGACGCGCGTTTTAAAGGAAACGCATGAGGTTCTCAAACCACCGCTATTCATCTTCCGTCGACGCCATGCGCAGCAGCTCAAGGCCCAACGACTTTGGCAACGTCTTGACCGGTCGAATGGCTCCTTTCCAGTGTGGTGCGTGTCATGCACGCGCCACCGTTGATTTTCATTTTGTTTTTTCAATTATGTTTGGTGTTGTTTGGTGGTGTTTGTTTGTTTCCGATACTGTATTTCCAGGCACCTTCGTTTCAAGTTCCTCTCTCTTTCTCTCAGCTCTGCCTCTCGGCTCTCTCTGCTTTGATTTTTCTGAGGCGCTAACTTGCTTCTCTTATTTTCTTTATTTTCTTCTTTTTTTCAGTCACTCAAGGACACAAAAAGTGTGCGTTCGTTATTTCTGGCTCGGGAGAACTGAATATCACTGCTCTTTCGGAGGTACATGGGTCTTGGGCATTTGTTTTTTTTTTTTTTTTTGTTAAAAATACTTCAAGAGTAATTCTTTTTACTGCTATATATAGACAATAATTGATCGAGGTTAAATATTTATGCGGTCATGCCTGAGTTGCAAAAGCACTACGAAGAACTTGTTGTGTCTAAGGTACAACTTTGGTCACCTAAGCTTGAAACCATATCAGAGTACAAGGTTAGGTTCTCACCCTGCAGATTTATAGGGTTGGAGTTGAAACAGAAAGAGAAAGTAATTAAGGGGTAATTAGTTTCTATGATATGGTAGCTAGCTAGGGTTTTTTGTTCTCTTTTAGTGGTCGAAGAATCAATCAATATATATACATGTGTAATACATGATCATGCAGCTAGCATGCATGATAGATCATTTGTTTTAGATCAGTTTTTTGTTGTAAATTGTACAAATTAATGATGTCATGCTCGCTAATTGTTGAACACTGGTCTCTTCAATGGATCATACAGTACTACAAGATTTTCCTCTCTTGATCCGTCACCAAAAATGCAGTTTCTTTCTATATACTTTGTGCAACTCTTAGTAAAATTGGAAGTGAAAAACCTTCTGGATCCTGGAGACGGCCATTTAATCAATATATATATATATATATATATCTATATATATTCATGTTTAGATAGTACTAGAGTAGTAGAATTAATCAGATTTAGAACAAAGAGTCAGATTAATATTGTTTGCGGCTTCTACTTAAAAATCAAAGTTTGTTCATGTTGTTCAATAATCTATTTCTGGTTTAATGGTGGCAGTTGGTTGTAGAATCTATATGTATATTATTACTTGCAGAGATAGTTGAAAGAGATAAAGAAAAAGATACGAGAGAATGTTTGACCGGAAGAGAACACCAAAATTATGGCTTTCCTACTACTCATGTATTATTTAAGGTTAAATATTAAATTACACATTCATATTTTTACTCATTGGGTTGAATCTTTATTACTTGGGTTTGATAATTCTTTCAATAAGATTATTCCATTAGATTTTTGTTGAGCAATTGAACAGAAATATGCTCACATGGCATGTCACATGGATAATAATAAATGTAGTTCCTCTACATGCCACAATTATGAGACCTGCTGCAACGATTGATACTGAGGATAGGATTTTGAATCAATGGGCACACTTTGTAAAACAATATGGCTTTCTTCCGCACATTGGGGATGGATATATCAAATATGTCTTGAATCTATCATTTGCAATCTGGTGATAAATTATTTTAGTTGAAGTTTAAAACTAATCATTACCACTCATGGTGGCTATATGTTATTTTTAAATTAGTTATTGACAATTTCCTGGCAATGTTTTTTTGCAGAATCCAACCCTGGAACAATTGCAGCCTTAAAAGATGATGGCACGAGCATGAGAAAATTTTATGAGCTTGGTGCACCTGGGGTCTTTACTACTATACATGAATTGGTAAAAATTCTCTTCCTCAATGTTTTGGCTTTTTTTATAGGTAAAATAAAGTTTTATTAAAAAAATAAACGGTTCTGCCTGTTGCATTGGAATGATATGATTTTTACCAAGATCTTGGCACGCTGTTGGCGGAACTTATGTATGACATGATTCGGGAATGATCTCGCTATGTGAAAGTTCCTTTCCCTCTTGCAAAGGTACATAGATAAACGACAATATATTTAGACTATTGGGAATGAATCTTTTGAATACTATCATTCAGTGACATTGACTAACTCATTTTTAGTTTTTATTGCTTTATATGAGTGGGTTTGTTGGCCTTTAGCAGCACTTATTCAGAATATCTATAAATGATTAAGTTATCAAACATGAAAAGTTTGTGCTGAGCATCTTAACATATCATGATGTACCAGTAACCCTTCATTAGTGCTATTTGCCAATCAGCCATGATCAACTTTTTTTGTTGCCATATATTTTGGGCTATGGGCAATGTTTGTGTCTCTGATTGTGTGTGCTTTTCATTTGGTCTTAGATGCTGGAGTGGTTTTACCATGTAATTTATATGCTAACTTTCTTAATTACTTTATGTGCATAAATGTTTTTAGCATCTTTCTCCTTTGTCTGGATGTTGGAGTGGTTTTACGATGTGTGTGCTTTACATGTTTTTTAAGACATACTTCTTAAAAAAGTTCCCTTTCCATTAACCAATCCTGAAATTTTCAACCTAGATCAGACCCTTGCATTAACTGCAAATACAGTCCTGTTGGAGAATGGTGAGTTCAAACAATGTTTTCAAATAAATGTTATCCCATGACCTTTCATTCTTCTTTCCATGCTTGTTGTCTTATGACCTCTCCTTTTTTCCTGGGTTAATTATTATTCCCTTTTTTTGATAAGTTGAGTAGTCTTTCCATCTGGTTGCCTTATTCTATCATCTCTTGATTTCTATGATTGGATTTACAACTTTGACTTTCAATGATCTTGGGATTGCACTTCATAAGCTGAAAGGGTACCCCGTCAAGTACCTTATCCAGTATGGTAAGAGCGGCTCCAAATTTAGCTCTACGGCCGGTGAAAAATTCTCTCCTGATGCATGGCCATGAGGTTCTATGGGTTTCTATCCTAAATGTTTTTAGTTCATTTGGTTGAAGACTTTGAGAAGGCTTGTAATACCTTCGATATTTCTTTTAGCAAATTAAAATAGATTTTTGAGTGCATGAATGCTGTATCTTCCATTCATGATGTAAAATTCACATTCATTAGCAATTATTTTTGGATGCTATATAGCTATAAAATTTTAAGAAATCAAGGGAAAAGGGTTGAAAACTTGAAGAACCCGAAAGAGAAGAACTAGCTGCTGTCTGTTATAGTTGAAGATGACTGATAACTGTTGCATAATAGGCATGAAAATCTACCTGCACAGTATACTGAAATGAATTAATTTCCTATGTTCAACGTTATTACAGCTTTAAAACTAATACATTTATGTTGTATGTAATGAATACATTTTTTAATCAATTTGTACTATTTTTTACTTCTAGAACAGAAGACTTTTGTGTTCTTATTTTTTTTTTCCTTTTAAATGGGCAAACGTGCCTCGCACGTTGAGCCACTATTAGTACAGTAAAAACAGCCACGTGATTCGACTTGTCTTCTAGAACATCCTTGATTATTTTTTTTTCTTTCTCCACGACTTGAATTGACCGTAGTTTTCACAATTCACATGGCCATCGCTACGTATTCCTTGACTTTTTTTTTTTTTTTTAACTTTGTTTCTCTTTCTCTCTTTCAGTTTTTGTATAATTTATTTCTTGATTTTGAATATTAATATTAATATATTTTATTTTATTGTGTAGATTGATAGTTTTATATAAAAAGTGAAGCTCATTTGTTAAATCAGGTTTTACTGTTTTATGTTAATATTTATTTTATTTTAAAATATTCATAAGCATAATAAGAATTTATATAGTAGATATTGTTCATTTCTACTATAAAATATGTAAATAAAAAATATGCATCTAGATATAAGAAACTTAAAAAAAATAGAAGAATAAAAAAATTAATTGAATCCTAAAAATGATCTTTAAATAAATTTGTTACTAGCATTAAACAAAATATAGCAATAAAATTAGGTGAAACATATGTAGATGATAAAAAATACACCAAAAAGGACCAAAAGATAACAAAATAAATCAATTTCTCAATTTAATTAGCAATTTTGCATCTCAAAAAGCAAGAAGAATAATTTTTAAATGAAAATATATTTAGATATAACCTAGTTAATTTGATACAAGAAAAATGCTCAATTTTAACTTCTTGTCTTAGACCTCAAAATCTATTGAGTCGGCCTTGCTTTTGTCGTGGATTTTTAATAATTTTTGGAAAATTTTATTTAAAAACCTCAATTTAAAATCTAATAGATTTTTTTTTTAAAAAAATTCTTACTATCACGATGTATTGTGTGATATTAAATTATTTAAATAAATACTAAATCTTTTAATGAATTTAAATATGATAACATAAAAATATTATGTCTATAATCTAAGATTATATGATAGTTATTATTATTTTCAGTATACTCACATAAAATTAATTGTCTAATTACAGATCGATCTTCTCTCCTTTCAGAACCCTATCTCTCTCACTTGAAAAAAAAAAAAAAACCTCTAGAGCTTATATTTGTCGGAGGAGGAGGCCTCGTTCTCCCTCTTCTTCCTTCATTTTTTAGTTTATTTTCTTTCTTCAAGGTCAAAAAGTTAGATCTATAGTTTTTCAGAAATTCTCGAGACACACAACATAAAAAGACTCTCAGGACGCAAATTGTTTGGAGGATAGTAGCAATTTTGCTGAAATCACAGTCAAGCTTGTTGCCTTCACATGCTGTTAAAGTCTACCGAAATTGGTCCAAACTATAATTCATCATTTTTTGTTCTTGTTTTTCTTATTGTATAGTAAAAAAAAAAAAAATAGTTCTTCTATTGGATAGTTGTATTCATAGAGGTTGAGTCTTCTCTTTCTATGAAGGGTGATGTTGAGTCTCTGTTTAGCCAGAATGTTATCTATTAGATATTTATCTATAGAGAGTATCAGTAACAGAGAAGTCCAGATCAATCTAATAGCGTATTGATGAAGCTCCAAATAGTTGATATAAGAATATCCCCACATGTATTTATTCATGGCTGTAAATTTTTCTTGATGAATGAATAAATGTTGATATTTTTCTAAAAATAAAAAAGAAAAGTATACTCACGGAATTTTCGCTTAATAAATTGTTACAAAAAAAAGAAAAGGAAAATATAGCCTATGATCAGGGAGAGGCTAGGTGTATCCTAAATGTGAGGTCCTCGTACTACTGTTTTCCATCGTGAGCGTGCAGAGAGAAAGAGAGTAGCAACTTCTCGGCTCTCAGCTATCTACATGCAATGTCTTGCTTTTGCTTCCTCGGGGACACGTCCAGTCCAATAGTGAGTTTTCCCTCGTTCCCTCTATACCCACTTCAGAATTCGAGCTTATTGATAAATGTCCTATATATATATATATATATATATATAACAACAGGAATGAATTTTTCAAAAGCTTTTTCTTTCTCGTGGATGAATCTTCCAATTTGTATGGCCTCTCTTCATTTTGGGCTCTTTTAATTCAAGTGTGAATTTGACCATATGTATTCGGAAATCCATTAATCCTAATTTCTATCCATCTTATAATGGCAGCAAACTTGAAGTAAGGCAGGCCATTCATTCCTGTGAGAGCTAGCTTCGGCGAAACGAGCAACAAAGTCCAGGTGAGTCTGACTGACAACCCATCAAACCCGGCAAAAGCATGCATATGTATGTATATACGTTGTTCGAAGTTCACTTCTGGCCTTGACAAAAGAAGCCTGTGAGCTTAATATTACTTTGGAAGTACGACTGAACAGCCTCTTAAATAGTAAACACCCAGCTTGTACCTCGATGCATATAAAGAAACTAAAAATCTAGCATTTGGACGTACGGACGATACAACCATAGACCATAAACTCGGTGGTTTTAGAGCCAAAACCATTAAGCTGCATGGATGCCATCCACTGGGTTGAAACTTCTTTTATGTATGTTTGAGGCCGACGGTGCCAAATTTAGGTCTGGTTTGAATAGTGAGATGAAATGAATAAAATATTATTTTTTAATATTATTATTATTTTAAAAATTAAAAAAATTAAATTGTTTATTCTATTTTATGAGTAATGTTATACACTATATTACCATCTAACTTTTATTCTACTAATTAATATGTAATATATCTGTCACTATTTAGATGATAAAAAAATATGTAATAAATAATTATTTAATGATAATAAATATTTTACATTTTACTTAGTAGGATGAAAATGTGATGGTAGAATGATGTATATAATTTTTTATATTTTATACAAAAATTAAGAAAAATTATAATAATAAAATAAGATGAGATGAAATAAAATAAATTAAGAGTATTTATGTATTGAAATAGACATTAACCTCATCTCAAGAATCGAGATAAGTCATTTTCTGCTTTAATTCTTAATCATTATCCTTATTCATTAATTTGTTTTTTTTAATGAACGACAAATAACTGAATAAGTAAAAATAAGGAGAAACCAAATTGTTTATTGACTTAATTGGAAAATATTGAAAAAAATATATAGGCATTGAGCGCATTACCTAATACCTAACCCAATGGGCCCTACTACCATAAAGCATTACCAAATCGCTATGACACTGCACCACATGGCTCGTCTGAAATGGACAGTAAAAGATAATAAATAATGTATGGGAAAGAGAGGGTTAAAAAATCTACGTGCTCCAGACAAAAAATGGACAGTAAGGATGAGTTTGGATATCAGGCAAGGTTGAGATATTTTGTTAAAAATTAAATAAAATATTATTAAAAATAATTTTTTTAGTTGTATTTTTATTTTATTATTTGAAAAAATTAAATTATTTATTATATTTTTATATAAAAATTTAAAATAATTTTAATAATAAAATGAGATGATCATGTTAATGCTCGAAAAGAGTAGCTAGCAGCTTGGACCCGGAACATATATAAATTATATATTTATCTAGATGGTTGGACTATAGTCTATTAATAATATTATTTCCCAGGCCACAACCATGACAAAGTCCAGACCTAGCTAGCTAAACTTCGAATCATGCAACTCTAGAATAAGGCAGAAATATTAATTGGTGAGATTCCAAGAAAAGTAACCTTGCTCCAACCATCGAATTACATAATTTTTTGAACCCCAAGCACACCGACAAGTATTCCTAAACAACTTTACCACTTTTTCCGAGCCCAAGAACTTTCAAACTAGCTAGCGTGCTTGGTAAAACAACGTGTTTGTCACTTTATAAATAAAGGCTCCCAATTTGGTCTGTTAAACATTGAAAACTCGGTTCTTTTTTTTTTCCAGGAAGAGAGAGAACATCACACACAGAGATCATGTCTTCTTCCCACTGCAATGCGATAGTTCTATTCTTCATTGCATTCTTGCTGGGAGGAATATCAGTATCCCATGCCCAGCTTTCCTCAACATTTTATGACGAAACATGTCCAAACGTGACGAGCATCATACGTGGTGTCATCGACAATGCGTTGCTGAGCGATTCCAGGATTGGTGCCAGCCTTCTTAGGCTTCATTTCCATGACTGCTTTGTCAATGTACGTAGTACTTCTCTCCATGCATGCATCCTCCTTAGTACTTTTAAAATCAAGCACCGCTAGCTTGCTTATTAATCGTGGGTTTCAAGTTTTTGTTTTTTTGTTTTTATAATTAATTTGTGTTGAAACGTACGTGTTTTACTTTCTTGCAGGGTTGTGATGGATCTCTTTTACTGAACAACAGTGACACCATAGACAGCGAAAAAGAAGCTGCCCGAAATAATAACTCCGTCAGGGGCTTTGGCGTTGTTGATGATATAAAGACTGCGTTGGAAAGTGCTTGTCCCGGCATAGTTTCCTGCGCTGATATTGTCACCATTGCAGCGGAAGAATCAGTTTCAGCGGTACAACAACAACATCAACACGCCCTTGATCTCTTTAAATTCACGCCCTTGATCTCTTTAAATTTTCGTCCCCGACTCTGCTATACACAAGTTCAAATTTTCTCTTATTAAACCTTAAATACCTTTTCTATACAAAATTTTCGGCTTCTTCTATATCTCAGAAAATGTTCTTTTCTGATCTTCATAAATGGCAAAATATGAACCACTTAGTTGAAAATAATGGTTGAGATTTAACAGGTTTTGATCTATACAACATTTTTATTGCCCCCAAAACATTAGTCATGCCACATAAAACACAAGGGAAAGTCTACTGCCACTCCGAAACAAGTTTTTAGTAATGTCTGTTTTACATATGAAGCTAACTAATTGGTGCTCACAGGCAGGGGGTCCTTCGTGGACAGTTTTACTGGGAAGAAGGGACGGCACAACAGCCAACCGTACTGGTGCTGATATTTCCCTTCCAAGCGCCGTCGATACCCTTGACACTCTTAAATCTATCTTCTCAGCCGTGGGGCTGAACACCACCGATCTGGTTTCCCTCTCAGGTAGCATTTCTATACTCATCACTGGTGTCCAAAAATAGTAAGTAAAAAAGAAAAAACGTTGTGCTTAAATTTTTGTCATTATCAATCACACCAACTACTATATGTCACATTTCAAGTAATTTTTCATGGTTGATATCCGTGGCGGACCCACGTTTAGCTTTGAAATTTTTTGAAAATTCGAAATAGGCCCAAGATCATTTCAACATTTTATTCAATATAATTTTATTTCTACATAGCAAATTATCGAGATCTAATTTTATATATAGTAATATTTTTTAATTTTTTAATCTATTTTTATTTCACATAAATATCTCATTAGAAAAATCGGCCCCTAAAAGAAAATTAGAAATTGTTGTTTCCGCCACGTACGGTTGATATTCACAAATATGTATTAGATGACAAAGTTGACATGCGTAATTTTCAGGCGCTCACACGTTTGGACGCGCACAGTGTCTGACTTTCAGTGGCCGATTGTACAACTTCAACAACACAGGTAATCCTGATGACACCCTGAACTCAACCTACTTGGAAACTCTCCAAGGAATATGCCCCCAGAATGGAACTGGGACTGGCTTGACGAACCTCGACCTCACAACACCCGATACTTTTGACAACAATTACTTCTCCAATCTTCAACTTGAGAACGGATTACTGCAGACTGATCAAGAGCTGTTCTCAACGACAGGTGCGGACACCATTGATATTGTCAACAGCTTTAGTAGTGATCAGAGTGCTTTCTTTGCCAGCTTCGTGGAGTCGATGCTTAAAATGGGGAATATCAGTGTATTAACGGGGTCGGAAGGAGAAGTTAGATTGAACTGCGGCATAGTGAATACAGACTCTTCTGGATCAGAAAGCTTTTTACATAGCTCGATTGAAACCAGAGATGATGCTGAGTACAAATATGCCATATAAAACTAGCTTGTTTTAATAAATGGTGATGATGACAAATATGTTAACAAGACAATACATTAGTAAGTATTGAGAGTTATTAGCATATGTTAGACAAGCCATATAAGATTTGTTAGATAAGTGTTGGGAGTTATTAGCGTATGTTGTCATGGTCTGATGTTTTGATAGAAGTGACTGAAAACTTCTTTTATAGAAGGATTTAGTTATCAATAACAGAAAAGCTTCAAACTGGTCGAGTGTTATTTTTCACTTTACACCAGCCAAAGGAATTTCAACACATATGAGACTTATGTATCTTGTGGTGTGTTCGAGTTTATTGAATTGCAACTTTTTCTCTCTCCTCTCCCCCGCACCCTCTCATCTTTTCTTTCTCCTGATCTCTCCTTTTCCATTTCTCTCCCCAGCACCCTCTCCTCTTTCTCCTCTCCCATTTTTCTTTTCCCTTTCTCTTCTCTTCCCCCTCTTTTGTAACATGGCTATATATGTTGATTCATAAGAGGATTGGTGATTTGCACCTTAAGTAATGGGTAATAGGAGAGTTCTTGATCTTAGCATGCGTTGCATTGCACATGCTCTTTTTCACAAACTCTCTTGTATTTCTTTGTTTTTTGGGTTTTTGAAACTTCGTTTTGCACATGCTCTTTTTCACAAACTCATAAGCCTTGAAAACTTCCCGCAAAGGAGAGGGGGTTGCGAAGGAGAGAGAAAGAGAGAGAGAGAGACCGGATTATGTGTTTCTGAAGAAAATAGAGATTGTCTGCATGTGAGTTTATTATTGAATTTGCTACACCATATGTGTTGGCTCTTTGCTTCTGGGTATAAAACAGGATATTTCACCCATCGACATGTAGCTTCTCTCTGAATAAAGATTTGTCTTTGGCCTTTTAAGAAGTACTTGGGTTCTCATTATTATATATTTTCACATTCTTTTACAAATTCAGAATAGATAGTATTTGAAACATAGATCATGTCATATTTTGCTCCCTTAGTACTTCATCACCTTCTAATTGGTTTAAGCGGCTGCGCCACTTTTTCTTTGTGCATAGCAATGAATTTGATGTTTACAATGAGAATTTTATGGGACTAACTAATTTCATAAAATCGGTTTTATAAGATATGATTGTTTATTCTTTATAAACATGTCCAAGACCTTATCCATAGGCAATGTGTGATTGTTCTTCAACACTTTCGATCACGTGCAAACTAACATTTTTCCTACTCCATGTCACGAGATAAGTAGTGTGGGCCTCAATTTGTCCTGTAGCAGGCTCTAATACCAACTCAACATCCCTTGAATGAAAAACTACATCAACTTTAATACTCCTCCTTGATGGTATTTTTCTGAAACTTCAAGCATCATTCTTAAGAACTAGAACTTGACTCTAGGAAGAGCTTTTGTAAAAATATTGGCAACTTGTTCTTCAGTGATATAGAATTTCAATTCAACTTCTCCTTTTGCTTCAGCTTCTCTCAAGAAATGATACTTGATTGCAATATGTTTAGTTCGACTATGATAAACAGGATTCTTAGCCATCGCAGTGGCTGATTAATTATCACAATAAATCTTCACTGGACCTTGTTGTTTTTCTCCAATATCTTCAAGAATTATGTTCAATCAAATGGCTTGATTTACAGCTCCAACAACTACAACATACTCAGTTTCTACAATTGACTAAGCAATAGTAGCTTGCTTCTTTGATCCCCATGAAAACACTCCTAACCCCGGATTAAAAAAATACCCTAAAGTACTTCTCATATCATTAACTGAGCCAGCCCAATCACTATCAGTAAAACTGATTAGTTTTGAGTGTAGACATGACTTGAAACAGATGCCAAAGTCCATAGTACCTTGAACATATCTAAGAACTCTTTTAGCAGCACCAAAATGAATTTGACTTGGACTTTGCATAAACTTGGAAAGCAGACTAGAAACATACATGAGATCTGGTCGAGTTACAGTTAACTACAACAAACTATCAACCAAACTTCTATAAGTAGTTGCATGCAATCAAAGGAGTTGCTATTGTCTTACATCCCAGCATTTGAAATTTTTTTAACAAATCTTCTGCATACTTTCTATGTGATATGAAGATTCAATTTTCTTGACAAACTTCCATTCCAAGAAAATAATGCATAAGCCCCAAATCACTCATTTCAAAAGTATTCATCATCTCTTGCTTAAATTCTTCAATCATCTCTAAGTTATTTACAGTGAAAATCATATCATCAACATACAATAAAACTATAAGCAAAGCTTTATCCTTGATTTTCACAGAGTGTAAGCTCACTCATGCTTCTATTAAAGCCTTGATCACTGAAATAAATGTCTGTTTTTCCATACTATGCTCTAAGTGCTTGTTTAAGCCCATATAAAGCCTTCTTCAATTGAAAGACTTTTCCTTCTTCTCTTATAAAACCTTCTGGTTGATCAACATAGACTTCTTCTTCTAGAATTCCATTGAGAAAAGCTGACTTGACATCAAATTGAAAAATCTTCCAACTTTTCTAAGCTGCAAGTCCACAAAGAGTTCGAATTGTATCCAACCTTGCAACCGGTGCAAAAGTTTTATTATAATCAATTCCTAGCTGTTGTGAGTAGCCTTTAGCAACAAGCCTTGCTTTGCATTTTTTTAAAGAACCATCATACTTAAGTTTTCTTTTGAAAATCCACTTAACCCCAATCACTTCTATATTGTTAGGTCAAGCGACTAACTCCTATGTATTGTTCTTTTCAATCATTATGATCTCCTCCTCCATTGCATCAACCCAGACTTGTTCTTTTACAGCTGTGGCAAAATTCTCGGGTTCTACAGATGAGTAGTTACAAGATTCATAAATCTCACTTAAAGGCCTTAGCCTTCTAAGTGGAGATTCTAATGAAGAACTTTCTGTTGAAGACATTTCATTCAAACTGTTTTCTGATCTGGGTGACAAAGATAGAGTCACAATCATATCTTCATCCTCTTCTCTTCTTTCATTTTGATTTTCAGAAATAGGAAACTGAGATTCTCTTATTTCTGGTATATGAACAGATTTACTGATCATCTTTTCTTCATCCCAATTCCAACTAGCTTGCTCGTCAAACTCAAAATCTCTACTAGTGACAAGCTGTTTTGACTCTAATTATAGATTTTATATCCCTTGGATTTAGAGCTATATCCAAGAAAAACTCATTTTTCAGATGTTTCTACAAGCTTGTGCCTTTTCTGTGAAGGAACATGAACTTAACACATACCGAAAACTTTTAGATGGCTTGCAGTAGGTTTTTGATCCCTCCAAGCCTCTATAGGAGTTTGGTTGGGAACTGCTTTTGTTGGACATCTGTTAAGCAAATAAATTGCTGTATTAATAGCCTGTGCCCAAAACTTTTTTGGAAGTCCTTTCTCAAGCATCATAGATCTGGCCATTTCCATTACAGTCCTATTTTTCCTCTTAGAAACTCCATTTTGTTGTGGAGTATAGGCTACTATCAATTGATGTTCTAACCCTTCTTCTTCACAAAAAGCATCAAACTTCTTTGAATTAAATTCAGTGCCTTTGTCACTTCTCAAAGTTTTGATCTTGCAACCATTTTGATTCTCAACTAAAAGCTTATACTTTTTAAAGACCCCAAATACTTCAGATTTTTCTTTAAAGAGATAGACCTATGTCATTCTCAAAAAATCATCTATAAACAGTATAAAATACCAGTTTTGGCTTAGAGAAGATATTCTCATTGGACCACACACATCATTGTGAACAAGCTCCAACACCTTTTTAGCCCTCCAAGCTTCACCTTTAGGAACAGACTGTCTGTGTTGTTGTCCAAGCATACAATCTTCATATACTGACATGTTTAAATCCAGTAGAGGTAAGTCACCTATCATATTCTTTTGATTCAACACTCTCAAGGCATTAAGATTGTAATGTCCAAACCTTTGATGCCAAAGAATTGTTTCGTCAAACTTAGCCATCATAGCCTTTTGAAACTGCCAATGAATAGGAAAGTTTATGCGATTTCCCATTTTCACTTCTGCCACTACTTGTTTATGGTGCTTCAGATCACAAATGGTACATACTTCCCCTTCAAAGTGTAGTGAATACCCATTTTGCATCATTTGACCAACACTTGGTAAACTTTGATCAAGACTTGAAACTAATAAAACATCATTAATGAATCTAGTTCATTTCTTAGTTTCCAAAGTGATTGTGCATTTTCCTTTTGTTTCTACCAATTCACCATTTCCAAGTTTGACTTTTACATTTATAGATCTATCAATTTTTGAAAAAATACCTTCATTTGGAGTCATGTAATTGTTGCACCCACTGTCCAAAAAGCATTCTTCACTTTTCTGTTCAGCAGTAGCTTGACATACATAGAACAAGTGCTCCTCCTTTTCTTTTGTATAGTTGGCTTGTTGATTCTTGTTTTTGAATCAACAATTCTTCTCTACATGTCCAAAATTTTTGCAGTTTGTGCACTGAGGCCTCCCATGATGATAAGAGTCCTTCTCTAATTGATTATTCTTCTTACATACACCATAAGGAGGAAATTTTCCTTTTGTAATTCCCATTTTTTGAGAACTTTCTCCACCTTTTGGTACACTTTTATACTTCTTTTTATGTCTTTTAGTTTCTGATTTTTCAAATTAACCTTCAGTTGGAATGCATTCTCTAAGGAGACTTCACTTTTTCTATCAATTCTTAGTTCAAGAGCATGTAAAGATCCCATCAACTCAGTGACAATTAGAGTTGAAAGGTCTTTAGATTCTTCAATTGCAGCAACCATATGATCATATTTTTCTATCAAACTGATCAAAATTCTCTGGACTACTCTTTCATCAGATACTTCTTCTCCATAAACACACATATGATTTATGATCTCAATAAGTATGGAACAATAATCTTTCACATTCTCAAACTCTTTCATTTTGAGATTTTCAAGTTCTATTCTCAAACGTTGAAGCTTGATTGTTTTAACTTTAAGATTTCCTTGAAACTCTTGCTGCAGAATCTCCCAGGCCTGCTTTGAAGTTGATGCTCTCATCAATCTTGGAAAGATTGCTTCACTAACAGCTTGTTGTAGAGGAAACAAAGCTTTAGCATCTCTTTGCTTGTCAATCTTGTTTTGGGTTGACTTTGAAGTTCCTTCTGCAATGGCAGAGACTCCACTTTCAACAACATCTCAAAGATCAAGTGACATGAAGAGTGTCTTCATCTTGATACTCCAGTAATCATAGTTCTCACCATCAAATATTGGTATAGTGGTAGATGAACCAAGAGCTGCCTTGATGCCTTTTCAAATCGAAGTGACTCTGATGCCAATTGATGGAAATTACAATTGAAAAAATAGAGGAAAAATGAAGAGAGAAACTTCAATCCACGAAACTGTTGAATTGATTCTTGATGTTTTGTCTATTCCACTTCTCAGAATACAACTTATATAGTCACATTGTAAACATCACAGCATTAATAAAGGAACAACTTTCAAGATAAGCTAAATAACATTATAATTTAAATGGGTAATACTACACCCACCGTTCTCCCTTACCGTTTTTACTTCCCACTTGACGTGTCATGCTTCTTCTTTTTTTTTCATTTTTCCTTCCCACGTCGTCTTCCCCCATTTCATTTAGTTGTCACCATTCCATTTCGTCTTCCCAAATCCCCATTCCATTTCACTCTCTACATTTTTTTTATTTCGTTTTTCGCTTCCCCTTTTTCTTCCTTCCCATTTCGTCTTCCCCTCCAACCCATTTCTTCCCTCCAATCCATTATAGATTCGCTCTCCTCTGATTTCATCTCTCTACATTTTTTTCCAGTAAAAGGCCTACTCGATTGAAGCATAATAATTTCTTGATAACATAATACATATTTGAATAATTTGAAATTAAAAACCTAGTTTCTGTTATGCTCCAGCATTTTGTCAGCAAGTATGCAAGAATCAAGAAAATTTACTTACTACATACAAATCAAAGGCATGATGCAGTTGGTGTCTATTGTTTTGAAGAACCCATCAAAGGGATCAAAGTCATGAAACAGAAGTAGGAGATATTACCAGAAAAATGTTCAATTAGTTCCTTCTTGAGAACTATTCAAGTACATGACCACTACTTTCAATTGGGTTTTCAAATTGGTCCAAAACCCAGAAATTCAAAAGAAAAATTCTACGCTTTTTGACCCGATCTCAAATAATTTACCGAAGCGAGTTGAGATTTATGAAGGGTGTGGCGTGTAGGGCTTTGCTGCAAACTCAATATTGGAATTAATGCTCCTGTGAAACCAACTTTATTAAAAATACAAGTGTAAGGGTCAGATTCTGAGAGTTATCGGAAATGGATCATTTGAACGGCCTCGACTTTAACTACGTTTTTTGGGGAGAGGGAGGAAAACAAGGAAGAGAGGGAAAAACTACTTCACATTTTCGGAAGAGAGATTTCTTTAGAGGGATTGCTTCACGTTTTCGGGAGGGAGGTTGAAGAAGAAGAAATTTTTTTAATCTATTAAATCTTTTCACATGGGCTGGAGCGAGATGCTGAAGCGGTGGGCGTAGCATTATCCAATCTAAATATATATAGCAGAACACACTAATACTAAAGTTTATGAAAAACTACATCAACTTTAATAAAATTCCACTGATTGGATCTTAGATTCAATGAACCGCATGAATTTAAGATTGCTCTGTACACTGCCAGGAAACGAACATAGATAATGCATCATAAAGAGAGGGTTAAAAAATCTACGTGGTCCACACAGGAAATGGACAGTAATGCTTGAAAATAATGGCTAGCAGCTTGGACCCGGAACATTTATAAATGATGTATTTATCTAGATGGTTGTACTATATATTATTAATATTATTTCCCAGGGCACAACCATAACAAAGTCCAAACCTAGCTAACTAGCTAAACTTGGAATCATTGCAACTCTAGCCAGCTAGCAGGTACAGAAGGCCGAAATATGGTGGTTTATATTTAGAGATGAGTTGAGATAGTTTGTAAATAATAGAATAAAAGTTAAATTATTTATTATTTTATGTAAAAATTTAATAAAGTTATTTTGAGATTTGAAAAAGTTGAATTGTTTATTATATTTTGTGTAAGAATTTGAAAAAATTGTAATGATGAAATGAGATGAGTTGAAGTGAATTTTAAATACAAACAAGACCAAGCGGCTGAGTATAGCCCCGTTATGCCATTTTGATTTTTTTTTTCTTTTTTTTCATATTTTTTATCATTTTTAAATATTTTTAAAAATATATCAATATATTAAAAATTATTTTCTTAATTATTAAATAAAAAAAATAAATACAAATGGGTGGACAAAATGAGAACGCAAACAACCATTTTCCAAATATTAATTGGTGAGAATCCAAGAAAAGTAAATCACTTGTTCCTATCGAATTATATAATTTTCCAACCCCATATACACCGACAAGTACACCCAAACAATATTTCAAATCAACTTTAAGACTTTTTCCGAGCCCGTGAACTTTCAAACTAGGTAGCGTGCTTTGTAAATTAACGTGTTTGTCACTTTATAAATAAAGGCTCCCAATTTGGCCTATTAAACATCGTTCTTTTTTTCCAAGAAGAGAGAACATTACACACAGAGATCATGTCTTCTTCCCACTGCATTGCGATAGCTCTATTCTGCATTGCATTCTTGCTGGGAGGAATATCAGTATCCCATGCCCAGCTTTCCTCAACATTTTATGACCAAACATGTCCAAACGTGACGAACATCACACGTGGTGTCATCCAGAATGCGTTAGTGAGCGATCCCAGAATCGGTGCCAGCCTTATTAGGCTTCATTTCCATGACTGCTTTGTCAATGTACGTAGCACTTCTCTCCATGCATGCATCCTCCTTACTTTTTAAAATCAAGCACCGCTTGCTTATTAATCATGGGTTTCAAGTTTTTGTTTTTATAAATTGTGTGGAAACGTGTTTTACTTTCTTGCAGGGTTGTGATGGATCAATTTTACTGAACAACAGTGACACCATAGACAGCGAAAAAGAAGCTGCCCGAAATAATAACTCCGTCAGGGGCTTTGGCGTTGTTGATGATATAAAGGCTGCGTTGGAAAGCGCTTGTCCCCGCACAGTTTCCTGCGCTGATATTCTCGCCATTGCAGCTGAAGAATCAGTTTCATTGGTACAGCGACAACATCAACATGAAGCCCTTGATCTCTTTAAATTTTTGTTCCTGACTCTGCTGTACACAACTTAAAATAGAAGGATACTAAACTGAAGAGAAAATAAATTAACAGCTTGCTTGCTATGCTACTTAAATGAAGGCATCCAGTTTTGATAGCAGATCAAGATCTAGTAGATAATATCTTATTAAACCTTAAATACCTTTTCTATACAAAATTTTCAGCTTCTTCTATCTCAGAAATGTTCTTTTCTGATCTTCATAGAATAATGGTTGAGATTTAACAGGCCGGTTTTGATCTACAAAACATTTTTATTGCCCCCAAAACATTAATCATGCCACATAAAACACAAGGGAAAGTCTACTGCCACTCCGAAACAAGTTTTTAGTATGTCTGTTTTACATATGAAGCTAACTAATTGGTGCTCACAGGCAAATGGTACCTCGTGGACAGTTTTACTGGGAAGAAGGGACGGCACAACAGCCAACAGTACTGGTGCTGATATTTCCCTTCCAAGCGCCGTCGATACCCTTGACACTCTTAAATCTATCTTCTCAGCCGTGGGGCTGAACACCACCGATCTGGTTTCCCTCTCAGGTAGCATTTCTATACTCATCTAGGGTCCAAAAATAATCACACCAATTACTAATATGTCACATTTCAAGTAATTTTTCATGGTTGATATTCGCAAATATGTATTAGATGACAAAGTTGACATGCGTAATTTTCAGGCGCTCACACGTTTGGACGCGCACAGTGTCCGACTTTCAGTGACCGATTGTACAATTTCAGCAACACAGGTAATCCTGATCCAACCCTGAACACAACCTACTTGGGAACTCTGCAAGGAATATGCCCCCAGAATGGAACTGAGACTGGCTTGGCAAACCTCGACCTCACAACAGCCGATACTTTTGATAACAATTACTTCTCCAATCTTCAAGTTGGGAACGGATTACTGCAGACCGATCAAGAGCTGTTCTCAACGCCAGGAGCGGACACCATTCCAATTGTCAACAACTTTAGTAGTGACAAGGATGCTTTCTTTGCCAGCTTCGGGGAGTCGATGATTAAAATGGGGAATATCGGTGTGTTAACGGGGTCGCAAGGAGAAATTAGATTGAACTGCGCCTTAGTGAATGCAAACTCTTCTGGATCAGAAAGCTATTTACATAGCTCAATTGAAACCAGAGATAATGCCGAGTACAAATATGCCATATAAAATTACTAGCTTGTTTTAATAAATGGTAATGATCATGATAAATATGTTAACAAGACAATACATTAATAAGTGTTGGGATCGTTATTAGCATATATATGTTGTCATGGTCTGATCATGTTTTGATCAGATCAAGTACTCATGGCTGGAAACATCTTGTATAGAAGGATTTCATGGTTATGAATAAAGATTTGTGTTTTGGCCTTTTAAGAGGTACTTGGGTTCTCAGAATAGATATATATATATATATATATATATATTTATAGCATTTGAAACATAGATCATGTCATATTTTGCTCCCTTAGTACCTCATCACCTCCTTGGTTTAAGCAGCTGTGTCACGCTTTTAGCAATGAATTCCATTGATTGGATCTTAGATTGCATGAATAGCATGAATTTAAGATTGCTATGTACAATGCCTTTTCTGTAGCTGTACCAGGAAATGATTTAGGATTTGTTCGGAAATATATCTCATTCCAAAATTCTCATATCATCATTTCTCAAATATAATTTATATATAAATGTTTTCAAATTAATCATTACAATTTTTTTAAACTAATCATTACAGATTTTTCACACTTTCAAACGAAAAATAAAAAAGAATTCAAATTATTCAAATCTACAAATAAAAAAATAATAATATTATAAAACTATATTGTAACAACATTTTTAATAATATTTTAATTTTATAATATTTTTTATTCAATTTTTTCTATCTTCTCTTTCAAAGTCTAAAAAATAACAAACTCAAATTATTTTATTATTATTTAAAAAATAATCATCTTATCTCAAACTCTAAACGAGTGCCAGAAGAAGTTGCAAAGGGATTCCGAAAAGTAAACATCACAGCAGCAGCGATTGAACGAGATGGTTGTAACAAATGAGCTCCGTGGCAATCTCAGAGACACATGATGGACTGATGGAGACGCTACATGCCAGCTTTCTCACCGTCTTCGAAAAACTCGTTTTCAGGAATCTGATTTCTTTGGGTGCAATTATTTCGTGGCCTTTTCTGCGAACTTTCTATTATTTGTGGTCACGTTTATATTTATAATCCTGGGAGCTGATATTTGAGATTGGGAGTTGAAAGGAAAAAAATGGCAAATGGATAGTGACAGGGTAACTGTCCAATTACTATCCATATATTATTAAGTGCATTTTAAGTTTTTTTTTTATTTTTTTTAATCATTTTTTAAGTATATTTTTAACATTCTTAATCATTAAAAAAATAAAAAAATATATATAACTTTATTAATACTCACCTCCTTAATTATTAAGTAAAATAAAAAATTAAAAAAAAATCACTTCTTTAATCATTAAGTAAAATAAAAAATTAAAAAAAATTAAGTAGAAACTCTATCATTATTTAATCATTAAGTAAAATAAAGAATTAAAAAAAATTAAGTAGAAACTCTATCATTATTGAAAAATTAAAAAAAAAATCATTACTTCTTTAATCATTAAGTAAAATAAAAAATTAAAAAAAAATCACTTGTTTAATCATTAAGTAAAATAAAAAATTAAAAAAAATTAAGTAGAAACTTTATCATTATTTAATCATTAAGTAAAATAAAGAAATAAAAAAAATTAAGTAGAAACTCTTTCGTTATTGATGGCAAATAATGGAGATGCGGGGTATCGATCCCCGTACCTCTCGCATGCTAAGCGAGCGCTCTACCATCTGAGCTACATCCCCTTATGGCGATGCTTGAGGTGGTACAAAGTTTAATAATAAAATTATAAACGCGCAAGCATAATTTTCATTCATATATTTATTATATTCATGACTGAAAAACAAAACAAAACAAAACTCAAATATTCCTAAGTAGCAAAATGTGCATGCACAACCAGATCGTCAGTCTTGGCCTTCTAGACCAATGGCCTGACATGGGTCAACTACTCTCCATGGAGAAAGGTCCATGTTCAAATCACAGAGAGATCAGCAAAGTTGATATGAAAATGCAAAATTTTAAAATGCTTGAAAGTAAGACTTAGGCTCCGTTTGAATATTAAGAGTATATTATATCATCTGTGAATAATAATAAATAGTTTGTGAATAATAATAAAGTGATATGATAATATCTAAGAACAGTTATGTTTTTCTTTCAGTATATATATTTAATAATATATGTGTTTGTGATATGAAGAAAATGCTATAAATTGTGCCAAAATGCTATCAATTGCGACTAATAATTAAGGGGGTTTTTTTTTTCTTTTTAAAATGTCATTTGTTAAATGCGTTGCAAATATTTCAGTATCTCCAACGATTTTAGCTTCCTCCCAAAATCTTTCGCATAAACAGAGTATTCCATCCGTTGTAGTGTTTGTTTCTATGTCAGATGGACCCAAAAAAGCTATACCAAAATATTAAAAAAAAAAAAAGGCCTAAATTATAGAAATAATAAAACAATTAGCATTTATTAGGGAAATGAAAAAAATCACAATATTCAAGAAGCTTAATTAAAAGGAGATCATGTCATATTCATATATAAAGCATTGAGACTAAATAACATGTTGCCCTTTATAAGTAGCATTTTTTGGTACGTACATGATAGATATCCTTAATTTATTTTTCCACATCATGTATTTTTTGCTAATTATTTCAGCACAATTTTCAATTTATGATGAATTCACTGCTCTGCAGCTCTTCCGAATCTCTCCACTGGAACCAGTGAGAGGATTGATGTTGCCCATCTTGATCATGGAATTAGCAAAATCGGCAGAGAAAAGAGAGAAGTTATTGCTGTAACTTTGGACCAAACTTTTGGTTGTTGTGACGGCGGCGACATCACCAGAGACTAGAATTTGGTCGGAACTAAAAAGTCCTTTTCCGTTGAGCAAGTTTTGAAAGTAATGGCTGTCGAACAAATCAGTTGAGTTTCGGTCTATGGCTGTTGTCCTGTTTCCATCCCCATTCACCGGACAAAAACTTTGCAAATCAGACGCCATGCTTGCATCCATTGTACTGTCTGCGGCGGCCGTCCCGGCCGAGTCGAACAACCTGTTGCTGAAGGTGACACATCTGGCCAGTCCAATGGTATGACCTCCTGCACATTAACATGCATACTCAATTATGGTACCAGATATTCTTATACCTGAAACGTTTTAACTACAAATAAATTTGACGAAAGTAAATTTATAAATTGATATGATTTGATGTACTATGTTAGATTGTAAAATTATTTTTATTATAAAATAAATATAATTTATTATATATAATCACGTCAATTTATAAATTTATTTTTATAAAATCTCTTGATGATTGGAGCACTTCTACTCATCTTTTACTATTGCCAAACATTTCTTGTTTTTTGAGTGCATGGCCACGATCGAGGTATTTATATGTTCTCCTTTACTGATAAAAAGCATCTGTAAGTGGAAAACATTAATTTGATTGGCATTAATTAATTACCAGATAAGGAGACGACATCTGTGAGATCAAGGCCAACAGCGGCAAACTTGGAAATGATAGAGTCCAGTGCCTCTGTTGGAGTAGGAAGTGCACCATTTACTGTGGATTGCGTTGCTGGCAACAGTGCATCTCTTCTGCCCAACAAAACCTTCCATGACGGCCCTCCACTCTGCAAATTATTTAACCATCATGATATATATATATATATATATATATATATATATATACACACACACACACACAACATGCTTATTAATTATTAATGATCACCAAAGTAGTACTTAACATGCATGAACTCAGAATGATCTCTTTGAGCTAGCTAGCTTTGCTTGATCCAAATATCAAATTGCATGCATATGTTTCCCTAGAAGTCGTGATTATATACATATGGATTAATTCAGCTATATGGCCCAAAGAAATTGGGGGGAATATTATCATGTATTAGTTAAGCTTACTAAGAGCACAGCATCTCGGGCAGCTATGGCGAGTATATCAGCACATGATACAACGCCACTGCATGAGCTCTCCACAGAGCTTTTGATCTGATCCACAACTTCGTATCCTCTGACTGAGTTTTGGTTAGGAGGGGCAGACTTCTCACTACCCGTTCCATCCAACAGTATCGACGCATCACAACCCTACGAACAAAAATTATTATGGCTTAATCATAATCAGGACACGACGATGCATGATATATGCAGCATGATATTATATAAAGAGTACGTAGTGATATTGCCCAAACTCACGTACGTTTACAAAGCAATCGTGGAAGTGAAGCCGAAGCAAAGAGGCAGCCATTCGCATTTCAGTCTTGATAGCATTTATCATTTGTTTCCGCACGACGCTAAGAAGATTTGGACATGTTGTCTTGTAAAAGTCCGTAGTTAGTTGAGACCTTGCAACAAGGAACAACATAAAGGTGGTCATAATCAAACAATAACCCTTCTTCATGCTCATGATTTTCATTAGCCTCCACAAACAGGTAATCGAGGGAAACAACGTCTAAGGACACGGCCAAAATGCTAATGCCTTGTAATAATTAAGTCTTGCACTAGTTGCAGGCTTAATATATATAGCCGATCGAGGTGATCACGAGGGCAATAGCATGAATTTGATAATGTATGACTCACGAGAGCAATAGAACTTTGGTAATGTATCATTAATAGAGTTTTTGTTGTTTACTATATGGCTAAGTACTAGTGGTGGTGATGTATGGCGGCTGTAGCTAGCCGGTGTTTGCCTCAATTCAAAATAGTACTGCACTGATGAGATTGATGGTACTTAGAATAAGCCTGAATTAAGTACTGCAAATTAGTAGTTTTAACAATGCCGACATTTGTAATTAATTGACATATCGGTAGTGGGATTATACTTATAATCAGATTGCATAGAAAATTATAAATGCTTGAGCTTTCCAGTCTAAAGTATCACATGTAAATCCACAAATTGAAAATAACTTAATATGATACGTAAGATCCACTACAAGAAATTAGAACTTTTCCAGCACTCAAAATCGTCGCAAAAATCCCATATAATTGCCACATATATCCATTTTCGTCGATTTTTAGTTTGCTGCATTTTTTAGGAAATTAATCCTTTACCTCTGAGTTAACCCAATGAGAGGCAAAAATCGTTGGAAAAATTAAATATTCCCGACGATTTTTGTCCGTCGCAAATGTCTCAAACGATGAAAATGGTCTTTCCATTTTCCATCAAATCATTGAGAAAAATCAATTGTCGCGATATATATCGTCGCAAAAGGTAAATAAATCGCCAAAAATGACACTTCTTTTTTCCAGCAATATAGCATTAGCATCGCCATTAGGTATTCTCAACGGGTAATTGTCGCCACAAATAGACCACAAATCGTTGTAAATATGCATGCCCTTTTGCAGCGATTATCATTTTCGTCACTCTTGAATTTATTTCCAACGTCTACAAATCCCCGTTAAAGCTATCCTCTCCGCCGCAAAAACTCAATCGCGACGATTTAGTAGGTCATCTGTATAAACATCTGCAACTAATATCCACTTGTTTTGTCGCATACAAATCGCCGCAATTGCATCGATTCTTTGAATCGCCGCAATAGCCACATAGCCTGTGAATTTTTTTTTTTTCTGGCAATCACTAATCGCCGCAAAAGATGTGTTCCAAATTAGTTGTGCTCATTTCCACCGAGTTTGAATTTCGCCGCAAGGCTACTTTGGTTCATTTATTTCCCAGAGATAGTGGCTGGGCTTAATTTTCAAACTTCATCTAAATAATTTGATTTTCTTATTAACACGTAATTTATCTTATTTCATTTCAGTCACTAAATAATTAAGTCATGTAAAATAATATTGTAGATCACCTCATTCATTGTGGAACAGTACTTTTCAGTCATAATATTATGTGTTAATTTCCAATCCTTTTCACCTAAATTTTTCTTGAAATAAAAGGACTTCTAGAAGTGTTTATCCAACACTCATGCCTTATGATATTAAATACTTAGAAATAGGAAACATAATGGAAAAAGATTGAACTTTCATTATGTGCACTGATGAACATGTAGGATTCCCATGTTCAAATCTTTGAGCACCATTTTCATCTAATTTAATAAATTAAAGACATTCATTCATCCAAACTCAGTTAAGAATTCACATTAACGTAGTTATGGGCTATACACTCGGGTACTACTGGACCAATTGGAACCCAAAACCTACAACTTAACTACTAAATATTGAGAACACATTATATCCAAGCACAGATCTGAAAATGTGCACATTCAGATAGATTTGTCAACTGTGTTGCTCCTCTATCCTTAAAAATTATATCTAGTCAGCCATAACAATATGCACCTGGGCATGAGGGGTGGGTAGAACAACTTCAACATGATTGCATCAATGCCCTTATACTTTTGGGATATTTCATATTTCCATCTCTCCAACTCCAATCTGGCAGTTATACATAAAATAACAAATCAGTACATAAACATTATACCAGTTATATAGGAGCAGTGCATTCGCTGCGTTGTCCAATTAACAGAAATTAAATATGAGATGGTCATATAAAAAAACATTGAAATCTATAACTAACCAACAAAGGATGACAGGTGAAGATATTGACAAACAAACCCAGAAACCTAATCTAATATGGATCTATGCCTGCTGCTTAAACGCTTAAAGCAACTAAAGAAGTGTTGAGAGTATTAATCCAGCCTTACATGGTGAAAAAGCACAGCTTTTCTGCTACAAATTCACTATTATACTGCTGCTGTTTACATGAAAAAAAGTGTCTGGTTTCAAAATCATTGAGGCAGAAATAAATTAGTAATGTTGCTACGTCTTGGTAGGATTACAAATATCACATTCCCTTTTGTAGTGCATTCAATCACAAAGCAAGTCCAAGTTCCGTACCTAACTTCATTGGTTTCCTTTCCTTTTGATCAATGAGCATAACCAGATTTGGCTAAATTAAGTGACCCCCACAACTTCAATTTTCTACAAACTAATTGTGTCTACAGATAATTTGCTGGGTATCTCGAAGAATCCTCCATAGACCTTTTTCATACTAGAAAAAAATTAATTACCAGTGTTCTACATGTTTAATAGATAGCTTTAAAGATCATAGATATATAGCATTAATGAAATCTAAAGGGATATATAGTGAAATATTATAATATATATATATATATATCTTGAAATGGATTAGATCGATATTATTGCATGGTAAACCTCATGACTCATTCAAACAAAGCAATGAACACCGAATAAATTCTCCCTCAGATCATGGCTATAGAAGAATAGACCATCTTGTAAGCCACATAAAGGCAGCATGATTGGGAAGTTGAATGGAAAGCAGAGAATAGAAACCTCATTTCTATTAGTGGATTGAATAAGATAATGGAATTGTTGGTGACAATCTTGTGGATTGCACACTCTTTTCAATTTGTATTTTCTCAGTCCCACTCTTTTCCTCTCATCACCACTTTTATTTTGGACGAATGCTCCCTCACTAAAATATTAGTGCTTTCCTCTTCACTTAACCAGTATTCCTTTTACTCATCTGATAATAGCATACATCAGTTATCAGTACGCACTTGCCATTGTCTCCACTAGTGTCATAAATGTCTTGTAAAACACAGAAAAGATTTTGGGATAAATAATACTACAGACCCCCTTGAAGAAAAGATTTCATCCAGAAAACTTGTGAAACACCTTTAGATCCTAGAAGCTCAACAATCATGTTGTTCTACTCCACAATCGAACATCGAGAATTTTCTTTTTTTGTTTTGATACATCCTTTCTTTACATCTGACCTTATTAGCATTAGTAGTTGAGATGGGTTGGCAAAATTTACTCTGGTAGTTGATGTAGTACTTGCTGTCTTTGAGATATATATTGGAAATGGCTTAGTATATTTATTTTCTTTGTGGGGTGGAAGAGACGGATGGACGGTTTACAACTGCAAGCCCTCACATTAGAGTCCCTACTGCCCTCTTTAGATCAGAGTTAGACAAGGAACTTGATAAATTAGGTGATACAGACTACTGAATATTTCAATTATATTATTTTTTGTTTGAGAAATTGCAAGAATTCTCTGAGGCTTCTTAATACACCCCCCCCCCCCCCCCCCCTTCTCTCTCTCTCTCTCTCTCTCTCTCTCTCTGTGAGTATAATTTAGATTTGTCTGTGATATGCATTTTTTCTTTTTCTTTTTCACATCACTGCAGCTAAAGCCTCACTCTATGTACTAAAGCTTTATTGCGTCTATTCATGTAGTGACTCTTTCAATAATATATTGCAGATGCTCCCATCCAAGGATGCAAATTTCGTTGGTTATATCATTCACAGAATTTTGAGATCGTGAATGAGGATCATATACGGCCTGGCATTGGTCAGTATCAGCTACAAGTTCTCTGGTTATGGTGCTGAGATAATATCATTTATAGTAAGACAAAAAGAAAGAAAAAGAAGGGGTGGGTGGTGAGGGATGTGGATCATACCATTCATGATTGGCCATGGTCGTACAAGGTCATTAATATTTGCATTGTCACTATCTGATCTATGCTAATTTGTTATTCTTCAAATTGTTTCCACAATATTTCTTTTTTCTAATTTTAACTTAAACAAACTCTAAACTTCATTGACAGTGGCATATTCTATTTTTCTTTAATGTTTGATATTATTTTCCTTTGAGAGATTCCCTGATTGTTAAATGTAAATTTAGCATGTATACCTTAATTGTGATATCCTGTATTTTAGTATATTTTTTTAATTGACTGATTTTTTTTATTTTAATTTTAAATATTGGTCCTCTTGTTTTAAATTTATCGTGTTTTTCATTGGTTTAATTTTTTATTTTTAAGTTTTGAAATTTATTTCGACGTGCTTTCTTGATATTAATTATTGTTTGCATTTAAATTGCTATTTGCTTTAATTTATTTTATTGTTGGACTTTAATTATTTTATTTTATTAATATTGAGTTGTAGTATTCTTATTTGGCTCTTATTTATTTTTATTGTCTTTTTGAGTATGTTCTATTTTTCCTTTTGAGCTCAGCCCATTGTTTTGAAGCTTTGAAACCCTATTATTCTTTTTTTTTTTTTGTTCTTCTCTATTGCGCCGCACCCCCCTTCTCTATTTTATCTGTTCTTTTTGTTTTCTTTTGCTTGTTCTTCCTTCTTCGCCCGTGATTCTCCCTTCTTTATTTTTACCTCTCTTTTCTCTCCTACTTGCCACATCCTTGGCCTACATCGGCAAACTCTACATCCAGCTTTCACACGCGGGCTGCCAAGCAAAAATTTCCATCACTGTTTCACGCCACAACAAAGCCTCGGATGCACTGCTACCAAACTCATCCAGCAAGCAAATTGAGCACCTCCTCCTCCATAGCACAACCCTTTTCCACTGTGCACCACCATCCCCATGCCATCGAAAAGTTATAGTGGAAACACCCATATTTTGCTCTCCAAAAACATAGCAATTTCACTCAACCAACTCACCGCCCGTAAGCCACCACCCCACATGTTGCCGCAGCTACAAGCAACACAGACGCCCCAACCACTCGTGATCTGCCGCTGCCCAACCACCTTGGCACCGCTGCATTGTTATTCTCTCAGTGAGTATCACATGCGGTCTCTTTCTCCCTTTCATGGCTTACTCTCGCACTCCCTCCCGCCCATCTCTCTGCCTCTCTAGCTCTCACCGCCCAGCGTGGCAGCCTCGCCACAGCACGCCCTCCTCTGCACTCTAGCCGCGCCACCACAGTTCCTCCAACCTAGCCCATCGCACCTTGCCCGTCTACGCATATCTCGGTTTCAGTTGTAAGTCCACGCCGCCGCACTTCAATTCATCTGTTTCTCATGTTTGTTGACTTAAAGAGTTATATGGGTAATTATGTAACCTATTAGAATAGGAATTATTACTATTATGCCCTTTATCATGTTTTCAAATGATAAGGTATTACAGAAGCAATTGGATAGTTGGTCTTCTAAATAGATAAAATTACGTTATTTCCTTTGAGTTACAAGTTGCATTATTGTGTTTAAATTTTAATATGTATTTGTAAACTCTACGTTTTCTATTTTTACAGAAATTATTTTGGTAGGTTAAATTTATTTTAAGTAAAGTTTTCTTTCGAATGTACGTCATAATGTTGTAATTTTATTATGTTCTAGTTTATTAAATAATTATGGTTGTATAACTTAAAAAGGAATTTTGGTATAATTATGTTATTTAGCATTAAATTTGATAATTTGATTTTTCAATAGTAGGTCAGTTAGAATTTAATACTTTAGTCAAATATTAAATTTAGGATAATTTTAGGGTTTCGCGGAATTTAAATTTTTAGGAGAATAGGTTACTTAGCATTTCAATTGTAAGTATTGAAAAATTGTGTTAATCTCGGATATTTATGGGAGTACGTGACTATTTTAGAGGTAATGATTGATTTTCATTCAGTACTGCTGTGGAGCAATTCTGAAAAGTTAAGAAGTTCAGGTAAGTGAGGTTCCTATGTTAGATTTTATACGAGTTAATAAGACTGGGGTTGACTTTCTAAAAACTTGCATATTTTGTGATGTAATGAGAACTTGGGAAAACAAAAACCAACCTTGATCGCTTATTTGCATTATTCATGAAATCTGTGTAAAAAGGAAAAATATTTTCTGACATACATTGTGCAGACATGAGCTAAATTCTGTCATGCGGTCTCTGAAATCTGAAAAAGAGCGATATTGAGAATCTGAAAAATTGTGCATTTATTTAGAAATATGTTATGACTTTTATTTTCAGTATGTGAAAATGATATGATTATGTTTTGGTATTCTGTTTTTATTTTGATATAACGTCTAAAAACCTTTGGCATGGTGTACTGATTTTTGTATCTGACTCTGTCTCTGATTTGCTTTGCTCTGCTCTGTTATGCTCTGCTTTGTTTGGGTTGGTACCAACTTCTCTGTCTCTAAGTGCACCCACTTTGGAAACAAAGTGATTTTATTGTGGTCTTTCCTGTGTGCACACTCGGGGCTCCGAGAAGAATAAGGGAAAGATTTCACCTCTGTCTCTGCCCGATTTGGCCACCGAGGTTAGCACAACCCTACTACGGGGGTGAAACATGGTATCTGCTCTGTGAGATGCTCTGTTCTGATGTGATGATGATACTCAGTTTTATGTTATGCCAAAGTACTATGGGTTTTACTTATCTTAAAACCATCGCTCTGTTACTTTTGAAACATGTTTTGTTCTGCATGATAACTCTGGAAAATATTTTGTTCTGCATGTTGTACTTTATAAATGCTCATGTTTGCACGCTAGTATATGTCTTCTACTTTCTGAGTTGTTGATAACTCACCCCTTATCTCCACGACATTTTTTTCAGATATTTTAGATACTTCAGCGGAGGTTCAAGAATAAGAAGCATGGGTAAGGCTTGTGAGCATAGTCTATTATATACAAAGAGGGTACTTGTTATTGGAGAATTTTATGGAATAGTTTCGTTTTGCTCTGTTGACTTTTGAGATTTCTTCGCAATCTCTCTTATTTATTTTGGAGTAAATGAGGAATTGGAGTTTACATTTGTACAATGAGATATGATTTTAAGTGTTAAGAGGTAACTCTCCGACCCATCCCAGACCGGGGCATTACATCAATTCAGCTGAGTTGAAGAAAAAGACTAACAAGCCCCAAGAGACACTCTTTGTGCAAACTAACCATTCCCCATTAGAGTTAATTTATTTCATCTCAAATGTTCTTATTACTATATTACGCTAGCTAGAAAGAATCATGGTTCAATATATATATAGATACCTCGTGGGGTTTTATGAAGTAGTGGCGAATACCTTTCTTATTGCAATTGAGAACCACATCAGAGACACAAGCATGCAGGCATACATGATAAAGTAGGGATTTCAGAACACGTAATCTGTTGTGGGGTAAAGGGGGATGATATGTGTACAAACCAGATGCTATGATGTTGATGGGTGATTGATAAAGTAGGGATTTAATGCAAAAAAAATGACAAATCTATGGTGTGCAAAATAAAAAACTCAAACAAAAATTATCAACATCTAATACCCACATCAACACATTCACAAAATGCAGATATACATGCAAAATTCATGCAAAAAAGGACATGATTTCACAACTGCACAACTAGAAATTAGTCTACAAACAAAAGGTTGTAAAGCAACAAGCACGAATGAAGGGGGTGAGATCTCCACTTCTAAGTTGCAGCCATACATGTGGTGACTGAAGGTACTCAAGAGTCTCAAATAACAAATCTCAACCTCTGATATTAGGAAATCTATGAAAAAATCCAATTGCCTAAACGACGAATCGCACGGCACAGTATGGGGAGGAGACAAGTTCGATCGTAGCTTCCGCGGGAGGAAAATGGGGTGGAGGAGAAAGCTTTGGGTGGTGATCGAAAATGGAGATGAAATCATTCGGGGGTGGGTGTAGTAAGCAGGTGATCGAAAGGACTGGGTACGACAGAATGGGGAAGAACATAGAGAAATGGAGAAGGAAAGAAATTGGGGAGAAAAATTAAACATTTCATGCAATTTTGGCACCCCAGACCTAATCTCGACGATTCTTTGAGTGTTGCAACAGGTTTTTACTTTTTCCGGTGAAATATTTCGCTGTAAAAACCCTATTATTCGCTGTAAATGCACAAAAGGTCACCTTCTTTAATTCAACTGTCGATGTAAAAACGCTGCAACGATTATAAAGTCACCGCAAAAAGTGACCTATTGCAGCGATTATTTTTGCAACAATATAAAATTGCCGCAATAGGTGGTTTTTTCTCATAGGGGTACCTAAAAATAGTTTTGTAATCTAATGTACTATAACAAGTGAGTTAGTTTGTGGGTTTACTTGTATGTAATTTGTTTGTGATTAAAACATTTTTATTATGTTACTAATAACACATACACTCAGAAACCTCAAGCTAGCTAGCTTGTGAAAAGGCTAAAGTTTTTTGGTTGTGACTTAGTTGTGACTTCTTGCACGATTTAGTTGTGACTTATGATATATATATGTTTGCATTAATTAAGAATGTTTGATATATCTATATATAATTAAATTTTGTTGTTATCAGCATTAATTTGCAGGTGGCTTTGACTTAGGTGCTGTTTGGATAGTGAGTTGAGTTGAGATGAGTTAATCAGATGAAAGTTAAAAGTTGAATAAAATATTATTAAAATATTATTTATTATTATTATTATTATTATTTTAAAATTTAAAAAAGTTGAATTGTTTATTATATTTTTTGTGAAAATTTAAGAAAAATGTAATAATGAGACAAAATGAGATAGGATGAAACACTTCTTGTATCCAAACGGGACCTATGCTAGCTCGTTATGTTGTTATTAGCTAGCATGCAATCTCAATTAATGGTGGCAAATTATATATAGTCGGTTTAGAATTCAACAAAACATAGAAGTAAATGTTGCTTCGCCAATATTGCACGATCCTCATCATCATGTATATATATAAATTTAAAATATATATAGATCAGACCCAAGTTTTCATGATCTATTTATGTATATACGTGCCAATTATGACTCTCGCGGACCGAATGGCATTACCCTAATTGATCCTTAGTTAGGGACAATGTGTCAATGAGGTTTATATTTGCAGGTTGGAGTTCAGTCAGCCCCAAACTGCTAGCTAGGGCATTAATGTCGCTAAAAAACTTACCTAGCTATCATTGAATATTCAACTTTTTTATTCTTTTCAATTTTTTTCAACATACTATATATATATATATATATATGATCTATTTTTTCAGAGAGAGAGAGAGAGAGGGGTCACATTAAGTTAGTAATAACATTTTCATGAACAATCGTATATATAGCTTGCTGAAAGATGTATTATTCTAGTTCATGTAGATCGATGCTACAAGTTATAACTAGCTAGCTACCTGTGTTGCTGATTTTTTTTTTTTTTTTTATTAAATTAGCAGTGATCGAGGTTATAAGCTCTCTAGTTCTAATTAGTGTTCCACGGCCAACACTAATATATAATACCACATATTATTGAACAAATGCAAACTATAGATGGTTCAAGTCATGATCTATATATATACAGAGATATATATATAGCATATACTAGTTATGAATACAATAATGCTGTCCAAATTCAAATTAATTTCATTTCAGTATATATATATATATATGATCATATCGTACATGTTTACGTCGTTGTCCATGTGTAACACAAAACACATATGTTTATAACTAAACATAAGAAATTAAAAGTATATATATGCTCAACTAAATTTCTGAAATCGATGCAAGTATTAGCATTGGGACTCTTTTAAAGATTATATTTATTAAGTTAATTACATGTATTAATTTTTGTTTACTAATTAGGAGTTTATTTGGTTTGATAACTGAGGGGACTCAGAAGAGACAAATAGGGAGCAGAATGCCACGCAATTAGGACATGACTACCAAAATTCTCATTTCTCTCATGATCCTAACCTAGTTTTAATTACTAATTAATTAATCACAAGAATATTGTAAGGAAATTAGTATGGAAGTTATGGAAGTATAGACAAAAAAGAAAGTCAGCCATCAATGATCAGTCAAAGTTGTCAAAAACCAAAAGGCTAATGCTGACAAAACTTAAATCTTAAAACATTCTTACTGCATGCAGGACAAAATGGCTTTCAGATGTACTTGCACTACTCGTCTTTTAAGTGCATGCGCTGCAGTTGAGAAATTGCATGAAAAACTTACATATTTTAAGCAATCTGACAACTCGAAACCCACCAATCTATTACCAAACAAAAAGTTCGGTTATATTAAAATCAGTACTGATGTGTTTGGTTTCTGCACGTATCATTAACATAACTGCAGCTAACTCTATATGTCAATAGAGAGTAGTGCATGCACGCATGACTGGTTGAGTACTAGTACTGCATGAGCTGTCGTACTTGCATCACTAGCATTAACCTCAGAAATAATACTTTTCTATTATATAGTGCATGCATTATAACACTTTCAATGCATCTAATCCTTATCCCTTGGACCCATTAGCATGCATTCATTGCAATATTGGGTTTTCTGGACGGCACTCGTTTACTTTCCTGGAAAGTACTACTGTTGAAATATCCGAATACTAGACATCAATCGTTGATCGAACTCTGCCTGATCAAATATTTGTCAGTGTTCCCTACTTAAGAAATGCTAATTAATTTCATTTTATTTTTCATTCATATGAAGAAAAAAACTGATCAGAGAAATCTGGATAGCGAAAAACATTAACTCATCTATTTGCTCACGACCAATGGCCATATGCAATCGTTATTGACCTTATTTCATTCATACTGATGCATGAAATTCGGAGTCTTTGGTACCTCTGTCAATCTCTAACACATCACAGCGCAACTGTAAAATGTGTAAACGTTATGTAATCGCTTTGAAAAAGAGTGGGATCTACTATTAAAAGATTAATTTTTTTATCTGGATCTCATATTTTATTCACTTTTTTCAAAGTAATTATATGGCGGTTCCACAATTCACAATTACAAATATATTTTCTCTTCCAAAAACAAGAGTTGCTTTCCTTTCACGACACGTCGTTTTGCTACTGATCAAGACGCTAGAAAATCATGCATTTCTATTGCATGGTGAGAGGACCTTAATTTGGCCCATCAATGGTTCGTTGAGCCGACCGAACTCGGCCCATTGAACTTTATATGCATCTACTGCCACTCCCTCGCTTGCTCCAAGAATCTAAACCCTGAAGGATAGATAACAAACACGTGTCTGATCCAAAAATTTCCACGTAAGCACCATCTACATTGATAATCCAACGGTTTTAACTGTATACCACAGTACTAAGCTAAGAACCAAATTCATCTCCTCCTCTTTCTCTGTGCAATGGCTCTCAAAGCCTATACAACAAATCTTGGATTTCAATGGAACCCAACACCCACATTCTCACCTATGTTCAAGACAAGAAATCTTCGGTACAAAAGTACTAAGCTCTTCGACTCCTCCTATAGCAGTATTCGCAGAAATGTTACTGTTAATGGATCTAATGTTGTGGACGAGCAGCAACAGGTTTCATTCAACGAACAAGAAAACAAGCTCATTGAAGCGCTTATTGGGATCCAGGGCCGAGGCCGCTCTGCTTCTACTCAACAACTCAGTGTACAGTGCTTCTTACACATTTTTTTTTTTTTTTTTTTCGGGGCTGCATTAAGCTCTAACCTATTTCTTATGAATTTACGTGCTTTCTGATTTTTATCAATGTTGATATAGTATGAAATATTTTCTGCAGGATGTTGATCGTGCCGTGCAAGTTCTAGAAGGTTTTGAAGGCGTGCCTGATCCGGTGTGTTGTTTTATGTATTAAGATTGTTTTCTTCTTCTGTTTTGTGCTAAATTTCAAGATGTCATTTATGACAAGAATTTAGCCGAGTTTGTTTGTTTATATCATGGTAGAGCATGAGAAAACAAAAGCCTAAATTGATTTTCTATCCTTCAATTGGAAAACCAGGAAATTCTGCTGCAATATAGTACTAGTGTTTATTTGCTGCCACTGAGGTTTTGGGTGTAGAAAATGATAATATCTTCTAGTCCTATATACATGTCTATTCCACAGAATTGACTATGCCTTGAACATCTGCAGACAAGCTCTAGTTTGATTGAAGGTCGCTGGCAACTGATGTTTACAACTAGACCTCAAACAGCGTCTCCAATTCAGGTCAGACTTGGAACTCCTGCCTCTCAAATGCCTTGATAAGATTGTATAGATCATATTTTTCCATTTTCTAGATGAACTCCATTGAGAATCATGCATCTTAATTATCTCGTTTCTTTTGATCTATTCTTCTCAAGTGCCAAATAGAGCTTTAAAATCTCGAAATAAACCAATACGCACACTTCCCATGTATGTTTCTGTAGAGAACGTTTGTGGGGGTTGACTTCTTTAGCGTGTTTCAAGAGGTTTACCTTCGGACGAATGATCCGCGTGTATCCAATATCATAAAATTCTCTGATGCAATAGGTGAGCTGAAAGTAGAGGTATGACTTCAATTTCTTAGCTTTCATATTTACATTTTTGGGTTAAATTACATATGGCAAGGGTTGCCACCTAAGCCTCTTCAGCAATAATACAGAAATGCTATACTTAAGACATGAAAATAAATATGCAGTTACCAAACTTTTCACGCTATAAGAAAATTACTCATTTGTGACTAGTTTTTCCAGCGAAAATGATTATTTCCTGCTAAAATGAGTCTGTTTTTTTAGTAAATAATCGTTATCGTCACAAATGCTTGTTTTTCTTGTAGATATATATCGATACTCTCAATTCAAAGCATATATGATTGATATGGCCTTGAGGCTCAATTTCATTCGCCTGCAAAGCAATAATTATATTCAAAATTCATCTCTCTTATATCATGAATTATCTTTTGGTTCTATTCAGGCAGCAGCATCAATAAAAGATGGTGAACGAATACTTTTCCAGTTTGATCGAGCAGCCTTTTCTTTTAAGTTTTTACCCTTTAAGGTTCCATATCCAGTGCCTTTTAGACTTCTTGGAGATGAAGCAAAGGGTTGGTTAGATACCACGTACCTGTCCCCTTCTGGAGACCTCCGTATCTCAAGAGGAAATAAGGTAAATGGGCACTTCGTTTGTTCCTTGATACTTACTTCAGTACTTGTGCTCAGGTAAAAACCCTTGCCAGAACCTCCTCTTATTTGATTTGATAAATGCTAAGGATACCCAGTAATGTCTCTGTAGTGCAGGGCACCACATTCGTCCTGCAAAAGAAGACTGTACCAAGGCAAAGATTGATATCAGCCATTTCCACGGGTACAGGAGTTAGAGAGGTAAAGATGCCGATACATTTTTTACATTACATGTCATGGAAAATGTTGCTCTATTGCTGATTTGGGTCAGCCCTATTAATCACTTTGGCAGGCAATCGATGAGTTTATCTCCTTGCATCAGAATCTAAGTAGAGATGAAACTGAACTCCAAGAAGGTGAATGGCAAATGATATGGAGTTCACAGGTAGTCTTCTAAAGATCATAACATCACCTCATTATTTAGTTACGTAAACAAGAATACATGGAGATGATTGTTTTGCACAGAAAGCCAACAAGAAATGCCTGAAGATGGCTGCAAAACCAGCCATGCTTTTGTGGTAGACATGGTTTTTGATATTCTGGCAAGAGGCTGCGATGGCAATTCAGAGCATTATGGTGCAAATTTAGACAAAGTGGATATGAAGACATTGCTTTTCTTTTAGAAAGAAAAACACTTTATTAGTCAGCCCTCAGAATTAGAGAGCAGAAACAGATGCAGAACCAGAAGGAAGCCCAATCTACAAAAACTAAACATAGAAAACTTATTTACATCTCAAGTAGAAACACCCCACTCTCTAATCAAAGAGTTCCTTCAACTTCTTTTAGAATACTTTCCTGAGCAAAATACTGAATAGAATTCCCCTCTGGCTAGACTCCTTGCAAAGAAATCAGCAGCACCATTGACTTCTCTGTAAACATGATAAGTTTAACCAGATAGGCCCCTAGTAGCTTCTGCAATCAGTTCCCAAACGTCAAGAAACTCCTAACGAAGTCCTCCTTTGTGCTTCAGCCATCCAATATGAAGGCATTGCTTTAAGTAATGAAGAATCTAGTCATCAAATATGGCTCTTAATAGAGTATGATCACCAGACAAGAATAAGATTTTATAGCTCAGTTGGGACTATGTAGTAACTTCTTTGTTCTACTCCTCTGTATCTCTAAGCAGGAACTACTACTAACACCACCATTTATAAAAGTTAGTATTATGTACTGCATTTGCACAAAATTTCAAATTACGTAGCTGTACTCATTGCTAGTCTCCGTCGTGAACTCATTGCCGTCATGAGAAGAATGCCTGTCTCTTTTAAACTTGACAAACTTTTCGAGCTGAGCTAAACTCATCGATCCCCTTTCACTTTGTAGGTAGAGACAGATAGTTGGATAGAGAATGCTGCCAACGGTCTTATGGGTAAGCAGGTGAGTCAATAATAAGAGCGCTCAGTCAATTATACAGATCATGTAATAGGATTTTCTTAGATAATTAATCACTTCCACAATCTAAAAATGCTACTCCTATAGATTGTCAAGGAAAATGGACAAATAAAGTTTCTGGTTGACATCTTCCTGGGGCTCAGATTCTCCATGCTTGGTAAATTTGTGTAAGTTCCTCACAGCTTGCTGATTGCCATTCACCAGGAATCATGAAGAACAGTTTTTTTTTTTTTTTTTTTTTTTTTTTTTTTTAAACATTGGTTGGAATGATTCATGCTGTTGCACATTTCGGCAGGAAATCTGGCAAAAACGTATATGAACTTACAATGGACGATGCTGTAATACTTGGCGGCCCCTTTGGATATCCTATAGAGATGGAAAGCAAGTTTAACTTGGAGCTACTGTAAGACAATTCATTCAACATCACTAGCTTTTTCTGTTCATTTACAACTAATATATAAGTCATAAATTGCAGACTTAGGTACAAGAAGATTACTGAATTTATTTGTTGCAGATATAGCGACGACAAGATCAGAATAAGCCGGGGTACAACAACATTGTTTTTGTGCATTTAAGGACAGATGGATCGAGCAAGAAATAAAACAACACAGTTTGGGTTTGACCAAAAGAAAGACATGTATTTAGATTCATCACGCTACGCTCTTGCTTACGCCATATGGATGTCTTGTTTGTGAAGTGAAATATCAAGGTGAACATGTTTGCTCTTACTGTGCCTATGAAATAAATAAGTATATATCCTTCTATCGACATCATCGTAGAGGACAACTACAAAAGATGAAGTGGTCCCCATCTCAAGAGGGGTGGTTAATCAGTCTTCGTCTCTCCGAATTGACATTTTGAATTTTTGTATCCGATCTTTAAGAAACTCAGCAATCTTCTCGAGCATGCAGGCAACCTGAGCCTCTTATCAACCTAGACACGACAAAAAGTCTTAAAAGGCGTCAAAAGATATTTGAGATTCCATGACTGACTCGGTGAATAATTTATAACAAGGGCTCCTTTGATCCCAATTTAATAACTAAAAACAAAGCCTGTGGCTGTTGATTGAACCACACACAGGATTTCAAGTAATAAAAAGTGTTTTCATGCGTCATTCTGTCCTCTGGGTGTCATTTTTTCTTTTCCAGATAAGTATGATTTCATTGTAGAGAAAAAAAAAAAAGATCACGGCCCTAGATATATAAGGGAAAGATACCAAACTTGGATTATATTGGATCTGTTCGGATATTGAAAATATTTCATCTCATTTCGTCATTATAATTTTTTTAAATTTTTACACAAAATATAATAAATAATTTAACTTTTTTAATTTCCAAAACAATGATAAGATTATAAAATAATATTCTAATAATATTTTATTCAACTTTTAACTCATCTCATCTCATCTCATTTCACTATCCAAATAGCATCACCTTAGTGTCTGGCTGTCACAACAATCCATATATAAGATGGAAGTATATATATGATATTTATATCTTCAAATTAGAACTTGAAAGTATACAATTTTACTAACGTGACATTTAATAAATAGATTAGAATTACCAAGTTATCCATATTCCGATAATATTAATAAAATAGAGATGGACGTTGCCACTCGGTCATATAAGTTTACTGCTCAGATAGACAGCTTGACTTGACAGTACCACGTGGCATTGCCATGTCATATTAAAATACAAAAACAAAACGTAAAACTCTTTTCTTTTCTTTTTTCCTTATTATCACAATTATTAATTTGTTATCATAATTGCAATCATCTGCAAAATGATTCACTAAATATAAAAGATTATCAAATCTCTTAATAAATTCTCAAAATGTATCATTCAGTTCATTATCAATCAATAATGCAGAATCTAAATCTCATTTTTTTTTCTTATTATCACAAGCATTAGTTTGTTATTGTGATTGCAAGCATCTGCAGAATGATTCACTGAATATAAAAAATTATCAAATTCCTTAATAAATTCCAAAATGTATGATTCAACTCATTGCCAAACAATAATGCTGCTAGAAGTTTTGATCAATATTGTTTCCAAATTCATAATTTCATGTCTTTCTATTGTGCCAAAGAAATATCACAATTGATCTGAGAGGGTGGTGGAGGACTAGGCTTTCATGGTGGTTGGCAGCATGCTCTGTTTCTGAATAGAAAATAGAGTATGTTTCAGTCAACTGCGGTGTGGAGTAACGGCGTGAGGTGGAGGCCCTAGGTGGTGGTTCTTGGTGTAGGGTGGTAACAGCAAGGAGGAGCTTGGGCAGTACTGCGTGGTCTTGTTCGATTCTCCTCCAACAAAGGTTGCTTCTCGTTTGAGGACATGGAGGAGCTAGGGGGGGGGCACTGGGCATGGCTGTTGTAGTGTGGAGGAGGCTCAGATGGTGTTGGTGAAAAGTTGCGGCACATGGTGGGGCTTATAAAGGATGATTCCTTGAATCAAGCTGAAGATCAATCAAACTGGGCATCAAGCATGAAGCACGACTATAACAGTTAGAAAATCATAAAGGATTTATGACTCTATTTGACTATGTAAACAACAAAAATTTCAGCCATAATTTTAGTCTTCTCAGTAGGGGTGTAATTTTAAACCGAAAAACTGGAAAAACCGGTCTAAACCGGACCGGTTTTACCGGTTTTGAACCGGTCCGGTCTGGGACCGGTTCCAAAAATCCTAAAACCGGCCGGTTCCGGTCCGGTTCCGATTTTAAGATTTTTGGAACCGGACCGGACCAGTTCATAAAAAAATATACAAAAAAAAAATATTTTTATATATAAGTTATTAAGTTTTATACAATATGTTTTATATATATATATATTAATATATAAAATTATAAATTTATATGTGAAATTTTTATATATAATATATATAATTATATATATTCATATATGAAATAATTTCATATTATAATTTATAAATTATTACATTAAATGTTAATACTAATATATAAGTTTATAAATAATACTAATAGTCTAATATAGACTATATAGACTATAGTTATACTTATAATTAATACTAAAAGATTTTACTAAAAGTTTATAACAAATACTAATATTAAATATATAGTTTACAACTAATACTAATATATAACTTATAACTATACTAATAGTCTAATATTAATACTATTATATAGTCCAATATATTATTTAGCTTTACTAATATATAAGTCTATAACTATTTAATTAATAGTCTAATACTAATAGTTTAATATAGACTATAGTTATACTTATACTAATATAGTTATATTAAATCACTATAGACTATAGTGATACTAAATCACTATAGACTATAGTTATACTTATACTAATATAGTTATACTAAATCACTATAGACTATAGTTATACTTATACTAATATAGCTATACTAAATCACTAAAAGTTTATAACTAATACTAATATATAGTTTATAACTAATACTAATATATAACTATACTAATAGGCTAATATTAATACTATTATATAGTCTAATATATTATATAGCTATACTAATATACAAGTCTATAACTATTTAACTAATAGTCTAATACTAATAGTTTAATATAGACTATAATTATAATTATACTAATATAGTTATACTAAATTACTATAACTAATACTAATATATATAATATAACTATACTAATAGACTAATATTAATACTATTAATCTATTATATAGTCTAATATATTATATAGCTATACTAATAATTTTTTGGACTTGTAATTTAGACTTTTGGACTTGTAATTTGTTGGACTTTTGGACTTCTAATTTAGACTTTTGAACTTATTTTATTCCATAGGCCCATAGGCTTGTTGATGTCCATTCTTGAATTTCTTGTGATTGCTCTAACTAAAAAATATGTGTAAGTACTAAGTTATTTCCTTTAGCATGCAAGGACATATTGTAGATAAGGTAGTTTATTGCAGATTTTTTTTTTTTCAGTTTTTGTAGTAGTTATATTTATAAGTTTGTAAAACAGTTTTTTTCCAGTTTTTTAGTAAAGCAATTTTTTGGAGTGAATCAGATTTTTTAGTAAAACAGATTTTTTATAGTAAAACAGATTTTTTGTAGTAAAACAGATTTTTTATTGAAGTAATTTTTAGTAAAGCAGATTTTTTTATTTAAAGTTAAAACAGATTTTTTGTAATAACAATTTGTAAAACAGATTTTTTTAAATCAGTTTTTTTATTTTATAAACAAATTTTTAATGACAAACTATGAAATTTACGTTTTTAAAAAACCGAAAAACCGGACCGGACCGGACCGGAAACCGGTAAAACCGGAAGTACCGGTTTAGGAGGGTAACCGGTGCGTAATCGGTTTTGGAAAATACAAAACCGGTACATACCGGTTCGGTCTTAGATTTTGTTCAAAACCGGACCGGACCGGACCGGTTACACCCCTACTTCTTAGTTAGAATAGAACCTGTAAAACATGTATTTATTCTATACTTATTCGTGTATCAATTAGTGTGTGAATATACAATTGTTTTGTGAGCAACAAAGATTCTGTCAATTTTCAATCTTCATCAGGGTTTTGGGCTCACAATTTGGCTATTTCACAAGGGTAGTGTTTCTGGCGCTAGGGTGGTGCAGTGGCTTCGTTGTTGGGTTGGCGAATGAGGGAGGAGAATGCGGTTGTGGTTGGTAGGCAGGGAGAATGAGACGGTGTGGAGGAGTGCTTATCATCGAGCTTGAAGACGGCACCAGTGAGTTTCATTTCGTTCCCCTCTCATTTTGAGTTTTTTTTTTTTGTTTTTTTGTTTTTAATATATCATCATATCAGCCGATTCTCCCAAAAGTACCCAACCCGTGTACCTGTAACAGAACTGCTTTCCTATAGAGAATGCTAGACATTTGCTTTTAAATTCAACATCATCCTTTCTCAATCTTCGACCGTCTTCAAAAGTTTGAATATTGTGTTCTTACCAAACCATCAGCCAAACATCAGAATTTCTATGGTCTCCAAAGGGATTCAGCGAACGTTCCTACTCCACCACCTGTTGTTGGGTGATAACCCACTCAATCGGAAAGGCTTTAATATCGTCGTCCTTGATTCCCTGACCAACTCAATGTAGCAAAAATTGATACTTACTTTTTCCATTTTACTACACACAGCACCTATCCAATACCCACTTTATTAGATTATCCCATCTCATGGATAAAGATCTTTCCTCATTTGTTTTCACAACTCATCTCATCATTATAATTTTTTTAAATTCTCACACAAAATCAAATAAACAATTCAACTTTTTCAAATCTCAAAATAAAAATAATATTAAAAAATATATTCTAACAATATTTTATTCCATTTTTAACTTTAATCAACTCGTCTCATTTTCTCTGCAAAAACAAACAAGACAAGCTGCCAAATGCTAACCTAAAAACAGGGGGAAAAGAAAAAAGGCAACCTTTGAAGGCACATTCTCCATATACACTTTCTAAGGAAATAAGAGCAAAGAGCACATTCAAACAGGATTCAACCTCAAAAACCATCCAAAGGACGAGATCTGACCTATAACATCTCACCTCCCTTCTCCCCCACCTTGAAAGCAACAATCGTGGCCACACTACTACTGTACAATAAAAACAAACAATTAAAGTGCTCAATAGTAATTGTTCAATTCATATATTTTCTTTTAACTCATTTAGTTAAGTGTTGAGTTATCAGCATTATCCTTTGATTATCCTATACGCCATGACCAGCAACACAAGAATTGCATAAACTTTCCTCAAATAATGAAGTAGTGGGGAGGCCTTTGGACTCTAATGTCTGCCAGAAAATTCAAGTAAACTCATTATGAGCATAAAAATGAAGGCGTTGAATCGAAAGAATTTCTAACCCTCTGCAGCTGATCCATCAAAATTTAATCTGATCTAGTTCCTTAATCTCTCCATTGGAAACTACGAGGCCAACGTTAGAAATGAAAAATTTTATTGAAGACTGCAAAAAGCATAACCATTTACACAGGACGTTTACCAACTAGCAGATCCCCCGCACACGCACAAGCACACAAGCAACTGCACACACCAGCAAATTTCACCAAGACGTCAGGTATTAGATACTACTTCAAAAACCACTTCCATACGAAACAAAACTCATTCTAAAGTTCCTACACAGCTTTTCAGCGGAACAACAAAAAGATCTTCCCTTTTAACAGATAGCAAAAAGAAATTTATTGGCAAATATGCAAAAGAAATCAAACGAAAGAATCAACAATGCATTGAACCAGAAACAATATACTTCAAGAAGAAGAAAAAAAAACTCCCGTGGGGAGAAAACAGAAGCACAAGTGCATAATAAGTCATCAGATTTAGCATACAAATTCACAGTTTCTTTTCAAAATTAGCCTTGCACCCAAGGAAAAGGGAAAAGAACTCAGAAAATAGAACCTAATAAGCCTACAGATGTTATTACGCGGAATGATGGCAGCATGTAGAGAACAATGCCAGTTCTCTGCGTCTCTCCTCATCAGACTCAACTACAAACAAAGAAAACTAATAGCCTACATTCTATTCCATCTCCTATATCCATATGTTGCACAAATCAACGACAGTAATTTAGATGTTCTCGAGATCTATCTGTTCAGAGAAGCTACTTACATTAACGCGGGACAAACTAGTCACCGTCGCCAATGCTCTTCTCTGAGAACACATTCCTCAGTTCCTCATTCGTGAACTCGTTCTCCCCCACAACAATCTTATCCATTGCCTTGTCAACTCCGGTCCCATCGTTGACCGAAGTTAATTCTACATCAGACACAAATTTATTTGCAACCTTTTCAACTTTGACCTCCTCCTTCGCAATGGCGGCTTCATTTGGTAATAACTCGTTCCTTCGTTCTTCATTCTTGGCGTCATTCTCAACTGCAATGACTTCATTCCTTACAGACTCAGTCCTCATATCCGCATCCTTTACCACATTTTCCTTCACAAATTGTTCACCTTTAGGCTCATTTTTATCGGTAATCACTTCTTTCGGTAGAAGCTCATTCCTTTCTTCAAACTCTTCCATACAAACACCGCTTACACCCTCATTACCCGATGCCACATCATTCTCATTATCAGTAGTTCTTTCCTTCCCTCCCTTTCCAGGCACATACTCCATGTCTGCATTATTCTCGAAACCCATCAAAGCTGGGGCATCCAACCCGCCCTCGCTTTCGTTTTCAGACCCATTCTCCACCACCTCCTCATTCACATCCCCATCACTTGGTTCTGTCTCTCTAGGAATTGCAACCTCCTCCTCAAGTCCCCCAGCTCTCTCTCCATTAAGAAAAGCCTCTCCTTCAACGTCAAATTCTCCTCCTCCAACTGCGCTATATGTGAATCCTGATCATCAACCCTATTCTCCAAAACATTATGGTACTCCAACCCACTGTAATTTGGATATATCATCTCGAAGCGGCTCAAGTCATGGTCCAACCTCCTCTCCACTTCCACGCGCTCCTCCACATCACTCTCACTCGACCCACCATTCTCGTCTTCTTCCTCTTCCTCGTGTTCATTCCCACCCGGTGACCGAAGTCGAATCAACCCTTTCATTGACCCATACCCATCAACACCCCACTCCTCCTTTGCCATATCCCCCAACACTTCCCTCGAGGGGGAGAATATTGGCGTAGGGAGCACCGCCGGCGTCACAGGACACGGGGACACCAGATCAGCAATCCCACCAGTCTTCTTTGCCCTGATTATAAACGACGTCGTGTTCCTAGGCGCATAAGGCGCAAATCTATTGTTGTACTTCTTCTTCTGGTGGAATTTCCGGGCTTTAAATCTATTCTGGGACTGCAATTCGTAAAGAGCCGGGGGTTTGTACCCTCCCCCACTACCACTCGGACCGGTTATTGCCGGGTTTGGCATCGGCATGGGGATTGACATTGATTTCTCCATCCTTCTCGGATTCTTGTGCTTATCAGACACCTTCTTGCCCTTCCAATTGCTTCGACCAGGCTTTAAAGCCGCCGTGTAATTGGGCTTCAAAGAAGAAGAGCTATGAAACTTATTGCTAGGATGATCCATCGAAGCGTGTTGGGGCCACACTTTGTTGTATCCCCGGTTCAACATGGGTAGAGGCTGCGACTGCTGCTTAGACTGGTTCATCTTCATAATCTGAGACTGCTGAGCTTGGGACTGAGCCATCATCTGAATCTGGGGAGGCGGGGGCTGGCTGATCATCTGGTTCAACATCTGCGGAGGCTGCTGATTCATCATCTGTGACTGATCGTTCATCGTTTTTCCACTAATTGAATGGAACCAAACCCTAAAGACTGACTCTTCACAGCCTCCAATCACAATCGCGGGTTAGAACGATAATTTTATTGTTCGTTAAATTGAATCCGAAATCGAAAAGTTAGCGACAAATAAACAGACAAGAATACAATCAAACGAAAGAGGATAGATCGAACCCTAGAAACCTAATCCATTTCAGGTTCCGATCTTAAGAGACCTTTGAGCGCGTTTCTCTTTAAATTCGGTGATAAAAAAAACACTTTTCTTATAAAAATTTCTCTCTCTCTCTCTCTCTCTCTAGAAGTGAAAGGAAATTCTTGAGGTTTCTTCCAAAGGTACCGTTTCAGGGGTGACCAAATCGCCACCTAAAGGATGGTTTTATAGATAGAAGTAGAATGGGATGGACGGTTGGATTTAAGGACTTAGTACTTGAACGGCTGAGACTGAAGATTCTTATCGGCTATATGTAATTGAGTTCGATGGTAAATATGATTTTATTTTTGGAATAGTTTGGAAAGTAAGGATTGTTCTAATTGGGTTACTCGGTATTCTCATTATCTTATTATTATTATTATTTATTATTTTTATCTATTTTTTACTAATATTTATTATTATTTAATATTTTTATTATTATTATTTACAAAATATTTCAGAATACCTTACTATCAAAACGCAGTAGGAAAGTTACAGTTTCCCTTCATGTGGCGTTTAATTTTCGTATCTGCTCTTGATTATTCAAAATTATAATTTTCTCCTCACTCCACGAATTCGTTTTTTTTTTTTTTGGCTAAAGCCGCTTAAAACATTTTTTATTCAATATTGGATTATATTCTCCCATCCCATCATTTTTCTTAAAACTTTTCTTTTTCTAATCTACATTATTATTTGTTTTAAAAAACAACCAAATAACATAAATTCCTTAAACTTAATTTAAGCTACAAAATCTAGATAACCATGATTCATTTAACCAACTGTTTCTATATATATATATATATATTCATTTATTCAAGCCACCGACACTATTCATGAAATAATAAAATTCGAGAAAATACTATTCATGAACAATGCATCGTCCCGTGATCAAATTCGACTCAAGTCTATAGAAGTTTTGGAAGAAATAATTGTTACAAGACAAGAAACTTTTGGTACTGTCAAATCAAAAAAATAATAATTTGATAGAAGAATAAGAAAATTCATAATTGTAAGAATCCTCTTAACATTCTCAGCTCTATAAATAAATATATATAGTGCAAACTGACAATAATTGAAATAAAAAACCCAAAGGCTTAACTAAAATGTTGTCTTTTTTACGCTTGCATGTTCAACTTGAAAGAAGATTGAAACCATTCAAGAAATTTTAGACCTTGTTTTTTATTTTGAAGGAAAACACTCTTTTTTTTCTTTAAAGAGGAGAGATGGGGTTTCTATGAGCGGAGAAGGAAACATGACCAAATTGGAACCTCCCAAAGGAGGTGGTTGAACGGGGGTAAGAGATGGAGCATACGAAAGCTAGAGCAAGGAATTGGGGGGGATTAGGAAGTGGGCGAGAGAGAGATCCATGGGAAAATTATCTTTTAGTTGATGGAAAAATGATATTTTTGATAGTTGTATCAAACACTAATCAAGAAAAAGGGACGAAACCTATTCTTTGGGATCATCATGAAAGGGAGTGAGAACAGAACTTGAAGGTTAACAAGAGGTACTTCAAAATTTCTAGCTTGGAGAAATAAATGCAAACTGCACAATGTCAAGTAATAAGCATCATCTAAATCCATCATCCTCTTTCATTCTTTCTTATAAATCGTTTGTTGCAGTCTTTGCGAGAACTTCTAAACTAGTCTCGGCTACCTAATTGATCTCCCAAGTAGCACATAGACCAAGTGTTAGTTTGTATTCAGAGAGGAGATACTTTCTAAAAAAAATTGAATAAAATATTATTAAAATATTTTTTTAATATTATTATTTTAAAATTTGAAAAAATAAAATTATTATTAATGCTATATACAGCCATGAAATTCACAAGCGTCGTACAATCACTTTAAAAAAAAATTTAATTTTTTTCCATATAGATCCGTATTTATTCAATTTTTTTAAAATGATTATACAGCACTTGCACACTCACGACTACAACTATTATTTCTATGATATTAATAGGTAAGATTCCATCAAAAAGAAGGAAAACTACATTTCTTTTTTCACCTTATCTCCAATGTTTTCCTTTTTCCCTCTCTTGACATTTCGTCAGTATTTCGAGGCTACAGTATGCTGGAAAAATAAAATCAGTAATAACGAAGAATTCGTAGGAAAATATCATTTCAAATAAGAAATCAATCAGTCCAATGTGTTTGGATGACATGGTGGAGAGCTGCAGTGCTCGAGTCATATGGAATACACAAAATTGCACTAATGCACTCCTATTACTACCATAATTACAACAGCTTAAAATAGATACGAACAATGAATTCTTTTGCCAACCATATCAGGGTGCTCCGGAAATAAGCATAAACAATATTTTGTCTGTTCGCAAGATTAATCCTTGTTGCGTGCTGCACGATCCTTCCGTTGGCCACCAAGAATGCGAGAAATCTGTAGACCTCGGCTGAATGCCTGGTTGAAGAGCATACGAGTCTGGAATTCTGAAACAAAAGGAAACCATGCAAGGAATGCAACTGGAGTGAAGAGAAGCAAGCCAATAATAATCTCATAACCACGAGCAAGCGTCCGAACTGAACCCCAAAACCCAGCTTTCTGAACAGCCGGCTTGCAGGCTTGCGCAATCTGGTGCAATTGAGAAGAAAAAACAAGCATGTGAAATTTAATTAAGCACACAACTTGCATATTCTGGATGTGAAACCAAACAAGATTTTTTTTTTTTTTCTTTTGGGGGGGGGGGGGGGGGGGGGTGTTCAAATAGATACTAGGTTTAAAAGATGGGGTTCAAGAACCAACAAATCTATTTGGAGACTCCTGCAATACACGTGGTTACTTCAGCACAATATAATAGCAAAATGGAAGTATAAAGAACAGAAAAGAGTACCAGAAGCAGCCCCCAACCAGTTGGCATAAAGGCAAGGATGCAAACAATGATGTCTTGCAGTGTCATATGCGGCGAGGGCAATCAAAGTGACCAGAATGGAGACAAAAGTCAAGAATATCATTCCTTTGATTAACCGGAACACCAGTTGGAATTTTGCACTGAACCTTCGACGCCCAACAGAGACAGTCTATAACAAAGAAAAAAACTTTAAAAAATAAATGCTCATAAAGAGATGCAAATGAAACCTTACACTGCAATACAATAAACAGGTAAGAGGAATCAAAAAGATGCAACATCTAAGAAGCAAGTAGCAGAATATTGTGCTGGAACGTGCAAATTAAAAACAGAATAAAAACAAAGAATGCCCTATAAGCTGCACCGAGCATCAACCCCCAAACATTTTTCATCACAAAATCAGCCAGATAGTGTGAAAGAAAAATGCTTACCAACCCTTAACTCATAAAAATATGTTTACTTGCTCAATTCTATAACCAAGAACAAGTTCAATTCAATATTCAGATATTTGGGGAATGCACTCCTGAATTGCAGTTAAAAAAGAATCGTAATGCTAGGCTCCAATCTATTGCCTGTATAATTGTCACTTAAGCCACGTCACCATTCCTTTAATTCCTACTAAGCCACGTCACCATTCCTTTAATCAATTGTCACTTAACATGTATAAAGTGCATTTTTATTTTTTTTAATCACAAGCATTTTATTATTTTATTAACATCTCATCTTTTGTCAATATTGGCTTTTTCCTCCCACGCATCCCAAGGTTTGTCATGGAGAGGTAGCAAATGTAGAGATATGCTTTGAGAGAAGTGGGCAATATCTCTGGACTAAATTTATATGAGTAGTAAATTTATGATTTTTCTTCTTTCAGCGAGAACATAAATAAGTTGGAAACTTCGGGTAAATTATTAAACTGCAATAATCATTAGAAAAACTAAAAACTAAATGGGATAGTGTAATTACTAGAGCTATTTTTGTTGCTTCAATGCTCTGGCATATAATAATCACGTTCAACAGAATTAACTGAATAATTTTGCATATATTTTCATTAAATTTAATAATTCCTTGCACTGTGCGGGAGGAAGCAATATTTTATGCTGTGCATTATGGAACATGTGATAGGAAAATAATCGCAAAAGTTTGCATTTACCTTCATCACAAACAAGATTAGTAAGATCACCAGCCAAGATACTCCATATACCTGCGACCAGGCAAAAAGATTACATGATTTTGCTATTAATATCTTCCAAGAAACAAAACAAAACACAAGAAACAAGATCCTTACCAGAAAACTCTTAGTGTGTTTCGTAATGTTTAAATGATATACAAGCCCATACTGATAGATAAAGAATCTTAAAGACAACAATATCTCGGCTATGATACCACGCGTTCCAGAATGACGAAGATGCTCTTGTTCCTCTTCCCACCATGATTCCCAACTTTTTTCGGGTGGAACACCTATGCCTCCTCGGTTACTAATCCACTTATTCCAATCGGTCCAGTCATCTACAATCTTTTGCCACTCAAAACCAGAAGGGTTGAACAGAAAGGGAGCAAAAAGCCAGGTGCCCACCATAAACCACATGGATATAGTGATCAAGACATATGCAACAGCACTTCTATAAGTCTGACCAAATATTTGGTAAACGAGAAGTAAGACCATGAGCTCAAGACCCTTGACAAAATGACTACGGGAGTACAGTCTATAATTGTCAGCAAACTTGGCATGGAACACCACAAAACCTCGACCAGTAGCCCTATATTTTGCACCCCCATGAAGTAATGTCCTCCCATAGTAGTGGGTCTTTGTTCCGAGAGAGAATGTGAAAAATACAGGGGCCAGTTGCAGTTGCATCAATATGAATTCACTCAATGCAGTTCGAAAACCCCTTTCCAAACCAATCTCCATCAACATAGGCAACGCCATCAAAAATCCAATTTGAACAAAAGACTGAGAAGCAAGAGCCACTTGAAGAGGTTTATTGTCTCGAATTGCTCGTTCAGTAATCATCTCTTCTTCAAGCCCACTAAGGACAAGATAAAGGCGACCATAAAGGAACGCATATACAATGAGCACAGTGATCTGCCAGAAGAAAATTAGATAATGGTCAAAGTCTTCAGCTAAATACATAATATTCCAAAACCTGGAAATATTAGCTAGTTTAATTTGTACGTACAAGAGTACTGAAGTAGAAACCAACTGTGGTAAAATAAGCTGATAACATCCGGAAAAAGTCAAAACGGTGTCCAAGCCTGTATATATCGCGACTCACTGTCTGCTCTCCATTGCCATTAGCTATCTTTGCTTCAAACATAGAAATCTGGTTGAGGCCCACGTCCCTACCCTTCCCAACTTGTATGTACTCATGATGGGTAACGTTGCCTTCACGAAGGGTAGAATTGAAGCCTGTGTTTGCAGTTATAATAAAAGTTACTGGATAAAGCCAGAATGTTGCACAAACAAAAAAAAAAAGAGTATAAAAGCTTATATACCAGCAAAGATATCTTCACTCAAATTAATAACTTTAGATGCTTTGCTGACACCCCCTCTTGTAAGGTGAAATAGTCTATCAAACACATCAGGATGACCATAGTGGAATCGAACCCTAGATGCACAAAACAAGTAAAGAGAATTGGTTTATAATCACTCTTAGAAACGAGATAATGTGAAGAAACAACTGAAGACATGCATTTATGATATATTATGAAATGTAAGACTATGAACAGAAACAAGTGCAACGCATTTATAAAAGAGTTTAGCTATTCATCATCCTCACACACCTTTTTTTTTTTTTTTATTCTTCCTAAATTAATTGAGTTTTTCTACTCATCATCCATACACCACACATTTGGTAAGAGAAAAAAAATAAAAAAATTATGTGGCGTGTGGTGTGAGGATGATGAGTAGAATTTTTCTTTATAAAAAGTTCCCTTCCAGATATACAGATGGACAAAGAAAGAAAGTGATTGCATATTTTCCGAGTCCCATGCACTAATACTGCCATTGTCATAGTTCTTTTATAAGTAATCAAATAATTTATTAACAGTAAAGTATAAACGTAACCCAGGGACACAGGCGAATACAAGGGAAGACGCCAAGAGGTAGAAATAGATACAAGGAAATCATGAAAGCCTAGTCATTCCACAGACCTGCAGACTTGCAATATTTAGTTAAAAAATGGTGCCCCAAAGTCATTTTTTTTATAACGGGGGAACCACCCCAAGGCAGAACCCTTAGACTCACCCATGGAACCTAAACGCCCGGAGAGAACAGCCACCGCCATGGCCCCAATGTCATTTTATTTCTGAGCATTTGTTATATTATACATTACAAATGTCCTAAATCATATTCTGCAAGACAATGACTAACACTTACAATTAGAGATTAAATTTTCAATGTAGTTTTGACATTAGTGTCTTGTTTGCAAGGGTCTACTAGTTTCAAGAGAGGTGGAAAAGTAAGTTTCTGGCAGAGAAAGGGGATGTTTGGACACAGATAATGTATGAAATTCACAAAATTTCTCATAATTTCCTTCCCAGACATTTCTCAAACACAAAACACTTTTCAATTTCAAATCTTCAACTTTTTCACCTAATTATTACCTAATCATCATCCAAACACAAAAGTAATACAACTTTTACAAACTTCAAAACAAAACACAAAAATCAATACAACTTTTTCATACTGCAAAACAAAAAAATTATATTCAAACAATTTTTTAACTTTATAATATTTTTATTCAATTTTTTCTCTCCTTTCTCAAAACCCAATAAAACATCTTTAACTCAATCCATTTCATTATTATTCACAGAATTCTGAGATACTCGAAGGTGGAATCTTGAGTAGCAATAAATTAACCACAAATCCGAAGCACTTCCACCATGAATTACTTTCTTTGACTAAGCACTTCCGTTTTTTGGAGAAGGCATTTAATACTTCAAAAAAAATCATCCCAGATTTTTCCATCCCCTATGTGACACACTTAAGTGGTTTCATTTGTCAAGCAGTTACATGAAAATTACTTAAAATGTGCCATATAGCTGGTATGACACTAGTGCATCATCTATGAAGCCGTAATGTCAACCACTTTCCTGCAGTGATGATTTTCTAGCTGCTGTTAAAAGTGCATGCGAACAATAGTCCATAAGTTAATAGAATTTTCATCATTTTATTTGAACTGAAAATAGAATATCAAAAAATTTACAGGATTTACAAATAAAGCAATTCCTCTCTCTCAATCATTTAAAATAAGTTCCCAGTTCAAATAAGATATTACACTCTAAACTTTCATCAATCAATTAAAATAAGTTTTCACCCTTCCTACTTATCATAAAAAAAATTCACCCTTTTGAAGGGATTCAGAACAATGACAACTTACTTCAGAGGGTTGGCTAACAGTCTCTGTCCAATTGTCACAAAACTGGTTTCCTGATTTGACATAAACCAAGCAAGAGAAGAAACACTGCACAATAGTGGAATAGAATAGTTAGCCAGACATTAATATCATATAATTGGTTCCAAAGACAAACAGCATAGATCCAATAACAACATTTAGTTGCTTACCTTCCAGTAAATATATGCTCCCTAAGCCCCAGAATCGTAGGGTACCTCACACCATCATGCTTTTTAAGGAATTCTTGAAGCAAATTCCTCATTTTCAATGCTTCTTCCATGTAGTTATCCTATAGCAATAGACATTTGGTTATGAATATGGTAACAGAAATTGCCCAATAGAGATAAGCATGATTTCTAAGATTCAACTATCAACACCTGGTTCATATCTATCGTTTGCAAGCCTTCACCCCGAGTAAATATAATGGCATGATTCTGATTTTCTGGCTTTCCCTCACCCAAGATAGCCGGTCCCGGAAGTCTTATTCTATAAATTTCCTGTTTTGACATTAAGACAATTAAAAATATATTAGGAGGTCGTAGACTGTGTACATAAAATTTTTTTTATATAAATGTGTAAATATAAATACAAATAAATAAATTAGAAAATTTTTACCACATTCATAAAATATAGTTATATCCACAAAAGTCTCGCAACTACTGAAGATTTTATCTTCAGTGCTAAGAAAATCATTCACTTCTACACTGCTATTACTACCCACTGCTAGTTCTCATACCTCGAGCTCCATCTATTTAATCATGCAATGGGAAGGGAACGAGAGAGACAGAGAGAGAGAGAGAGAAGGGGGGAGAGGTGCTCGCCTGAACCTGATATGTTAAGACATGCATAGGACTTGACTGCATTTCAGTAAGGTCAGAGAGATATGGGATGCAAAATATCTCTTTTAATGATGCCGGTCTAGTTTCATTGGTAATGTCATCTCATTTAAGTAATCAACTAGGTCCAGTATTCACAAGTGTTTTGTCACACTTGAGCACAACATTTTATGAATATGGCGATTTAAATGGCAAGGATTACAAGATGACTATTCAAAATTTGAGTAATTTCAGTTCACCGACTGAATGAGCCTCTACCTGGTCCAAATTCTGTACAGGATCTGAGTTATCAGACTTTGGCAAAGCAGCCTTCACTAGACAAGAAAAATAAACCTTCTCATTGATTTTGTTGGATTTTTCACTGCTGGGTTTCTCTACCTCATCAATGTATGCCACACGAAGTGATGGGTATCTGCCAAACAGAAACATATTCAATACCAGAGAGCAATGAAAACAAGTTCACAGTACTAAGTTCGGCTAAATACGTTGTCATGAGCCTCAGGATGTCCTGTGCACGAGGATCACCAGATCGTTTGTTAATCCCATATTGCTGACATGACACCACATACGTGAACTTCATATCAGCCACAGCTTGACATTGCGCCCACAGCGACCTTTCCCCCTTTGAGTGGTCCTCAACATTTGATTCTATGGCTTTATAGCCTTCCATTAAATCTGAATAATCACAATAATGATATCAATAAAAGAGAAAAATCCTTAGAACAGAGATCATTTAAAAAAAGATGATGTTTTTTTTTCAAGAATAAACCTATCAAAATATTTTCTCAAGTAAAAGGTACCTTCATCTTTGGCCATATCAAGGAAAGCCTGAAGCTCCAAAGCTTTCCGGTAGTACATCATACCTCTTACTGGCATTAGTAAAGTATCCAGTTTGAGAGGACAACACATAAACTCCCAGTATAATTCATGTCAAAACAAAACATGTACGCAAGAGAGAGAGAGAGAGAGAGAGTACCAGTTCTAGTCAAAGATTGGCCCCTATAAGATGCCCAGAGGCGAAGTTCTTCCTCTAACTCATCAGATTCTTTAAGTTCTTCTTCACTAGAGCATTTCACTCGTTCAAGAAAGTTATTCCATTCATCTATATATTCATAATTGCCTGTGTTATGGACCCCAGACCAAATGCTAGAGATGGAAATAGCGCAATAGAAATAGCAACAAAAAGAACCTGGAAAAATTTTTTGCAAGTAAAAAAGGATCGAAACACCATCTTCATTTGGCACTTCCAGATCACGCAAGGAGAAGAGAACCTCCTCGTTGTAGTATGGAGTTAAAACGCTACAGGTAAAGTTATCACATTAGAAACATATATTGGATAAAATTAACCACTTCCTGTATATACAATGCACCTAATGAATAAATGATCTTAGAAAACAGTATCATTATTATGCATTTCCATGTTCGGTTCCCACAAAAATCTTATAAAGCTAAAAAACTACAGAATCTTCTGTTTCTAACTTGTGAAGTCAGTACATAACCATCATGCCTACCACCTAAAATGCAATGTGGTCACTTCTGTTGTACCCATTTCCTGGGAAACAATATGCTAGTAACAAAAAGGAGCAAACCAAGTACACAAGGTAAAAACAAGAGAGCAGAATCCTGGGAAAAAGAGGAAAATAAAACGACATAAAATAATTAAAAAAATCTAAATCCAGGATGCCTAAGAGTGTGGGGAATCTTTTGGTCTGTTCGAGAGGGATTCAAGGAAATCGTCAAATAACAGCTGTTTGGAAGATGATTCCCGTCTTATGTGGTGTATTTGGAATGAGAGGAATGGTCGCTGTTTCAACAATAGAGCACGCTCGGTGGATGGGATTAGGGCTTTCTTTTTTCATACTTTGTTGCTTTGGGCTTCGATTATTGTAATGGATGGGTTTAGTTCCAATGACTTTTGTGCTGTTTTTCAGCTTTAATTTGTAATTAGGTGTTTTCTCTAGTATACTTCTTGTGTACTTGAGCGTTGCCTAATTAAGTGGTTTTAATAAATTTCTTACTTAACAAAAAAAAAAAAAAAATCCAGGATTATTTTGAGCCAACATCCGGACAGATTTTTTTCACTCATCCACCGTCTTCTTGCAATCTTCAAAGTTCCATGCATTGCATTTGCAGGCACACCACATTAGACAAAACATTCGCCAAACTTCCATGCTGCTCTGACCAACATTCTGACTTCTCCAACAAGCCACCAACTTTATAACACTTTGAGGCATCGGGCAAGAAACACCAAAATGATGGAAGATCGAGACTGATATTAATCTAGCAACTTCGCATCACAGCAACAAATGATCAATTGTCACTCCACTCTTCTAGCATGTGTTATCAAAAGTTGGATATGGGTTAGATGTGCTGTGGGCTAGAAAAACATACAGGGAATTGGAGGGTTAGAGCAGGAGATTAACTTGCCAAGCCAAAGTTGGCCCATATCACCCAAGTATGCCAAATATGGTTACATCTAAGTAATGAAAGGGAACCGGTGGGTAATGTGTTTTGAAAACATTTCTGAATGCCCATACTAATTGACATAAACCCCTCAATTCGCTTAAATGGTGGAAAATATGGACGTCACACCTTGAGCAGAGGGAGATCAGAATGGGAAATAGTTTTACTTTTGGGGCAGAAATCAAAATTTGGGAAACCATGCAGGCAAATGTGCTTGTTACTCTTCCCCTCAAACTGTTATGCCATAAGAAATCGAGACGAAGGCCATTTCGACGTTCACAGTAGATGGTGAGGGCACATAATAGAATCCAACTCTTACTGCATTGATTTTTTATACAATAAAACTCCAGGTATTGTGAACCTGTAATTTTTAGCTACAATGTTCCTTCCTTACCAGAGTCTTCATTTTAAGTTTTACAAAAACTAAAATTTTCATAAATTGTGAAGGGTGTCATGCAATTGGTTTAATGATAAGTTGGTGGTCATTTAAAACCAGCCAAGCGTATTGAGAAGCACAACAAGGGCTTGTTTTGAAGCTACAACCATAAGCTACAACCATTTACCCAACATGGCTTGGTTGAACTTCATCAAGTTATGAATCCCCAATTCACCCCCAGAAATTGGAGTACAAACAATTGACCAATTTACCAAATGAAATTTGAACTCTTCCCCCAATCCACTCCACAAGAAGTCTCATTGTAGCTTCTCAATACGGTTGGCAACCTTTGCATGACACAAAAGGGGGGCCCTATGGAAGTCCGTTATAGATTCACAGTTTGGGGAGGCTTGGGGAGGATGGTGCTCGAATTAGGTACGTGGCCCATATGGGTTGGGTTTGTGGAAATACATTAGAAGACATTGTGAGATCTTCCGAAGACATGAACATATTGTGGTGGGCAACGACTCTCGTGTCAGATTTTGGTATGACAAATGATGTGGTGAACGAAGCATCCAATACACCTTCCCTACCATTTTTGAGCTCGCACGAGCAATGGATGCAGTGATAGCTGATCTCTTGGTCTTTTCTAGTGGCTCCCCTCAATGTAATGTAGAATTCATTAGGGCAGCCCAAGATTGAGAGTTGGAGGCTATCACAGAGTTCTATGCAACACTGCATTCCGTAAGCATGACCAAGGGTACCATAGACAAGATGAATTGGAGCCCCTCTAGGAAAGGTAAATTCACTGTCAAATCATTCCAGGGTTGTTAGACCTTGAAATTTAAGGAAATGTCGAGTAATGGTGTTGGACTGGTGTTACATGTGTAAGAATGGTGGATATCATTTGCTTTTACATTGCAAGGTGGCCAAGATCATGCGTGATGATTTTTTGCAGGAATTGGATTATCATGGGTCATGCCTCTTAGACTAGTGGGTCTCCTAGCAAGCTAGAGAGGTAAACGAGGTAATTTACAAGTGGCAGCAATCTGGAGAATGATTCCTATATGCATGTGTTGGTGTATTTGGCGGGAGAGAAATGATAGAAGCTTCAAATATAGCGAGAGAACAATGGAGGAGCTTAAAGTTTCCTTTTATAAATCATTGTTCTTATGGGCGGGGGCCATTGTTTGTAATGGGCTAAATATCCATGATTTTCTACTTTCAGTACTTTGGTTTTGCCTACTTTTATGAATAAATCTTCTTGATTACCTAAAAAAAAAAAAAGCCACACAAGTCTCAATAGAGGTTGCTCGTGGTCTATTACTAATGCGGGATAGTGTGATGGAATAAATGGATGATTTCGTGAGACAATTCATTGTAGCATGTATTTATATAAGTTGATGATAATTTTCAAAGGGCTTTCCCGGGTACTACTGGGACAAATTGGTGGAATGTACCATGTTATATTAAGGGTGAGTTTTATGTCATCGTTTTTTGAGTGAGGTCAAGGAAACATGGAAACATGTCTATCCCCTACTACACCGTGATGTTGCTAAAGCAATGTAGGCCTTGGCTTTCCATCTATTTTGAGTACATTGGATGATGCCTCAAAGAGTAATAGGGCTGTTTGCTTGCTGGAAAAACCAGAATGTAGGTTAATGCAACATGGAGATTAACTTATCAAAAATAAAAAAGTAACTTGAAGATTTGGCGGATGATTCCATTCTGTTTAATATGGTGTATTTAGAAGGAACACAATGCCAGGAACTTTGAAGAAATTTTGGTGCAACCGAAGTACACAGAAAGTATACAAGAGAAAAAACATATAGATAGGAGAAAATGATACAAGAAAAGTTTATAGATGCAACTCAATGGAAAAGGGTATTGACAAAGAAATTCTTGAGGTCCTCCATAGTCCATTAAAGTCCATAGATCCAGCAGAGAGCAGAAACGTTAATACCCTTTCTGTTTGGATGGCAACTAAGAATCATATTGGCTTCTCCAATTTTCATATTTTATATCTTCTAATATTCTTCCTTCTTAGTAGGGCACTTTCTCTTGTATACATTATGTATGCCCAGGTTGCATCCCTTTCCACCATTAGTAAAATTATCATAAACAACGCAAGACAAAATCTGTGTGTTTGCTTAATGAAATTTTAACAATTCTTTTGAAAGATTTGCGAGACGTGTTTTTTTTTTACTGGAATTTGTGAAGGTAGATAAGAAATTTTGAATAAAAAATTTAAAACTATGTTTTGTATTGGGATTTGTGAAAGCGAATGGGTAGAGTTAAAAAGTTGAATATAATTTTTTGGGAGGTATTTTTATTTTGGATTTTGTAAAAGTTGTTTTGGTTTTTGTGATTTTGACTTCACTGAAATCTATGCAAATGATTGGATGAAAAGTTTAAATAGCAAACTTTTTTAAGATTAAAAGATGTTTGGACAGTTTCAAAATCTTTCCAAACATTGGAAAACTCACTAAACCAAACAAGGCCAATAAAGCCCCTTTGAGTAAACTAAAGCCATGATTTAAAAAAGTCCTAATGTAGATCCCAACTAAGAGTATAAAAGCATCACTTTGGCAAGAGATGCCTTTAGGTGACAGGAAAGCCAGATACCATCCCAACATTTTCTTTATAGTTCTTTTTTTCTATCAGTCTTTATGGTTCTTTATAAACCATAAAGGAAATGTGACTCAGACTAAAACTGACAAATTTGAAATTGGCAAGAATGAAGGAAAGGCTCAACCTGCTTTTGTTTGAACAATCAAGATTTGTCAGCAAGATCAATGTACTATGCAAAAGCCATTGTTAGAATTAATCAGAAAGAGAGCTTACGAGAAAGAAAGCATATTGCGAACTTTGGGTGCATAAGGCATATCCATAAACAATGAATTTGAGAAGAAGGAAATACGCCTTCTTGCTTCTAAGTTGGATGGTACGTCCATGGCAGATTCCTTTGTGGTAAGCAGTAAATAGAGCCGTTTAATCTGCAAGTAAAATTAAGAGCAGAAGTTATATGTATTAATCAAAATTTTGATTTACAACATTGATAACAACATCAAACCTTCTCCGTCCAAGCCTCCGATACTTCAACTGGAAAGTTGATAGCACCAGAAGATGCAAATAATTGATATGGATGATCAAGGGGATCCCTCCCCTCATGCCCAGCAGACCCGCCATGGATTGATTCCAACAAGCTATTCAAGAAACATTGAAAATGCTTAAATTTCGATACTTAAATCATAGAAGTATTTGAAGGGGCAAAAATATCAAGATACAGCACCTGGAATGGTCCTCCATCATTATGTCTCTTGTCACAACTTCCAGCATGTCCTGGAAAAGAAACACAACTTGATTGCTGTCCTCCTTCTTATTATCTAACTGCAAAAGTCAGAGTGACTTGGTCAAATCTTGTCATCAAACGCTACCCAATTAACTGAAAAAGTATTAATCAAGACTCTGTTAAACATTACCAAACATTTCATAAGCTTAACGAAGTAGTCATAAAGGCTTGGAAGAGCACTCATCTTGAATTCGCGTACTAGGTCATGCTTCTCTATATGTTGATCAACTTCACCAAATATATAGTCGATGACCCTTAAAATGTACATCAAGAGATATGCAAAAAATCATTATGATAGAGAACTGTATGTGATGTTAGTTTCTTGAACAACAGTAATAGGGATTACAAAGGAGACTGAAATCCTTCTTGTTCATCAGTATTTCTTCTTTTATTGCACAGAACTTACTGTTTCTCACGTTTCCCTTGAACCAACGACTTAATAATGTTCTTAAATGATGCATAGCATTCACGAACAGCGCAAGACATGTAATTGTCATTGTCAATTCTCTTCTGTAGCTCACGATCTTTGCCATTGCTGTCCTTGGCCATATCTAATGCAATGGGAATCTAGAAGCAGATACAAGATAAATATTTGAACAAAAAGATACTGAAATTTCCTGCAGAAAGGTCATAAAACAAACCTTGCTAGCGAGTAAAAATGGAGGCCACTGGATGAGGCCTAGATCACGGTTTGCCCGATAAGGAACAAGCAACAGATCCATTTCCCTGAAAATTATAATAATTTAAGCTTGATAGTACAGTAAAATAAAGGACACATAACGAACATCCAGATCAAAGAAAATGCTGTTGGAGAAACCAATAGCTTTTGAGAACTTAGAGAAATAATATATCTTTTAATGCAAAACACTCCAGATTACCGATAATCAATGAGATCTTCCTCCCTAAAACTAGTGATTATCTTGTTCCACAACTGTGCAAATCTTGCTGCCTTGTTAGGTTGGATCTGTTGTGGGAGAAAGAAATATAAAACTCAAGATAATGGAAATACTTTCAAGTTACCCGAGTTCAGAAATTGAAAGATGAAAATACAATGAGTTAACCTCCTCGGTGAAGTTTCGAGACAAAGTGGCCCTCAGTCCTTTCTTTTTTGGCTCTCTTTTTTCCTCTGGAATCAAACAGGCATTAAAAGCACCAGGCAAGGATTGAAATCGAGACCGAAGCATTCCAAGAGTTCGAATCTGGAACCAATTAAAGTAGTCGTTAACAATGCAAGAGGACACTCAGAGCTGGGAAAATGAGATATCTCACTGATAAAAAAATAAATAAATAATTAAAAAAATAAAAAGTTTTCATATTCAAGGAAAGAAATGATAATGATTATTTAACTGGGTAACAATGTAAAAATCCAACTAGAAATTTCATGTTAATATCAGAAATGCATGTGCAAAATATTGAAGGGATAGAAGCTTCATGTTAATAAAAGCAACATCTGACATTCAACAAACATGTAATCAACAGCAAGCACTCGTAGGTATGTCGGTGACAGTTATAATCAAAGTGATAGCATGCAAAAGGTTCACTCCAGGTTAAAGAAACTAGCAAGAATTCAGATAAACAAAAGTTTCTGCCTGTTAGCAGTTGAGCATATCATAACATATTTGGACACTGACAGGTCACTTTACAAGCATATGCAACTCACATCTTCGCATTAATGCAAAACTACAAGATTAAGCAAAAATCCTAGAGCCTCGACTAAAAATGAAACTTGGAAGTTATGTAGCATCTTCAACTTTAAGGCCTCATTTGGTTTGGGATTCATCTTATCTCATCTCATATAATCATTACAACTTTCTCAAATTCTCACACACAATATAATAAACAGATCTCACTTTGTATACTTCCTATGTACTTGGGCATTGCCTAGTTTCATTATTTTCAATAAAGATTCTTACTTATCAAAAAAAATATAATAAATAATTCAACTTTTTCAAATCTCAAAATAAAAATTATATTAAAAAATTATATTTTAATAATATTTTATTCAACTTTCAAATTTTATCTCATCTCATCTGTGTAACCTAAGGCTTTAAAACTCCTCCATTTCTAGAAGGAACTAATTTGTAGCACTTGCACGGACAGAATTCTTCTTTACAACTCCCACATACTCAAAGTAGCAATCACATAACAAGCTTAATGTTTGCTCAGAACGAATATTAATAACAAAAACAATAATAGTAACAATAATTTAATTAGGGGAAAAAAGCAATACAAAAAAGATGTAGCATACGGGTTCTAAGTTAGGGGTTTAAGGATTTTTTTTTTTTTTTTTTTTTGCTAGTTTATAATTAGTATTATTATTTTCAGTATTATTATTACTAAAGATCAGTTTAGAGATAGTGATTTATTTGAGTGAGATTCTTCCACCCTCTACATGGCCATACCTATTGGTTTTGGTTTCCTAGTTTGCAAAACCTTCCTAATTGGTACCCAACAGTTTTTCACACATCAAAGAAACCCTTATATTATATACATACATACACACACACACACACACTCTTTTTCCACACAATTTTTCTCTCCATCAAACCAGCAGCACCCTAGCAGCCAAACCCATACTCACAGCAAGCCCCCCATTGAAAACAAAAGCCCCGTAGCCTTCCTCACAGCAAACCGAGGCTCTCTCCTCACCGGAAACCATCACAAAAGACGCCGTTGGTAAGCTTGCCTTCCCCCACGACGTCGGTAAGCTTTCCGTTTCAGCCAGCTCCATAGCCTTCCTCACAACAAACCAAGGCTCTCTCCTCGACGGAAACCATCACAAAAGAAGCCATCGGTAAGCTTTCCTTCCCCCACAACGTGTGTCGACCCCATAGACCCCTTCTCTCTGCATCTTTAATAACTGAAACCATCGTTAATAACCAAAACCACCTTTGTATATTCCGTTTCAGCCACCATCGACCACCACATGGGTTGAAGGCACTCGGACAACCCCAGAAACTGCCGCTCGGTCGCCTCCCGTCAAACTTGCACCTTCCCGGAAAGCCCAAGCAGGAATCTTCCCCCTCTTTTTCTTCCCGTCATGGTTCTCAGGGCTCGTTTGGATAGAGAGATGAAATGAGATGGTTTTAGATAAATTAAATAAAATATTGTTAGAATATTATTTTTTAATATTATTATTGTTTTGGTATTTAAAAAAGTTTAATTGTTTATTATAGTGTGAAAATTTGAAAAATTTGTAATGATGAAATGAGATGAAATTGTTTCTATATCCAAACGAGCCCTCAGTCTAACAGACCACAAAAATTTATTCTCTCTCAGATTTTCTCCGTCACAAGCAGAAGAGGCCGCCTTGACTTTCGATTTCAGTCCGGCCGCTCCATCGCATTCAGCCTTCTCTCTTGGTAACGTACTACGAAGTGAGGTTTAGGAAGCAACGCTAAGAGGTAAGTAGCATGATCATAACTTTATGTGTGCTGTAAATATTCTGTTTTGCATGAAAAATGTGACGTTTACCTATGCTACGCTACGAGCCAATTCAAGGTTAGCCCATTTTCACGAACCTCAATGAATTACGATGATATGCTTGTGAATGAGACTGTATGCTATGCTGATATGGATTGTTGTTAGAATGGATGATGTCATGAAATGTTCAGATTATGTTATGCCCTGTCTATGCTATGCTATGTTACGTAAGGCTCATGTTAATAGGCCATGTTTAATGTTATGCCATGCACAAGAATATGTCACACCATATAAATTCATGAAGTCAACGTGTTCACATGCATTATGAAAGCTAGAAAGAAGACACATGAATGACAAGTAAGCTTTAAGTTTGGCCTTATGTTATGGGTGGATGTGCAAGCCACAAACTTAAGCATGGTCCACCACATGCATGCTATGATGTTTTGAGGTGACACGGACCCAAGCGTGTTTTTATGATATGTTATGTGGTGTGACGGACCCAAGCGTGGTTCACCATATGTTATGTGATAACACGGACCCAAGCGTATTTTACTATATCTTGTGATACATTATACGGTGCCACGAACCCAAGCATCGTTCACCATATGATTATGCCATCAACGACAATTGGACGATGCACGTATGCTATGATGGACGCTAAGTGAAAGACAAGATGAATAAGTTATGTACGAATGATAGGAAATGCATGGAGTCAGTCATTCATGCATCCATGTTACATGTACTGCCATGATTATGTTTGATTATGCTTATGTTACTAATGAATGATCTATACGTTATGTGTATGTATGACGATGTATGTAAGTTTTCAAAATTAAGTCTAATGTTAAGCTAAGTTAAGTTTACAGTATGATGTGATATTACTGAGTCTTCGACTCATTTGTTTGTTTCTCTTTTTATGTTTTTCTATATTACTGAGTCTTCGACCCATGTGGTATTGTAGAGGCAGATGAAACTTTGTAGCAGTACTCTCTCATTACTGCAGATGTACTGTAGCGATTATTGAAAAGTCAAAGATAAGATAAAATTTTGTATTCTACCGTTTGGATAGGCAGATGAAAGATGAAGTACAACTCATATGAGATAGTTTGTATCTCATCTAGGCATCCAAACCGGGCCTAAATGATTTGATACATAGAACTAGTTTATGTTATTTGTACGTTTTAGCTTTTATATTATGAGACTCGGTTGTGCTAAGTTAGCTTTATGATTCAATAAATGAGGTGTTTTTATGAGGTTGAATCTCTTTACCATGCATTATGCAAGGAATACATAACATTTCGTACCTACGGGAATGGGTGTTACAAAAGAAGAATAGTTGAGATAGAAGCTATGGCAAAAGAATTAATTTAGAGAGTAAGGAAATGGTCCACTAACCTCTCCAAGGCGGCGAAATGCACCATAAACACCTCCAAATATTGTAGAGAATATGGCATACCAAATCTGGGTATCCATAAAATATACCTGAAGAAAAGATGTACCAAAAGTTACATTATGTTCCGAAAGATGGAGACAAAGCAGACATTAGCATAATCCGTCCATACAAGAATAATTGGAGCCCAGAGTGCAATCACAACGCCAATATTGTTCTTTGCTGCAAAGCAAATGAGCACATTATGAACCGCTTCCTATAGGAATGAAGTATTTAAAATACAAGGCACATATTCATAATATTTACCACGGGGGAAAAACTCATGCCAATGGTAATTTCTTACTTGAACATCCATTATAGATTTAGTTGGACCCACTAGTGGCTTTATCTGCAAGGCAATGGATCATCAGAGCAAGTAATAATGGATAAAGCAACTGCCTATGGACATACAACTGGAAGAGCTTACGCATTACAGCTTTGGTACTCCCTCAACAAAAATTTGCTCGGGGAATTATTTATAGTATTTTTAATCAAATTTAGTAAAGGTAGGTAAAAGCAACTACAGTTTCTATGATGTATGAAAGAATCACCTCTATATAGTAACTAAATGCCAACTTTGTTACTATAAGAAGCACCCAAAACATTGTGTACCTGCAAATTTTGAAAAGGAGATCAATATTGTGAATCATTAAATTATTTAAAGCAGCAATTCAACCCAGCAACCAAACACTACACTCTTACTTGAAAAGAGAAAACGCGCTCTCATGCATTCCCCTCCCAACATAAAGCCGAGGCTGCAAATTTGTAAGTCATAGATACAAATGACCCAACATGTATATAAGCAGATGAACACAAAGATGATGATATTTTTGTATAAGCATCTGCAATAAAAGCCTTAGTACAACAACAAATATAAATAAATCTGGAAAAATAAGAAGGCAATGACACAAACCTGCGACCACCACATCATTAGCATCACAATCTTATAATTGGACCTCTCAAGAAAACGCCGAATGAAGGGGAAGAGAAACAATAACGCAGCCAGCATGTTTGGTGACAAATAGATGACGACAGCCAAAATAAACAACGAAGGTGCACTCGAACTATTTCCAAACCAACTTTTGATGGTTTGGGCAAATCCAGGTGGATTCTCCCAAGTGTAAGCATAAGTAACTGGAAGAACTATCACCCAAGCAGCAGCTGAAACCACTTTTAAGATGTATCTAAGCCTAACATGGAATGACATACTCCATCGTGCTTTCCAACTAAGAATAACATCAAGGACAGCTGCACAAGTCAAAAGAGAAATCATCTAGTAACAAGTTCTGCTCGATATGCTGAACCGTAATCTTATAGCCACTTGCAACAATAAAACTGAACTTATTAAGTCAGAGAAATCATAAAGTAACAAGTTCTGCTCGATATGCAGTCCATAATCTTATAGCCACTTGCAACAAAAAAATTGAATTTATTTCAATTTTTTATAGCCAAAATAAAATTGTTTCATTGAGTCAAACTTTATTCGTAAACAATTTAGCAATTAACTCAATAGCCATGGGTAAAAAAAGAAAGCATGTAGCATATTCCATAATAGCTTCATAGACATCCTCATACAACAGGCATGCATCAAAAATAAAAAATCACATTCTGAGGCCTTGTTTGTTTTCACAAATCCTCTCAATTCATCTCATCTAATCTAATCATTACAACTTTCTCAAATTTTCACACAAAATAAAATAAACAATTCAACTTTTTTAATTCTCAAAACAAAAATAATAGTAAAAAAATATATTCTAACAATATTTTATTCAACTTTTACTTTAATTTCAACTCATCTCATCTCATCTGCGAAAACAAACAAGGCCTGAGAATAAAGTGCTCGATTCCCCAAAGTTTGATGTCAAAAACATATGATGTGTATAATGGCAACACCCATATTTGAATATGTGATGATGCTGCACAACATCTAATGCAACAATCACATTAGATTAATCTACAAGAGATACATAGGCGTTGAACAACACAAATACTGCAAAACTAGGGGTTGAAAAAGAACTAAGTGTAGAGGCAGGAAACTCTTGCTTGGCTTAAAACTAAAAACTTCATAATAGAATTCGGGTAGATGAACTTATCATAGGGATGAGTCTCTAACCAAATAAATGTCAAGAGAAGATTTAGCTTGCCCATCTCAACCATATGAGTACTCTAAAACCTTCTTTGTCGCCCAATGCTGCAGCCCATCTCAGCTTGGCTCGAAAATTTTAACAAGCAATAAAATATGAAAGGATCCAAAGTAGTTTGGTTTGTCCTACTTTCCAATCAAGAGCTCAAAATATTTGATTACAAAAGCAAGTTGCTGACTACTTGAATGATCATTTTTCTTTTTTGTTTTATACTTACAAAAATCTTCATTTTTTCCATGAAGAGCTCAAAAAAAGCAAGTTGCTGACTACTTGAATGATCATTTTTCATTTTTGTTTTATACTTACAAAAATCTTCATTTTTTCCATGAACATGCAACAAGCATTTATGATTAACTTCATCCATATAAATCAATTGGTATTATATTGCGAGGTAGCTAGGATCATGGGATGATTTATTTACTAAAGTGGGGTCAGCATGGATCATGCCTAGAAAATTGGAGGACTTCCTCAAATCGAGAAAAAGAAAGGGGGGGGTCTTACACGGTAATCCACAAATTGCAACAATATGGAGGATGGCTCCCATATGTTCAACTTGATACATTTGTGAGGAGAGAAATAATAGAAGTTTTGAAGAACGGAAGAGGACAGTGGACAAGCTTAAAGTTTTCTTCTTCAAGACTTTGTTCCTCTGGGCAGTTGCGATAGATTTTAATGGAGTAAGTGTCCCTGAGTTTCTTGAATCGACTGTAAATCCTAGTTATATGTTTCTATTGCATACATCCTGGGTACTTGAATCGTGCCTATTCTTTTATTAATAAAATTCATGATCTATTATAAGAAAAAATTTAACAAAAAAAACTGCATTACTCATGTACAGTGTTTACCCTTGATTTTGGAGTAAATTCAACCCACTTTTAGAGGCAGTAGATGCAGAATGCAGTCTATGTTAACGGTATAATTAAATGATAAATTCACACCTTCCTAAAAGCTTTTAATGGACTAGTTGTCCTGAGTTCAAGATTTCCTATCAGCTCAAGTATTTGAAAAATTGGTAATTAACAATCTGTATGTATGTCATTGTGGTTAACACGCCAGGCCCACCTAAACGCAAACTGTGTCTAGAGTTTAGGCGCAAAGCACAAGCACACACCTGATTTAAGTAAAACACATTTTTTAGAATGATCTACAATAACAAAAAATATAATAAAAAAGGTCCAAAAGCGAGATTGTAATATATTTAGCCTATTAACTCAATTTATTAGAGCACATTGCAACGTTAAAATTATGTAATCAACCCATTACATAAAATTCAAACATAACACTTCAAATTATAAACAAGTTTATAATTAGTCACATTAAAGTACCACCTTGAATCAAAATATACTAAAAATCCCATGACCAAAAAGCACAATAATTGCAGGTGTTCACTTCTATAGAACATAGGCAACCAAATATCAATTCATCTAGAAAGCCAACTTGGACAATTATATCGATTCAAAGCATAGACATGCCTAATAAAACATGTAGCACTAGAATACATCAATTGTTTTTTATAAGTAGCACTAGAGTACATCAATGGTATTTGATATCAACAAGTGCATAAGAATATTTGTTTAAATAACGTTCTAGGTCTTGAAATTATATTTTATAATTTAAGAAAATTATAAAAGTTTTTGGGTAGAGTTTTAGATCCATGGGAAGCAAGGGGTTGGGGTCGGGCTTGGCTTATTTTGGGTTGTTTTTCAAGGACTTTTTGGGTTATTAGGAGTTTTCTATTATGGGCAAAGTGTTCGCTTGTATACATTCAGTGTATTTGGTTACTCCTTTTGATATATATATATATATAACATTTTTACTTATCAAAAAAAGAAAATTATAAAAGCACTTTTTCAGTACTTCAAGCTCACACAAAAAGAACCAAAACTGGTGAATGTATAAAATATAACTTACACTTGGCCTTCACTTTTGTAAATGTGTGTCCATATAGAGCAAGAGAAGACTATAAAATTGAATTATTTCCTTCTCTATTTCACGCCGGGGTGGAGGGCAACAGTAGTTTTATCAAGATATTTAAACATTATAATACTATTGCTTTCAACATGCAAACATGGGGGAAAGCAGATGGAAATGTTGTTACCTACCTTGACCAAGCTTCAATATTGCTGCTGTTATAAAGACACTCAATACCTTCTTGAATACATCAGAACTAAAGATTGAGCTTGGATCCCCAGTGCTATTCCAAGCAACAATGATCATAGCCTTATAATAAAAATAGCCACTTTCAGCTCCATTCCATATGATTGATGACATAAATGAATAATAAGAAAAACAAATTGCATGGGGTAGAACTTGGCACCTGTAAGCATAGAATGAAAAAGCTCCACATACGGTCAAAGCTTCTGAAAATATGCCAAAATGATCGGATCTCAACAAAATTAACTTTTCCGACCCATCGATCTCTAGTAGCTGGCTTGTTATCCTGGAGAATATTTATGTTGTAAAAGATGAGATTATGAAATAATCAAATAAATACATTCTGCACACCTGAACTACCACCTTTTTTGTAATATTCATCCTAAACACCAAAGCTGACATGTAGCACAATTATAAGCATAGAATGAAAAACCAATTTTGTAGGATTCACAAACAATTTAAGGCCTTGTTTGTGTAACAAGGTATTCTCATGTAATTTCATATATTCTCAGATATTTCTTTCCCAAACATCACACAAGCACAAAACACTTTTCAGTTTCAAATCTTTAACTTTTTCATCTAATCATTACAAATTTCTCAAACTTCCAAATAAAACACAAAAATAAAAAAATATATATTTCAAAACAAAAATTATATTAAAAAATAATATTCAAACAATATTTTAACTTTATAATATTTTTATTTAACTTTTTTCTCTCCTTTCCCAAAACCCAATTAAATATCTTAACTCAAACTATTTCACTACTATTCACAGATATTATAAGTGTCCAAACAAGCCCTAAGTCTTGGATTTCCACTCAATAAACCCCCCCCCCCAAAAAAAAAAATTGAAAAAGGAAGGGTCATTAACAAGTTCCCAAGTACATAGAAACAACTTCCTCCCCAAATCCCAAAAGTAGACAAACAACTCGAAACAAATTCAGTTGATATACATAATATCAATACAGCTAACATCTATCCACAAGAAACTCCATGTCATCTTATAATATTTTTTTCAGAATGGTTGGAGGTGAGCATATGCTAATGCTTGGAAAAAGCATGAAATAAACAAAAATAAATGGAAATAACCATCATTGCTTACTCCATTGTTCTCAAGAATCTGTTCAATGGGCAAACAAAAAAAATCAGCATCGGCACGCATCGGCCAGCCCAACCGGAAACAATCAACTGACCTATGGTTATACAAAAGAAAATTAATCAGTATAAACTCTAGGTAACAAGGAAATGGCTCAAAATAAGTAAATGGAAATAACCAGAAGTATTCGTTCAAATCATCATAGTTCCGCCACTGAGAATGCTTTGATCTCCCTTTTTTACTTCTTTCAGCTTCCTGCAGAGCAAAGCAATCATAACACATGAAAAGGTATAATCAAAAGGAAGAAGCAGCACTCAAATTTTGCGGACTCCAAGAAAGGAACTGCACACAATACCTTAGCAATCACTTTGTAGATTGGAGTAACAACTTTCCTTAAAAAGGCCTCTTCTTCACCTCCATATGCTGGCTTTACGTTCTCTCCCGTCATGGGGCTAACATTCCCAGCAAGCATACCATACAATTCAAACGCCATCTAAAAAACGCAGAACAAATAAGCACCAACTCTTATTCTATGAAGATTACGTCTATGAAAGCACATCTTGGAGTTGAATAACCAATTGTAAGATGTTTAGAGCTTTGAAAATAGATATATCGCCATGAAAATGCTTCACAAGGCATTCAAACAAGGAATGCCACAGTGAGCTACAAATTACGATATTGCTTTAGAGAGAAAATGAAAAAGAGGCCATTTTACAAAAATACATGTATTGCCTCAACACTAGAAGAGTTACACATTCTACTCATCTGAGCAATGTAACTAGCTAATAACAATATTTAGATTCAAAGGGCTTCCTTTGGGTGGGGTATTTGAGTTAAGGGGGTGGCACATTAGTAGGTACAATCATAGAAAAAAAAGAACATCTGGAAACATACGTGATGATAAATATAGCAAAGGCATTCTGGCATGAATCTTAAATTTGCAGCTTCACCCCATATCAGCAGATACAGACCCATGTATAGTAGTTTGCGCTGTTGCACTTCTTGCTGAATGGTTGGTAACCTGAAAGTTTAGAAACTTAAAAGCATTAAAGAGATTATTGAAATTGAAAACTAAGGTTATTACTTGAAGCTTGCCCAACAACGTATGAGGCCAAGACATAGCCACCAGTATGTTGGCAGCTGCCATATCAGTCAATCCTATTCATATGAGAAGGCTTACCAAAGGCTACTTTTGCGACCCAGGTACTTGCACCATTTTTTGTAGTTCTTGAAAAGTTTTTTCATCACTTCAGTTAAGGCACGTTCATCCAACTACGCAAGAAATATGCAGGTGTTAAGATAAAAGATGAACTACTAAGTGTATGGAATATATTTTTGCATTATGCACCTGTATTTAAAAATGCAGGCCGAACACACTTTTTAAGTTCAACTCCATTTTGGAAAATATTAAGAATAGAATCAGGTCAATATCACCCTTTTTTTTACAAGCTAATTTCACCCTTCCATGTACATAGTTTTTTTTTTTTTTTGTGATCGGTTAAAGGATAGTATTGATATTAACTAGGAAAAAGGTGAAGCCCCAGTGTATAGAACGTATACAAGCAAAAACAACTAGTCAAGATATGCTCTCTTCTCATAATTCATAATCATTCTCAAAATACGTAACAGGTACTTGCGCAAGAAGCATAAAATTTAAGTTACCACATAAAAAAATAAATAAGCGCATATATAGGTAGGGACTGGAGGGAGGAAAGGGGAGGGAGGGAGAAAGAGATCAAAAAACTAATGTTTGGATTAAAAATAAAAATGAGAGAATTCCTAATCAAAACACTCGCTGCATAAAGACCCAGCTACAAAGAACTTGTCTATTGTCCACTTCGGTGACTCCAACCTAAGCTACTCCATCCATTCAATAATGTCGGCCCCTTCTATTTTCGTGTAATCTTAGAAAAGTCAAATGCAAAAGCTTTAACTTGCTGCATAACACATCCAAAAAAATACAGCTAGTCCATCCATCCCACAATGTTAATACCAAACTCCATATTCATGAGCCACTTGAAATGTCAAATTGAAGAAATCTATTTGAGTTTTTCTCAACCGTCCCTCTGGATGGAAAACATGGAACCAAGTTAAGGAGTTGAAAGTAAGGTTCGGTAATTCACTTCTTTACTTAAAGGCAAATACCTGTTCCATTAGAGTTGCATGTTAACCGAGACTGGTAATCATTATTTATAGTTCAAGAGAAATGATTGTTCCTTTGACAAACTGGATTCCCACAAAAGGGAACAACGTAATGGAATAGTGGGAATACTTATTCCATGCTAAGTGCCCCCACAGAATCATTGCATGCTTACAAAGCCTAAATTGCTTGACAGGGGGTGGGGAAGTTACCAAACATGAGCACAAATTTGTTTCTCTTTCATATATCTCGCTAAGCAAGTTTTTTAAAAAATAATCGATATTTTACTAAATAAAGCAAAAGACATAACGTGAGGACACAGGTAGCATTTATTAAACAAACTCTGCAGTGAAATTGGTTCTCATAGCAGGTTTATAGCAGTGAAAGTTGAGTGGCAACAAAAATCCTAGAACACCTAGGATTGGTGCAGTGTCCCCCCACTTCACAGAAGAATTGTTCTAAGTAGGTGTGGTGGCTGTCTCAAACGTCATGCCAATAACATAAGGTTCCTTTCGGGTGCAATGGCCCATGAAGATGGCACCGGCGGAATTGGTCTTATGTTGACATCATTGAAAGGGAACAAGTCCTCCAAAAGGTATACTTTATGGATATTAATACAATTCATTAACTTCAGATCAAATTGTTGCCAAAATAAACTTAGCAAGTATTATAATCAGTACAAATCACTGATTTAAAAGGGGATAGAAACCAAAGAAACAAAAGCAGTGGACAACATGGAAAGAAACAGAAGTATATCCACTGAGACTAGGCATTTGTGCAAGGACCAACCTTGGGTTGTTGATCAGGCTTCGGAAATTGTCGTATGTGTACATTTGCAAGCAATAAGATTAGGTGCTCCCTTTGATTTGCCACATTATGCTTCTGCAAATAATATAATCAATGAACTTTAAATTAAGAAAATAAATTCAGTAGGCTATAATCATTTCAAGTAGCTTTTTCTAAAATAAAATTTAGGGGTGTAATCGGTCCAGTCCAGGGTCACGGACTGAAAAATTCAGTCCATCCTTTTTCTGGACCAGACCAGACCATTAGTTATCGGTCCGATCGGTCTGATTCGGTGCATATGAGTTAGGAACATTTTTTTTCCTCTCTTCTTTTTTTGATAGATAAATTAATTAACTTAGTAAAATCAAAATTAAGTGAGCTCTTTAATGTGGATTATGTAACTAACTCATTAAAAAAAATAATTAATTATAATTATATTTATGATATTAATAGTTACTAACTTAGTACTTTAGCAGAGTATGTATCTACATATAATAACATATATTATCATATGATTTATCGTATGATATATTAGTTAATTGTTAGCATATATTATTTCACATTTTATATGGTCAATGGTGATAGATTAGATAAAATTACATAATTAACTTCTACAACTACTATTTAATAATATATTATATATATTAAAAATATTTAAAAAATTTAGATGCAAGTGATTCAATCGGTTTCGGTCCGGTCCAATCGGTTTTTCCGGTCCGGACCAAAAACTTTTCACCCCTAAAAACAATCATGCAGGAGGATCCAACAGCATTGGTAAAAATTTAGAAACAGATCCAATTACTTATATCACCTGAAAGCCAAACATGGCCTGGAGCCAATCCAGAATGTCTTCATCTTTCTTCTGGTAGTCCTTAGGCCAAGGAAGACCCCTAGTATTACGAAGGGCGTAAACAGCAGCTTGGATCTGCAAATCAAGTGTTATAACGGTACACCAAACATAAAATAACTGTATTGTGCATGGTAAAAAGGGTGGAAATTGAAAAATACCTCAGGGTATCTCATAATTGGCTGATCTTTACTGTCAGGATCAAGCGGAAGGATATTGTAAGGGACATAGTACTCTGTCTTTTCAGCAACCTTATCTTGAACGTCCAAAATCTTACAAAATATCAACCATGAATGTATCAGTCATATATGCAGCATTATGAAGCAACTTGAAGTTTCTAAGTTGATAGCTAGTTCAATTAATATAATTCCAAAATGATGAAACCTAAACAAACAAAGCATGCAAAAAAAAACACAAAAAAAAAAAAAGAAAAAAAACAGCTTTAAGATATAAAGTTCAACAAATGTCACGTATTCACCTCGCGATCAAGTTCCATAGATTGTGTCATATTTACAGCCTTTAGAACTTCAAAGAGAACATTAGCGGTTTGGTACGCCTTTGTAAGTTGCGCACTGGATACAAACAGAAAGTCCACAGTCAAGTAGAGCATTGACAAAAGCAGTTTCCAGCCATACCAACTAAAGACCTAATAGCTTCTAGAGGACCCACCGATCAGCTTTATCAGCAGCATTTTGCAAAGCCTGTATATATTTCTTGTAGTAATTTTGATAAAAACTCTGCATTTCCCGCGCATCACTTTTTTTTACCCTTCCCATTAATGTAGGATCATTCTCCTGAAAGAGTTAGAAAATATTAAGAAACAGCTGCAGCTGATAGTCAGCACACAGAGAAAGAAAAGAAAACATATAAGCCAAAAGCACTCAGATCTGTTTTTTTTTTTTTTTTTTTTTTTTTTTTGACAGGTCAAAGTAAAACTTTATTGATAGTAAAAGGCATAGCACAAGTACACAGTAAGTATACACAGAATACAACTAATAACCACTAAGCACTAGTGATGGATACAAGCAGATTATGAAAGCTGTCCCCATTACATACAAGCACTCAGATCTTACAAAAGGCAATTGATAAATGCTACAGAAAAGCACCAAATTTGGCTTCAAAATACCTTCTTATTTCTGCTTGTTTTTCATCATGCAAATTACATTTGTAATACTGTATTCAATGGCTTCGCCAACCAAGACTCCTTTAGAACATAAATTAGCCACTCCATCTGCTGTTTATGAATCTCAACAACAGATTCCACTAATTCCCAAGATGCCTAAGGAGCCATCAACATGAGAAATTTCCACCCATATACTCCAAAAATCCATAATTGGATACTTTAGCAATGACCACTAGCCTAACTTCCTGGTTTTAAAAGTATTACCATCACCGTAGTTATAAACTTATTTTGGCATATACATAAACCAAACATAGGACAAGAGTAAGATATGGGGATGTAAATAAATAACGCTACTCAATAAGCTGCTCAATATCGACTCAGTCAAACTCGAGTTCGGCTCATTTCATTTATTAAACAAGCCATTCATGAACTTGTAAATTATGATCGATTATTAAACAATACAACTCGGATAAAGCTCGGCTCAACTCGTATAAGCTCATGTAAACTCGAATAACTTCGACTTATTATTTCTTATAATATTATCTTTCTAGTTATAATGAGAATATTTTTAATATTTAAAAAGGTCAGAGGAAATCATGTTCCTAATACTAAACATAATACCTGAATCCTTATAAATATAATCATTGATATATGTATATATAAGTTATAAAGATTGTTAAAATTTGTACTTGAAGTTATAAAATACAATATAAATAATCTTTTTTGTCAAAGTAAGCAGTTGTGAACAAGCTCGAACTCACCCAAATTTTAAATGAGTTGTTCATAAATATAAAATTCAAAATCCAGCTAAATGAAAGCTTGATCTTGAAAGCATAATTATCATTATATGAAAAACAGTCTTGGTATGGACTTGAAACAAAGAACATAATATAATGCTTACTCTTTCAAGACGTTGAAGAAGGGCAGTTTTAAATTGACGGACGCCACGTCCACTAGAAGTTGGATCCAACCTATGAGCTTTCTCAAAAGCATAAAACCGGCCTACATCAAAGCCACAAAAGATGAGACAAGAAAATTGAAAAAGAAATATGCCACGAGAAAGTAACAAATAAAGAACATCTACATTTCAAACGAGCTTAGTGAACATGCAAATATAAAAAGCAATAATAGGAAGTACGTTGAAAATAACAATAATAGAATATCCAGATGACTTGTAAGAGCACTTCCAATGGTTTATATATCTTATCCTTTAAAATACATCACTAAAACTCACTTTTTCTATTTTACATACTAATTTTTACAATATACCATACATCAGTTTATCTATTTTTTCTTTATATTATATTATTTAATAGTTTGTTGGAAAAAAATACAAAGAGAGAGAAACTATTGTGATAGATAAAGTACATGAAAAGAGAAAAAATAAATAAAATATTTTTACATTTGTGAATAGTTCACGCTACATATAGCTGAACACTGTAGTAAAATGTAAAATACATTTGAAAATAAATGATCCGTCGGAGGCAGTTTTAAGCTACTTTTCTTCAAATTTTACATAAAAATGGGTTTTACAAAACCCATTGTGAGTGCTCTAACAGGCCAAAAGCAGAAATTAGTTACTCTCGAGCAGCATTGGTATAGGCGCACTTAAACAAGCGCCATGGCCAAAGTGATTCACTTACCATACATCTTATAATTGGCTATCAATTTTATTTATTTTTTTGTGAATGAGTGGCTATCAAGTACCTTATGTGCATATCAAGTAAAGCACAAGATAATTATGTGCAATGTTATGTCCAACAAGTGCAGCTTAACTAATCAAGGTAGCATAACATTAGATAAGAAAGAAAACGGTTCTAAAATTGAAACCAGCATTTATATTATATGATTGCAAATTCCAGAAATGAGTAGTTAGTAAGAGGTTCAACCAGAAGAAAAGCTCGTACAGTAGTTGAACTAGTAATTCTTTCATAATGTAAGTGCTTTGTATCACCCCAATGGGAATGCCACACAATTTATCATTTCAGATGGTGTAACTCAACAACCCAAGACAGTACTTTTTCAAACGTTGCAACATGCTTTCTTCCTTGAATAAGAAAATGGCAAATCCACAATAACCAAACAAACTGAAGGGGGGAACCTGATTGTATAGCCTAATGGCTGAAAGCTAAAAACATTTTTGAAAAATCCAAAATTACACTCCATTTTAATTTGGTTCCCAACTGGATAAAGAGCTCGGGAATGGAATAATATAATAACTTACAACATCCCGCCCCCTAGCACCAGGAAATTCATATCCAACTCAGTTTCTAAATGCCTTGCTCTTGAAGGTAGAACATGTGACCGCGAGCGTACTCGCACACAATCGATCAGAGAACCCAATATGCCAATGCAAAGAAAGAGACAAACAAACACACAACCACTTACATATGCAAAACACAAATCTTTTCTTTTTGAACGGTCTTAAACATGCAAAGCACATATTTAACAAGCAAGATAAGCTCGGAAGAAGTCATTGCCTTCATTTCTAAGCAAATTTTTTTATGAAAGCTCGATTGGTCACAATTGCGAACTATACATATAATTCAAACAAAATTATCAGGATATCAAAACGAAAAGACCAAACCCACTTGCAGAACAAGTACCGAAAACAATAATTTTTTCACAAAACAAACGCCAGTAACAATACAAAATTTGCAAAATTATACATGAACTTACAGAGATAAGCCACTCTGGGGTTGCTCTTTTCAACTTCATTGGCAACACGAAGAATCGGAGCAATCTCAACGAGCGACGACGGGACAACCTCACTATCAAACATCGTCTCCCCAAGGTTCCCAGCAGTCTGCGTCCGCATGATCCGCCTCTGCGGCTGCGGAGGCTGATCAGAACTCCCAGCTCTCATCGAAGACGACGAGGACAACATGTTCCCGGACTCCTATCAGAACTTTAAAACCCAACTCCCTATCTTCCCCCCTAAGAAAAAGAGAAAATGAAAAGGTCAAATCCAAGACAGTGAAACACAAATCAAACCAAGAGAGCAGAGTGGAAGGGCGTAAAAAACAAAAACTAAAAAAGGAATAAAAACAAAAGGATCTTTTTTATGTTTTGCTCACCAACTGGTTGAGAAGGCTAAACTTCTGAGTCTGCATCTGCAACATTACAGAGAGAAAGAGAGTAAAAACCACTACCAAAGCTAAGAAGCAAACTACACATAACGTGAACAAAAATAGAAACTTAAAGCTTAGAAGAGAGAGAGAGAGAGATCTCACGGAGAAATAGATGTAGGTGGGCTTCAGATGCAGCACGTACAAACCCTAAGAGAGAGACAAGGATTGTGTCTGCTGCAATTTTAAGCTAGTTAAGAGAGAGGAAACAAAGCAGAATGAGTGAGAGAGAGAGAGAGGGTTGGCTGTTGCTCTAAGCGAAGATGTGAGAGAGAGAGAGAGAGAGAGAGAGAGAGGGAGTGTGGGCAACTCACTGTTAGCAGGCAATTACGAGACTGCCACGGGCTCTCATTCGGGCGTATGCGTCGTTGCAATTCAGTAAATTACTCAAAAGCCCTTCTATCCATTTTTTTAAAAATATAATATTGGCATTTCTATTTCCATTACATCAAGTTTAGAGTCTATTCATGAGATTTAAATGAAATTTATTTTAAATAAATCCAATAAATTGGTTAAAAGTGGAAGCAATTTCAATATATAAATTAAATAGTTCTTTAAAAGAATCTTTTCTTTCTAAATAAAATATTTAAATAATATTTTATAATGAGATTTTTATTTTTGACCCAATAAAAAAATATGAAATCCACGTTATAACTTATAAGGGAGAAATCGCATGAAAGAAGTCATATATTCTTGTAAGATGATTTATATTTATTAGAATTTAATTTTGTTTCTTCTATCCCAGTAAATTTAGTAGTAAATTGGGTCATGGAAAGGGGTGTTTTCGTCAAATATGGCCTTGAGGTTTCCAACGTACCGAAAGATCAAAAGCTCGTAAAAAGGGGCAAATAGAAGGGCCTTTTCGGGCATAAATGGTTCGAATTTCAAAAAGTTGAATAAGATTCTTGGAGATCGAAAGCTAGATAACCGAGGGAAAAAGTAGCCGTTTCACAAAACCAAACATACGCCTTTTACCCTCTTAAAAACAACTAAATTACAACCCCTCTAACGCACCACCTAATACCCCCGACACAAGAGCGGGGCCAATATAGTAAATGCAATACGGCGGTAACAACTGTTGGGCCCTTCAATCATTTTTTACCGCAAGGATGGTGAAGGCATTAAGTAAAAAGAGGAGGACTATATAGGAATTTCGTTACTCAAAAGAAAATTTGTTAGTCTCATTATTATCCAATCAAGAATATCGTAATATCATTTTGGTATAAACCGTAAAGTTGTATTACATTATTCATAATTGTTTATTCAAATCTTTTATGTTTTAGAGAAAATCTTCATAATATTAAAAATAATTTAAAATAAAATTCTATTCATTTCAATTAAAGTAAATAATTTAAAATTTATATTTAAGCTATTTTAAAATATTTATAAATAGTAATAAAATAATTTATATAAAATAATTAAAAATTTTTGATCTCGTTTAAATTTAAAAATGAATTGAGATAGTTAGTGAATAGTAGAATAAAATATTATTAGAATATTATTTTTTAATATTATTATTATTTTAAGATTTAAAAAAATTAAATTATTTATTATATTTTATATAAAAATTTAAAAAAATTATAATGATAAGATAAAATAAATTTAAATAATTTTCAATTCAAACGGGAGTTAAAAGAAGTTTAATGTTTTATTTGATTCTATAAATAAAAGAATTTAAAAAAAAAAAAAAAAAAAAAGGAAAAAGGATGGGAATTCTCATCGAAATTGTGTATTAAACTCCACTAGCATCGTAATTGGCAAAAGTGTTTTCGGAGAAAATTTTCTTGTCCGGATTAATTTGTCCTTTAAACTTTAAAGTGCCACATTTTAATTGCCCATTGGTCAGGGCTGACGGTGACAGTGACGGAGTCCCTAACGCTCTCAAAACCCGATCAAACTACCAATGAATACCGTGGGACCCGACATTTATTATTCTCTTCCTGACTTTTGCAAACTTTGCTTTATGAATTACGAGGATAAAAGTGAAACCTAGGTCCCATTTACTGTTGATTCAAAAAAAAATAAAAGGTCCCATTTACTGTTATGCCATTTCTTTTTCTTCGGCGCCTCATTTATTTTAAAAACATATCTCATCTTAACATATCTAATTTAATTATTATAAATTTTTTTAATTTTTTATATAAAATAAAATAAATAATTTAACTTTTTAAAATTTTAAAATAATAATCATATTAAAAATATATATTCTAACAATATTCTATTTAATTTTCAACTTTTATTTAACCTTATATTATCTCTTCTCATCTCATCTCATCTATAAAAATAAACAAAAACTAATTTAAATGCGATTTAGATAGTGAGTTAAGATAAAAGTTAAAAGTTAAATAAAAATTGTTAGAATATTATTTTTTAATATTTTTATTGTTTTTAAATTTGAAAACATTGAATTGTTTATTATATTTTGTGTTAGAATTTGAAAAAATTGTAATAATAAAATAAATAAGATGAAACATTTCTCGTATCCAAACAAGACCTTAAAGTTTAGATTTTTTTGGATAATGAGTTGAGATAAAATGAGTTAAGATTAAAGTTGAAAGTTGAATAAAATATTTTGAATGTTAATGTCGTGTTTCATACGCGTTTAGATCAGGTTCTAGCAACTCAGGTCTTAAGGACTAGGCCTGAAAAAATGAAGCAGAAAGTAGCTAGGAGAAGTCGACCTTGATACCGGGAGTCTCCGATGACAAAGTTAGTAGCTAGGTTTGGATACACAAATTTTTTTATTCCATCTCATCTCATCATTACAATTTTTCCAAATTCTCATACAAAAATGTAATAAACAATTCAACTTTTTTAAATTCTAAAATAGAAATAATACTTAAAAATTATATCTAACAATATTTTATTCAACTATTATTCAAAACATCTCATCTCATCTAAACTGTTTATCCAAACACAACTTAACTTATTATAAATTTGTAATTAAGTGAGAAAGTCTAGGAATCAAAGAAAATTCCTTGTACCTAGAAGTCGTTATTTATATTGGGAGTCTGGGACAGATCTCGTCTGCCCCCGTAAAGTCTGTGTCTTTATTACTGTTCCTTTTATCAGAGTTTTTTAATGCAGCATGCTTCTACGACTGCGTCATTAATGTGGCATGTAGCTCGAGTAGTGGTGTTATTAATGCAGCGTAGTTCCCTGATTTGTTTTACCTGTGGTGATCCGTCAATGTTCCCATGTCAAAGGATTAAGGGTTCTTCGTCTTTCATGTTCTGCCATGTACAAGTCTCCAAAAGCAGAGCGTAGCCAAGCGATATTAGGCATGTCAGTTCCATCAGTCATCATCATTTACTTTTTCTTATAGGTGACTTACTTTATGGACAAGTTCGGGCCCTGAGGCCGGGTATCTAGTCGAAGCCAGTGGGCTTGTGAAGTAGGGGAAATTCCCTTACAATTAGAATATCATTTTTTAATATTATTACTGTTTTAAAATTTGAAAATGTTGAATTATTTATTATGTTTTGTGTAAAAAATTTAAAAAATTATAATGATTAGGTAAAATGAGTTAAGGTATGTATTATGGCGCGTTGAAGTCTATTCGTCCAGATTGTAAGGTGAACAAAATTACAGTTGGAAATTTTGAGAACTATTTAAAAGAATTTTGAAATGTGTTTTCTTATGAATTTTATGAGAGAGGGTGAGATAAGGTGGTATTGATCAAGTTTAAAATGAATTGAAAAAATTGAATTGTTTATAATATTTTATAATATTTTGTTATCAAGATAAGGTGTTTTCTTATTTTTTTAATATTTTTATCGTTTTTAAATTTGAAAAAATTGAATTGTTTATTATATTTTGTGTTAGAATTTGAAAAAATTGTAATAATAAAAGAAATAAGATGAAACATTTCTCGTATCCAAACAAGACCTTAAAGTTTAGATTTTTTTGGATAATGAGTTAAGATTAAAGTTGAAAGTTGAATAAAATATTTTTAGTGTTAACATTGTGTTTCGTACTCATTTAGATCAGGTTCTAGCAACTCAGGTCTTAAGGACTAGGCCTGGAAAAATGAAGTAAAAAATAGCTAGGAGAAGGCGACCTTGATACCGGGAGTCTCTGATGACAAAGTTAGTAGCTGGGTTTGGATACATAAACCTTTTTATCTCATCACATCTCATCATTACAACTTTTTCAAATTCTCATACAAAAATGTAATAAACAATTCAACTTTCTCAAATTCTAAAATAAAAATAATACTAAAAAATTATATCTAACAATATTTTATTTAACTATTATTCAAAACATCTCATCTCATCTAAATTGTTTATCCAAACACAACTTAACTTATTATAAATTTGTAAATAAGTGAGAAAGTCTAGGAATCAAAGAGAATTCCTTGTACCTAGAAGTCGTTATTTATACTGGGAGTCTGGGGACAGATCTTGTCTGCCCCCCGTAAAGTCTGTGTCTTTCGTACTGTTCCTTTTATCAGAGTCTTTTAATGCGGCGTGCTTCTGCGACTGCGTTATTAATGTGGTATGTATCTTGGGTAGTGGTGTTATTAATGCAGCGTAGTTCCCTGATTTGTTTTACCTTTGGTGATCCGTCGATGTCACCATGTCAAAGGATTAAGGGTTCTTCGTCTTTCGCGTTCTGCAATGTACAAGTCTCCATGAGCAGAGCGTGGCCAAGCGATATTAGGCATGTCAGTTCCATCAGCCATCATTATTTACTTTTTTCTTATAGGTGACTTACTTTATGGACAAGTTCGGGCCCTGAGGCCGGGTATCTAGTCGAAGCCAGTGGGCTTGTGAAGTAGGGAAATTTTCCTTACAATTAGAATATCATTTTTTAATATTATTATTGTTTTAAAATTTGAAAATGTTGAATTATTTATTATATTTTATGTAAAAATTTTAAAAAATTATAATAATTAGGTAAAATGAGTTAAGGTATGTATTATGGCGTGTTGAAGTCCATTCGTCCAGATTGTAAGGTGAACAAAATTACAGTTGGAAATTTTGAGAATTATTTAAAAGAATTTTGAAATGTGTTTTCTTATGAATTTTATGAGAGAGGGTGAGATAAGGTGGTATTGATCAAGCTTAAAAGGAATTGATCATTGTTTTGCCATGCAACATATGCAAGATTAGCAACAACTTGATTCTTCTGCTCTTTGCCTTCAAGAGAAAACAAAAAGGGTTATAGGCAAGGTTCAGAACCATCTACTATATCCATGAGATCATATATTTTTCAAGATTATAACAAACTATGACAACCAATTCAGATAGTGCCATCAAGTTTGACAGACACCAACTGAACAATGTTGAAAAAATTGAAGGAAGATAGATTGGCGCTAAAGGAAGCCATAGGAGAATCATGTTTAAGGGTAGGAGTGGCATGAGCCTGGTGCTTTGGTACCATAAAAGAATTCTGTGATGAATGATTTTGATCAACTTGACCAAAACACAAAGTATAGATGTATATATAATACATTCGGTTAATGAAGATAGACTTCATCTCAAAGTTTGCAATAGATAAAAACCTCAAGATTATAACTTATCCAATGACTAAATTTTAGCTAGCAGTAACATCTTGAGATAATCATGGTAGCATGTCTATCACGTTGGTGAGGTTCTGTTGATATCCTTATCTGAATGAGAGTTTGTTATTATATGTGGGACTAAGTCTGTGTTTCGATGTTGAACTGAGATGAGTTGAGATTATAAAATATTGTTAGAATATTATTTTTTTCTTAATATTATTATTATTTTAAGATTTGAAAAAGTTGAATTATTTATTATATTTTGTGTTAAAATTTGAACTAATTATAATGATGAGTTGAGATGAGTTGATGAACCAAACATACCGTCTTATGCATCTTCTGGATTATGAGATGTGACTTGGGTTGGACTCTCATTAGAATTGGGTTTAACCGATCTTTGGTAAGAAATGGGTTTTCTATTGTAATTTTTCATTATTTTTAAGTATGTTTACTCACATCCTGGCTAGAATTTCCTTTTGTTACAAATTTTGGACTAGAAGATGCTAATCCCATGCGTGCAGTTTTGAGCATTCTCTTTTAAATCTGCATGGAATCCGTCAAGTGAGCGCAACCCATCTTTCTCTATTTCCAAATTCATTTGGAATCTAATAATATCAGCTAAAATTGCAACTTTTGCTTGAAAATTTTGGCTTGACAGTTTATATGTGGATGAAAGAGTTCAACTTTGTGGAGTTCCCCATGCCTCAAAATGCGTATACTATTTACATTGTAATGTGAAAACAATAAACCATGTTTTTTCTAAAGTTTCTAGGCTGCACTTTTACTTTTGGAATTTCTAACACAATAGTGCATAGTTGGAGACAAATGTGAGAAATGATGTCTCTTTGGTAGTCTTTTTCTGTTATTCATCAAGTTATTCTCATTGCAACGAGAACATGTCATTGCATGCCAAATTCAATGCTACTTTCTACTCACCTTTACTTATTATTAAGGAGGTTAAGAAATGGTTGCAGGAAATGAATTTTTTAGTCGAGGGGCCAAGTATGATTATCCATTATCCAACTCTAAAAGTGGTTGATAGAGTTGAAAATTTATTTGAATAGAATTTATTAAGAGTAGTTACTGTTTTAATTGTTGTAAAATTTATTTTGAAATTTTTGGATAATCTTTATAGGAAAATGCTTGGGATACCGCTGGAGCTACCCGCTCCAAATTCATTTTTTAGTTTTTAGTTTTTACTTAGTGGTTAAGAATGTGTTATTTAATAATATTGTGAATTTTTTTTTTTAAAATATTTAAAAGTGTTAAAAAATGACGTGGAAAAAACTTAAAAAAATAAAAAACTTTTGTTTTTTCACATCATTTTTAACACTTTTAAATATTTGTATAAAAAAATTTACAATATTATTAAACAATATTTTCTTAATCACTAGAAAAAAATTAAAAAAATGAAGTAAAGCGGAAAGCTCCAGCGGGATCCCCCAAGCATATCCCTAGCATTGCCCATCTTTATAAAGTGATTAAAAAAAAAGTTGAAACATTGTATTTAAAAAAAAAAAAAATCTGAAAATCTGAAGATGCTTGGTTCGATTTTAAGGCCTCATTTGAATTCAAAATCTATCTTAACTCACTCTACATTATAGTTTTATCAAATTTTCACATAAAATATAATAAATAATTCAACTTTTATTTTATTATTTACAAATCATCTTAACTCATCTCTGAATCTAAACATTTCTTAAAAATTATTTTAAAAAATTTTGTAATTAAAGTAACCTAACCAAGTAAGGCTTTGGGTGCCAGATCCAGCCCACAAAGGTCTATCCCATGAAGATGCTTGGGCCCTTCCGTCGGATTCTTTTAAATAACTATTTTTTAAAAAAAATTATTTAAAAATTATTTTTGAAATGAAGTTTTGCAATACCTATTGTAATTTCATTAAAAAATAAATAAATTAAAAAATACAGAAGCTTGCTCTTTAAATATATTTAGGTGTTAATTCTGTTATTTTAGAGAAATAGTAACTATTTATATTCCCTTTAAATTCTTATTTTTAATTGTTTTTTTCAAATTTTAAGGTGTCCAAAATTTCTAAACTTGGCCCATTCGGTCGTGTTTACGCAAATGTTTATCATTAAATTTCAAACAAATAAAAATATCAAGGATTTGAAGAGAAATATTTTAGTCACAAAATAATTACATAAAAATAATCTCACAAATTAATATGATTTGATGTGATTTGTCAGATTGTAAAGTTACTTTTATTATAAAACAGATATGACGGATCACATGAAGTCATGTCAGTTTGTAATATTACTTTTGTGTAATTCTTTTGTGACTGTAGCACTCCTCAGATTCGAATATCCAAATCGTAGTTTAGCCTTCTAAGCATTTGATAAAATTTATATTTTTCATTTTAAGATATTCTATGAAGAGTAATGCTATAGTTATGAAGTGTGTAAATATCACACAATTGTTTTAAAAAAGAATGTGATTTATTATTAAAAAAATATTTTTTTCATATAGATTTTATATTTACTAACTTTTTAAAAAAAGATTAGCGGCGCTTACTTATTTTATAATTGTAAATATCATTTATCTTTATTCAAACTATTAAAGTTCTACAATGATTGCATCAATTTTTATTTATTTCTTTTTATGATAACTAAAATAATTCTCATGTATAATTAAAATTTAGATTTCGTTTAGATAATGAAATGAAATAAAATGTTTTAAATGAAAATTGAAAGTTAAAAAAAATATTATTAAAATATTATTTATTATTATTATTATCATTTTAGAATTAAAAGTTATATTTTATACGAAAATTTAGAAAAATTATAATGGTTAGGATCGCTGTCAACTATCGAATTCTGTCGAACTTTTAAGGTGATTAGGTGAAGGCCAGGCAGGGGCCGGACTGCCGGATGCGGTGGGCCGCCGCCCACCCTAGTCAACTTCTTCCCACGGCAGTCACTAATCTGCCTTTTGTCGTACCACTTGACATCGCTCATGTCCAAGAATGCAACTTCTTTTCCCACTGCATTGGTTTGCAGGAAATCAATAGCAAGGAAACAATCATCACTTTCGGAACCACCAAAGAGCATTTTCAAATGCAAAAGAACGCAGTCAAGAGTAAGCTATTGGAGAAAACTCCATGAGATGGTCATAAAACTGACAGGAAACCTCCATTTTGCAAACACAATTGCATTTGTCACTTTCTTCTGGCTCATTCCATTCTAACACTACTTGCCTTGTGGCTTATTATCACAATTCCCTGTCTCTATCACTCATTTTCTCCTCCATTTTTTTTTTTTTGTCTTTTCTTTTCTTTGCAGTCTTGTAACTATATATTTTTTCTCATGTCGTTTCCTCACTCCGCATCTCCAACATTCCTTTTTTTTTTGTATCCCACGATTCCTAATATGTCCAGTATCTGCTCTAAGGAACCTCGTCGTTGCCAAAGACCGATATTTTTTTCAAATCCAATGCGGTAAAATCCCAGTTTGAGCCGATATGGTCAATGGGTGGAAACTTCATTTAGTAGGCGTCGCTAAGTGACATCCGGCAAAAGTCTCTCGCTTTTGAAAAATTGGTTTTTGTTTGAAGTTTCGTGGTCTCCGTGGTGCTTTGCAAAAAGGAGCTGTAAGGTACACCTACTGATTTTTTTGGCATGGTGTTTGTATGTTGTATATTCTATGCTAGAGGGAAGGGAAGAAAGAATTTCACATAGTAGATTTAGTATTTTCTTTTAGTTTTTCTTTTTTCTTTTTGGCGTTCTTTCTATGCTTTTGTAGTTCTAAATTGACTGGAATTTGCTTATTCAGTTCAACAGCTTTAGTTTCTGAATTGTAAGCTTCTGAGGATTTTTTCATGTTAATTCTGTTTTCAATTCTAATACGGAACTCATAAAGGTGGGCAATTGGAATCTTTCCAGTGGACTTGAGCTTCAACATTTTCCTCCAAATTGTCGTAACATTGTACAAATGTCTGGAACTGTTTTTAGGGTATAGGACGTAGAGTGAACTTTGTGCGAACTCTGCATCAAATTACATGAATTAGCTCCTATCAAATTACATGAATTAGCTTATTGGGAAGATACGTGTCAAATTTAAAGAAAATTTTGGGATTTGATGGATTAAGCCTTGACCAAAACAAAGTTGCTCAAACTTAATTCTAAATGAGTAATCTCATTATATTATTTTCTGATGATATTATTTTCTTAAGTACTTTTGGTACCATTATATACCCACCAAACACACAAGCAATCGACATTGGATTCCTTAGCATTGATGTGCATGAATGGTTGATAACTCTCTCTCTCTCTCTATTATTATCGATGCCATGCATTGGTACTAGTTTGTTGTGATTGTGGAAGTTCTGATACCAAATTGTTAGATTTTGGTCACAAATGTGTGCTCACATATCCAAGAAATTAAAATATCTTGCTAAAACAAGGTTTTAATGTACTTACACAAAGAAACAAGGTTTTAGTGTAATTTAAAAATCTATCCATGTGCAACCCCTACCAAAACCCATTATTTGGATTGAGAACACTAAGACTTAGTTTGGATACAAGAAGTATTTCATCTCATCTCATCATTACAACTTTATCAAATTCTCACACAAAATATAATAAACAATTCAACTTTTTCAAATCCGAAAAAAATAATAATATTAAAAAATAATATTTTAACAATATTTTATTTAACTTTTAGTTTCATTTTAACTCATTTCATCTCAACTCACTATCCAAACGGTATTCTCACAAATCATGCTACAAATGTTCACATGCCTCAATGCTTTTTAGTGGTGGTTTCAACAAAAGCAGAATTTTTACTCCCAAGGCACGGGACAGAATTTGCTTACCAAAAATAGTCGGTGATTTAAGAGTCAGACATATGCATGACATCAATATGACACATATTGCATAGATGTCAATCCAAAGTAATTCCAGCCACCTCTGGGTCCAAACCATGAAGCAAAAGTATGTTGGGGGCTATTCCTTCCAAACCACTCAGCCAGTTACCAATACTACATGAATCTGGAAGAGAATTTTCAAGACTAGAGATCTGTTGAGATTAGGTACTATCATTGCTATAGGAAAATGAGCACTCATGTATAGCTAACAAAGAATGGAGGTTGTATGGGGTTAAGGTTTTGCCGAAAAGTAACTTGAAATTTTGAGATTGGCCGAGACTGCTATATGGCATGAAACACTTGCAAAAAGCAAATGACGATCTTACTTTCTATAGCCTAGCCATGTCTATTTAGAACTGCCGCACACTTGAGCTTCTGTTGATCTTAGTGCTTTTGTTTTTATTCTTAGTGAGACATCAACTTTCTTCTCTTCTTTTTCATCTTCTTTTTTAGCTTAGTCCCAAATTCTTGACTATTATATTATTGTTAGTTAGTATGTTCTCTTAGCAGTTTCTGATAGTTACTTCGTTAATTCCTTATCTTATAGGTGCAGCCAATCAAAGCGAGGTCCTCTCTTGATGGTGAGTTGCAATGGAACTCTTTTTACACCCAAAGTTTTGATCCATTGCTAACTTTTACATTTTTTTATGACATAGTTACATGGAAGTGATGAATACTTTGATGGACGCTCATTTTTCTCCAGCATTCTTCAAGACTTTATTTGCCCACTAACTGGAAAGTTGTTTGAAGATCCAGTTACCCTAGAGATGGGTCAAACCTTTGAACGGGTGGCCATCAAGGAATGGTTTGATCAGGAAAACAGAACATGTCCAGTAACAGGAAAATCTTTGGAATCTGTTTCTGTGCCACTTGCCAATTTTGTTTTGAAGCGTTTAATTGATAATTGGAGATCAGAACATTGTAGGCACTTGTTGTCTTTTACCTCTCGAGTAATGGAAAACTTGGGTAGACATGGTCTTAAACACTTGGATGAAACTGTTATTTTCATATTAGAGCAGCTTCTCACTGACAGCAGTGAGAAGGAAAAAAGAACAAATGCCAAACATCTTATATCTTGTGAGGGTGTGCATTTTCTTCTTCAAAGGTTCGAATTGGGAAAGTTAGAAGAGAAATCACATGTGGTGGCATTCTTATCCTGTTGTATTGAAGCAGATGCAAATTGCCGAAATCAGATAGCAAGAAATATCAACAAACGGTGTCTTCTTGAGCTACTCCAGAGCAAGCAGCTTAAGTCGAGAACGAATGCAGTGTTATTGTTGAGTGAACTAATTCACCTGAGAATGTAACTTTTAATTTATGTTGTTGATATTGCCTCTATTTTTAAGTCACCTGCAATGACAAAATCATTTTCCAAGTGAAATATCAATATTTGTCTACCAATGGAAAGAGGCTACCATAAAATATTACACTACACCACTATCTTCTACCCATGACATGTTGTCTTTGCCATTGCAGGTGGAAAGACGTTACTTTATTTTTGAGTGAGTTGCATAATGAAGGAATAGTGAATATGATGCTTGTTCTGCTTGAGTATCTACAGAACTGTTTAAAGGATCAGAGACCCTTGGTTGTAGTTCTTCTGTTACACTTAGATCTTCTTGTATTCTTCAATTTAATATGAAAATTGACGACCTGGTCATTTTTAGACATTGATTTTGTTATATAGGTGTACTTAAATGATGTCCAAGTTATAGACGAAATCTCTTCTTAATAACTCTATATTTGTGAACTTCTGCCTTGTTGAAAGGAATTTGTGGCAGTTTCCATCAAGGGGCAAAGAATGAATGCTTTCATTTATAAAATGAGTTCAATTTGGCCTCTTCAAAAGAAATATCAGAAATGCATATTTTTTTCATAATTTTTGTCTTTGCATTAAACATTTGAAGGGTACTTTTGATAATGGAAGACTAGAAAATTGCCACTTAAACTTCTGCTTTTGCCCAATTAGTGGATCTTACCCGTGCCTGAGAGCTTGAGTATGCTGGTTGAGACAATCATATGGTTGTAGGTAGAACCTCATAAATGCAGCATTTACAGAGAAGAGGCAATTGATGCCATTATATTGGCTCTTGAAGACAGCTTAGTGGATGAGAAGGTCCGAGAAAAGTGTTGCCAATCACTTATTATCATGAGAGAGCGTTTCTCTTTCTCTGGGAAGTTATCAACAGAAAGTTGGATCCTATAGCAAGCAGGATTTAACGATATCTGTGGAGTGTATTCTGTTGACAATAAAGATGAAAATTTATTAGTTGATGACGCTATTTCATCGGTATAGTTGTTTCTATATTCTTCTGACCTGTCTCACATCCTAGCTTTCGATACACATGATACTTTTTTTTTTCCATTACACATGATACTTGTCCAGACTTTTCTAATAATATTTCCTCTCGATTATTCTTTGCTGTTGAAGGTAATTTGACCTTTAAAACAGATACTTATTCCCTAAATCTTGAGCTCTGTGTATGATTTATCTGGATATAAGTTTGTTTACTTATTCTTGCATTTCAAACTTTTCAGGAGTACATGTTATAATGTGTATCAAAATCACCATCTAAATAGTTCTTGGTAGTTGTTCAATTTGATTGAACAATGATTCTACAATGTCACCAGGTGTAAAAGAAAGAAAGAAAGAAATAAAAAAAAATATAGAAAATGAATTTGAAGGCAATAGAGATGCTTTGGCATGACGCTTCGGTGTGGTAGTTTTAACAGTACAAAATTGTTTTGATAATCTATTATTAAACTGGATTTGATGTAGTAATTCGAAAGAACCTTACTCTTAAAGTTAGAGAGAAGTCAACTTTTATGTATACTTGAGACTTGGTGGGCATATTAAATGGCAATAAACATGCAAGTTTGAATTTGGTCACTTGGTTGAATCACTGAAGGTATTTCTTTGATTTTCTGAGTTAAACATAGGATGACGAAGAGCAGGCAAATGAAGAGTGGTTGAGTAACTTGTCTGCAGCATTGCTTAGTAATGGGAAAAAGTCATTCTTAGATGCCATTTCTAAGTGTCTTGAAGCTGGAAACCTGGACATGGTGAGGGTCTGCCTAATCACTGTGGCATGGTTGAGCTGTGCATTTTCTTCACAATCCAATTGTGAGTTTTAGCTTTCTACATTTTCGGCTCTCATCTCTGTGTTGACAGATAACCTAGAGAATGGTGAGCAGATTGAACACAAGATCCTCGCTTCAATATCTTTGCTCAATTTCAGCAAAATCTCAGGTCAGCTGCTTATACAGGCAAAAAACATACGCAATTTCTCATAATCACTTTAGTAGCGAGTGAAAAGTTGATTCTCAACATCCTTTCATTTATTTATTTATTGAAAAGTACTTAGAATCCATTATTAGGTCAGAATCAGCAGATCTGCTTTCCTTTCTTTCATAGTCCTATTGCTGGTCCATAGATCCTAATTTCTTTAGGATCTTGTTTAAAAACTTCATATAGGATGGTTGAACCTATTTGCAGCATGCAATGCAGCTTTAGTCGATGCATAGAACTTTTGGTTTGTTGCCAAATTCATGACATTCCTTATCTGTTGCAGAATGTAAAGTCCTTTTAATGACAATTGCTGAAGAGATTGCAGCTCCTCTAAAGGGTCTAAGTGAAGTAACATGGACTGTAGCGCAGCTATATGTGATTATATCTGAGGGAAGATCTGAAATCTACTAGGAAATATACCAGGCATGTATTTGCTTTGGACAAATATCAGCACCTTCTGAAGTTTTCAGTTTTCTGAATAACCTAGCCTTATGTGACGATATTACCATTATATATCACCCTCTGCGAAACTTCACTACTTCAAACATTTCAAAAGCCCTGATTTAGGTTGCTTGATGTCTGTCTTATTAGCATTGGTTTCTGCAAAATCTTGGGAGGAAAGGGTCACACTTTGGGCAGGGGTCATTTATACTATCAGAACATAAGGGCAGGAATGATGTTTTTTCTTGGGAACTTGTACAATAGATTTATGTTCATTTTTAAAATTTTTGCTATTTTTGTAGATCTTATATGGTTAGGACTGCTCATTGGTGAATCAACCTAACTAGCAAGTCCTATTGTAGATGACAACAAGCTGTATAGATGTTCATATTTTTCCCTTTCCTCTTACCTACTGATAGTTTACTACAATAAAAACCATGTAATCCTGGTCTCTCCTTGTCTGTCTTGAGATCATTAGGAAATTTTGGAAAATGACTTGCTTCTTTTCCATTAATTATGTAATATTTATCATTTTATTTCATTTTTCTTCTAATGGTAGTTATAAGGATTGTCTACTCAAATTTTGATTAAAAAAAAATCTATTTTCGATGTAATGATTTTTTTTTTTTTTTTTTTTTTTTACATGGAGACATTTATGATGCTTGCTTGTAAATTATAAATTTATAATATATACATGGAAAAACTGTTATAAAACTTTTTAAGGTTAGATGTAGACGCACGAGACCCAGAAATTGCATGTGAAGATTATTAGGGAGTTGAAGATCATGGAAAGATCAGAACTTTTGACGTGTCTCATGTATCAGTTGAAACGTGTGCTCGAGTACCAATCAGCATCATTTACTGCATAAATATTTTTCGAAATGGGATTTTTATGTTCCAAACCTATCTTTCTAGGGTTGCATACTTGAAAAAGATTGTGACAAGCTCTGCAAGTTGGTTTGAGTTTTAAGTCATTAATGCGAAGGTGGAGGTAAACCAAGAAAGTTGTCATTGCATTTAATTTTTTTCATTTTTCTCTCTGCAAACTTTTTGACAATATGGATTATATATGGTAGTTATATTTGTTCCACCTTATATATCTTTTTTTTCCTTATACATGTAAATATAATTTTTCTATAAATAATAAGCATGTGGTTGTTAAGAAACACAAGTACCATGCTAATTTACGATTGAGTTTTAAATAACGGTTATATGCATGCTGAAGCGCGCGTATCTCAATCCCAACTTGTAAATATAATATTTCTATAATAATAAGCACGCGATTATTAATTAAGAAACAATAATGCCATGCCAATTTGCAGTTGAATTTTAAATAACAGTTATATGCATGCTCAAGCGCGCGTATCTTGGTCCAACTTGTAAATATAATTATTTTATAATAATTACATGTGACTATTAAGAAACAATAATGCCATATCAATTTGTGGTTTTATTTTAAATAACGGTTATATGCATGCTCAAGCGCGCGCATATGCGGGCATATACTTAGGCATATACTTAGATATATGTTCTATATTCTTCCAATTAAGACTAAAAGATATTCTTATAAGAAAAACTGTCTTATTTTAATTAGTTCGAGCTTTTGTTAAGAAGAGCTCTAATAGCCATCTTTAAATTTATTAAACCATCAGTTCCAAAAGCTCCCTTTTGATCTCATTGCCAATCAAGCCGGCCTCAGCTGCTTCAGGTTCTGGAGGTGGAGCTTGTTTTTGCATCTCATGATCCCCATCAATATCTTCCTCATCATCTTCCTCATCACCATCATCATCTCTCTCTTCACTTTTCACAACCATTTATGAGTTCTCGTGCACATTCCAAGTCCTCCTTTGCCATGCTGTATTTAAAGAATAATCGGGCACCACAGTAAGTCCAGCTCCAAAACGGAAAAGGCGAAGATTTTTCCTTCTTCTCCTGGCTGCTAGTCTTTTCCTCCTCTCCTCGCTGGTCTCGTACTTGTAATGAGACCCTATGTGAGCTGCAAATGATTGTGATGTATCGAAAACTCCCTCGCATTTGGGACATGTGTATGGACCATATTTCTTGTAAGGAAGGCTATGCGTGCGGCCATCACCCTCAATTTCATCATCTTCATCCTCAGAAATATCTGTGTCAACTGAGTTAAAACTTCGCAATGGGTTGCTTATATTGGACTCAAGATAAAAGCGTAGCTCTCCCGAACTGACTTTCCTTATAATTAACGGTGGGTTTGCACTAGGGTTTTGATCCTTGGTACCTACCGAGTTCTGATAATGACTAGGATTATTATAGCCTGGGTTTTGCAAATAGCTACCGAGACTAGGATGATCATGACGGCTATTGCTGGTTTGAAAATGAGCAAAGTTGTTGCTGGGTTTTTGAAAATGATGGTCACGTAAAGGTTCCGGCCTCTGGAATGACAATGAATGATTCACTTGGTTGGAGGAGACAGGCAAAGCGGTTTGGGTTTGGATACTGGGTTGGCCTTGGATAAGGATTTCATCATCATCTGATCTTGGGATATTGAAAATCAGATCCCTAGTGGAGGTTGCAGCCAGAAGTTGAGTTCTCACAATGTCATGGGTGACCATGACCTCAGTAAGAGGAAGATCTGATTTTTGGTTTTGGACATGCATGAAGTCGATGAAGCTATGGACATGGACTCTATGCGGGGCAACATAGGATGTTCTCACCTCAGTCACTCGTTTGGACAGACCAAGTTGGCTAAGACTTGAGATAATTGGCCGACTCCCAACGTTGGGGTTGGTATTTACAGTAGTAGTACTACTACCTGATGATCCATTGGAATGATTCAGATCACCAAAACTCGAGTGAAGTGATAAGGACGGACCATCATGATCATGAGCTTGATCATGATCATTATTTTGAAAGCCTGAACCAGTACTCTGGTTAGACTTGGAAGCATTCAAATGCATAGACATGATGGCCAGGGAAGATTGAGCTAGAGAGAAAGGAAGGAAACAAAGGGTTGATATATAGATAGGAGTGGCTGCGCGTAGCTAGCTAGCTCACTTCAATGGATGCCAAAGACTTTGCTGTGAGGTAAATTTGGTGAAAATGGGTTCCTTTTTATAGAGGCGGGAGGCTTTCAAGGGTATAAAACCTCATTAGGGCTTGCCACGAGGAATGACATCATGTGATGTACATTGTACAGTACAGTTTTGACTCGAATAAGACACCCGCCCAAAAGAGTAGTGTCATTATTTCCTGATAAGAGCGAATCTGCACGTTCTAAGTATAGATGGCAAGAATTAATTACCAACACCAAATGCATGCGTGTTTTATGCTCCTGAATGGTTTTTATATTTTGACAATGATGCTGTGAAATTTAATACAAAGGCTCTCTACGAATACTTAAAAAGGTTAACAATTAATTAATTAAAAGCCTTCACTTAATGACTCATGACTATGATCATATTCAAGCAGCTAAATGACTGACTATCTTCCCCGTTCAAATCAAGACAGTACCAGAGGAGTACTGTCACGTGATCGGCCACCCCTTGACCTAGCTAATTTCTACTGCCTAATATCTTGGCTGTATTAATTAATTAGCTAGCTAGCTAGGGCTATAAATATTAGTCAATGCTTTGTCTGAAAATTTGGATAAAAATTTCAAGTACAGATCTAGAGACTTGTGCATATATAAAATTAATCATATAGTACTATTAATTAAGTACTATTTAATGCTGTTAAAAAAGTAACATAACATTAACATTAAATACTATAACAACCATTTATATCCCATCTCTCTTAATGAGGTTTCAAATTATTCTTTTTTTTAGGTCTTTCATTTAATTAGTGAATATTAATTAATGGATTTCCGAACTGGCCATAAATATTTGTCTTTTAGTGTGTTAAGATCCTCTTAAACTTCTTTTTTTATCCAAAATCTAAATCAAAATCCTCAAAGTTATGAACTTGAGGATATATATAAATATATATATATATATATAAAGTATTATGAGAGAATAAATTAATTAAACAAATAAAACAGCTCTTATATATAAATATTTATTGAAAATTAATTCTATACCATTCGCACACAAATAATATTAAATATTATATAGAGTTTATTTATATGTTTAATTATCTTTTTCTCATTGTTTTGATCAAATTACTCTTTCTCCCGAAAATCCGGAGGGCTACTCCGGCTTAATTAATTTCTGACTTTTAGCCTTGAGCTAATAAAGGAATACCTAATGATCAACTTAATTTAGGCGTACACCTGACTTGATCCCCTTGAAACTCTATAGAAGTCATTTATTGTTTTACATGATACATTATATAATTAACACTAGTTAATTTCAAGATATTTGTGGACCTAGTACTTATATATGCTGGAATTAGACGTACTTGATGATCAATAAAGTTATCAAAAAGTTTTCGAAATTTTTCCATTTACTAACCAAGTTTTTCAATAATTTTTTCATCTTTGATTTCCTTTTTCCTTTTCTCATTCTTGAAGTATTAGGGAAATGATCCCATACGTCAAACAAATAATTAGCACATTCTTATATGTGATGATCATGATCATCCTAGAGCAAGCCAAGGAATTTCTTGGTTCGATGCATGGATGAATTGGAGATGTCGAGGATCGAGAGTGATCAAGACTGCTCTGTCTGATCTAATGAGCTTTAAGTTTCAAATCAGCAATATTAGTTGGATTAAAGGTTTTTAAATTCCCTTGTAAAGCATAGAAGCTTATGTGGCAAAGATACCGGCATCTGAGATATATAATTGACACTACAAGGAAAACCACTTATTGCGTCAAATTTGGCATTGTCGCAAACAAAATCGTCGGAAATGGTACCTACTTGTGATGGTTAAAATGTCGTTGCAAGTTTTCGTCGACAATTACGGGATCAACAATCAATGAGCAGTGATTCAATCTATTACGACCATTTTTTATCATTGTGATGATTTTACCGTCGCAATAATCATAACTTTACTTCGTCGGCTGATCATCCACGAAATAAACAAATTGCGGTGATACTAATCAACCGACGCAAAAAACGAAGATGTCCGTTGACATTTGGTCTTTTTTTTTTTCATTTTTTTTCGATCCCCCATCTCTTTCTCGAGGGTCACCTACGACTGTTCTTGTTGTTTCGATTTCTCCCAACAAAAGCCTTAATTTCTGACATGAGCTCCTCGTTCCGGCAAGGTGTCGATTTCAACGGTAGGATGATGATGATTTCTCTTTTTTTGGGTTGCAGGTTTTTCATATATAATTTTGTATATATAGAAATCATCATCCCATACCACTTGCCGATTGAATTTCAAGCACCATTCATGACTAATGAACTTGCATCCTATATCTGATTTTGAGATTTCTTTGAGCGTGTGATGATAATTTCTCTTTTTTTTTTTTGGTTGCAGGTTTTTGTGATTTCTCTTGGTAAGCCATTACATCCCTTAGCAGTAATGTAAATGAAAATTTTTGGGATTTTGTATGATGGAGAATGATCCAAAATCTAGCATAATCGAAAATCCAGAGGTCGATTTTTAACAAATTTTGGCTTTTATCAAGGTAATATTTTCCCTGATAAAGTGATGTTTGTAGATTATATAGAATTATTAGTATGTGTACAACTGTGAAAAGTTTAAAAAAATGCAAGTGTTTAGATTATTTGGTTTTTTATTGGAAACAAAAATGTTATGTTTCTGTTATGGCATTTCATAGTTGGCTTTTTACTTCCTGGCCGATAATAGAAGAAGTGAGCATCTTAACATTTGCAAGTTGATCTATTTTTGGCTAAATGTTATGTAGCATCAATGTTTTGCTTTAAGCCATTTACATGGGCTTCACCTAATATTCATTCATTCTCAATAAAATCATATCTTACTTACCTATAAATTTTTGGCAATCCGCCATTTACTTATATTCTATCAAGGAAAGTCGCATAATTTTTGCCACATGTGAATCCACTTTTTTTTTTTTTTTTTATGAAAAGAGGCGTGAGAAACACACTTAAAGTGAACGCAATCCATTCCTAAGTTTTCTTTGGTGCGTGCCCAACTCTCCCACAAAACCAGTTTCTTGCATTTTTCTTCAAGTCTTTAGTCAGATTTGAAGTTTAGAACCATTCAAATAAAGGAACCCAATATTCATCCTTACCTTTCATATCAGATTGAAGACTCCTCAAAATGGTACTCAATAACAAACCCAAGAAACCCATTACTCCTTTCAAATCCTTACCCATTTAATATGTATGAAGTATTAAATGTTATGTATGAACTATTAACATTCGTTTTGAACGATAAGAGACATAGTATGAACAAATAAAATAGAAAAGGAAATTAAATCTAATTCTTTATCTTTTTTATTTTACATACTTTATATACATATATTTTTTATTCATCTATGCTATAAAGTAAATAATATATCTTCAAACACGTATGTATCATGATATATTTAATGAAATAGATTTAATGAATATGTATATCGACCCATATCCATTAATTGATACTCATACAAATTGAATCATGTGCTAGGAACCAGATTTGAACTGGTGACACGAGGATTTTTAGTTCTCTGCTCTACCAGCTAAGCTATCCTCTACTCTGAAACAGATAGGTGGTTAGAGTTATTAATATTGATAAACTTTATGTTTGTTCCCCTTTTAAATGAAGAAAAGGATCTCAAAATTAATTCCAGAACTAATTAATAGTAAGTTAAAAAGAAATTACAGTTAATATATATATCAACAACTAGCTAGGCAAGTATTAATCATACTTATCTCAATTGAGGTGATGGCATTTTACAAGATACTTTATTCATCATGGAAGCCATGGTTATCTTATATAAAATTCTTCTCAACTCATTTACCTATTAATACACATATACCTGAGTTTAGATAGTTGCTAACTTCCATGAAAAATACAGTTTATCACATGCATAAACTCAAGTTTCGATATGTCAAATCTGAAAAGGCTTTTTCCACACACTTTGCTATATAATGCAAATAAACACAGTGTTATGTAGCAAACTAAAGTTAGTAATTTGCTAAAGTTTTTTTTCACTCCCGGAAACATCCATTTCTATTATGGCCATTGAAAGAGACCTAAATGCTTGGAAAGAAGAATCTTCCAAGCTGATCATAAAGACCTAAATTTCCTTCGTAGATGTTGTTACTCTCCCCTAACTACTCAACCACCACCATATGAAATTGCCAAAACCAAACTTCATCCAAAAATATTCAATTCCAACCAAAAACCATCAAACCCTTTATGTATGTTCCACCATTTTTCCTTACAATATCAATGTCACTATGATTGTTTTTGCCTCTTAAGTAATACTGTGTCAATTATAGCAATTTAAAAGTTTGATTCCTATTGACTTAGCATACATTTTGCTTGATGCTCCATTCATTTGCACATATATCAGGTTCATTAAAGTGATATTATATATATATCTTTCCTATTGCACACCAAGAATACAGTTTCATATATTAAATACTATTGAGAAATTTACATTGGCTTTGGTAGTATGCCCATGTAGTATTTATGACCCACAATTGGGGCTACTAATTTCTTCTCTCAGTAGCCAATATATTTTACTTATTTCATGCCAACTAATAATCGTTGTCTATTCCTTTTTTCAAAATGGAAAAAAGTTGGATAAATTTTAAGAATAGACTTAGCTCAATGGAATATGCTGAAGGGGTTAAGGAGTTCCTCACTCTGGCACGAGACCACGTAATGGGAAGTGACCACATCCAGTGTCCATGGCGTATATGTTCTAATAATATTTGGCTACCTATAAGTGAGGTGGAAACTCACTTGTTCCTTACATGGATTAATCCTAACTACACGGAATGGATATTTCATGGGGAGGAGGAAGCATGAAATGTCACTGATGACGAGGACGATGGCCATGTTAGTGATGAAGAAGGATACATTAATGACATGGATGAGATGTTAAATGACATCAGGGGAGGGATGTTCGCTGATGTAGCCTTAGGAAGTCCTAGCCATGATACTAGGGCTCCTATTCCAGGATCTACACAATACTCAGTCTACGAAAAACTTTTAAATGATGCCCGAACCACTTTTTGATGGATGCACACAGTTTTCGCAACTCTCGTTCATTGTGCAATTGCTACACATTAAAACAATTGGGTGTTAGTCAATAAGATCATTTGACATGCTGCTTGAGCTTTTGAAGTCTATATTTCCAGATGCCTTCTTGCCACAGTCATATGAAAAGTCATGATCATTGCAGCGGGGTTTGGACTTTAATTACACCAAAATTCATGCTTGCCTAACGACTGCATATTATTTTGGAAGCAACATTTTGAGCTAAATGAATGCTCTAAATGTAAGACTTTTAGGTGGTTGTCAACCACACACAAAAGCCGCCTAATCCTTTAGAAGGTCTTATGTCATTTCCCTTTGAAGCTGAGGTTGCAAATACTATATATGTCACGAAAGACAACCATTGATATGAGATGACATAAAGAGCAACGAGCAATTGATGGCATCAATATGAGACATCCTGCTGATTCTGAGGTTTGGAACCAATTTGATAAAGATCATAATTGGTTTGCAGCGGATGCTCACAATGTCCGACTGGGTCTATCAAGTGATGGTTTTAATCCTTTCAATAATATAGCCAAACCTTATAGTATATGGCCAGTTATCTTTGTTCCATATAACTTGCCTCCATGATTATGCATGAACGATGCGTTCTTTATGACATCTCTCACTATTCCTAGACCAAAATCACCGAAAAATGAGATCGATGTATACTTGCAACCCCTTGTAGATGAATTGAATGATCTTTGGACAAATGGGGTTGCTACATATGATGCCTTCCCGAAAGAAACATTCTTACTACATGCTGCTTTATTGTGGACAATTAATGACTTTCCAGCGTATGGTAACCTTTCAGGGTGGTCAACTAAAGGCAAACTAGCATGTCCTACTTGCAACTTGGGTACAGATTCTATGTGGTTGACATATGGTCGATAGCATGCATATATGGGACATCGTCGATTCTTACTGGCAAATCACATATGGAGAACAAAAGAAAGTGTTTTCAATGGTAAGTGTGATCATCGCACCTCGCCAAATTTGTTAACGGGACTTGATATTATCAATCAACTAAGTTTTCTTGGAGATGTACACTTTGGTAAGGGTTTGAAGAAGCAGAATCGTACTCCCGATGAATTGAATTGGACGAAACGGAGCATATTCTTTAATTTTTCATATTGGTCAAGACTCAAGCTCAGACATAATCTAGATATTATGCATATTGAGAAGAACATATGCGACAACATCTTGGGAACCTTTATGAACATTCCTGGGAAGACAAAAGATAATATTAATTCTCGGCGTGACCTTTCCAATCTGCTTATAAGAAATGAGTTACATTTGATCCAAGATGACCAGCGGCGTACAATGCCACATGCATGTTTCACATTGTATGGAGATGAGAGGAAAAGTTTCCGTGAGTGGCTGTCGGCTGTGAAATTTCTAGATGAATTTGCTGCAAATGTTTCACGATGTGTTTCTACACATGATTATAAAATCTAAAGTTTCAAAAGCCATAACTGTCATATTTTCATCCAAAGAATACTTCTTGTTGTAGTTGGGGGGTACTTAAAAAATAATGTTAGCATGGCTTTGGTTGAGCTTAGCAATTTTTTCAAAGAACTGTACGCAAGAACACTTGGCTTGAATCTGTTGACGCAGCTTGAGAGTGATATTGTTGTCATTCTATGCAAGTTAGAGATGATCTTTCCCCTTCATTTTTTGTTGTTATGGTTCACCTAGTAGTTCATTTACCTCGTGAGACCTTACTTGCGGGCCCAGTTCAATATAGGTGGATGTACAATTTTGAAAGGTATATCGACAAATTCAAGCAGTATGTCAAAAATAAAGTCCGCCCGGAAGGATCAATAGCAGAAGCCTACATTCACGTAGAATACTTGACATTTTGCTTTATATATCTCCATGATTTTGAGACAAAATTCAATCGAGCGGACCCAACGTTGATCGGTTAAACGATGATGAAGCAGATGGCTTCTCAGTTTTCATCCAAAAAGTTCGTCTCTTAGGTATGTCAACTCGTCTTCAATTAGATGATAAGCTCTTCAAATCAGCCAGTTGGTACATTCTCAACAACTGTACAGAAATTGCACCCTACATTATGTAAGCACCCTCATACTCTCCCACTTAACTCCATGGTTGTGTAAATCCATATACTTACAAGAAGGGTATTTTTTAATGTAAGTCTGCACAAATGTCATATTTCTAATTCTCTATATTATTATTGTGCAGTGAACACTACAACCATTATAAGCTGAATTACCCACATTCAGTTGATCATACTCACGAAAAATAGTTTCCAAGATGGTTGAAAGAACGTGTATGTTAACTTAGTTCCCACACTTACTCATACTGTGTTAACCAATATACTGGAATCTAACTAACTATAGTGAGTTACCATATTGGTTTTGCCAGGTTCAAGATCAGCATGCAGTCAACCCTAGTGACATCTCTGTTGATCTATATACTATAGTGTGCAGCCCTGACCCTCGGGTCACATCATATGCTGGTTGCATAGTAAATAAAAAAATGATCCATACAAAAGCACTTGAAGAACTTCGATGTACTCAAATTTTGGTGTGTTCGTGACTGGTGTTATCAACCCAACAGTTTAGACTTTTACGGTTCTATAGATGATGTTCTAGAGTTACACCATATGGGATGGAGCCATGTCTATTTATTTAAATGTCAATGGTATGACATCGGTGATCGTAGACGAGGAATAAGAGTGGATAACCACATGTGTAGTGTCAATATGAACCGAACATGGTATAAGGATGAACCTTTTGTGTTGGCATGCCAAGCTTCACAGTGTTTTTATATAAAAGATACAAGAGTGAAAGGTAATTGGCATGTTGTACAAAAGTTCATAGATGAAAATGTATATGACATTCCAGTGGGGGCTTCAGTAGAAGACCACGATGCAGAAGCAAGGGACAGTACTGAAGCATATTAGGAGGATGAGTCCTCTAATCTTTACACGACCGTCAAATGTGGTGAAGCTCTTTTGGCGGCTCACTGCACAGAAGTGACTTAGAACCAAACCTAATTGATAACTCTGCGAACATTACTGAAATTAATCATGCTTTGCCAATTGGACACTTTATCAACGATGCTGAACTGGAGACTGAATCAGAGGATGAAGATGAAAGTTATGATGAAACTAATAATGAGGATATATCAACCGATGAAGATATACCATCAGACTAAACAAGTCTAAAAGGTTCTAAACTGTGATCTTATCCTATTCTAAATGAGCACTTTTATTCATAAAGCGTACATGAATATATACTTTCTGACATAAATATATATTCCTCAGGTATATTTTCAGTGGTTGTCCCCAATGGCGATATTGTTTGATGATGTATTCATGGTATAATGTAAACTTAAGTGTTAGTGTTGAAATTCATAGTACATTGAGTTCAACCATATGAGATTTGTAACAATTGTCAATATTGGTTGTCTTGACCGTATATCTCATCAGGTTCCACATCAAGTGAAGTTGGTGGGACAACTTGGACATGGATGGTTTTATTGCATAGTTTTTGTTAACAACTTGGAAGTAACAGTTTCAGCAGGACTATCATTTTCTTTTTTTCTGACTATTCAATTTGGTGATGCTACTAAGGAGGCAACTTCCTTTTGATAAAAATAGAACATTTGTTGAAAATCGTATAGCTGTAAATTGTATTACATATTACATTTTATCATCGACGTCCATTGTGTGCGTTGGTATTCACAAATCCTCCACGAAGAGCATACATTTCCAAGATGAGTCCCACATGCAATAAGCTTTAAAGTTTTGAGAAGGACATCTCAAAATATATACAAAAGTCATTTTATATAAGTTAACATAAAAGTTGTGATTAATCTGAACAGTGAAGAAGTTGCTATACAGATTCACTTAATAATTAATATTATTCATGATTTGACACCTTTAGGAAGAGAAATTTGAAAGCCTATGAAACACTACCTGCTAAATGGGACATGGAAGAAGAACTTTTAGAAGCTTGAAAGTGCTTAATTATTATATAGATAAGTATTGAAAAAAAAGCGTTGGCAATATTATTTACATTTTGCAGTTATACCTATTAAATATTTCTAAATATGCCAATAAGTATTAATTTAATACTTATAATGAATATTCATTTCTTTCTTTGTAAATGAGTATTCATTTAATAGGTATTAAATATTAAATACAGATAATTATGCCAACAAGGAAGGAAATAATTAATGGGTTAATCTATTCCTTCCAGCCAATTATATGATGCATATTTAAAATTGTTCCATACTTTTTCTATTCATTTAATAGGCCTTAATTTGTGATAATGTTTTCACAGTTTAATGAAGGATAAAAGCAAATGTCGGGTACGACTATTGGGCTTGAAATGTAATAGAATGTCAACTAAAAAGCATGGACGGGAGAGCTTGGCGCCTTGGAGGGAAAGTCAAGGTTGATATTGTAATTTAACCCTTATTTTTAGCTCAGATTGAGAGGTTAGTACAAAGAAAAATGATGAAATGGTTGGCAAATTAGGGGAGACTCTTTTTACAGCTTGCATGTGTCATTTCACCTTCTTCATTGAAGACACAAAGCTGAGAAGCACCCTGGTTCCATTCTTGAGGGAGAAATGACTTCTCTCACACTCATTTCCTCGAGATAGAACATAGTTGTTCTAGAAACTAAACTTCTGGACCCCTAAACTAATTGTGTGATACCAAGAAGGGTAGGAATCCAACAATTCTACGACCAACTTCAAGGGGGTAGGTTAAATTTGCTAACCTAAGGTTTTAATTTCTTTCTTCTGATCATAGTGAATTGAGAGTATATTATGACATCTGATATGAACTTTTCACAGTGTTTTGTGACTATAGTTGTGAGTTTCTTGGGCAATTAGTGTCAACTTTTGCTTTCTCTTTATCTCTTTTCTTTCTACTACAAAAGCGTATGCATTTTTCTTTCTATCAGATTATTACTTGTATTTTAACAAAAGGAAAGCTTTAGGGTATACTGTATTAACCTCAACTGATTTTTTAAGTAAAACATGAAGTAATTTGTCTCCTGAAGTGAGTTTATTCTTCAATATAGTATATTTTATAAATGAAATGTGGTTGAAGCCCGTGGCTTTTGGCAGGGATATCCATGGGCTTAAGGTATTGACAAGATAACTGTAATGGATTAAAAGTTTCCTACTACTTAGTACCCTATTATATTGGTCATCTTTAAAGGAAAAATCTTTTAAGAGACCATTTCCATGTATCTCTTATATTGGTAATTAAATAGTGTTTCCATGCAATGCAATTTACTTATTTAGGAGCATACAAAGACATATAATATTGTGATATTTACGATTGTCTCTTCTGTATAACTTACCATTTTTTATGCTTCACTAATATTAAATTGTGTTTGTCTGTAGAGGCAGTAGCATGGTTGCTTGGGATTTCAAGTTTTGTGCTTAAGCTATAGTTTGCTTTTCGCTTACGCATTGAAGGTTCACATCAATTAGAAATTGTATTTGCTGCAATGTGAAACTAGCCGAGAGGATGGTACATTGAGTTGATACTTGATCTTTAGAATTTCAAATTTTGTTGTATACATGAAGTTGGCATTCTGCTATGCCTATCTTAGCACTTAGCATAATCTAGAGCAATTGAATATACAAATTTCTTTGCATAGTTCCCCTTTGTTATTCAATTCGTAAGATGTTGTTGTAAAAACTACTATTTTTAAGGTAATTAAGTTGATCAATGAAAATTGACATTAAATCCACTTTATTGACCAATATTGAGATCATTTAAACAACACCATTTAGATCATTTATTCACATACATTTCCAGGTTGTGTCTACCGGTTTATCCAAAAATGTAATACTTAGTTATTAGATTTATTCACATGCTTTCTTTTGAAGGTTACCAACATGAAACACTTGGTTATACTTAGGTATCTCCATGATGCTGCCTTCTGTAGATATAAACCTTTTTCATGCATATATGGACATGTATGACATAATGATTTCATGCTAATATATTACTTTAAGCTGCTTATACTTGTTTCAACCGTTACTATTTTTTTATTAAGTTACTATTACAAAGACAATTAAATTAATATCAAAGGCACTTGAGGCAATTAAAAGATGGCCCCAAGTGGACGAGGAAGAGGGAAAGGACGAGTTGTAGGTAATAGACGTGTTGGGGCTGCAACAATTATACAACCAGAGCATTATCCAAAACTTGCCTCGTGGACCTTTAGAGATCTAGAAGTTAGCTTTGATGACTCGATGCAGCCACCAGACAGAGTACCGGATGCTGGTTTAGATAATTTGCAAGTGAATGCACAACAGAATAGAAATGACGATGGTAAGTCTAAATGTACTTCATGGCTGTCACATTATTTCGGTTACATGAATGCATATTTAGAGATATTGTCTCATTCTCACAGAGGTTGAAGTCGAATCAATGGAAGCTCCAATAATGCTACCCCCAATGAAATGTGGCCGTAAACCTGCAAAATGCACAGAGTTTGATAAGTTGAGGAAGCATGGTAAGATTTCTTTGAAAATCAAGGCTGGCCAAACAGCCCATGTTGCGAGAATGCAACCATGTTTACCACAAGGGTAACATAGATATTGAAGCACCATGAGTCATGCTCGTTGGATTGATGTCCCCGCTCCCGATAAAGATGAGCTCATTGACCGTGTGCGCGTAATAATTAAATAAGTCCTATGTATCTATTTGTTAAATTTATTTTCTAATGGTTGATATTAAACCTTAATGTCCATGTCCATGTTAAGTTGACTTTGTTCTCAATTGAGATTTGGATAACCATCGAAACACTGTTTCGAAACAACTTCGCAAGCGATTTAACCCGTTCACCATAAACTCTACAAAAAATATTTGGTTTATTCAAGTCATAAAGAGATGTTGGCCAATGGGTGTGTCTTGCTGGACCCCTTGGTGTAGGTTAAGTTATGCGTGAGGTGGAGAAGCCAAGCATTCAAGGTATTGTACACATTATTTATTGCACTAATTTTTTATTATTATTTATTTTTATATTCGTTATTGACTTAGCTTAAAATAATATCTTTCTATTTGCTCATATGGCAGAAAGTTTCAATGCAAAATACAGAGAATAGAAAGAGGCTAACAACTAATCACATAGCTGGAAGAAAATTGTTTGTGAGAATACTAGAGGAGCAGGTATATAAATTGTATCAGCCTTCATTTGATAAGTGAACTTTTATCTATAATTTTAACACAAAATGAGCATGAACTGTATATTTTAATTGGCATACAATAGTCAACTACAAGCAACCTAGTGGAATTTTACAATGAAGTTCGTTGGTTTAAGAAGAAGGACCAGTTTGTGTCGCCCACAACAAAAGAACTTTATGTGAGCAATTTTCTCGAATGTTGCTTTGTAATCATTTTTCTAGTCAAGTTTTTTGAATTATTTGTTTCAATTTATATTTCAGTTAATTAAGTACATTGACTTACAAATTATGTAAAATTTGTTAGTATAGCACAAAATGATTGAAAAGTTGTCTGATTTGGAACCCGAAGTTTGTACAACAGAAGCAGGAGTTTTTAGAGATGTTTTGGGACATAAGTCTGGGTATGCTAAAGGTTTAGGAAAGATGATAATGCCGGAGTCTACCCAAAAACAAGACCGCGAACGTGATAAATAGTATGCTGAAGTAATAAAGGAGGCTGCATACTATAAGAATGAGGTTGTAGAATTACAGGGAGATGTGATGGTCCTTTTGGAGAGACAACAAGAGTATGACAAGTTGATGAACATGTTAATGTCTGAGAGGTAGTCACATGGAGATTCTCTCCCTACTGCTTAGAATATTAGGTCCTCCAATATCTAATAAAGCATTTTGTGTTTTTTTGGATTGATGTGCTAGCATCCTTTTGTAGGAATCAGTATTTTGCTTTTGAGGCTAGAGGTAATGGGTTCTAGTTACAGTGTAGTAACCTAATTGGGCTGGCAATATTTTCTAACTTTTGGAGGGTCAACCAAACGTCGTGAAGTGGAATTGATGGCTTTATGGTTTGATGTAAGAGATGAGAGATGCAGATTAATCATGTGAGTAGAACCATATTATCCAGCGAAATGACTATTTACAATCAAAATGAGTCTGTTTTGGTCACAAATGGTCTTTTCACCGCAATTAAATGGCCACAAAAGTCAATTTTTCTTGTAGTGTGAGTAAATCATTTTCAAGTAGTTTAGATTCCTGGGAAATGTAGAAAACTTATGTATGATAAATTGCTTGCTATTTTGCTACACATACTGGGTGTTGGTATAAGACATAGGTAAATACTAAAATTTTTAGTTCTGAATATGCTTCTAAGTTTGATAATTGCCAGCTGTTGCCTCTCTTAATTATTTCAAATGTAGTGTCAATAATTAATGTTATTGTTTTTCTCTTCTTCTAGGTGTTATAAGGTGATGTTTGTTGAAAGTGGATGTGATTATGTATGTGAGACTTGTTAGCATTGAGTTTGAGAAGAATGATTGTGGATGGCTTTTGTAAATTCCAAACTTGTGGTGAACAAATGAGAGGTAACGAATTAAGGCTTTTTTGTGTTTTCTTGCAATACTTCATGCTATCAAAGTTATGGATATGTTTTATTGTTTCGTGGAATGTCCCTGCATATGTAATGTTTTCAGATGGATTGAATTTATAATGGGCTATTGTGCAATTTTTTGTGTTTGTGCGGAATCAATTTTTGTGTTTTTAAAAATCATTGCTCATCTTCAAATAAGCCAGATGCTTCAAGTCCCTACTAACTTCTTGTGCAATATTATGTACTTAAAAAAATGTTGTTGTGTAAAGCCTTTTGAGTGGGTAAAGTCTTTAATACTTCACCATGTTTGGCTTAGAAGGCTTGACCGTAGGTAACATATAAGTGTAGTTTCTTTTACCAATAGTATTTGACAATTTATGTACAGCTTCTTATAAGATAATTGTAGGGAAATGGTTTTTTGTTGTAAGGTTATAACATATTTGAATGAGCTATCTATAATTGTAGTGATCCATGTTAACTGGTTCTTCTATGGCAACATAAAGTTATGGGTAGATGATAAATATAACCATCCAAAAAGATTCTCTATCTATGGGCTCACATGATTGAGAATCAATATGGTACAATGATAAAGTAGATGCAATACCAACTTCAGATCAAGCAAGCAACCCAGTTGGAGATAGATTCTAAACATAAGGTTAATTATGCTAGCATATAGAAACTTATTCCTACATAGATGGAGGAATATCATGTTAAACTTAAGAAATATGTTTAGTACTTAATATGGATCTATTACTTTATTAATGTAAATATTAGACTTGTTGATATATCCACTATGCATTTAGATGTTGATCCACCACATGATATTTGACTTGAGTTCAATATATAGTTCATCAATGAAGTTGGACAACAATCACGTTCTAGTATATTTTTGTAAATGGTGTCCCTACTAGTTTCTGCTCAAATATGGCACTTATCATTTTTTCCATACTAATCTTGACTATAAATATTCATCCAATAATGGTGAATATCTATACTACCAAAATGTTACCTTTTTTTATTTTATTTTATTTTATTTTTATATTTGAAAATAGCAAAAAACCTTTTAAGAATACATTGAGGAGATTATAATTGAGTATTTATCATTAATTAATCTGCATTAATTTATCATAAAGTCATATTGTTAGGTAACTATATAACATCTATAATTTTTTCCTGACATTAATTAGTACAAAAAACTATTTTCAACGCCATTTGGGATGTCCCAAAAATACAGTTTCGAGTAAAAAATACTGTCTCGACAAAATAAATCGTACAAAAAAATACTACCCCAAAATAACAATTTCAACAAAAAAATTGCCTAATAAATCTTATATGCAGCGAATGTTATCCACGTCGAAAATTGTATCCTGTACTATTTTTAACATTACTATATGGTCTTTTGGGGCAACCATGGTTCGACCTAAATAACTTTTTTCAACGATGTTACAACCGTAAAAAAAAAAGAAACACGATCGATTGATAAAATTGTTGGAAAAGCAGACACTATTTACAGCGACGAAATGCACTTTTTACAGCCACATATACTCGCTAGAAAAACTTTTTCCAGCAACAAAGCAATCGTCGAAATTCAATTATGACCTTTTGCGGTGAAAATATATTGTTTTTATGACGACCAAAACTCACCACAAAAAATTTTAGTGAACCATTCTCTCGTCCGTCAAGCCAGTCAATTCTGTTGAATTTTTGATTTGTTGTGGCGACATTCTAGTCGATGCAATAACTTTTATTTGTGACGATTTTACAATTTCGTTGCGAACAAGCAATTGTGACCATTCTTTTCTCTAGGTTTCATTACTTCCTCTTGCCTTGTCCCATTTCAATGACTCATGTTTAATTTTCTAAACAATACTCATGGAAATAATTTTCTAAATATCCTAATCATGTTCCCTTCAAATTCAAGGCGGAAGTTTATTTACTTATTTATTTAAATAGTAATTAGATTAGATTATAAAATCAAGAGATAAATTAGAAATGATTTGTATAACAGTTCTAGAGTTTGTAAAATCTGCACACTCTTTTAGAAAAAAAAAGATAAATTTAAGATCTACATAAAAAGATTAATTTTTAATAATAGATTATATTTTTATTCAAAAAAATATAGGAGATTTATATAACTTAAAAGTGCATTTAGCCTTACTATTAAAGAAAAAGACAACTCCTCTGTTGCTAATTTTTTGTTATAAATCTCGTAGGCATTCAAGAGAAAAAGAGAAGAGAGTGAAATTAACAACAAGAAAAACTTTAAGAGTAATTCTATATAGAATCGTGAAGTGTATAAATGCTGAGTAATTGTTTTGAAAAATAATAAAATCTATTATTAAAAATTAACTTTTTTTATATTAATTTTACATTTTATTCACTTTTTTCTAATCAATTATACAGCGGTTGCACAAATCACATTTAAATATATTTTCTTAATATGTAAACACAGGCACAACCGCCTAGGCCTCGCGCACGACTTCTACCGTAGTTGATGAAACGGTGCGTTTAGTAACTGGTGTTGAAACGGTGCGTGTTACGGAAAAGAAAAAACCCATTGAAAGAGAACTGCCCCCTCGATCTCCTGCCCCGGCCCCTTCCTTCGACGCCGAACCCTATCCCTCACCCACTACAGTCGCAACAGTTCTTCTTGGTCGTGGATTCATGGTCGGCGGCTTCTACTAGCAGACAGTGAGTCCTTCCTCCTTCCTCCTTCCTCCTTCCTCCTCATGGATTCATTTTCATTTTCGTTCGTTTGTTGGCAAAATGGGGGATTTATTTGTTGTGCCAAACGAATCCAAGGTAAGAGGAGCAAATGTTAGGGACGGATTCGTGCTGACTGGTACAATTGGTTTCTATGCTCGCTTCTGGTTCACAAGACTCATGTACTCATCAGTGAAGATTGATTAGTTGTTTTCAAAGTGACGATGGAGTGGCCGTTTGGTACTGGCTGAGGAAGCCCACAGTTTCATTTGGGATGGAAAATCGTGGGGAATCCTTCTGAACTTACCAGTTGGGTTCAGTTTTGAATTTTAAATCACAGAAATTGTTATTATTGGTAGTTTTCCCTATACAGGTTCTTTGACAGTTCTAGTTCTCACGCTTCTTCCCAAGTCCCACCTCTTTATTTTTTTTTTCTCATTCTTATTGCTCTATATTAGACATTTGAGGGTGTTGTTAAGCAATCCCCCGTCCAAAATGCTTATTTTCGAATGAAGAATGAATTATTTTGTGTCAATGTTGCTGGTTGTTTCCTTCTTGTTCTGCCATCCCTTCCCTCTGGATCCTTCACAATATTGTGGTCCGTATTTATACTGGCATCAACACGCTTTTTAGTATGATATAACTGCGAAGTAGTTAGATGTTTATTCAGTTCAACCTCACAAGCCTCGGGTGTTTTCTTTAATAATATAACCGCTGACGGCGTGCAGGCACAACTTGTGCCTGTATGAAGCAGTACTGTTCCTCAAATGCTCTAAAAGTTGTCCCCCCAAGATAAAAAATAAAAATAAAAAAAAGGGCTAAACCCTAAAAACTGAAGCGCCCTGGGTTAGGGGTTTCGTGGTGGTGGTCTCAGAGGTACGTGAATTTTCCCACTTTTTGGAACTCTATACCCACTCTTTCTTAATTTATATCTTACTTTCATGTGCTTGATATCCATACTCATATTTCCTCGCAAATTTGTAATTTTCTGTTTCGTTCCCCCGAAAATCTGGGTGTTAAGATAGCAATGTTAGCACTTCTTACAGATACATCTCTTGACCGTTTATTGTAATTTCTTTCTCCTTTTCAGGAATAACTTACTGGCCATTCTCAACATGGGTGCGAAAGGCGCAGATTTTTTCTTTTTTCCCGTTCCAAATTTGTTTATTCAAGCAGTTTTCATTGAATGTTCTGCTTGAATTTATTGTTCATCGTTTCTCCTTTTTGTGATCTCAGTGAATAGTTTGGAACCTGAGCTGAATGATGAACAAGAGGAAGAAGAAACCGGTAGGAGCACGACTTCTAAATCTAGGAGTCAAGCGAGAGCGCACATGAAGCAACTAGATAGACTTAAGGAAAAGGTGAGGCTTTTACTCTTGCTGAAGATGTATTTTTGTCATCTTTTAAATCTTAATTTCCTTATATAGAGCATTTGTTCTTTTGGATTCCATGCTTGAATTTGGTATGCGAATCATGAAACGTACTCAAAATTAAAGGGATTTCGCACACTAGGTTGGGTTTTTGAGTTTCGCATTGGCATAGCAATTAGTTAATAATTGATTCAATTCAATTATCACTTTTTAATTGGCATTATATTCTCCAGGTTCCTGAAATTGATCTTAACATTCTCATACTAAGTGCACTAAAAATAGAGCTTAAGTGCTCACTCTCATGTAAACCAAAATGCACATCCCTACATGATTCAATTCTTGGTATAAGTTGCCTTGTTTTATGATTTCGTATATCTTATACTATATGGATATATCCATTTCATGTTAATACAGTTCATTTTCTTTGAAAGGGGAAATGGTCATAACAAGGTTAACATTCTAAATTCAACTATACTTTAATCCCATCTAATTATGGTCAGTAGTTTGGGAGATATTGACAAAGAATCCTTTTCTAGTTCCTAGTTGCTGCAATGTGTAATGCGTGTATACTTCTTGTGTACTTGGGCAATGCCGCTTTTAAATCAATAAAACATTCTTGTAAAAAAAAAAGATATTGACGAAGATTTATGTTGTCTATCAACCTACCACAACCCTTCTTTATCTGGGGCTTGATTCAGTTGATTGATTATCATTATGATTTGCTATAGAGACAATATTTCTGCGTAAAGCAGGTAGAGTATTGTGCCTCTATGTTTTTTTTTTTGTTCTAAGGTAAACTGTGAGTGTGGACCATTGAGATTATGGACCCAGGACTCTTGAATCTTGAAAATCAGTTGTTTTAGGGGGCTTTTACTAGATTTTTGTGAAGAAATCTAGTTCGTGGTTGTAAAGTGACCAGGTTGTGTAAGACTAGGGGACTGGGGGTCAATTAATTTACCTGTGGTATATTACATTGTGCTGAGCTTATGCATTGATTTATGACACTGCAAAGTCCTAACTTGTAAAGTAGGTGTTTTTTTATCAGTAAACGAGAACTTTATTGATGAAATAGGCATAACTTGTAAAGTAGGTATGATTTATGCTTTTAGCAATATTTGCTATGGCTGCTTCATGTCCAGGAAAAATCATGTTGTAGAGGTTCCATGTTATGGTACCATGAAGTTCATTATGGCTCAGTTGCTTGATTATTGAATAGATGTTGGCTCAGTCAATATTACTAGGAATGATCATATCCTCAGATTTGATGAAAAAAAAATTCTTATTCATTAAATTGTGAAATATTAAATTCATTGGTACTTGATAATGTTTTACCTTGCTAACTTGTATCTGTGCCTATTGCTACTGCTATATCCTTAGTGGTTAAGTCATTGACAAGTGTTTTTTGCAGGACCCTGAATTCTACGAGTTTTTGAAAGAGCATGACAAGGAACTTCTACAATTTAATGATGAGGATATTGACGTGAGTTCAAAAATATCTTGGAATTTGTAATACTCTAAGTGGGTGCTCTTAATAAAATGGCTCTGTGAAACCTGTTCCACTTTCTTGCAGGATGCCGATACTGACGTGGAAGATGTAGACATACAAATCGATGGTGAAACTGGCAAGCATGATATTTCAAAAAAAGATGAGAAACCTTCAGAACATGTGATAACTAGTTCAATGGTTGATTCCTGGTGTAACTCGATACAAGAAAATGGAAACTTAAGAGCTCTTCGTTCGCTTATGAGAGCATTCAAGACTGCATGCCACTATGGTGATGATGGTGGGGATGATCCTTCAACAAAGTTCAGTATCATGTCAAGCAGTGTCTTCAATAAAATAATGTTGTTTGTATTAAGTGAAATGGATTCAATACTTCGAAAATTGTTGAAGCTTCCTAGTTCTGGTGGAAAGAAAGAGACTATAATAGATCTCATGAGCTCAAAACAATGGAAGAACTTCAATCACTTTGTGAAGTCATATCTTGGAAATGCCCTACATGTTTTGAACCAAATGACTGATACAGAAATGATATCATTTACTTTACGGCGTCTCAAATATTCTTCCATATTTTTGGTTGCTTTTCCAAGCCTTTTGAGGAGGTACATAAAGGTATGTGTGAAGCTCTTCTTGATTTTTTGGATTCAATATATTTTTCTGCTTCTTTTGTTTACCATAGTTGCTACTTTAAATCTGATGCATACTCACTCTAGTTTGTGGTCCTCTACCCTGCACTAGACCAGGAGTGGTTTAATGTTCCTACTTTAAATGGTCTTTTTAAAACAATGCTTGCTTGAGAAAAAAGTCTTTCATGGCCAGTACTTTGAACGAACTCCAGAACATTTTTATGCACTCTTTATTGATTTGGTTTTCTGCTTTAGTGATTAACGGAGCTTCTGCTCATGATTTTCTGTTGTCGCTTTCTGTTTCTTAGAATGTTTTTAGGAGTTTGCTTTTGTGTACTTCCTGTGTACATGACTTTGCCTAAACATTCGCTTCTAATAAAATTACTTCTTACTTATCAAACAAAACAAGAAAGGAATCAACTTTATTTAATGATCTTAAACATTCTGAATGTGGGATTATCTATTCAATCTGTTTTGCAAATCACATGTAGGTTGGGTTCTTTAGTTTTGTGTCATATGAGCAGCAACTGTGCCTCTCATGTTTTGGGGCTTGCATCATTTTGTTTTGGTGGAGTTTTTGGACATAATAATTGCCAGGTCATTTAGCTGTCTACAAGCAGAATTCATTTTTATGTTTGAACTTTATTCAGGTTGCACTTCACTTTTGGGGTACAGGTGGTGGTGCACTACCTGTTGTCTCATTTCTATTTCTAAGAGATTTATGCATCCGACTTGGATCTGATTGCTTAGATGAGTGCTTTAAAGGGATATATAAAGCATACGTGTTGAACTGCCAGTTTATAAATGCATTGAAATTGCAACATATCCAATTTCTTGGAAATTGCGTCATTGAACTTCTGGGGGTGGATCTTCCTACTGCATATCAACATGCATTTGTTTTTATTCGACAATTGGCAATGATTTTACGGGATGCACTCAATACGAAGACTAAGGTAATATTTCCTCTTTATTTTTTGATCAGTAAGGTAATATTTTCCTTTTTTAAAGATTAGTTTTTAGGGTTCTCGTGTTAACTCCTTGTATTTTGATGAATTTAAATGATGCCTTTCACTGTTAACTTAGGGATCATGATGCTAATATTTGTGTCATTTTGGAGGTAAGTGTTGCCCATTTGGTGTAGTTGTCACTCAAAATTTGCCCTTTTGCCACTATAGAATTGCAATTATTAGCTTTTGTCTTAAGCTGCAAATTTCCAAGCTTATTAATTTGGTCAATTGCCTTTCAAGTCTGTGGATGCTTTACCTTTTTAATGTCATTCTCATAGACTTTTGGGCATGCTGGCCGAGTACTGCACTTAATTTTTAACTGTGTTCTACAGGAGGCATTCCGAAAGGTATACGAGTGGAAGTTCATTAACTGCCTAGAACTTTGGACTGGAGCTATGTGTGCCTATGGCTCAGAACCGGACTTTAGGCCCCTTGCTTATCCTCTGACCCAAATAATTTCTGGGGTGGCCCGTCTGGTTCCAAGTGCAAGCTACTTTCCCCTTAGAGTGAGATGTGCTAAAATGCTTAACCGCATTGCCGCTTCTACTGGTACTTTCATACCTGTTTCTATGCTCCTTTTGGACATGTTGGAGATGAAAGAATTAAATAGGCCCCCTGCTGGAGGTGTTAGCAAAGCTGTTGATTTGCGCACTAAACTAAAGGTACTTTTTTGTTTTATTTTTTATTTTATTTTTTATACTTAACTAAACTCAATGTACTTCTAGGCCTGGATGTGTTCTGTCCTTGTTATCGCACCATGCAGCTTTATTGCTGATGTGAATTTGGAGAATTTTCTATGCTAGGTAAGTGAGACAACCCTGAAGACACGGGCATTTCAAGAGGCATGTGTTCTTTCAGTGATTGAGGAGCTAGCTGAGCATTTAGCTCAGTGGAGCTATTCTGTTGCATTCTTTGAGTTGTCTTTTATCCCCCTTGTCCGGTTGCGCAGCTTTTGCAAAACTACCAAAGTTGAGAGGTTCCGGAAAGAAATGAGGCAACTTATCCGTCAGGTATATCTATTGCCGTGGTGATCTGATGTGCTTCACCTAATCTATTAGTGTCAAGGTGAAATGCTGGAAAAATTTTTACACTAGTTGTCTGTTGTTTGTGAACAATTTCATCTTTTATAGGTAGCAAAGCCCGTGGTGCTCATAACTAATGTATGTTTATTGAAGTGGTAACTGCATGTGCTCCACCTGATCCTAGTGTTGGTAGATTGATGGAAAAAAATTTCTGATCCCTTTATCTATTTGTTATCTGAGTCCTTCTATACATCAGCAACTGTTCCCCACCCACACCCCCAACACACCTGACGTGTATTTTATCTTTTGTTTTTTGTTTTGTTTTGTTTTTTTGTTTTTAAATGCTGAAACATCGTCCTCTGCCTCTTCCTCACTCTCTCTTTCCTCTTCACTTCTGGCGCCCACACTTCCCACCTCCACCACTTAGTCAGTACTCTCTCCCTACCTCCCTCTTAGATCTCATTTCCTTAAAGACGAACAGCTCTCTAGCTTATGGCAGATTTAAGGATTATTGTAATTTTTTCCGTCTTTATATGTGTCTTTTTTTTTTTTTTGCTTTAGTTGGGTTTTTACTTCTGGATCTTGTCATTCCTGATCTGCAAGAAGATATGCAGCTAACATGTTTTTGGATTTTGTTTTTCTTTTCTATTTTCTCGCGAAACAAACTTGCTTACTACTGTTAATGCTTTAAAAGAAACACTTTGCCTTTTTGAAACGCCCCAGATTAACGGCACAAAAATAATTTTACGATCTTAGAGAGAGAGAGAGAGAGAGAGAGAGAGAGAGAGAATCAAGAATTGGGAAAGCTCTTTTTGTTTTGCTCTTTCATCAGATTCTCTGTGCAGTCTGGGGTTTTGATCAAAATAATTTTCTTTCCTCGGCGGAACACTGTATCCAAATTATTGAAGATGTACTACTGTTAATGCTGGAAATTCTTATAGGTGAAATGCACTTACTTAAGAGAGAGAGAGAGAGAGAGAGAGAGAGAGAGAGAGATTTTTTCTGGGCTCAAAGCATTTGAAATGGGTGAGAGGAACGTGTGATAGCCGATAGGGAGGAGGGAAAAAAAAATGCTGACATGTAAGGTGTGTGTTGGCTGATGCAAAACAGTGGCTGATGAGAATCTTTTTCCTTGTTATCTATCTAGACAAATTCATCATTTACCCATAGGAAAGCTTGTAGTACACACTTTATTTTTCTATTTGTTTTTAATGATTTTATATTTTACATATGGCAAAGCTTGTGGTGCACATAACTAATGTATATTTATTGAAGTGGTAATGACATATGCTACTCCTCTTCAAAAGGTGGATTGCAGGGAAAAAAAATTTATGATCCTTTGATCTGTCTGTTCTCTGTCTAGATGAATTCATCTTTTATCTATCTCCAAACTTTTACTACACGACTAATGTATCAGCTATTTTACATTCCAGATTGAGGCTAGTTCTGAGTTTACCAATGAAAGGCGTACGTTGATTTCTTTTCTTCCCAATAATCCTGCAGCAACATCTTTTCTTGAGGTTTGTAAACAATTTTGTCCTCTTCATGCTGAGTTTGTTCATCAAACATAATCTATATATTCAGCATTCTGCAATCGACAACATGCTTAGGATGAGAAGAGTGTTGGATGTTAAAAGTTAATTCTCAATCTGGTTGAATTGCAGTATTCATTCTTCAGTTGATCAGATTATTTAATCTGTAAAAATGGTCACCTTTTTTATTTCATTATTTTAAAATTGATATAGCCAGTATGTGTCTTAACTTGGTTCTTTCGTATATGCCTGGGTACTTGAGCTACGTCTACTTAATTCAATAAAAATTTGTTTTAGTTACCAAGAAAAATGTCTGAAATTGGTAGAAAGACTTTCTACTTTACAAGTCCTCTATGATAATTGTACATGGCTTTTGAGTGTTTTTGAGCTGGTCAACTGTTGAGTAATTCAACCTTTGGGGTTTACACACAATGGCAGTTGAAGATATAATAACGGGTTTCAATGATTAGGAAATGCAATCCAACTAGTTGAGCCGTGTATATCACAACGTTGTTTTCACCTTAGACATTTTGAATGTTTTGTTTCTGCAAGTTAAAATCTCAGAGGTACATGAAAACCTTGTGTTTATCACAGGATGCGAAAAAGTTGGGGGCTAGCCCTCTGTCACAGTATGTTTTAGCTCTGCGGCAAAGAGCACAGCAAAGAAATGCTTCATTGACGGAATCCAGGTTTATTATTTATGTTATTTATAGGCTTTAGTATATTCATGTTTCCGTCTTTTAAGTTGCAATTTTGTGATGTGTATGTGTATATGGATTCAGTGTTCTTGTTGGCGAGCATTCCTCTGTCTTCACAAGGAGGATATCAGAAAGTGATGAAGAGGATGTTACAGTGAATGAAGAAGGTGCTTCTGTCTTTAGTTCCTCATGGTTACCAGGAAGTGATTCCAAGTATGTCATCATCTCTGTCTCTCAGATGCCTTTCCCTCTGGTTCTATTGTTATTTATTGTTTTACTATCGATTCACAGGGCCAAGCCCGAAGAAACAAAAAAGAAGAAAAAGAAGAGAAAAATGGAAGATTACAAAGAGGTAGCTGGGGAGGAAGATGTTGTGGAGGATTTGGTACTAAGTTCTGATGAAGATGAGTCCGACAGTGATACCCACTCTGCAGGGGAGGATGACAGTGGGAAACCTGTACCTCCAAAACAACAAAGCGAGAAGCGGAAACCGCCTATAAATAAATCAAAGAAGAGTGGAAAATCTCGGGTGAAGAAGTCGAAGAAGAGGAAGAGAGCCAATTGACATGACAACAATTTGCATGAGTCTAATTTGTTGTGTATTTACTTACTTTCAGAGTTTTTGCAAATGGTATTTGAGTTGGGCATTTTTGGTACGCCCAGTTTTGTCAAGCTGCTTGTAGCTACAAATTCTGTAAGAGAGAAATTTCAATTGCATTGTTATACTTGGTCTTGTTTCTTTCTACCACCACAAATCTCCCAACACAATACATTGAAACCTTTATGTAGACGGTCTTTTTCTACCAAATTTTGTACAGTTTCACCTTAGTAAAATACTCCTACTTATCCAAAGCAACAACAAACAACAATAGGGAAAATAATGAAATTTCTATTGGGATACGGATATGCATAGCCGAATCGAGGCTTCCCCTAGTACCCTACCACAAAAAGAGAGCTTTTATATCTATATCTATATATATATATATATATATATATATTTATATAATCAAATTATATAATTCCAATTGATGATATTAGTCTAAGCCTTCCTTAATTGGAATTAAATTTAACAATTTCTCCTTAACCTTAACTGTTAACAGAGGAATTCCTTTTTTTTTTGGAAAATAGAACTTCCATTGATGTGAAATGCAAAGACAGAAATCTGTCGACATTACATAGACGGTTCTAAATAAACAATAGACATAATTTGCATTGGCCCATCTTCTATCCAAATTTGTTCCATCTTCATGCACTAGGGCAAATCTTGCTAGTTGATGTGCAGCACAGTTTGCTTCTTTGTAAACAAAAGCAACCTGCTAGCCAGACCTTTCCAAAGGCATTACTCTAGCATCATGAACTAAAGTCCCATAATATGAACTTAAATCTTCATCACAGTTTGCAGCCTTGACAATAATCTGGGAATCACTTTCGAACACAACCCTTGCAAATCCCAAATCAACACAAACTCCATTGCCCTTCTCAGTGCCATGACTTCTGCCACCACAGGTTTCACACAAGGTCTCACACAAGGTTTCACATTTGCACTTATACATACCATGATAGATCCTTGATCATTCCTTATGATTATACCTAAACCTGTTTTATTTTGTTTTGTAACAGATGCATCCCAGTTTGCTTTAAGCCAACTGTAACATGGTTTCTTCCATCTTGCATCTCTTCTGTCACCTTCTTCATAAGCAGTGATAGACACTTATTTAATTAGGGAATTTAAGAACAAATCCCTAGCTGAGCTTGCTGCCATCACCACCTGATGAGGACTCTCTAAAGCTTTCCCATGAACTACATAATACCTCCGTATCCAAATCCTTCTCATAATAAAACAGACCAACTGAAAGTCATCCACCGATAACTTAGCAATCAAATATGACCATAAAACACAGAAATCTATAGTTGAATTTGGCCATTTGTTTACAGGACTTAGAGACTCAGCCCAAACATCACTTGCAACAGGGCAACTTCACAATACATGAGACAAAGTCTCTACTTCCCTTTTGTAGATATCACAAAAATCAGATTCTAGCATATTCCTTTTAACCAAATTCTGCAAGGTAGGTAGTAAGTCATGGGCAGCCTTCCACACAAACAGTTTAATTATTTTCATTGAAACAAAAAAAAATTATATTCTTTAGCTGAGAGATTTAGGTATTGTTCAACAAAAAAAATTATTTTGTTGATCTGATCCAATATATTCTTTAGCCGAGAGATTTAGGTTCTCTAGATCAATTGTGAGGTGATGAGTGACACCAATTCCAGGGTACCAATTTGGATCCACGAGTAATGGGGCTGGCAACAATGGCATTCATGGGGTGACTAATGTTGGGGCCTTGAAAGTTTTGATCAAAATGATGCCAGCATTGCCAAGCGGTGTGACCGAGTTTTATCACAAACTTGACAAGTTGGCCAAGAGGGGATAGTCGAAGTACTGGATTGGCATCCTTATCCTCTACCTCAAATTTGAGAGCCACCATGTGTGAAGGATTGGGTAAAAGAACCACCATGATGAGCCGACTGAGAGGAATGCCCTAGGATGAAGAGCCACAGAAAACTGTGTGTGTCGAGAGCAATGTAACATTAAGAGCCGAGGTCTGTTGTTCAAGGCAAAGCTCATGGCAAGGAAATGTCCAAATAAATCTTCAGATTATATCAGATCAACACAGGTGGTAACGAATGTAACCAGGGAATCATATAAAGAGTTTAAATCACCAAGCAAGTAGGAGATGATTTCATAATCGTCAAGGGATAAACCAATGGTGCCAAACGTATCAACCAGAAATTTGACTTTTTGAAAATAGTCAATAATGAATTAGTTGTTGCCTTTGCTCAAGGTAGAGAGCTGAAACTGTAGATTCATAAGACATGCTCGAGAGGTAGAAGAATAATGTTTTTCTAAGGTAGTCTAGACTTTGTGGGAAGTTTCTATATGAACAATTTGGACAATTGTAGTTTCACTAAGAGAGGAAAAGAAAGCACTGAGGATGATTTGATCCTGTTGGCTCTAATGGGAATACTCTAGGTTTAGTGTAGTTTTACGGTGATGAGGTGGTGAAGGTTTGAAAGGGTGGCTAGTGGGGATGGTGACGTGGTGGGCGGTATTGACTGTGGATTGATTATTATATTGGAATGCTTCTCTCTCAGTATATTATTATATATGAAACTATACATACATATTTATGGAGTATGAGTTTGAGGTCTACATGGATTGAAGTGCGTAACAAGTTAGCAACTGTCTAGAACTGGTGCCTTGGTCTCCTTCATGTTTTTGGTCTTCTTCACGTCCTTGTAGTTGTTTGTTATGGTTTTGGTTTCTTGAAGGTGAGTTGACATTTATATCCTCTTCACACCTCATACTCAATTAAACTGCCATTTTATTCTTACGTGTAAATGAAATACAACTTAGTAAAGTGAGATCCATTTGAGCGCCCCAACCTGCTCAGTCTTGTGTATCATGAGTTACTCAAAAGACAAAAGGTTAACGTAAATTTATGGACATATTATAGTACCATATATATATATATATATGCATGATGTGAAATAAATCGGGCCGGAACAAAGGCTTTTTAATTATATTTTTAATAAATTAGCTGGCATTTCGTTAAGGAGATAGGTGTAAGCTTTTAGCTTTGTTAACAAATTAGATGGAGATAGCTAGACAAAAATTGTTAATTAAAAATTTTAAAAATATCAAGTGTGTATATATATATATATATATATATATATATATATATATATATATATGTTGCGAATGTTAAAAACTGAGTCAACCATTTGCAAACTGACGAAAATCCAAATACTAAATTTACAATGAAAAATGCTAACTATATTTAATAAAAACTTACAAATACACATCCTAGGAATAATTAAAAACTCATAATTAGATTTCTTTATCAATATCTAGTTAAAGAATTAATGAGAGTATCGCTACGTGGCATACCAATATCACATATTAGCATTCGATTGGCTGACACATGGCATAAGAATGCCACATTATAAGCATAATATGCTATCTAGCATTTCGTTAATTTTTCGATTTATAAAAATGTGAAAATCTTGGTAGTGATTTTGTCTTCAACCCTATTAATAATTCATCATGAGATGGATAGAACTTGTATGTAATATTACCCAGAATTAATTTAGTAGAATTTGTAGACAAACTGCATATTAAAGTGTTTTTAATTACAAGATGAAATAAGATCTAGCATTATTGATTTGAAAGAAAATTATTAAATTCTTAGCGTTGAATTATTGATCACAATATATAGTATATACATGAGTACAAATTGTGTTCTTGATTAACTTCATGATCTCAAATGCATAATTTCAATAATAAAATCTTCAAAAAATGAATTCATTTGGATTGCTCTTGATCAAGTGTTTGTAATCTAGGAAGTAATAATCCAGTGATCAAAGCTTATGTGGTGCTAAGTAGAGAGAACAAAAAAAAAAAAAAAAAAAAAAAAAAAAAAAAAAAAAAAAAAAAAAATCTCTTTTAGGTTTGGATTCTTTTCAATTTCAACAGTAAATTACCACTTTATTTTCTTGCCGTAACATGCTTAGAATTTAAAATTTTATTCTTATGAAGATTATAGTAATAATATTATGGACAATTGCAATTATTACTAATATTATAATTTTATTTCAATTTTGTGTTTTGAATTGTCATTTTGTAAAGATCCTTACTTATATATATGTAACCTATACAAATATGTCCTCTCATTTATGTATCAACACTACCTAGGTTGATATATAGCTCTCTCTCTCTCTCTCTCTCTCTCTCTCTCTCTCTCACACACACACACACACACACACACACACACACACACACACACACACACACACACACACAGTCTGCATGCCTTTTTTTGTGCTTGTGGGTTCGTATGACCTGTTCATCTTGGTTGATAGCCTCCATACGTAAGATTGTCCATGTGAATTTATATATTCTACAAACTTGATACCAAAACCTTCTACATAGTGGCCGAACTACATTAAGGCTAGGGGGCATGGCCCCCACAATGTTTTTGTTTTTTGAAAATTTAAAATATCCTCTAAATTTTATTCATAATTTTATGTATATAGAAAATGGCCTCCCAAAAAATTTATAACCCCCTCTATGCTCTCCAAAATTTTCTAAAATTGCAATATACATAGAAATCTCCCTCTCCATTTTTTTTCCCATAGCCCTAAAATTTTGTATAAGTTCTACATATGATCTATTTTCAAGGATATGGCTCCACCAAAATTAAATTAAAATTAAGTTTAAGAGAAATAATAAATATATTAATATATATATATATATATATATATAGATCCTAAAGTTTTTTATTATATAATATTAGACTTCTTAATATGAAATCTAAAGTAAAAATATAAGAAAAATCATTTAAGGCTGATGATATATATGAAAATAGTTTAGAGGTTTTATCCTCTAGACTTCATTGAACAAGAAAAAATTATTTAAGGTCTCAATTGTAGCATTTTATACTTAATGTGGCACAAAAAAATTTCGATTTTACATGAAACTTGATAAACTAGCTTATATACTAGAATGAAATAGGGTACTCTAAAAGATCACGTGAAATTTTCTATGAAGAAAAAAAATTCTAAATTTTATTACAAATTAATAATGGATGAATATTATCGCATGAAATATTGTTGTCAGAAATCTGAAACATATATGAAATTGTGTTTAATTTTAGCATTTTATTTCGATCTACATCTATGTAGCAAATTATCAAGATCTAGTTTTATATATAGTTATGTTTTAATTATTTTTAGTGAAATAAGATTAAAATTTGTCTAATTTTATTTTACATAAACTTATCAAACGGTAGAAAAGTTGCCGCACCTAAGAAAAATTGTTGGTTCCCATTGCTTCAACAACATATATGTTTGGAGTAGATTAGTGTAGATTGTGATAACAATGGCTATTATTCTCTGTTCATAATCTTTATTAGGGCAAAATGAGTACATGAGTTTTCAAATACTAATGTTATGTTAGCATCAACATGCCACGTGGCATTCTCCTGTTAGTTTTCTAATGAGAGATTGACAAATGTATACCTTATTGCGAGTACGTCTTTTGATCATTCTCATGTATTACTGTATTAATGTTATAGAAGTTGAAAATTGTGGTCTTGATTTATAAAAACACGAAGCCCTAAGTACTACTGATTTTATATTTAACCTTATTTATTAATTTAATCCTGAGATGTGTAGAACTCATATATAATATTAACTAGAATTTAGTAGAATTTGCAGACAAACCTCCTATTAAAATGTTCCCAAACAAGATGAAATATTGGATCGATTTAACAACAAGACCCAATTAATTATTCAATATTAGAGTGTTATAAACTTGAATTGAAAGTGTTATGCTAGCCTTGGATTAATGATTGTATAGCTCCTATCACAATATATAGTACATACAATACTAACAGTGTTATTGATTAATATGATGATCACAGCTGCATAATTTCAATCAAGTCTTCCAAAGGTGAATTGATTCAGATTGGTCTTGATCAAGAATTTGTAATCTATGAAATGTGATCCACCATCCAGTTACCAAAGTTTATATGGTGCTAAGTAGAGAGAACCGAGAAAAACAAAACCTCTTTGAGGTTTGGGTTCTTTTCAATTTCAACAAGAAACTACCACTTTATTTTTTTGGTATGTAAAATTACTATTTGTCTCTAAAATTTAAATTGATGCAAAGAGGTAGATTTTATTATTTATACCTTTAATACTTCTTTTGATCATGCGCAAGCCAATTAAGAAGTTGGAAAAAGACGTGGAATATATAATTAAAATGAGTAAAGTGTAGAGTAATTGTTCGAATTCAGAACCCTAGCTCCGGTACCATATGAAATGATCACCACTTATCATAAAAGTTTAAACTAATGGAAATATATAGATTTTATTATTTATATCTTTAACAATAATATGTGTTAAATTTCATATTTTATTTTTATGACGATATTAGCTATAATATTATGGAAAGTTAGACTTATCACTATATTTCGATTTTGTACTTTGAACAACTATGGTGTAAAGATCCCTACTTACGTAATCTCTATATATAAATATAAATATGACATCTTTTTCTCATTCGAGTTACCGGCACCATGCAGCTTGATACAATAGTACTTGGCCATTGCCTTTACTAGGTTGATATGGTAACATAGTTGGCTCTCTCTCTCTCTCTCTCTCTTATGTACAGTTTGTTGCTCTTGGTCGATAGCCTCCATTAATAGGCCGATTCTCCCCGTAGATTATATACATCTTACAAACTAGATACCAAACATTTTCACAAAATATAGGTTGTGTGTAGCACTTTGGCGTCTACACATTAATATACGTTCGGGAGGAAGATGATGATAATCTATTTATATATATATATATATATATATATAGAGAGAGAGAGAGAGAGAGAGAGAGAGAGAATAATTCTACTTAGAATCCCACACACCACACATCACAAATCTTTTATTTTTTTTTCGTTTTTTTACTTAACAAATTTATGGTGTATGGATGATGAGTAGGACAACTCAATTATTTTAGAAAAAAATAAAAAAATAAAAAGTAAATAAAATAAAAAATATTTAAAATATGTAAGGTGTATTAGCATAGATGATACTATTAGACCACATGTACATGATAGTAAAGTATTAGAGCATCCGTAGGGAATGTTGTTGTTATTCCCTCTAATGCTTTGTAACTACTTTTGATTCCTTTTTTATTCGATATCTCTTGTAAAGCCATGTATAAATACACTTGAATCTATAATGATAAGCATGAAGGATTTTAGTAAATGTGCAACTCTGATGTGATATCAGAGCATGACGACCACTAGTCTTGATCCATGGCTCTCTCTCCCCTTCATCTTCTTCTTCAGCCCCTCCCTCACCCAACCCTTCCATTGCCTCTTCTTTCTCTCATATTGTCACTACAAAACTAATCACATAAAACTATCCTCTATGAAAAGTTCAAATCAGCCTACTTGCGTGGCCAAGATCTCTATCAACATGTTGATGGGTCCTTGTCTTGCCCATCCAAATTTCTTCCTAACTAAACATCCATCAACCCAGATTTTTTCTCATGGAAAGGAATTGATGAGCTTGTGCTCAGCATCTTGTTTTCCTCCTTTTCTGAATCGGTTGTAGGGCATGTACTCTCTGCCTCTATCTCTCACGACCTATGGGCCTCTCTATCCTCTCTTTTCACCTATCATTCTCAAGCCAAACAATTCCAAGTCTGATAATTTCAACTTGCCAATCTCATTCGAGGGGATCAATCCATTACCTCATATTTTGGAGAAGTCCAGTCTCTGGCTGACACCTTAGCAGCCACTGGTAACCCTTTACCTGATCAGGAATTTGTTACATATTTGCTCACTGGTCTTGGACCTTCTTATGAATCCTTCATTACTTCGGTCACCACTAGAGCCAAACCAATCAACTCACATGAACTCTTTCAGTTGTTGCTTGTCCATGAGAGCTGTCTATCTCACAATACTCGGAGTTCTTGTTCTTCTATTGAGCCCACAGTTAACTTTACAACTATTGGAGGACGTGACTAACGTGGTCGAGGTTTCATACGCGTTGGCAGGTATGGCCGAAATGGTATAGGCAGGTTTAAAACCTTTCAAAGAGGAGACCGACATCCCTCTGTTTCCTCACCAAACTCTCAGCCCCAATTCTCCACCAATCGACCCATTTGCCAAGTTTGTAACAAATCCGGGCATGTCGCTCTACAATGTTGACATCGCTTTAACCATTCATACCAGTATGAAGCCCCTCCCTCTTTCACTACCAATTTCATAACATCAAACACTTACCCTGACACCTATTGGTACCCTGATTCGATAGCCACACACCACCTTACCAATAACCTTCAACACCTAAACTTATCCTCTGAACCTTACACTGACGGTGACCAAATTTGAGAGGGCGATGGTTCGGTGCTGCCTATTCAGAACATCAGTGACTCCATCATTTCTTCTTCTTTTACTCTTCGAAATCTCCTTCATGTGCGTTTAATCACTAAAAATTTGATTTCTGTATGTAAATTCTGTATTGATAATCATTGTTACTTCGAATTTCATGCTTCTCATTTCTATGTGAAGGACACTTCGTCGAGGAAGCTGATCCTCACTGGTCCTAACCATAATGGCCTCTACGTTTTTCCCTTATCGCCAGCACCTTCTCCTTCATCATCCACACATGTCGGTGAGAGAACCTCTGTCGTGCAGTGGCATCGCCGCTTAGGGCATCCTTCACTCCCTCTCCTCTCTAGTGTCTTACATAAAAGCTAACCCTTCTCTCTTTATCTTAGCCCATGGTGACTTGAAAATTTACTTGCTCATTTATGTAGATGATATAGTCATAACATCTTTGCATGCATTGGCAATTGATAAGCTTATATCTGACTTGAGCCATGTATTTCCTGTTAAGGACTTAGGTCCTTTATCTTACTTTTTGGGATTGTAAATTGATTACCTAAGTGATGGTCTCTTGTTCTCTCAAAGAAAATATATTAAGGACCTTCTCATTCGAAGCAAAATGTGGCATGCTAAACCCATGCCATCACCTATGGTAGCCTCCTTAAAATTGTCAAATTTTGACTCTCCCACCTTTGATGATGCCATCCTTTAAAGAAGTGTAGTACGAGCCTTGCAATATCTGTCTCTTACAAGGCCTAATATTAATTTTGCTGTGAATAAGGCATGCCAGTTCATGCATGCCCCAAAATTGTCACTTTGGAGTGCGGTTAAAAGGATCTTGCAATACCTTAAAGGAACAATTAACTTTGGTTTGCTGTTCTCCTATATATCTTCTTTTAACTTGCAAGCATACTCCGATGCCGACTGGGCAGGATGCCCCGATGATAGACGGTCAATTGGGGGCTTTTGTATTTTCTTGGGCAAACATTTGATCTCTAGGAGCTCTAAAAAGTATAAAACAGTGGTAAGGTCCAGCACCGAAGCCGAATACAAGTCAATTGCCTTCTCTGCTACTGAGCTTATTTGGTTACAAACAGTCTTATGTGAACTTGGTCTACTACCTCTTTCTCAAGCTCCCACCTTATGGTGTGACAATAATGGGGCCTTGTACTTAGCCACCAATCCAGTATATCATTCTTGAACCAAGCATATGGATATCGACTTCAACTTTTTCCGGGATCGAGTTGCAGCCAAATCTTTTGCAGTTTTCTTCATCAGTTCTAAGGATCAAATTACAGATATTTTTAGTAAACCATTAGTTGCTAACAAGTTTTATAATTTTAGATCGAGTCATAATGTAATTGATACCCCATTGGACTTGAGAGGGCGTATTAACATAAATGACACTATTAGACCACATGTACAAGATGGTAAAGTATTAGAGCAATCGTAGGGAATGTTGCTGTTATTCCCTCCAATGCTTTGTAACTACTTTTGATTCCTTTTTGATTTGATATTCTCCTGTAAAGTCGTGTATAAATACACTTGAATCTATAATGATAAGCATGAAGGATTTCAGTAAATGTGTAACTCTGATAAGGTGTGTGGTGTAGGATAATAAGTAGCATCCCTCACACACACACACACACACACACATAAATGGATCATGATCAACATCTTCCTCCCTAATTCCCTTTACGAGAGGGAGTTCATGAATTGTAATGATGCTTTTAGTCTTCTTTGTATTGTCTGAGTAAATTCTAATGAGTTTTATAAAAATGAGAAATGTTTGATATCCACAAAAGATCTCATAACAATAAATTCACAAGCTTATGTAATTTGTTGTAGTAGTAGTACTATTAAATTCTATTAGCAAATTAAAAGCAAATTAATACTGATGTTAATGAGTTTGGACATCATTGATTTGCAGGTTGAAAACTCTACCACTTTACAAGGATCGGAGTTACAAATTAAGTCTTAATTAATTAATGGATTGATTTTTCTATTTGTATGATCTCTGATGCGATCTTTTTGAGTTCCTTTATAACTAAAATTATGACTTTTGATGGAAAGAAAAATCTCATAATTTTTGCAATGAATATAATTACAAGATGATCAGTGTCTAACTCTAAGCCCAATATTTATCGAAGTTTGGAGCTATATGATTGTATAAATCTATGCCTTTTTTTTTCTTGGGATAGTAGGCTCAATATTTAAATTATTGGCAGGCAATGATTACATGCATGATTAGCATCGCTGGATGTTTTTGCAACAAGTTTTTAGAGGAGTGACTTGATATCAAATACCCTATTGTTATAGAGCAATATATTTCTTTGGTGATTATTCAGGATAATGAAAGTAGCTTGACCGTCTCCAGATCTAGATATTATTGCCTTTTGCATAACATTAGCGGGCAAACTTGCGATATTTGATAGAGAATAACTTCTAATCGGTACATCCATTAAAGGGTTGAAATTAGCCACCAATGTATACCTGCCACGTAGCCCATTCATTAAACCCAGCATGCGTCCTCGCCGCACCCAAACTAGATCTCTCTCCCACCCTCGTCTCTCTCTCAACGAAGCCAGATCCCTCACCTCCCCTCACTCGGAGAGAACCATGCAGCAGAGAATGTCCTGTAAGTCCAAAATGGACTTGGCCTTGAGGACATGACAAAGATCATGAAGTTGCTTCTTTTGGGGCTCGTACTTTTCTTGAATCTTCTTCTTCTGCTCCCTGTTGTCATTGTTCCATGGCCACGGCCACGACCACCACCATTGCAAGGGGCCCATGAGACCTTGAGAATCTTGGCCCGTTGATCTCTACTCCAGGACTCCACCCGGCTATGTATGGACTCCATTGGTGTCCTAAAGACATGAGATTTGATTTGGGGATCAAAGAAGGAAAGGGAGGGAATGGAGAGTGCATTATGTTCCAATATACCAGTGATAGGAAATGAGAATCTCTGTGTCTGATTGTAAAAGCATATGCCCAGAGAGTTTCCTTCGTTCATCTTTCTATTTTGTTTCTTCCTCTTTTGATTGAATAAAACAAAAATATTTAAACTAAAACAAAGCCTAAGTGCCAAATTGGATTGATGCATTTATAATTTATTTAAACAAGTTGATGTTTTAATTTTAATAAATTAATTCCGTATCACTTCATGTGGGGTTAAGCCGCAGCAGGTGAGGAAGGCCAATGTGGCGTCAGGTTGCTAGTATCCTGCCTTTTGTTGTGAAAAATTAAAATGTGTTTAGGTATTTTGGAGAAAAATCTAATGGAGTGGTTCTCATAGTTATTTTTACTACATCAATGATGTGGCAATCCCTAATTCGATGTTTGTTTCATCCTCAAAACAAACAATACCGCTCCAAAGCGAAACTGTATTTGATAACACCAATTGCTTTTACTTTTACTTAATCATGTACGTCTGGCTAGGCTAATGACTTTTTACTTTATCAATCTCTATTCATTCATATCAAATTAAAAATAATTAAGCATTTATTGCCCTATGTTGATCAATGTTTAATTTTCAATAAAAACGTAATTCACTGCATGCAAGAGATATGAGCATTTGCAATGGAACTACCATAGTTGGCCATTGCCTTTACTAGGTTGATATACCATAGTTGACTCTCTCTCTCTCTCTCTCTCTCTCTCTCTCTCTCTATCTATCTATCTATCATGTACGGTTTGTTGCTCTTGGTCGATAGCCTCCATAAATAGGCTGATTCTCCATGTTGATTATATACAATATCTTACAAATTAGATACCAAACCTTTTCACAAAATATATGTTGTGCATAGCACTTTGGAGTCTACACATGATATGTTCGAGAGGAAGATGTTGATCATTTATTTATCTATCGATAGATAAATAAATGATCAACATCTTCCTCCCTAATTCCCTTTAAGAGAGGGAGTTCAATTGTAATGGCGCTTTTAGTCTTCTTTGTATTGTCTGAGTGAATTCTAATGGGTTTGATGATAATGAGAAATATTTGTAAATTTTACTTTTGTGAATCTAACACTTATCGCATATAATTATCATCCCCATTTCTCCAATTTTATATTTCTCTAGAATTATTTTATTTTTAAGTTGGTGTATGTGCAGAGTACACAATCCATAGCTTAAATAGTAAGATTTAGAGTGCGTTTAGATGTTGAAGTGAATTGAGTTGAGTTGATAAAATATTATTAGAATATTATTTATTATTATTATTATTGTTTTGGGATTTAAAAAGTTGAATTGTTTATTATATTTTGTGTTGAGATTTGAAACAGTTGTAATGATGAGTTGAAATGAGTTTAAATGAATTGTGTTTTCAAACGAAGCCTTAATTTATCTATTACGGCGCATCTCTCTATCTGGCATACTGACACGCGCCGAGGGAATTGAAATTGTTTTTTATTTATAAAATAAAACTAATTTGTTCTGTGCATATATATCCATGTTTAGAGGTTCATTTTAACGGCGCGCGACGTTCTCATTTGCCTAAGGTAGGAACATGCATGATTGAACTCTCTCTCTCTCCCTCTCCCTTTCTCTAGGGTGTTCGATCCGTACTCTCTCATTGTTCCGTTGATCAGGAATTTTCAAATGATATCCATTGATCTGCAAACCTAGATCGATGCTTGGATTATCGGTCTTCATCAGAAACCCAAATGGGATATATACGTTCAGAATCTCTCTCTCAATGATGTCTTTTTGTTAGCTACCTCAAAGAAGAGTTGTCCATTTGTTGTTTGTGTCAGCTTTCCAGGTCATATCCCCGGTTTTTCCATCAAGTACTACTTCAGTTTCATTCTTTCATGCATGCTCGACATATTCCGATCCTATCTCTCTCTCTCCTCTCTCTCTTCTCTCTCTCTCTCTCTCCCTCCCTCTCCGCGCGCGTGTGCCTGTTTCTGTAAGGTTGATCGGTTGGTGGGTGCAGTACTACTAGTACTCTTGCTATATAGTACTGTCCTTTAGAATCGCAGTACTATTCTTCAGAGTTTTCTTCTTTTTCATTTTTTTTTGTTAATCATTTTTGCATGGTTTACAGGCCAGTCTCGAATATTGCTCTCAGAGCTTGACTCAGAATCCAGTACCCTTGCTTCAGAATCAAGCTCCATATAAGTTAATGGCGTCCCAACCATTCCATCAGGCATCAGCGGGAATGAACAGCTTTGTTCCGTCCAACCCATCATCAGGAAGCCATGGCGGCCAGGTGGACCTCACCCTCAGGCTAGGATTACCTAAAGACTCTCAAGAAAAGAACAATCTTTTCAACTTGGGCGGCCAATATGCTAATCCTCCTGCTGTGAACCCTCACCATGCCTATTTCAGCTATAATCATGCAGGTCGCCCTTACACTCCGGTACGTTTCTATATTCTTTTCTCCTACGTAGAAGCCATTATATATAGTTGTTGTTTAATTCACACATATATATTTGTCACAAAGTTAGAGTTCCTAATACCTTCTTGTGGTGGTTGGATTAATTGAATATTGTTGTTTGTTTTGTTTTGTTATGATAATTTCACTTTCCTTGAGGAAAAGAAAAATTTTCAAAATTTATGAACATATTTTCTCATCTGAAAAATTATCAAAAGTGGCTCTTTGATTTGGTTGAACATCCAGCGATTTCAAAATCACCTAAAATGATAAAATGCAGTGATTATTGAGAGTATTTACGACGATTTTAAGCGCTGAAAAATACTTAATTTCTTGTAATGTGTCGGTCTTAAAAGTGCTTCAAATTAGTGCTATGGTTCTGATCATGTTTATAATACATCATAATATACTTTAATCAACCCTTTTGTCAAGAATTTGATAAATTCTAGTTAGGTTCTGATCAAATTCTCTTGATCCTGTTTACTATGTGATCTCCAAACAAACAATTTTGGCACTTTTTAATTCGAAACTTGAGTTGTAATTTGCACACTTTAATTATTTTAAAGCCTGAAATAACTGAATTACCCTCAGCAATGCAAAATAAAAGGATATTAAGGAAAATTAAGGACAATTCGATTATTCCATGCCTTAGAAATGCATGCATGAAACACATTATATAAAGCTTGAGTTTTGAATTAAGGCGTCAAGTGCTAAAATCAGTAGTTTAGAGGTCTTATTACAAAAGGATGATGCGTCGAATTTTTCAGCTAGCTTGAAAATATTTGTGAATCCGGTTTATTTTTTAAGAGTGTTTTTTGAATATTGTTGCATTTTATTTGTGTTATTAAGCTCCTTTCTAATCATCCGTCTGAATTGAATGGTCTAATTATGGAGAGACAGACACATTATATTTTGGCTCTTACAGTATTTAAATACCTTCCCGTATAGAGTTTTCGGGCAGATTCAACCTCACATGAACCTTCATTGCCGTGTTTATTATCACAGTTACGAAGCTAATAATGCCAGAACAGTGATCTGATTAGCCTTCCATTTTCAAAGTAATTAGCAAAACTAATTACGTAATGAGAAAATATATTTGCAATCCTGAATTGTACAACCGCCGCGTAGTCGCTTTGAAAAAAGTGAATAAAACATGAGACCCACATGAAAAAAATTAATTTTTTAATAGTAGACCCTACTCTTTTTCAAAGCGGTTACATGACATTTACACACTTCACGATTGTATGTAAAATTACTCTTACGTAATTGCTTTAAATGATCGAACTAGCAAAGATATCTCTGGCAACAATCTCATCTCTTTATTATCTTTAGTGTTATAATGTTTATAATTAGTGGTATTATCAAATTATTATTGTCTACCATATACGATTGAATTTTGTTGTCATTGACTATAACGGGATCCAGAACAAATACTAGTGGTATGTATGTTTACATATAGTCTTGCAAGTAGCATAACTTAGACATTATTAAAAAGCATATATATGGAAATTATCATAAAATCACCTTGTGTTAATTTTCCAGTACATGAATGCTAAACCTTGTGCAGTTCTAATTATGTCCTAAAAGCGAGAATAAGTTGTTGGGCTCTCTATGGCCCAATGGCGTTGGGCCAACATTGGTGTTGTAATGTGGCCAACGCCTAGCTAGTGATCGGCCTGTGGTTCCTACTTTCACTACTTCGGCGCAAACACTCCCCAAAGAATCTCGATTAATGGTTTTGCAAACAGCATTGACAAAACCATTTCAAGCTTCGTATAATGGATCCTTAATTTTGTCTCAACTCTCATATATAAATATATATATATATATATATATATTTCAAATAATTTGGTTTTATTCCATTATGAAAATCTAAAATGAGTTTAAAAAAAATAATTTTTTTAATGAGATTCACTCTTTTTAAAGGCGGTTGAAGTTGAATGCCGAAGTTTGTAAAAATTATTATTTTTATTTAAAATTAATGGAAATTTAATTTTTATCTTACGTATATATACTTAAACAGGGCACATATCCTTTGGGCATGGCTTCTCATGGAATGGGCAGCACGAACGGCCAGCTGGGTGGACAGATGTATGATCACACCATGAATCATATGAATGATCCATGGTTAGCAAACCCTAATTACATGAATTCAAATGGAGTGCTAGGGCATCATCCCTACAACTACTACAGCAATATCCAGCCACCTCCAGCACCGCAAATGAATGAGTACGTACTGCTCAACCCCTCCTCTAGGACGCTTGGCAGCTCGTCTTCAAGGCGCCAATGCAATACCAATTATAATGACCCTAATAAGAGGTGCACCAACTATAACTGTGGCACTAATAACACTCCCATGTGGCGCAAAGGTCCCCTTGGTCCCAAGGTGAGTTATTCTATATATTCTCAAGCTAACTAGTTAGTGCATGTACATGTTGAGAATACAATTCACATCACTTAAATGATATGATCATTTGATTTGTAAAATTTAAATTTTAAAATTTCTCTTTAAAATCAAATATGTCATTTAAGCACTAGTTTACTGAGTCTGTTATCTACACCGGCTTATAAATAAAATTTTTATTTAATTAATTAATTCCTTTTATGATGGTTAAAAACAAAGTACGTAGTCTTTACGAGAAAATCTATTTATAAGTCTTATTTTTATACATCCAACACACCGTTTCTACATGTTTCTATTAATAGAAACAAAATAGTTTTTATATATATATATATATCTTTAAATATTATTAATATTTATGAACATGTAAATCTTTTTATTAAATTCTCTACATCTCACTTCCTTTTACTTGTTGCTTTCAGAGCCTTTGCAATGCTTGTGGGATCAAGTATAGAAAGGACGAGGAGAGAAAGAAAGCCAGAGATGCAGCTGAAAGCTCCGGCACAAGCAGCCGGGATCAGGAATGAGAGATCAGAAGAAGTCAATGCTCGATCGACGTGTTTGACAAGAATATCATGAGGTTTCAAAATAATTCAGAGTTGGATGAAAGTCTATGGAACATAACCATATATATATGGCTTTTCCTCATTTTCCGGAATACATTTTGGGATGAAAATACTCATCAAAATATTTGGTAGCTTTTTGCTGTTTAGAATAAGAACATGGACGAATGTCATGACATTAATATTGGATAGTTTAATTCCCAATTTTTCTATCTCGGCCTTTGATCTGAATCCAATTTGTCAAGTAGTACCATGCGGTTTTTTCTAATCGGTACCAGATCAATATCACAACAAAAAATCTGAAAGTGAGAATCTTAAGACAAAAACAAACTCTGAGGGTTAGTCGAGATAATCAAATCAAGATTATCCTAATCAAGATATTTATTTTATTTATTATTATTATTAATATTATTTTTAATCAAAATAGATACCGTATCTCATTCATCTCTATACAATTTTCCTATCAATAAGAACCTATACTTTAATTGGTTCTCGTTGGCTTGTTATCATAGGCCAATATATATATAACTTACTATATATTTAAAAACTTAAGATTCCAGAGGTTTTTTTAGGAAGAGAACGACACCCCAATTTTATTGATAGCCTTAACTTATGGCAGAGGAATACCGTAGTTACAACTGGACACCTGTGGATTACATATAATCATAAAATCCCAACCCAGGCATCAAACTAAAATATAGAATAACTCAAACACTATACAATATACTAAAATAAGCACATAAATCAAAAGTAAAACAGAATACATACCTTAATAATTCAACTAAATCTAAATAAAGAACGGTACCCTAGTTTTATTGATAACCCTTACTTGTAGCGAAAAAAATACTTTATACAAGGAAGAGTGAGGGGGTTACAGAAAATCTCAAAACTAGGCTTCTATATATATATATATATATGTTAACGTCGTGTTTCACACACCTTTGGGCCAGGCTCTGACAAATTAGGTTTTTGGAAATGGGCTTGCAAAAGATGAAGAGAAGTGCAACTTGGAGAGGGCGGCCTAGGTGCCGGGTAACCTTTGATGCCAAAGTCAGTATATATTCTTGGATGTTTGTAAATAAGTAAAGGAGTTTAGGGATCAGAGGGAGATATTCTCGTACTTAAGGTCTGCTATTTATACTATAAGTCTGAGGGGAACAGATCGTGCCTGTCCCCATGAAGCCATTAATGTGGTGTGTTGCCTAGGTAGTGGAGCCACAAATGCGGCGTGGTTCTCCGACCTCCTTCTCTTAGACTGTCTTCTTCATGGTCCTTTGATATTTTTTTTGTCAGTAGATCAAAGACTCCCCGCATATTACGCCTGCTATGTGGGCGGACACTTGAGGACTGGATACTACTCGAGGGACCTTCAGATAGACAAGTCTCATCCCTTGCAGCACTATTCCTCCTGCAGATTGCGTCCAGAGGACTTTTCCTGTGGGCCAGGTTGGGAAATATTTGCCCTGGGCTTGGTCTTTGGTCTTACTTCTCTTTCATCCACGGGCTTATTGGGCTTAGTGGAGGAAAATCCCCTTACATATACATATACATATATATATATATAAATACACACACACCCGTAACAAAAACTAGTATAATCAGACTAGACTAAAAGTTTAATGCTGAAAGGAAGAAATACTGCAGGAATCATAGAAAAAAGACCAACCATGAGTTTAGATAATTCAAAACCGGAGGAGAAACTAACTGTGTTAAGCATGGTTTTCTGCCAAAGTGTTCACTTCTTTGTAAATATGATATTTGGAATGTCATCCTAATGTTAGAATAATATCAAGGGGTTGAAAATTATTATTAAGGTGGAGTTTGGATAATGAGATGAGATGTGATATTTTTTTTTTTAATTTTTTTTATAAGAAACATGATTTCCATTAATAAAAGGAGATTACAGACATTTATCAAGCAAAAGGACTTGAGAAAGAAAGTCTGGAATACAATCCCACCACATAGCAATATCATCAACATTAATCGCATAACGTGGTAAACAGTGCGTTGCCCTATTTCCTTCTCTATGAGCATAGACAAAATTACACTCAATGAAATGCTTGGAAAGTAATTTAATCTCACTATATAATAGTCCAAGCTGCAGGGACTCTTCCATGGAGTGACGTTGCAGTACCTCAACTACTAACAAGCAATCAGATTCAACTTGGATGTTTGCAATGCCCATACTAGAACATAACTGTAGCCCTCTGAAAATAGCAGTTAGTTTAATAATTTCTAGTTCCTTAACCTCATGTGTGGCGCCCCCAATCCCCTTATATAAATACATAGGGATCGAGACGCCAGGATGGTGACAACACGGTCACACATCCCAACGAAGTGCCAGTGTGTGTACATGCAACAGTGTACAAATAAAATAATGCAGCGGATAGTCAACTAAGTACCAGAATTTATTTACAATCAAACATCAATAAAAATTTAAATAGCAGTTATACAGTCATCCATAAAATAATTTACATTAGTTTTGAAATAAACAAACGAGTGATCCCAGATCACTCCTCAGGCGGAGCCGTCTCCTCAGGCTCGCCCTCCTCCTCCTCATCTGCATCAAAATCTGCGTTACCACAAAATGGTATCGCAGGTAAGTATGACCTCAAATAACAACGTAATATAAAATGTATTAAATGCAACTAACATGCATGCACATGATGAAATATGCATTTTTCCACAAAACATCATTTTCCCGAAAATGATAATTTTCCAACACACGCCAAAATCCCATTTTGGCCCAAAATATCCGTAAAACATTTTCTTCGAAAATGATTTACCCAAAAACCAACTCGCACTATTTTCCCAGAAAATAGTGCATTAATTCCGAATGCACCATGCATTATTTCCATATGCACCATGGCCTCCCCTATGGACCATCCGCACGTCCTGGCTTCGTAGCGGTGCTCAGTTCCGCGCCCAGCGAGTACATGGCCAAGCACCCACACTACGCAACGAGCGATACCCAGTTCCGCGCCCAGCGCGTTCGTGGCCAGACATCCTCTAGTCCCCGCCAGCAGAAGGACCACGGAGTCGGCACGAGACCATCTCGTCCGATCCCATTGTCGCCCGGCGACAATCTAGGGGACGTTACTCAGTATATTCCGCTCCCGAGTAACCAGAGGAGCTCGAACGAGTTAATGCCCCATCTCGGCTTGGGGTCGTGATACACACGCACCAAAAATCCATTCTCACATGAAAACCCTGTTTTCATAAACACATGAACATGAATGCAATACACGAAAACCCAGTTTTCTTTTACAAACATGATCATGCATGAAATAATGAAATGCACATGTACCAACACAATATCCAAACCAACAATTACCAATCCAATCAAATCCAACCAAACAACTCCAATCACAAATCCATCCGACCCCCGAACTCCTCGGACTCAGTTCGGCATGCCAAAAATACAGTGAAATGGGTTAGTGCAAAAATACATTTAAATTACGAAAGTTCTTTGGAGAAATACTTACAGTGCAATATAATAATTTCTGGAGGATCACGAAGCTGCAAGTGGTGATGTCTGAGCAACACCACAGTGTAAAATACACTGTGGCCGTGGGTCACAGATACCCACTTTTCAACGAGGACAAACGAAGTCCAAGATTGATAGGGTAGGGCCTAGGGAGGTCGGTGAAGCTAGTGGTGGTGGTGGTTTGCCGTGGGTGGCGGCGCAAGGGGTGGTTTTAGGCCAAAAATACACAAATCGGAAATGGGCTTGGTGGGGCTTCACCGGTGACGGATCGGAGCTGGGGTTGGGTCCAATGGGTTGCTAAGAGGTCGGAGATGAAGTGGTAGGAAGATGGTGGCCGGAGGTGGCGCGACGGCGGCGCAACGGCTGAAAGAGTGCCGCGGCTTCGTGGGCTTCGTGGGGGCTAACGGCGGCACGAACGGAGGTGATATTGGTGGGGTGAGGTCGCCGGCGGCTGGGGAAGCTAGCGGGCTGGGCGGTGTCGACCACCGCCGATGCACGGCGGCGCTGGTTGGTGGAGAAGAAACGGACGCGGGGAGAGAGAAAGAGAGAGATCGCGCGCACGGGGGAGGGGAGAAATAAGGAAGAAGAAAAAAGAAAAGAAAGAAAAGAAAAGAAAAGGAGAGGAAGAAAAATGGAGGGAAAAGAAATGAGGTCCAATTCTCATAACTTGGGCCACAAAAATGATCCAACGGAAACGATTTTAAAACCACAAGTTAAATAAAATAATTTAAACGTAATGGTAAATTCAAATTGAAATAATTAAATCCCACAGTAATTAATTAAATATGAAAAATAATTTAAATGCACAACAATAAATAAATATTAAGAAAGCACATAAAAATTAATTTTCACCAATTAAAATCATAGAAATAAACTCATTAAAAATCCAACCAATTTTAAAATACGAGAATAAAATTTAAATAAATAAAAATAATCCTTTAGTAAAAATACACTAAAATGCGGGGTGTTACATCCTCCCCCCTTAAATAAAATTTCGTCCTTGAAATTGGCAAGGTCAACATTAAGACTAAGACAGGAATAAGATTCAACTAAGAGCAGACTAAGAATATACCACCAAAATAGTCCGGCAAGGCCACTCTATAAGCAACAAGCCCAACCTTCTCTACGATCTGAAAATGGCCAACATATCTTGGACTAAGCTTTCCTTTCTTACCAAAGCGCTTAACGCCTTTCATAGGAGAGACTTTAAGATAAACTCAATCACCTACTTCAAAGAATAAGTCTCTTCTTCTTGTATATGCATAACTCTTCTGGCGATTTTGCGCTTCCGCCATTTTAGTCCTTATAAACTGAACTTGATCCTTCATTCCTTGAACTATCTCCTTGACATATAACCGAGTCAACTTACCCAACGAGTCAGTATTATTAACAGGCAAGAAATGGGCACTCTTGGTCAGCCGATCCACAATCACCCAAATTGAGTTCTTCCCACTAGGAGTCCTCGGCAACCCTACCACAAAATCCATAGAAATATCATCACACTTCCACTCTGGAATAGGGAGAGGTTGAAGTCTACCTTGATGCTCAACCTTAACTAGACGGCACGTGGTACATTTCTCAATGAACATGGCAATATCCAATATACTCGTTTTAGTCCCCCAATGACACATCACGACCAGTATTCCTAGAGTGACTGCTATCCAAAAATCTCATTTCCTCGAGAACCTTAATACAACATCCAATAAATTCCAATGATCAATAGATCCATACAATAATATGTGCCAACCTCAATCAATTCCTATGCTCCAACTTCTAAACCTTCATGGAATTCTACTATTGGAAACCTAATAGCCACTTCCAATGTTAACCATCAATAACAAATTGCACAACCAAATGATTAATCTCTAATTACAAGTATCTTCTCAAAATTCAAGTCACCACTAATTCTTCAAATCAGCACAATTTGAACTCCTGACTACAACAAAAATACCACGCTTCTGCTGCGCACTCTGATATTCGCCACATGCATAAAACTTACGTCCTCATGAAACTAACACCAAGAGTACAAGGTGGCTCCATTCCTACTAACCAAAACCCTTTATCACAATTTGGTAGAAAAACACTCTCTCTCCCAAAACCACGAGTTATAACTCAAATTCCTCAATTAACTTCTGCTGCTTTGATCAAAATCAAATTCTATAAAATACAACCATGATCAAAGACAGAAACCCAATATCAAACAACCTCAGCATCCCAAATTGAAAATAAACAATCTCAACCCAAAATACACTCATCTCCTCTAAGATAAGAAACATAGTTTAAAAGACTCAATTCCAACCTAGCGAATCAAAAAGAGTGCCTAGAGACTTCTACCTAACAACCTAAACCCGAAAGCTCACCATCTACATTCTAAACATCATCTAATCTAACGGTGACTAAACTCACAACGAACCACCATTGACTTCACCAAAACATTAACAAAACCTCATTGGTAACTCGCCCACCTATTTCTACTCCAATAAGCTAATATTAACACAACTAGTTCCTTCAATAGCACATCACTATTAAACCTCAGGGCAAACCATACTGATCAAATCTTCAATCTACCAAAAGCCATTGCAAAGCACACAAGGATCCTAATGCTTTATTAACCCACATACTTGATCATATTATCCGCTGTTGATGCCTAGGCTTCAACTTCAAAGATCTTTTCATACACCATACATGACATCCCATCAATCTCTTCAAGTTAAATAACAATGTCCTTCATTCAACCAACTAGATGCTCAAACTCCAAAAGGAAGTATAGCCTCAAAAATTTAAATTCCTAGGTGACCTCAAGTCACAATTAATTCCTGAAGATAATCACAATAACTATTCCCAACCATGATTTCATTGAGTAACCCACTCGACTACACACTTCGATCAACTCACCAAAAACTCCAAGCCAAGGTCTCTTGAATTACTACTATTGTGTCGACTCCTCTTCCACACCTACCAAAACCACTTCTTTCAAACCAAAATGAGACTAGGACCTGAACTCTTTGAAATATGCATAAATACTCACCACTACCATGCATCGATCACATGCACCCTTAGCCAAAACCAAAAATGCTCCAAATGTGTAAGTGATCATCATTACCATTTCCATCACTAAAACTATATCCTCGAAATCAATAAGAATCATTTCTTAAATCATCACCATCTATTATCCTTAAAATTGATATGGATTAAATCATTAACCTGTCACTGTAACCTCAAGCTAAAAACAATTATTAACCGAACTAGATCAACATTTTCCATCTCCAAAGAAATTCTCCCCTAAAAAAAATTCTCATATCAGTAACTTAACTCAGATCAATCCTATTTTAATTCAGCCATTCAACTCTGAAATTCTAAAACCTTAACCCAGATATAAATCATTTCCTGAAATCCTCAAGATCGATGAACTTAAATCTAAAACATTCGCCTTATAAAACTTGTAAATTCTAAAACCCCAAATATTATCAAATTGCTTATCGAGGTTGGCAAAATCAAAAACTTCTAGTCTAAGTAATCTCTTAATTGCTTGTTGAACCTACCAGCTTAAATCCCATTAACTTAATTTCTAAAAACTATGGGGCCACAAACCTTAGATGAACTTCTTATAAATCTAACCTTGAAATTCGTTGAACTTACAACCTCCTACCCCAAAGACTCATTACCTAAATTCTACGGAACCTAAATCCTCAATTATCCTAAGCAATTAAAAACTATTCCCCTCCTTAGCAGTAACTTGAGTACCTAATCCAAAGAGTTCACCCAGACCCTGATGTTCAAGCCTTGATATTAAAACAACCAATCACCAAGAGTTCAGGCCTACTATACCAATGTTTAAGCCTAACAATGGCCTTCTCAGTCGTACCATCTTCCTGTCATAACATAACCCTTAACCCGCCTTTCAATTTCGAACAAAACAAAATAAAATAAAATTCCATAAATAAAATAACATACGACAAAATGCATAAAACCAATGAAGTAGTTCACCATAAAATAAATATAACAATAAAATAATCCGCCATAAAATAAAACAATTAAATTAAAATGACATACAAATAAATAAATAAACAACAAAATTATTATACAATAAAATAAATAAACACCAAAATTATTATACATTAAAATAAATAAACAACAAAATTATTATACAATAAAATAAATAAACAACAGAATTATTATACAATAAAATAAATAAAGCCAATAAAACCATACTCAACCAAAGGTAAACACTAATTAAAACAATAAAATCAAATAAATCAAATAACATCAATTAACATAAAATAAAATAGTAATAAACTCATAATATAAAATAAATAACTTAACTTACACCACTTGAACAAAAATTTGATTATTTTAAAATAATAAAAATAATTTTCTGGTACTATCCTAAGGGACATGTGGTTTTACCCAGAGCCGAACTGCTCTGATACCACCTGTGGGGCCCCCAATCCCCCTTATATAAATACACAGGGATCGAGACGCCAGGATGGTGACAACACGGTCACACATCCCAACGAAGTGCCAGTGTGTGTACATGCAACAGTGTACAAATAAAATAACGCAGCGGATAGTCAACTAGTACCAGAATTTATTTACAATCAAACATCAATAAAAATTTAAATAGCAGTTATACAGTCATCCATAAAATAATTTACATTAGTTTTGAAATAAACAAACGAGTGATCCCAGATCACTCCTCAGGCGGAGCCGTCTCCTCAGGCTCGCCCTCCTCCTCCTCATCTGCATCAAAATCTGCGTTACCACAAAATGATATCGCAGGTAAGTATGACCTCAAATAACAACGTAATATAAAATGTATTAAATGCAACTAACATGCATGCACATGATGAAATATGCATTTTTCCACAAAACATCATTTCCCCGAAAATGATAATTTTCCAACACACGCCAAAATCCCATTTTGGCCCAAAATATCCGTAAAACATTTTCCTAGAAAATGATTTACCCAAAAACCAACTCGCACTATTTTCCCAGAAAATAGTGCATTAATTCCGAATGCACCATGCATTATTTCCATATGCACCATGGCCTCCCCTATGGACCATCCGCACGTCCTGGCTTCGTAGCGGTGCTCAGTTCCGCGCCCAGCGAGTACATGGCCAAGCACCCACACTACGCAACGAGCGATGCCCAGTTCCGCGCCCAGCGCGTTCGTGGCCAGACATCCTCTAGTCCCCGCCAGCAGAAGGACCACGGAGTCGGCACGAGACCATCTCGTCCGATCCCATTGTCGCCCGGCGACAATCCAGGGGACGTTACTCAGTATATTCCGCTCCCGAGTAACCAGAGGAGCTCCACCGAGTTAATGCCCCATCTCGGCTTGGGGTCGTGATACACAAGCACCAAAAATCCATTCTCACATGAAAACCCTGTTTTCATAAACACATGAACATGAATGCAATACACGAAAACCCAGTTTTCTTTTACAAACATGATCATGCATGAAATAATGAAATGCACATGTACCAACACAATATCCAAACCAACAATTAACAATCCAATCAAATCCAACCAAACAACTCCAATCACAAATCCATCCGACCCCCGAACTCCTCGGACTCAGTCCGGAATGCAAAAATACAATGAAATGGGTTAGTGCAAAAATACATTTAAATTACGAAAGTTCTTTGGAGAAATACTTACAGTGCAATATAATAATTTCCGGAGGATCACGAAACTGCAAGTGGTGATGTCTGAGCAACACCACAGTGTAAAATACACTGTGGCCGTGGGTCACAGATACCCACTTTTCAACGAGGACAAACGAAGACCCAAGATTGATAGGGTAGGGCCTAGGGAGGTCGGTGAAGCTAGTGGTGGTGGTGGTTTGCCGTGGGTGGCGGCGCAAGGGGTGGTTTTAGGCCAAAAATGTACAAATCGGAAATGGGCTTGGTGGGGCTTCACCGGTGACGGATCGGAGCTGGGGTTGGGTCCAATGGGTTGCTAAGAGGTCGGGGATGAAGTGGTAGGAAGATGGTGGCCGGAGGTGGCGCGACGGCGGCGCAACGGCGGAAAGAGTGCCGCGGCTTCGTGGGGGCTAACGGCGGCACGAACGGAGGTGATATTGGTGGGGTGAGGTCGCCGGCGGCTGGGGAAGCTAGCGGGCTGGGCGGTGTCGACCACCGCCGATGCACGGCGGCGCTGGTTGGTGGAGAAGAAACGGACGCGGGGAGAGAGAAAGAGAGAGATCGCGCGCACGGGGGAGGGGTGAAATAAGGAAGAAGAAAAAAGAAAAGAAAGAAAAGAAAAGAAAAGGAGAGGAAGAAAAATGGAGGGAAAAGAAATGAGGTCCAATCCTCATAACTTGGGCCACAAAAATGATCCAACGGAAACGATTTTAAAATTACAAGTTAAATAAAATAATTTAAATGTAATGGTAAATTCAAATTGAAATAATTAAATCCCACAGTAATTAATTAAATATGAAAAACAATTTAAATGCACAACAATAAATAAATATTAAGAAAGCACATAAAAATTAATTTTCACCAATTAAAATCATAGAAATAAACTCATTAAAAATCCAACCAATTTTAAAATACGAGAATAAAATTTAAATAAATAAAAATAATCCTTTAGTAAAAATACACTAAAATGCGGGGTGTTACATCGTGTTCAAGCTTGCTGGCAGCCATTAAAACGTTACCCTGGTCATCACGTAAGATGCAGCCCATACCAGATTTTTCCACCTCTCTAAGAGCACTCTCATAAGATTAGCTAAAATCTAAATCCATTGAGTATTTAGCTATTAGAGAGCAAAATATGCTCACAATGGATTAGCTAAATTTCAAATATTTGAAATTTAGCTACATTGACTTTCATAAGTTTTTCTAAATTTGAAAGTTACTGTACATACATCAAATATATATTTTATTAATTATTTCTCTTTTCCTTTCTTTCTATCACATATTTTATCACAATTGGTATATTAATTTGAGTTAGTGATATATTAATTTAATAAGAATATATTATTAATTAATATATAATAGGTATACTATTAAAATATGATAAAATAAAATAAAATAAATTAATAATTAAAAAATTAAATATTTTTGAAATTATTAATTATTCATTACTATATAATGAATAAATATATAATCTAATGTGGAGATTTGATGTGAATAACCCAAACCAAATTTATTTTATATTATTTTATTGTTATATAATGAAAAAACAGCTATTCCAATATGGAGATTTATGTGAATGGAATATCTAAAAGTCAAATTTCTCTTACAATAATAAAAAATGTCACTTAATTTTGACTAATCCAATGAGAGTGCTCTAAAAACAGCCCCATCCACATTTAACTTTAAAAAACCTGTTGATGGATTTCCAACTAAAATGTTTATTCAACTGGAACTTAGGCAGGGTTCTTACCTCTTTATAGTTTCTGAGCAAACTCAAAGCATTGACAGCTACATTTCTTGGAATTAACATGACCTGTTTATGAACCATTTTGTTACGCCTATACCAAAAACTTCATGCTAATGCAAAGAACACAAGCAGTTTATCACTGAACGCCCCTTTACAGAGAGATAAAACAACATCAAAGAGTCTCATATTAGCATCAAAATTCACTTCTGGCAAGATCTCCTTCCAAGTACTCTGTAAATAGCTACAATTTATCAAAGCATGATTGAGGTCTTCACACTGAAAACCACAAAACCACACGCTGAGCTTCTGTAAGTACTTTCCTCTTTAATAGATTAGCTTTTGAGGGTAGGCCTTCTTTGCAAGCACGCCAAGCGAAAATTTTAATTTTACTTGGCACTGGCATCTTCTAAAACTAAGAGATGAGATGGTTTTAGATGAAAGTTGAATAAAATATTGTTAGAATATTATTTTTTAATATTATTATTGTTTTGGTATTTGAAAAAGTTGAATTGTTTAGTAATGATGAAATGAGATGAGATGAGATGAAATGAAGTGATTCTTGAATCCAAACCGAACCTAAATCAATTAACAACATGACGAGAATTAGATTCGACAATAAGTTTAGTAACGCTAAGATGGTAACATAAACAATTAGATCCATCTTCAGAGTAGATAATTCGGTAAAAGTATTAGTACCCAAACTCAAAAAGCAAGAGAAACCAAAAATGACAGTACCCAAACTCTATTTTTTCAACCAGTAGAAGTTTCCACCTTGAGTTTAAGAGAGAATGTTAGAGATAAAACCAAATAAAATACTTTTATTATGACAGCTAGTACTGAGATATTGGTTATAGTAAAACTTAAGCAAAAAGCTAGGTACTCAGCTTTAAAAATATCAAATAAAAAATTAGTGAAAGCTATAGTACTGGTTTTAACTTTGGAAAACTCTACTCCCCATGCACCGAGCTAGGGAATTAAACCACCGATTTTTTTTTTTTTACCAATTAGCTCTTTATTTTTTATTTTATTTTATTTTGCTTTTTTACTAGTGGTTAATGAAGTATTTTTTAATCACGAGTTTGTGATTTTATATTTTTTATAAATGTTTAAGAGATTTTAAAAGAAATGTTTAAAAAAAAAAGAAAAAAAAAAGAAAGAAAAAATTACACATTAGTGAGAGATCCCCGTGGGTGTAGTATATATCAATCAGTGATTGACAATCACCCTTTAACTTAAGCTATTTTAGCTAGCCAAATATAGCCACCCAAATTGGCTGGCCATTTATTGTGACAGCTATTTTATTTTCTAGATGATTTTCTATTTAATTGCATGTCTTATTGATCTCTAATTTGCCTTCTCTCTCGGCCATGCATTATTTGGTACGAGTCTTCATACTTTATTTGAATTTTTTCTGAAGTCTTTTGATGATAATTAATGTTTTTGTTATGGTTTGAGTAGTGCTACATGCACGTACTTATAATTTTACGTATAATATTATATGTATTGATTGATAGTCCAATTTTATCATAATTTTCTTTTTGAATTTAAAATTCTAAAATTAAATTTTTAATTCTTTCTAATAGCCTACACGTGACACGTCAATACGTAAAGTTATAGAAATAAAATTGTAAGTATAGATAATATTTTCCTTCTTATTAATCCCTCTTGCTTGTACATGTACCGTACAATTAATTACTCTCTAAAAGAGTAAACTGAGAAATTAACAACGTACACGTGCAATACGTTCATATAAATTCGTGGATGACCACGTACATATGTTTTGTCAAATAAATAGAGTACGTATAAATATGTAAGAGACTTGTAATTAATGGTGTTGGTATATAATATTTTTTTTATTAATACAATTATTACTTATTAGGAAAAAATAGTATATACTACTGTTCGAGAAAATATTCTGTATTTTCATGTTATATATCAACTGGCCGGGCAGTCTGAAACTCTGAATTAAATTAAATTAAGTCCCAAATGTCAATATGATCTCTAAATTCTCAATCGATCTCATGATTATATATAAATTACTGTACGTACGTACGTAGATGCAGGATGATTATTTGAGCATATTATTTTGTCTTTTTAATGCAGTCTAATTAATTAATTAATTATCTGGTTAATTAAAAGGAAATTAAAAATGTTTGATATTGATAGTTCTCCTGTAGGTCCGGTCCATTGGCCGCCAATTAAAAGGCAATAATATTTGAACTTTAATCCTAATTCACTGCTTGATCGATCAGAAGTACTACCATAACCATGTCAATTAAATTTATTCGATCTACCAGCTTGTACATACATACATACATACATACATGCATGATGTACGTGTTGGGTTATTTTATTGAGAAAATATCGTCCAACAGTCATCAGCGCATGAGCTTGCTACGTTATAATATATGTACTAGTACTAGTACTGTCATATTCCACCAAGTTGATATGCGCGTAAAACCTAATAATTAGACTCCTTTGGAGACGAAAAATGACGCAAATATATATTGGAAGGCAATAATAATCAAGTTGAATTGTGTTCATGGTCGTTCAAACTTGCCTAAAGGGACCATGCATACATGCATGCAGTATCAATATGTGGGTGATGATCCTAAGCTAGCCAGCCCTGATCTAATATTTTTTTATATATACTGAATGGCTGCCTGATCTATAAATCCAATATATATATATAGACGATCAGTAAAAATGACAAATCACATATTAGTTAAATAGAAATGCGTAATGTATTACTTTCTTGTAGCATTTCTCATTAATAATAAGCAAGATGATCATCAACATATATAGTTATTGAGCTTTGTTTTGGCCGCCTGATCATCGAAGTTGGCTTGTTATTCTTCTTCACGCAGCTTTGTGACTGGATTTTAAAATGCTCGATCTCCTCATAAAATATTTTACAATATCTAGTTATACTCTTTATCTATCTTTTGCTTTTTCCAATATATGTTTTTGAGAAATAATATTTGCAATTATAGAGTACGCAAGTGCTATACACTCATTTTGAGAAAAGTAAGTAAATATCAAACTTACATAAGAAAAGAGCTGGGTTCTGACTCCAACGGAATCAGAAAGCCCAACTCTGAACTTCGACAAAGAGTCGGAGTCGAAGTTGGACTCCGACTCCGATCCGGAGTGGACTCTGATTCTAATCGGAGCTCTCATAGTCATAGTCGGAGCATCGGAGTCACATAGTGAGAGAGACAAAGCTAAGAGTGATGGCTTAGTCAACCACCACCGCCGAACAGTGACATCATCAACGGCGACAGCGATGCTGTTAAAACCATCATGATGATATTTAGTATGGAGCCTCAAGAAGGAGGAGTGTGTCATCCTTAGAAGATGATTCGATAAAAGCATAAAGAAAATGCGAGGAGACTCTGTGTAGTATGAGTTGAAATGGACGATGAAAATGGAGAAATACCTTCTAATAAACCGCTCAAGGAGCTCGAATACTGAGAAACCCGATCTTTGTGTATGCGTACGCACAGCGCACACTGTTATATCCGAATCAAATAAATAAAGCGGTTGATGAAAAAGAATGAGCGGTTGGATTGGTACTCACACTCACGGGGCTATAAAATTAGACATGTACAACTACCTAGAACCAAAAATCTTTAAAAATAAAAAAAAGCAAAAAGGACTGTAATTTGAACCCAAAGCATGAAAGCACATAAAATGCAAAGTTGATAAAGTTGGTTGAGAAGAAGGACAACTGGTTCAGATAAAAAGCAACCTAATTGATAAAATTTGTAGAATAAAGTTGATTTCTTTTTTTGAAGAAAAGTAAAGTTGATTTCAAAAAGACTTGTATATAGCGCCATTAGTACTCTTACGTACATATATATGCTATATATATATATATATATATATATATATATATATATCTTGCTTCGCGTCATACAGTATGATGTTGGCAAATTAAAGTTGTTGCAAAACATCATGTTCAACGTATAACTTCACTAATTTTTTGTGTCTCTGATAATTATAATTTGGAGGATCTGTTTGAAAAAAAAAAAGAAAAAAGAAAATTTTGTTGTATTAATTAAGTCATGCATGATGGTGTAGTAATTGGTTAATAATAATGTGTTTGGATCTAATTATTTTGATTGATAAATCATGTAATTTGTGACCAAGCTGGAAAATGTGTATATATATATATATATATATATATATATAATTTCCAAATTCAGCTTGGCTTTTGTTTGTAAAAACACACAAACTTGCAAATCATGCAGTTCATGATATTGTTTTGAGTAACATATTGTTTTTTATGTTCTCATGTACTGTCATTGTTCACGTTTTTTTCCTTCATAAACTCAAACGATAATTATATATGAAGTTTTCCTGAGAAAAAGAAAAAGAAAACAAACATAATAAAGTAAGATGATGTGAAAACAGGACATTATAATTAAGCAGATAGTGGAGTCCAGAACATGACACCCATCATCATCTAATTTTGTGCCTTTTTCTGGTTCCACGTCATGTGCTTACCAGCTTCTTGATGGAAATTTGGAACGGCTGAACGGGCATCGATCGATTGAATTACATGGTCAGAAATAGACGCATCATATTCAATGATTCCTTTAGAGTTCAACCACATTTAGTGCACAACAATTTGTTCACAAAATCTTTTTTTTTTAGAGGAGTGAGCTGAGCGGGACTTGTATATCTTATTCTATAAGAAATGATTCAAGGTTTTCGCAAGATATGTTCTCCAAATTCGCCATTTCATATATAATTTATTACAATTGACCTTAAGGTTAATTCTAGTGTTTCCCTTAATTTCCATATCATAATACAATATACATACATATACATATATATATATATATATGTATATTTAACTTGTCAAACCACTATCTGTCTCAAAAAGCTAGCAATATTGCTCCAATACTCTCCAATGGTCAGCAATGGCTCCTAGCAATTCAATATTATCTGGATAAAATGTTATTTGAAGGTGACTCTTTGCAAGTGGTAATTAATGGATTAAGGAAAAGGTAGTGTTATATGTATTTACAATTTTACTTACAACATTTATTTTATTAGGGGTGATACCCATATGGTTGCACCCCGCCCCACTCCATGCGAGGTAGGGGTTTTGTAACCCCGTCTTAGTGCCGGGGTGGGATCAAAACCATCCCCTGCCCAAACCACAATTCAATGGGTCTAAAAATTATTTTTTTGTCTAAAAAAAATTTTTAGACCCAAATTATAATATAATTTAAATTATATTAAAATTTATAAATACAAAAAGAATTTAAACTCATTAAAGTTGTATTTTGTATTGCCATGACCTCTTAGACCAATCTTTATATAGGAGGGTAAGGCAATACGATAGTAAGTCACACATTACTTAAGTATGACTATTGTTTTGCCTTGGCTTCCTATATAAATGTTGGCTTAGGAGGTCAAGGCAATTCAGTAACTTGAATACAATTTCAAGTTTTCTACAAGTTATATATATCTATATACAATATATTTATTTAATAAATATTTATAAAAAATTTAAATTTCATTTTTTATATCAAGGGAGGCAGAGCGGCCCTACGGGGCAGGGCGGGAGCGATGAGGGTAGCTTGCCCACCCCTACATTTTATCAGTTTTCTTTTTAAATTCAAAATTTGAATTTCAAATTTCATAAGTTTGAGCATATCAATAACTGACACGTTAACATGTATTGTTATTTAAGTAAAAATTATATGTACTAATAACATTTTCCTTAATTATATCAATCCATTCACCTATAAAACTTTGAGTCCAATGTTTTGTAAATATATAATAACACGTACAGATTCTTACAAGCATTAAGAAGTGTAGTAAGGAATTGCAACGTTGACAATTGAATGATTTTAGCTAGGGAGTGCTAAGTTGGACTAGGGATGCAGTTGGTATTTTTGGAATGCTGATCTGCAACAGATTCTTGCCGTGATTTAGGCCGATTTGCTAGCCGTTGCTGACCATTGGAGAGTATTGCTAGCCTTTTTTTCTTTTGAAAAAAAAACCATATATACATTAATTCGTTGATTAAACATCAATCAACAAAAAATTCGATTATCAAGCTTGTGTATAGAGTACACTTAATAAAGTAATTATATGACTAATTTAAATTGAAAGATAAATTTTAAAATTTAAATTTTACAAATCAAATCTTATTATTTAAATTATGTGGATTAATTGTTAGTTCTACAAACCGACTTGAAAATAAAATAGTGATGTAAATCAATGCATGTATGTTTTACACACTGGTTTAAAAGTAGAATAACTCAACAATAGATCATTGAATTCATAATGGAGATCGTTCCATGTTCACACGTGGACAAGATAGATTAAGAGCAAGTTTTGCTAAATAGTGAGCTGTTGATCAATTGGTCTCCCTGCTTGTAAGCTTTTGTCTCAGTCGTTTTAAACCATAGTTGACACATCAACACTTATTGTTATGTAAGTAAACATTTTAATTTACTTATACGCTAGCTAGTAGGTATCACAACGAGTTATGTAATAAACAATACAACACGTATTGTTATATGCTTGGGTAATCGATGCACGTTGTTTATTTAATATGTATTACAAATCACAACGCATGCTTCGATCTTTAAAAGAATACCAAAAAGCAATAGCACGAAAAACAAACATTTCGTACTGCTTTTACAAAAAAACCAGCTTACAAGTTTACAATATTAATTCAAAGCACAGATAGACCATCAAATGAGGTCAACCATGTCAGAAAATGGTCAGCTTCCTTATTGCATGCGAGATGTTCACCCTAGCTAAAACGTCAGATCACACGCAGACTTGACCAAAAAGTAGTGAAGATCAGATCGCTAGACTCTGCTGAGCACTCCATCTTCTTCTCGACCTTGCTTCTCGGCTTCCTTCTCGGCGCTGTCCTCAAGGTTGATGCTTTTGTACCACTTAGCACAAAACAAGTAAATCACAAAGTCAAAAGCCGTCAGCACTGCAATTAGGAAGAAGAATCTGTCAATGTGGCCTTTATTCAAGTTATCTGGGATCCAACCGGGGTTGTTGCCTCTAGCAGTAATCCCCATGACCATGTTAACCAGCATGCTACTAACATAATTTCCAAGTGAAATAGAAGCCATGCAAAGCGAACTTCCGAAGCTTTTTATACCATCCGGGGCTTGTCCATTAAAGAACTCTAATTGACCCACATACATAAACACTTCCGAAGCACCAACAAGAACATACAGTGGAATTTGCCATAATATGCTTAAGGAACTACCCTTCTGATCAGGCATTGCATGTTTGAGCCTCAGAATCTCGGTGGCACCAGCTGCAAGCATTGAAAACATTCCAATAATGAGCCCAGTACCCATTCTTTGAAGTTCGGTTAACCCCTTGGGATTACCACTTAGTTTTCCAGCTAGGGGAACTAGAACTTGGCTATAAATTCCAGTGCAGATGAGGACACTGCAAATATCAAAGGCAGACATGCTAGCAGCTGGAAGGTGAAAGCTTCCAATCTTTGTGTTCATCTCATCTCCTTGCTCTACAAAGAGAGAAGCCATTTGAGTGAAGATGACCGAGTAGATTATAGTGCATAGCCAAATGGGTAACATTTTCAGAACACATTTGACTTCTTCAACTTGAGTCACAGTGCAGAGCCTCCATGGACTTTTTGGGCCATCCAGATCTGTCGTCGTTATCGTTGCTGCCTTGTCCAAAAATCTGGAGAATTTCAAGAAACATATGATCTATAAGTACAGTACAGATCAAAATAAATAAATCATTAATGATCTGTCCTTTTCATTGAAATTTCTTCCAATTAAAATAACTTGTCAATGACCAAACAACATGGTAGACTCTTAAGGGTCAGGGGTACAGCCTTACAATTAAAATATACATCTCTTAATATATCATAAAAAAAATGTTAAATTGTGTTAATTTCAGTACTCACTCAAACTTGTTGCTATGAATAATCTTCCTACTCCCTTTGATTGCAGATTCCTTTCCTTCCACTTCATACAGTTCATCCGGGTTGGCCGGAACCATGTCCCATTTCTTAGCAGCAGCCACAAAAACCTGAGCAACACGTGGCAAAGGGTTTCCACATGGCTTTGCGTGCCTGTAGCCAGGAGTCCCAATCAAAAATGATAACAGGGCAATAATAGCAGAACCTAAGGATGCCAAAAACCCAAGTGTCCATCTCCCAGTGTCCTCGTAGTAGACCAAAATAGTGTTTGAGAAAAGAGACCCTGCGTTGAGTGCAAAATAAAAATAGCCAAAGAAAGCCGCTTTCGATCCCTTTTCTTTAGGGTTTTCCCCATCAAATTGGTCTGCTCCGAACGTGGCTAGAGCAGGCTGGTGCCCACCATATCCAAAAGCTACTAAATATATAGATAAATAAAAAATGGCTATGCCGATGGAAGATGTGGGCATGCAATCTAGCTTTCCATCACCGCATCCTGCTGGTTTGATCATGAAAAGCCAAGATGTGAGCGACAACAGCCCCAAGCCCTAATAATAGGAAAGCAATTTTGTTAGCAAGCTAAAAAATATATGTTAAAAGGATATAAGTGAAAAAAAAAATTAAAGGATAGAGATATATAATAGTTACCGCAACAAGAATGATTTGAAAGACAGCGCAGGTCAAGTAACGGCCCCAGTAGGAGTCGCTGAGGAATGCTCCAAACAGCGAGAACAAGTAAACAGTTCCAGTCCACTTGCTAACACTATTGGCAGCATTTGCACTTTCTTCACCAAGAACTCTGGTTAAGAGCAAAACCAAGTTCACAGCAACTCCAAAGAATGCTAGTGTCGCCAGGGCTTGGTTTGCTGTACCATATCATATAAATAATATTCGATCTTAGAACAAAAGAATTACTGGTTGTTTTTTTATCAACTGTGTTAATTGAGGATATTTATGAAAAGTGATGTTATTTTTATAAAAATATTCATCATTTTATACATGGTCGATCGTTGTATATAAATTGTAAATAAGAGTTGTAATTATATCATTTTCCATATATCTCCTGTAATAATAGAATTATGTCAATGATTCATGTACCTAGCAAGATGCTTGTATATTTCCATCCTCCCGTGCCTCTTTTAATGAGGGAATCCTTCCATGGATTGGTCGCCATCTGTCCAATCTTATTGTAGTTTTTGGTCACAGCTGCTGAATCTCCAGAGTGCTTGTATTCGTCTCTAACCTGCTAGAGGGAAATGAGCATAAATATTGCAATTTAATGAATGCTTGAATAAATTAAAATTCAGAATCTCGACGGACAACATCATAATAATTAAATACATGCAGATAGTACTTATATTTGGCCAAGCAGCTAAATCATGTCACCACCATGCATGCATCTGAATTATATATATTTGATTCAAATCGGAATGCCATTTAACTAATTGTGAAGTCATAAAAACTAGTAGACCAAACTAGGGATCGATATCTCCAAAAGCTACAAAATATGAAGTCCTTGCATGTATTTGTATGGCTAAAGCTAGTTATTAGGCCCCCATTAGAAGAAAAAAAAAAAAAAAAAAAAAAAAAAACAGCCCATGTGATTGATTTGTCATGTTAAAGACTTGTTTTCCTTGTATGCTTTCTTTTCATCATGATCATTTTACACAAAACTCAATCGCTAGATCATCATAGCGCCACTCAGCTCGTTAGGCTTTGTATATAACACCTCTGGTCACTAGCTAGCTAGGGACACCAAGTCATGGACATATGCCATCATGCATGCCTGTATACAAGAAAATAGAGCATGCATGCGGATCGACCTGATCATCAGCCAGCTAGCTAGCTCATACCACTTGACATTTGAAATTAATTTGGACCAATCCATATAAATAATATTCTTGTATTTCTTGTATTTTGACTTAATTTAGTATAAGTTTCTCAACCTTTAGAGCAGTTTCGTTGGTGAATTTGAGCGAACCCGCCATATATATATAGCATGCGCAGCTAGCTAGCTAGCCTTTCAATTAGCTACTGGTTTCTTCTGCGAACACGTCAAAAACTAATTGCATGCAAAACACATCATGTATGGTATAAGATATTGATTGTGAGCATGAATAAGATGAAGAACTTACCAGAGAGACGTTAGAAGATAAATATGAATAAGATGCTAGCTTAGATGAAGAATAAAAAGGAGAAATTAATGTTGCCAAGGATAGCCGAGGGTCGGTCGAAAAGAGCTGGTGAAAGAGCTCAATATATAGGAAATGAGAGAGTGGGAGATCGTATGGATGGTAGGGAAATGTCATTCTCAATCTGACAGTATTCTTGGTGCTGAAAGAAAGAAAGAAAATGACGGGGAAAAATATTGTGGAATAAGGAGAAAGAAAGGTCAATTTGGAAGAGCGTGTGCCTCAAATTAGGTCATTTATTCCATGAGCTTTTGTCAGTGGGCATGACAATGACATCGTGATCTCTGATCTATCTTCAATTCTCTATTGCATGACCAGGACTTTCTTTTTCGATCGCTCAAATATAGTAATATTAATTACTCAGTTCTTCAACTTTTTGATATGTCGGTAATATTTGTTCTTACTAGTGTGAAAATGAATTGATTTCATCAACAAGCATAAGGAGCAGTGCTGAACAGTATTTTTAAGGTACGTCCATTAATATTATTATTTATTAGTGTTTTTTGAAAAATTGCTCGGAATTTTATGCTATGCTCATGAATTAAATTTTGTTTGGTTATTTATTTAATTTGTTACCGTGATCAATATCGGACGTATATTTTAATTATAATAATAATTAACTTCCGGAAGGTTGGTTTAGGGAGTGCGATTAGATGATAATTTTGTGAATAGTAGAAATATAGTTTGAGTTGAGTATTTTTTAAATTTTGGGAAAGAAGTAAGAAAAAGTTGAATAAAAAATATTATAAAGTTAAAATATTGTAAGAATATAATTTTATAATATTATTTTTGTTTGAGGATTTGAAAAAGTTGGAATTGTTTTTATTTTTTATTTGAAAATTTGAAAAAGTTGTAATGATTAATTTAAAAATTTTGTATTTGAATTATGTCTGGAAATAAGATGAGATGAAATAAAATATGATCAAATAAGAATTTTGTATCTCATCTAAAGCCCCAAACAAGCCCTTAGATAATAACCGATCAAACTTATACATACCTGAGTTAGCTAAAATTAATTAGTTAAATTACCAAGATTAATTTGATCAACAAGGAGGCATTTGAATTCTAAAAAAAATCCCAAAATTAGAAAACGGGTCACTATTAATTAGAGTGCAACAATTAGTTTCATATATCTAATTAACTACGATATAGTGGGAGGAATTTTTCGTTTCCGATTAATGAGATCAGTTGCATGTGTATATATATATATATATATATGTATGTATATGCAGTATTATTGTTTTTTGAGTCAACATCTTTTAGGCTCTTTTCACCCCCACCAAAAAAAGAAATTCAGTTGTGAGTTCAGTACGAGTTCACCAATTATATATGTAGATGCATGGGGAGGAAAACAAAAAATGCTTATAAACAGAAAGGGTGGCTTCGTTCCACAAATTAAGAAATATGTTTTCGATAAACTTTTGCCTATATTAAGACAAATCCACTTCATTACTGTTACAAACTATTTTGTAATATCTTTTCATTAGAGTCTTACTACTAAATGTCAGTTGTGATGACATCTAACTAATATCCCGCGTAATCTAATCGATCACGTGATAGATATTGATATGTTTGTCACATAGATCATTATTATATAAAATGATCGATTGACTAGCTTGTCGTATGTATTACGTACCAGGCACGACGTTAACAGTTTTGCGAATATATTTTTGAAGAATATTTCATTTTCTCTAGATTGACTTGGTTGAATGATTTGGTTTCTAATTAACTCGGTTATTGTTATACCTGATTTAGTTTGGTTTCCAAAATTTTCCACCTTCCAAATTCAAAACCTACCATTTTCAAGCAACAGAATAACTCTATTGCCAGATGTCCTCCCTCAATCTCTCCCAAAATAATGTTACTTCTCCGATCATGTTCGAATCCAATCCATTTTCCCTCTCCTTAAAACCCCACCTTGGAGCTTCTTTCACATTTCCATATCGTTTTCTTGCATTGGCTCTCTAGCTACATTTTGTACGTGGTTGTGCTATTATATATATTATATATCCGGATTAATATCGAGTTGATCTTCTTCTTTTGCAATGGAAGAAGATGCTTCGAGCATGATTTCATGTGCCAAAATGAATTTGGCTGCGGAAACTTCAGATTCAAACAACACTATTTACACATTGCAAGCAAGCAACAAACGCATGAGAGTAAATGACAGCAACACCTCCTTCGCAAAATTTAAAGGTGTCGTGCCTCAGCACAATGGACATTGGGGTGCACAAATATATGCTAACCATCAGAGGATTTGGCTTGGCACATTTAGATCAGAAAAGGAAGCAGCCATGGCTTATGATAGCGCTGCAATCAAGCTTCGAAGTGGGGATTCACATAGAAACTTTCCATGGACAGAACAGACTGCTCAAGAGCCAAAGTTCCAGACCCATTACAGCTCAGAAGCTGTGTTAAACATGATTAGGGATGGGTCCTATCCCTCCAAGTTTGCTGCTTTTCTTCGCACTACACAATCTCAAAGCAACGAAATTGGAATCAGTCTCAAGCAAACGAGGATAGTGCATGGAGATGGACAGTTTTCATGCAGCAAACTTTTTCTAAAGGAATTGACACCAAGCGATGTGGGTAAGCTTAATAGACTTGTCATCCCCAAAAAATATGCAATCAGGTATTTTCCTTACATTTGCGAAAGTACTCATGTGGAAGATAACAAAGATGGTGATAATTGCGGCGCTGCCGTAGATGATGTCGAGTTGGTATTCTACGACAAGCAAATGAAGTCTTGGAAATTTCGATATTGCTATTGGAGGAGTAGCCAAAGTTTTGTATTCACAAGAGGCTGGAATAAATTCGTGAAGGAAAAGAAATTGAAGGCGAATGATATCATCACATTTTATACATGTGAAAGTGTTGGTAAGGCAAAAGATCAGGGTGATCAACCATTTTGTTTGATAGATATCATTTATAATAATGGGGAAGGGACAAAGAAGTGTTTGGTTGAGGAGATGGATGATCACGAGGTGCAGTTGGAATTAGAATTAAATTTGGGCAAAAGAAATATTGTTAGCTACAAAAATATAAGCGATGAAGAGTACAAAAGATCTAATAAGGAAGAAAAGGTACTGATGAAGAGTGGATCAGTAGTGGATATAACCCACAATCATGTGGATAAAAAAGGTATTAGGCTTTTTGGTGTAAACATTATTGGAGATAATAATATCATTTGATTTTTATAATTATCCAATCACTTAATTTGATTTGATATTATATATCTTGATTTGATTTTTATAATAATTAAGATATTTAACTTATTTCTTCTCTAAGTAATTTTTCTATAGATAGGCATTAATGTCTTGTATTCATGAAACACAATTGAAAATATAAAAGATTTAGCCCTCAAAGTTTTTAGTCTCATTCTTTCTCTTTTTGTTCCTCTCATTTTCTTCTTTCAGACTATTTTATTTTATATTTTCTATCATAGTATCATAACTCTAATTTTATAGTGGATCGTTTCCTTTATAGTTCTTCTACTACCTTTGCCTCTCGCAAAATGTTTATTTCCATTTAACTATGTTTTGCCTCGAATCCACGTATTTGGAATATTTTTATTAGTTGTGAACCTTTTCATTGGATCTTGGTCAGTTGTAAGCATTGTTTGAAGCATGAGATCCATTTTTGGCCTTTTGATGTTGGTTTTATAGTCGACCAAAGCCATATGTAGCCTATTGTCAGCTCAATCTTTCGGCTTATTATTTGTCATTTATTGGTTTTGACACATTATCAACTCATTATTGGCCATAACTTTAGATTTGATGTTCTAATTGTCAATCACTTTATCACTAACGTTACTTTCATCATTTCATTGGCGATCAATCAACGAATATAAAACCTATACTCAAATTTCAAACTTAAGACTTTAAAGTTCACCACATTGAGTTTGAGGAAGAAATTAGAGATTTTGACTTGATATTATCTTGATTTGATTTTCATAATGATTAAGATATTTACTTTATCTTATTTCCATGTGATTTTTTTATAAATAGAGACCAATAATGTTTTGTATTCAAACACAATTGGAAAAAAAAAATGTAGCGCTCGAAGTTTCTGCTCTCACTCTCTCTCCCCAATTTTCTTATTTCAGTTTCTATTTTATTTTATATTTGAACAGGGAGATGATGGCTCGTTTTAATAGTTAATTTTCTTTCTTGGATCTCTAAGAATTCTACCCACAATTCTCGTAGAGTACTTTCACATACGTACTCATGATTTTATTAATTTCTAGGTTCAAAGATCAGGTGCTGCTTTCAGCTTAGTAGTACTATTATATATATATAGACTCCTCTTTTTGGGTCTTATTTAATTTCCATATTTTCTTAAATATTAAAAATGAATTATCCAACGCTGAATTTTCTTCTAAAAGAAATTCGGAATAAAAAAATGTAAATGAATTTTTTAATTACTACGTACTTCGGTCAAGTACGTATACTTGGGTCCCTTCTAGAAGTGTACGGTCCGGTTAAAAATAAGAGGCAAGTACATATAATTTACCAAAAGCTTTTTAAAACTTTAAAAGTTTATATATAGAACTTATTAATTAATTCCCAATTTAGTTCTAAACCTCTCAAAAATCTTAAAAAAATAATTCTGGATTTCCTTTTTTTTTTCCCCTAATTAAGGGAAGATCTCAAGTAATATAAATTAAGAATTAATAGCTCTTTAATTATCCTATATACAAAGAAATCCTCCAAATCTAATTTACGTTATTAGAGAGTGATTCTACTGATCAATTACTTGAATTCAATATTCTCATTGCAATTTTATATATTCTTTTGAGATATATATATATATATATATATATATATATATATATATGTACATGAAGTTCGATTTTCCAACAAACTTTTCAGTATTGAAGTGGATCGTGTTAAATACAAAATTATGTTGAATAAAATTATATGAAAAAATATATTTGCAAGTCTCTAATTAATTTATTGATCATATATAAAATCCAGCACATTATTGATGTGAAACTCATGTTCCACAACCATTAAAATAAAAAAATAATGTGTTTTTTTTTTTTTTAGAAAAGTTGCCTTCATTGATAACAAGAGGTATTACAAGATGTGATGAAACAATGGAGTTTCCTCCATGTTAACAACGTAATCAGTAACATATAAAGCAGCCTTAGCTAGATTATGGGCAACATAATTGCCTTCTCTGTGCACATGATTGACTCTACATGCTTGCATCTTTGCTATTGTGTCTTGAACATCGCCAATGATCATCCCAAAGTAGCTCCTGTTATGCTTCTTGAGGTTGAGATCAGTGACTACCTTTTTGGAGTCTCCTTCAAGAATGATCCTTCTCATGCCTAAATCAACTCCAAACTTTGCTGCAATACCTGCTGCTATTGCCTCAGCAAGGTTCGGATTAGGTAAAGAGCTAAGATTTTTCCTCAAGGTTGCCAAAAAATTACCCATATCATCTCTGACAGCTACCCCAATTCCTATTTTACACAAGTGTTTATCAACCACCACATCCCAATTAATCTTACAAAACCCTTGAGGAGGACAAACCCATGGATCAGACCTTCTGGTATTTACAAAACCATGCTGCTCAATACTAGGATTAACTGTACAAAGATCCAACTTCATTTGATTGACTTTGAGAAGCACCACCTGTGGATCTAACAAAATATTCTTAAAGACTAACTAATTTCTTCTCCACCATAGGGTCCAGAGAGATAAAGACAGTTCCATCATTTGTTGTTTATCAAGTTTGTTGAACATGTCTTCTATTAGATCTTTAAAATTGCTATAAGACCACTTACTTTTTTGAATTGTCCTGGAAAGTTGACTCAAGACATCATTTGCCGAGGCACACTCCCACAAAATATGCTCAACTGTTTAGGCTCACTAAGACACATAGGACACGAAGGATTATCCAAGACTTTCCTCTTGTGCAGATTATTTTTTGTAGGCAATATATTTTGACAACCTCTCCAAAGAAAGTTCTTAGCTGCTGGAGGTAAGTTCATCTTCCATAATTTTGTCCACTGCTGGTCCCTCTGATTATTGAAGAAAGAACTTTGACTTTTTACCTTATCTTGTAATTCCCCTTGTAAATGATAAGCACTTTTCACTGTGAAGCAGCCATTTGCATTGTTTCTCCATATCAATTTATCTTGTTGATTACTCTGGCTGATTGGTAACTGCTTGATTAGCTCGGCTTCTCTGTTGCAAAAGATCTCATTAATTAAGGGAAGATTCCATTCCTTTCCATCTGAAATCATTAGAGCTTCCACCTTAGCTTCTTCTCCCAATGCTTTGTTACCACTTTGAGGTATGAAAGTTGTAGGTTGTGGCAACTAAGGATCAGACCATATTCTCACTAATTTCCCATTTTCTATTCTCCAATGCAATCTAGGTTTTAGAAGCTCTCTTGCAGATAGAATACTTTTCCATATGTAGGATGAGTTACTTCCCACTTTTGCATTAAAAAAATCAGACTTGAGAAAATATTTAAACTTTAACACAGTAGAAGATAAGGAAGTAGGATGTTGTAGAATTCTTCATCCTTGCTTGGCTAGCATAGCAAGATTAAAATTTTCAAAATCTCTAAATCCAAGACCTCCAACTTCTTTGGATTTCCCCATTTGAGACCAACTCATCCAATTCATCCTTTTTTCTTGATTAACTTGACCCCACCAATAGCCTTTCATCAAACTGTTGAGCTGCCTCAATAAGGATTTAGGAAGTTTAAAAACTCCCATTGTATAAGTGGGAATTGCTTGAATGACAACTTTAAGCATAATCTCTCTCCCTGCTTGTGATAGGAATTTGTGCTTCCAATTGCTCATGTTAGTGCTAACTCTGTCTAGAATGGCCTTGAATTCTTTGCATCTTGATCTACCAACCAAAGCTGGAAGGCCTAGATACTTCTCCTTTGAGTTTGTTCCTTTAATCCTTGCCATACTGGTTAAGAAGATCTTGGAAGAAAGACTGGTGTTTTTACTAAAAAAGAGAGAAGACTTGTCTTTGTTCAATCTCTGGCCAGAAGCTTCCTCATATTGATTAACAATATCCAACATCTTCCTCCATTCCATCTCTACTGCCTGACAGAAAAGCATGCAATCATCTGCAAAAAACAGGTGAGTGATATGCAATTTACCTCTTGCAATAGGAATCCCAGTAATTTGTCTAGCCAACTCTGCCTTATTGATCAACTGAGTAAGAGCTTCTGAACATAAAATGAAGAGATAGGGTGATAGAGGATCACCCTGTCTAATTCCACGAGATGGCTGAAATCTTGGTTGAGGAATGCCATTGATTAACAATGAATAAGAGACAGTAGAAACACATCTTAAAATTAGAGCAATCCATCTACGGTTGAAGCCCATCTTCCTCATTATTGTTTCAAGAAATGACCACTCCAATCTATCATAAGCCTTACTCATGTCCATTTTAAGAGCCATAAAACCTTTTGAACCCTTCATTTTGGACTGCATTGAGTGAATAGCTTCGTAGGCAACAATAATACTGTCTACAATCATCCTCTCGGGAATAAAAGCAGTTTGAGTTGTTGATATGATGCTGGGCAGGATGTCCTTCAATATGTTTGCTATTGCTTTGGCCATAATCTTATACACCACATTGCACAAACTAATTGGTCTAAATTCTGTTACAGCTTTGAGGTTTTTAATCTTTGGAATTAACACTATGAAAGTCTCATTAATAGAACTGTCCCAATTGTTGGTGTTAAGGGCTGTAGTTACTGTCTCATAAATATCATTACCTATGACATCCCAATGTTGTTGGAAGAAACCAGCTGAAAATCTATCTGGACCTGGAGAGCTCATGGGATTCATTTCAAGAATGGCAGTTTAAACCTCAGAAAATTCAAAATCTTTCTGGAGCATGTGGTTCATCTCATCTGTGATCACTCTTGGCATTGTCTCTACAAATTGCTGTTGGCCCACTGGATTTGAAGTAGAAAAAAGATCCTTGAAAAAATCTTGAAAAATCTGATTAATGACTTGAGCAGAATTTTGAAGATGCCCCTCTCCATCATAGATGTTGTTGATAGTATTAGTCTTGCGCCTTTGAGAAGCACACTTGTGAAAATAACTTGTGTTTCTATCACCCTCTTTAAGCCATCTTTGTTTAGACATTTGTTTCCACTTCACTTCTTCTTGTTCCAGATTCCAATTAATGAGCCTTTTAATCTGTTGAATTTCTGCTATTGCTTCACCTGTATTTCTAGCTTGTAGATTTGCAATCTTATCTTGCTGCACCTTAATAGAATCAGAAGCTTCTTTTTCCTTGGTCTTACTCCATTTCAGTAATTGTGTTTTGCATCTAAGCATCTTGAATTTCAATCCTTCTGATGAATTAGCAATACTGTTCTGGACATGCCAAGCAGTTGAAATTAATTCCTTACCCTCATTATTAGAACCCCAACTGTATTCATATCTGAACAACCTTTCTTTTCTACTAACAGGTTGTGTTTGAGTGTTCAAAATTGTCAAAAGTTGATAATGACCTGAAGAACTTGATGCAATTGTTGAGACCTCTATTGAAGGAAACATGGTAATGCAAAGAGTATTAGCACATACTCTGTCAAGCCTCTCCTTGGTAAAATCAGAACCTGCCCTATTGTTAGACCAGGTATATTTGATTCCATGGTATCCCAAGTCACATAAATCACTGTCCTGTAAAGCATTCTTGAAACCTTGCATTTGAGTAAAGGATCTTTGAGCTCCTCCCCATTTCTCATGTTGATACATAATTTCGTTAAAATCACCCATGCACAACCAAGGGATATTGTCTTTAGGTTGTAAAAGCCTAAGCAATTGCCAACTACCCTCTCTTTTTGCAGTTACTGGATGTTCATAAAATCCTATGATAGTGCATAGCTTCCCAAGATTGGAATTTTTTACTTGAACTGAGATATGAAAACTGGTATAAGTAAGAACCTCTATATCCATTTCAGAATTCCACATCATAGCTAATCCGCCACTTGACCCTTTAGCATTAACTGTAAAACTTCGATCAAAGCCAATACTGTTTCTGATTTGTTCAGTCCCCTCTCTCGAACTCTTAGTCTCAATGAGAAAGAGGATATTTGGGCCCTTTTGCTTCACCAAGAAGTGAAGTTCACGAACTGTTCGAAGGTTCCCAAGCCCTCGACAGTTCCAAGTTAAACATTTCATTGAGAATGGTGGGGCTGCTCAACAGCCACCACCATAGGTTCCTGAGTTAGGCTCCTTCCAGGATTGAGCTCCTCTTTCTTTTTTTGATGATCAAATGAACCTTCTCACTATCCTCTGCATCTTTAATTCTTTTCCTTCCTCTTGTAGTGACTTTGTTAATATTGTCAGTTTCCATTGCTTCTGATGTAGAACACGAAAATGCTCTTGCTCTTCTCTTCCAACCCAAAGGTTTAGAACAAACCTGCTCAAATTGCACTGGAATGGTGTCAGAGAGGTTAGAACTGATTAGGCAATCTATAGGTGACAAATCTATATTGCTGCCTATATCTTGATCTACGTCTTGTAACATTAGAGCTTTAAAACCCTTTCCTTGATGATTTTTGGACTGCTCAAGAGGTATCTCCAATTGACTATTTTGAACAAGAAAAAAATTATGATTTCCTTCATCTATTTCATTCTTGTCAAAACATCTAGGATACTGTTCAAGAGCCTCTACTTCAGAATTTACATTAAGGGTGGTCTGACGTTCTGAAACATTGATCAAGGTCCCTTTGCTTGGGCCCTCACCACATCCTGAGACTTTGTGCTGACTTTTAAAACCTCTTCCCTCTAATCTTTTTTCTCCACTTCCCAGTAAATTAAAAGCTGTGGCCCTCAACCATTTACCATATTGAATATGAGAAGTATCTGAAGAATTAAGAGTAGATCTATCCATAGCACATGCACGACCAACATGTTTTATAACCCCACATTGAAAGCAAAATAGTGGCAGTCTTTCATATTTAAACTCAACCCATCTTTGTGTCCCTTCTACTCTAATAAACTTCCCACGAGGAATAGGCTTAGTAATATCCATATTGACTCTGATTCTGAGCAATTTCCTCCATCCAAGTCCATCCCCATCGACATCTACAGAAAGAACATCCCCAATAGTTGAGCCAATCTTCTCTCCCCCATCCACTGTCATAGCTGCAAGAGGCAATCCATGAAGTTGGATCCATAACGGTTCTTGATTAAAAATCATTTCATTAGGAGGAGTTATCAAACAGCTGTATACATATAAGGTGTTTATCAAAAGTCCATGGCCTACCATTGAGCACTCTCACCATATCTACATCTTTCTAAAATTCAATAAGAAAAAGGTGATGACCCACCTCAGTAAACCAGATAGAGCCCTCAGGGTTCCAAACTTTAGTAACAGTTCCTTTAAAAGCTTCTTTGTTTAAGTTCTTGTCCATCAACACTTGGAGAAGTAAACATTTATTGGCTCTATCAACAGCACGTTTAGTATCTTTCATAGAAAAGTTTACCTCTTCTTTCTCAAATTTTGTTAGTCTAAATCCTTCCCAAGCTTAGTCAGTTCATCATCCATGGCTAGCAGATACTGTCTCTTGCTCACAAGAAGAAATTATTGAAAACCTACTTCACCGCCTAACCCTTCAAAGAAGGAAAGGACAACCTCCTTACCCAAAAAGGAAAGGACTACTAGAATAAAAAAAATAATAATAATAATGTGTTAATATATTGACTTGTAAGTAGTAGTAAAACCTTATTATATACATGAAGTCCTTAGCATTCCTTGTGTTCATGATTAATAAAGAGGAATTATCCCATGATCTTTAGAGATACATAAGTAACTCCATTCGTTTTTTGATGCTATAATTTATAGGCAATTTGAAATAAAATCAAAAAGTAAATCTAAAATTTGATGATTTTCACCAAAACAGTACTGATACATTGTTTCATTCCGAAGATTTTAGTCTTAAAGTAGTGATCATGATATGGATCGAAATCAAGAAAACTATATATATATCAATTAAAAGTTTGAAAAGTCATCTTCTAGTGGAACCTACATATATATTTCCTCAATTTTCTTCGAGAAAATGTGAAATTGCGAAGATAAGTGGAACCTATTTTCAAGGCAGAAGAAAAAAGGTGGTAATGTAATAAGGACAGATCCATATTACACGTACAGTGCAATCCTGACTTATTAAACCAAACAAAAGTGTCACATTCAAGTTATCTTATCAGTTAGATAAGCTGTCTCCCATTAAATATATAGATCTATATATATTTTGCTTACTATTCATATATAGTAAAATAAAAGAAAAACATGGTAAACGTCTGTTTTCCTTTTCTGTCATTATAATATTCCTTTCTCCATCCAATATTGTTCTTTATTTTTTTGAGCATTAATTCTTAGTCATTGACCTACATTAATGCATATATAAGCTTCCTAGCTGCTAGAACATTTCCTATAGTAAAATGAGATTAGGATGTGGATCATCATGCGGTTTGTAGTTTATTCAAAACAAAATCCAAACGTTTGCACGACATGATCTACTCGAGTGAAAACACTTGGATAAGTGCGGGCGTGTGCTCAACCCTCTTGCGCAACGAATATATAATATTCAGTTCTACTACAGGCAACTAGGGTGGGCAAGCCCCAAGGAATCGGCTGCCACTTCAGACGAGAAATATTAAAAAAAAAATGAAAAAGCAAAGACGAAGAAAACTGGTTCATGCATCTCTTTTCGTCTCCTTCAGTTCCAAGACAAAGAAAACTCTAACTTTATAAATATCATTAATTAAATGAAGAAAAAGCAAAGTTTTTAATCCATTTTTTGTCAGAATATATCATTTTGGCTAAAAGGGTGTGTGGTGCCTTGAGTGCGTAGGTAGATGCGGATTGGGTGAATGAAAGAGTTTGTCAAAAAGTCTAGGAGAGTGAACATTAACATGTGAGCCATGTGAGTGATGTTGGGGTCTTGGTGTAGACAAAGAAGAATCCTGGACATGTTGAGCCAGAGAAAAGAAATGGGTATGGATGAGGCGCTGCTAGACAATGAACAACAACAACGCAACGGCTGTTACTTCTTCTTCTTTACCAATCTCGAGATCTTGGTCTGTGTCTTCCCTGTCCTTTTTTTCCCACTGGACCCATTTTAAGACTTGGCCTCTGGATTGTTGTCGTCTACAGGTTTGTATTGCAGTAACTTTTTTTATCTTTCAAAAGACTTGAATGTGTTGTGTTTGGGTTTGGATCTTGTTCTTTTTCAACGTGTTTTGAGATTTCTTGAAAGCCCATCCGTGTTTCATGTGGTTTCAGGGCAAAATTCCCAAGAAATTTCGTGTGGTTTCAGGTCAAAACCCATCCATGTTTCGGGGAAGCAAAGGGCCTTCGTTGCTCGGAGAAGATGAAGGAGAGATTTCGGCATCGATTTCATAGGGAGGTTGGAGTGCTGAAGACGACGGTAGGGAGACGAGCGTTGAAGGGGTTGAAGATGAATGGAAGCTGGAGTACTGAAGGGGTTGAAGACGAATGGAGGGAGATGAGTTCAGGGGTTGAAAACGGAGGGAAGTAGAATCTCTATTGAATTATAAGATTTTAAAAATTTAAAATAATTAATATATAATTAGTTGATATTTATCTATAATAATAATATATTATATATCTACATAAATTATTAATAAATACACATAATATGATAGCATATATCTATTTCATATATATATGGTTTCCATATACTAGTATAAGAAATTATTAAATCTTATCGACTAATTACTGTACAAATTATAAAATATAACTATAAAGCATATTTAATATATATTATAAATAATTAGATTACATATTATATATTTAATTATAAAAGTGTTATGCTTATATTATTAGCTAATACATATAAATATATATATATATATACATAGGTGTATGTATCTAGATATATATATATATATATATCAATATATGAATGAGTTTTAATCGAGTCGACTCGGGTATAATGACCAGGCTTTAAAGAGTCTTAGTCAAATTTAGTCGAGTTTAGTCGAATATTTGTCATTTACTAATCGAATTTATATATGCTTTTATGATCAAGCTTTTTTTTTTTTTTTTTACGAGTCGAGTTCGATTTGAATTTAAATGGATTAGTACCAAACGGACTATCAAACAAATTGATTCATTTACAGCTCTAGCAAAAACCATCACAAATCCCAAATATATGACATATTATACATGCATCAATTGATCAATCGAATATTTAATTCATGGCGGTGAGGGTACTGATCATCGCAGTCATGTATGGTCATGATGTCCCTCAATGGCGCGCCACCGAGATCCTTTTGTGCGCCACATCATCAAACACTAGCTAGTGATCGTCATGATGTACGTTCTAAAGAAAGTAGTTTGATTAATTAGGTCATGGTTCATTCAAACAAACATATAAACATACATGGTTTTTGCCAAAACATGTCGATAGACGTTCCGTAGTACTATATAAGAAGAATAACTTCGATTAAAATATAATAATATAAGATTTTATATATTGATCTTCGATATCTAGATAGATCCATTAATGGTCATGACAATGATGAATTGATCATGACATGAACTTGATTTTCACCACCCACAGAACAATATATACTACAACAGAATGTGTGTTTTGTGACAGAAAAAACTGTCACAAAAAATGGCAAACCGTCACTAAACATATTTGGTGACGGTTTGAAACTGTCACCATGACCGTCACCTAAAGTGCGTCACAGAAAACATTTGGTGACGATTTACTGTTCAACCGTCACAAAAAATATTTTTAGTGACAGTTGGAAGTGTTCCGTTCTGTACAACGTTCGAACGTTCCTTTTTTTGTGACGGTTATGAACAGTCACAGAAAATCACGTTCGGACGTAAAATCAAACGTTCGGACGTTATACCCGACCGATTGGCGTTCGAATGAGAGAAGTTGACGTTCGTTGGATATCGTGTTCGAACGTATAAAATTTACGTTCGAATGTTAATGCGTCCGAACGTTAATTACATTAAACGTTCGAATATTTGTTCGAACGTAAACGTAAATGTTCAAACGTAGCGCGTTTAATGTTCGGACGTTATTTCGAATGTAAATGAAGGAGCGTCCGAATGCAAGTTCTTTGTTCGAACGTTAGTCGCTTTACCGTTCGAACGGTTTGTTCGTTTTAGCGTGAGTACGTTCGAACGATTCAATTGTATTTACGTTCGAACGTTTGTTACAGTGTGAACCAACGTTCGAACGATTTTTTTTTACATTCGAACGTACAGATCAGAAATACTAATTTCATAAAATTTAAAAACATAATACCAATTGTATCATATTACATACCCAATTAACAAGTAACAATGTCTTATAAAAGTACAAAATTAGATATTAAAACTAGTCAGAAATATTGACAAAATTTATTTCTTCTTTTTCCCTCGCCCACGGGGATTCTGTTGCAACGACATAACACGTTCCATTTGCACCATCATCTCCCGTTGCACTTGCTCTTGCACTTCATTGCGTATTCTTTCCTCCTGGTCTCTCTGTTGGTCCTGCAAACGCGTCTCTAAATGAGACTGTCGTTCTAAGAGAGACTCTAACTCTTGTTGTCTCGACCTCATATACTCATTCTCACGCCGTGCAGCTTCTAAATCTGCCGTAAGATTATTAATTTGTGAAGCCGATGAGGTTGAGGAGGATGAACATTTATGCTTGATAGATCGTCCCAAACCTCTTGCCATACTAGACTGCGGCCCGAGCACTTGCGTGAATATGTCTATGTCACTAGGAGAGGATTCCTCAGAAGCCGACTGCATCTCCAACATTTTGCTCTGCAATTTAAAAGGTAATGATCGTAAATAATTAGTAACGTATTAAAAGAAATAGAAATAAGAAATAAACTATTAAAATATTATATAAATAATTTATTTAACAAAATTAACACTGCTTACATAATTATCTGCAGCGACAGGATCCATCCACTCACTATGCTCATTAGTGTGAGCAGCAGCATAGACATGAATGAGGGAAAAGTTTTCAGGATCATCACGTTTCTAACAAAGCGAGAATATTAGCAATTTTAAAAAGATAATATTAGTACTTATCAGAAATAATATCAGGAAAATAAATTAATTCTATAATTTTTTAATTACCATTTTTTCAGCAAGACGGTGGAATGACCTTGAACCGGCACGATGGTGGACAGTCAGAACGGATCTATTCTGTGCATTTGTAGAACTCAAGTGCTACAAAATATATTAAAAATGTTAATTGTAATATATATACATATAATATATAAAACGAATATGAATGTAAATAATTAAAAGATATAAATGTAAAATACCTGATAATCTGGAGATGCGAAAAGATCACAACACTTTCTCCAATCATCTAACTTCATCTGCTGAAAAGGAGACTGCGCAGCCTCTTCCAACGTCTCAAACTTCTTGAAGTGGTCATGACATCGTCCTTTGTGACGTCGGAATAGTGTAGCCATCAACTCATTCACGGTTCTCAAATCCCCGCTACGGCCAAAGTCGAGGTCGAATTCATCCTAATAAGGGAATCAGGTAAAAAATATAATATATTAATCTAGGTAAAAAAAATGTACTGAAAAGTAAACTCACCAGCACACGACTTCGAATGTGCTCCTTAATCTCTATCGGAACATCTCGCCATGAGCGCACATAAAATGGAGCATAAGCTCGAACTACTGTGCCAATATAGGAGGAAAGCGCTGCTGCACTATCATCCACTCCTCCAGTGGAATTATCAGGAATTGTGATCTTCAGTTTACCATGCCTTCTATTTTTTTCAAGAGAGATTCCACGTGTATAGCCACGACCGCGACGTGCAGATGCATCAACTACATGATAATAGATATACTATAATTATAATTATATAGTTATTGAGGAAAAAATATTAACTATATATATAATTATCAACGACAATATTTCCTTACTGGTAGGTGTCGACTGGCTGTTGTTCTCTTCTGTGTTAGCTTCATCTTCAGGAACGGATTCCTCGAGTGGGAAGTCCTCAATGGGTTCAGGACTTGGACTTGGCGGAGGCACATTTCTTCGTTGTCGTTTTGGCGGCATTCTTGAAAATAATTAATTATATCAAAAAAAATTAATTAGAAGAAATTATGAAAATTCAAGATATTTTAGTCACCTATATGAATAAAATATTTAGTACTTTTATTCTTCAGATGAATTTTCCATGCTTGCTTCAGAATCTCCATCAATAACATCTTCATCATCATCATGCACCTCTTCTTCATCATCTTTATCCACCTCCTGCCCGGATTCTGATTCGTCTTCATCTTCTGACTCGTCTTCTTCTTCTTCCTCCTCACTGACTTGAATTGAATGATCATTTAATACAGACGGGTCGAGATGTACGGGTGGGACATCATCTCTACACAAGGGGAGCAACTCAAGTGCACCGAGGTCAACAAACAAATTAATACCCTCTCCATCTTCTTGGTATGCCTCAACAATCGGAGTGTCATCTTCATCTCTACTATTCTCGTAATCTGCACCCGTTCCTGCTTCATATATATTTCGAGGAACAAATTTTTGTACGACTCGCCAAGTTATCTCCCCACTATCTTCATCAGCACTTTTCATTGGATCAATCAAGTAATAGACTTGGGTAGCTTGACAAGCCAATACAAACGGATCATCTTCGTACCATTTAGATGCAGTATTGACACTCGTAAAGTGATTATCCCTATGTATCGAAACCCGACCACCACCTAGATCTCACCAATCACATTTAAAGACATATGTTACAGACCCACCCAGATATTTCAATCCGATAATATCACGTATGACACCATAATAGTCAATATCATCTGTTCCATGACTCCCCTCGACTAACACACCACAATTTTGAGTCTTTCTATTACGTTCACGGTCCAAAGTATGGAATCTATAACCTCGAACCGTGCATGCAGTATATCGAAGTGCTCTATTTGAGGGACCACGGGCCAATGCATACAATTCAGAAGAAATTGATCCGGGATCACGAGCACGTTGTTCCAAAATCTATAAATTGAAATAGTATATATTTATTATTTCATTATCCAGAGTTAAAAATTTCACAATATAACATATATATAATTTTAGTTCATACACGTTCTTCAAACCATCCGGGAAATTCTTCCTCGTGTCTTGCCTCTATATTTTCTACGCCTTCCGTCCTAAGTTTGTCCATGTGGTCACTGTTATAACATGTTGCAAAAGAAGTATATTTTGAGCACAACAATTCTAATTAATTTAAAGAAAACTATAATTATTCAAAGAAATGAAATGACATACCTAAGATAATCATCAATCTCTCGGCAGTTATTTAGCACATACCACCGAACTTTACCCAACTCTCCATCAATTAAATCGTAACCTGTTTGTGCACCCAAGGGTCGTACATTCTGGGAAAACACTGATAGCTCACGAGGAGGCGGAGTAGCAAGATCAGCATTTCGCTCTTGACGATTAAATCGTGTCTCAACACCACGAAGATATAGAGAGCAAAATGTTAACCATTCATCGTGTATATAGGCCTCTGCTATTGAACCCTCAGCTTTGGCTTTATTCCCAACAGTGCGCTTCAATCGACCCAAATATCTTTCAACTGGATACATCCAACGGAACTGCACCGGTCCACCCAGAAGTACCTCTCGCGGTAAATGTATTGCTAAATGGACCATGACATCAAAAAATGATGGTGGAAAGATCTGCTCGAATTTACATAGTATAGTAGCAATGTCTTCTTCCAATTTCGACAACACATCTCGATTTACTACCCGAGCGCACAAATCCTTGAAAAACATACATAGTTCAGATATGGCCACACGTACATTAGATGTAAGCTTCCCACGAATTCCCACAGGTAATAACTTCTGCAAAAATACGTGACAATCATGACTTTTCAATCCATTGATTTTCCAATCATCAGGACTCACGCATCTACCAATATTTGAAGCATAACCATCTGGCAACTTCACACCTTGCAACCATTTGCAGAAATCCATCCTCTCCTCCCTCGTCATCGTAAAACATGCATGCGGCATGACCACCCTGTTGCCTTCCACCCGCAAATGCAGATTATGTTTAATTCTCATTCTCTCAAGATCTTTCCTCGTCTTGATCGTGTCTTTCGTCTTTTTGTTAATACTCATCAATGTATCCAGTATATTATCACAAATATTCTTCTCTATGTACATTACATCCAAACTATGTCGCAACTTGCATGACGACCAATACGGCAAGTCAAAAAAAATACTACGCTTTGTCCAATTCAATTCTTGTACGGCTCGTTTTCTCTTGTTCTTTCCCCGACTTTTGCCAAAATTGTTCGCTCTAACATGTTGCAATTGTTCCACTATCTCTTCTCCAGACAACTCTTTTGGTGCAATCCTATCCTCTACTCTTTCATCAAACTTGGCACATTCTCTTCTCCATGCATGATTTGCTGGTAAATAACGTCGATGACCCATGAAACACAACTTCTGAGAAAATTTTAGCCACTCACTAGCAGTTTCTTTATTACACGTCGGACACGCTAACTTCCCTTTCGTACTCCAGCCGGAAAGATTCCCATACGCCGGAAAATCATTTATGGTCCACATTACCGCAGCATGCATCTGAAAAGATGTTGACTTAGATGCATCATAAGTTCTAACCCCTGTTTCCCATAACTCTTTCAGCTCTTCAATCAACGGCTGCATGAATACATCAATATCATTCCCAGGTGATCTAGGGCCAGGGATGAGTAAAGTTAACAAAAAGTTTGGCGCCTTCATGCACCTCCATGGTGGAAGATTGTACGGAATCAATACCACGGGCCAAGTGCTATAACTTGTACTCATATTCCCAAAAGGGTTGAATCCATCGGTTGTGAGTCCCAGGCGCACGTTCCGAGCTTCTAACCTGAACTCTGGATACTGATTATCGAAAGACTGCCACGCAAGTGAATCAGCTGGATGCCTCATATACCCGTCATTCTTAACTCTTTTCTCCTCGTGCCACCTCATATCATGAGCTGTTTTTTTACACATATATAGTCTTTGCAACCTAGGTTTCAAGAGAAAATACCGCAACACCTTAACCGGGACGTTTTTCTTACCTTTCCACCTCGACTCTCCACATACAGGACATGCTTGTTTCTCCTCGTTCTTCTTCCAGAACAATACACAATCATTCTTGCATGCATGTATGGACTTGTACTCAAATCCTAATCCCTTTCTCAACTGCTCCGCTTCATAAAAGTTCTTAGGCAATGCAGACCCTTCGGGAAGAACCTCGTTAAATAAGTCCAATACCATGTTTATTGCTTTCGTCGACATCCCACACAATGATTTAATGTGAAGCAACCGCACAATAAACGACATTTTGGAATGTTTTGTACAACCTGGGTAAAGCTCGCGCTTTGCATCTTCCCACAGTGAAGGGAAATTATCACAATCAGTCCCTGATCCACCAGTTGAGGCATTGTCGTTAACCTCATCCATAAACATCCCAGCTCCAATGTCACCCAACATCTCCTCCATCTCATCGTGCTCATAATCATCATCCATATGCCGCAAATAATTGTGATGATCGACCAATACATCTGCTGACCCTTCATACGGCTCACCATGCAGTACCCATCGCGTATACCCCAGATCCATACCGTTCACAAATATATGACGCTCTACTTCATCCAATCCTATCGCACACAAATTTTTACACCCTCGACATGGACACTTAATGTAACCACGACTATCAGCAGAAGCCCGTGCAAAATCAATGAAAGTTCTTACTCCACATGCATAGGGTACGTAATCCTTTCCAAGTCTATCGTCCAGACGCATCCAATTTTTGTCCATTTCTAAAAACATCTATATATTAATAACACGTACATTGAAAATTCACATGCATGTCATGCTCCAATTGTCATTACTTTTTTGATAAGGTAGTTGGTCCTATCCCATTCGAGATTATATTCTCCATATTGCACAAATCTCGTCACTCTACTAATTTCTACGTTAGTAGAAATTTCGGCAGCACCTCCCCATAATTCTCCAAGTATACATGTTCAAATATCGGGATTGTGACCCTACGAACAGTATACCCGAAGAACAATAGAAGAAGACACCGAAACTTCATATTAAACGTGAAAAGTAGCGAGTAACAAAAATGTGCAATACAGATAATATAATCTCAAACTGTCCACACTGGACAATTCAGGAATCAGTGGACACATAAATATACACTGATTCCCAAACGGGTCTAAGGGTATTTATGCAATGTCACACACATCTAGCAGTATAATCATATAACAATATCTCCATATTGTTAAACTAAAGAGGGATGGAAGATTATGTGACCCTACGTTTCGTGTCTTGTACACAACGAGGGAGAATGATCTTAAAGAAATGTTTAAAAATTGGTCTAATTACTTAACCGTCACAAACTGTCCGACCTCGACTCTCCTCTCAAGGCCGAAGAGACTATGACAGTCAAGCAATTAGACCAAAATTTACTTATTAAATTGTTATATATAATTTTAAAGATTATTATATAATTTTAATTATTATCATTCCACAATTATAATCTTAATTGTTATACTTAATTGAGTGAGTTATTTACTTATATAGACAATAAGTATATAATTTTTATATAAGAATATATTTTATCCTTATTTCCTTTCTCTTTAGTTTATAATAAATAAGTATATTTACATATTCAAACTCTACTTATTTAGTAGTTTCAAGACTTTTTTATTGAAGAGTATTTTAAAGGTTATATTATAATTATAATTATTATCATTCTTAAAATATAATTTAAATTGTTATACTTAAATTGTAAAAGAAGTATAATATTATTTTAAATATTATAATTCTTAAAGAGTTAGTTTTATTTGTTATTACTTAATTTTAAATATTATTATAAATATTTAATTATCATTCTTAAATTTCAATGGTTATACAATAATTTTAATTATTATAATTCTTAAAGAGTTACTTTTATTTGTTATTACTTAATTTGAAATATTATTATCATAATTTTTCAAATCCATATCACAAAAACACATTGTATAAATATCATAAAATTCAAATAAAGACAAGAAATAAAAATTTTTTCTTACCAAACTCAACTCTCTCTAACTTAAATGTTCGGACGTACATTTCATCAAAGTCTCTCATTTGTAATAATGTAAATATATTCAAACGTCATTCACAAATAATAATTTAAATATTTAAAGTCCATATCACAATATATTCATAATAACTCACAATATATTCACAAAATAACATGCCACATGTATTAACATATTTTTAAAGTTGAGTAAGTAATAAACATGTATTAACAAAGCCTAATGAAAATATATTTCTAATAAGAAACACAATATTTCAAATTCATATCACAACATATTTACAAAAACTCACAAACTATTTACAAACTATACAAATAATAATCACAATATTTCAAGAGTAAGCATAAAATCACAACAATATATTGATAAAGTTTAGAAATATACCTAGCACTCACAATATCCTCTTACAAATCAAAATCTTCCAACTTCCCAAAACAAGCAATCCTTCAAATAAATACAACACTAACTTATTAGAAATATTCTATAACAAAAACACATTGTATAAATATCATAAAATTCAAATAAAGACAAGAAATAAAAATTTTTTCTTACCAAAACTCTCTAACTCTCTAACTCTCTAACTCTCTAACTCAACTCTCTCTCACACTAACTCTCTCTCTCTCTCTCTCTCTCTCTCTCTCTCTCTCTCTCTCTCTCTCTCTCTCTCTCTCTCTCTCTCTGTCTCTGTCTCTGTCTGTTGCACCCACGGGAGAAGAAGAAATGATCCGCTTCCTCCCGTGCGCGTACTGATTAATACCGTAAATTATTAGTTTAAACGTTCGAACGTTTAAGTTGTACGTCCGAACGTTATTTGCTAAAATTATTCCCGCTCATAACGTTCGGACGTTTACAGTACACGTTCGAACGTACCCTTCTTATTTATAACATAAAATCTAGCGGGAAAGTTCCCGCACTTTCCTCATATATGTTCGAATGTATCACAATTTTTCGTTCGAACGTTCGTAATTTTACAGATAAACGTTCGAACATTTAACTTAAACGTCCGAACGTACATTTTATCAAATTGTTACCATATTTGAGCGGGAAATTTCTCGCACTAATTTAACTAACGTTCGAACGTTAACATATTTGGTGTTCGAATGTATATAATTTTCTGGTGATTTCATCAAATAACGTTCGAACGTATAGTCTAAACGTCCGAACGTCTGAATCATCACACAGATACCTTAATCGAGTGGGAAATTTCCCGCTCTTATTTTAACGTTCGAACGTTAACTTGAAACATTCGAACGTACGATTCCTACTATACTAACTTATAATATAATATGTATACTATATTTTATATATCTATCTATAACTATATACTACATTGTATAGTATGATAGCATAATACTTTCAATGAGAACATAAATGTATATAATATATAAATTATACCATATATATAAATCAATAATATATATTAAATTGTTACTTATTAAATTCTTTATTATATACTAACTTATAATATAATATTTATACTATATTTTATATATCTATCTATAACTATATACTACATTGTATAGTATGATAGCATAATACTTTCAATGAGAACATAAATGTATATAATATATAAATTATACCATATATATAAATCAATAATATATATTAAATTGTTACTTATTAAATTCTTTATTATATACTAACTTATAATATAATATGTATACTATATTTTATATATCTATCTATAACTATATACTACATTGTATAGTATGATAGCATAATACTTTCAATGAGAACATAAATGTATATAATATATAAATTATACCATATATATAAATCAATAATATATATTAAATTGTTACTTATTAAATTCTTTATTATATACTAACTTATAATATAATATGTATACTATATTTTATATATCTATCTATAACTACATACTACATTGTATAGTATGATAGCATAATACTTTCAATGAGAACATAAATGTATATAATATATAAATTATACCATATATATAAATCAATAATATATATTAAATTGTTACTTATTAAATTCTTTATTATATACTAACTTATAATATAATATTTATACTATATTTTATATATCTATCTATAACTATATACTACATTGTATAGTATGATAGCATAATACTTTCAATGAGAACATAAATGTATATAATATATAAATTATACCATATATATAAATCAATAATATATATTAAATTGTTACTTATTAAATTCTTTATTATATACTAACTTATAATATAATATGTATACTATATTTTATATATCTATCTATAACTATATACTACATTGTATAGTATGATAGCATAATACTTTCAATGAGAACATAAATGTATATAATATATAAATTATACCATATATATAAATCAATAATATATATTAAATTGTTACTTATTAAATTCTTTATTATATACTAACTTATAATATAATATGTATACTATATTTTATATATCTATCTATAACTACATACTACATTGTATAGTATGATAGCATAATACTTTCAATGAGAACATAAATGTATATAATATATAAATTATACCATATATATAAATCAATAATATATATTAAATTGTTACTTATTAAATTCTTTATTATATACTAACTTATAATATAATATTTATACTATATTTTATATATCTATCTATAACTACATACTACATTGTATAGTATGATAGCATAATACTTTCAATGAGAACATAAATGTATATAATATATAAATTATACCATATATATAAATCAATAATATATATTAAATTGTTACTTATTAAATTCTTTATTATATACTAACTTATAATATAATATGTATACTATATTTTATATATCTATCTATAACTATATACTACATTGTATAGTATGATAGCATAATACTTTCAATGAGAACATAAATGTATATAATATATAAATTATACCATATATATAAATCAATAATATATATTAAATTGTTACTTATTAAATTCTTTATTATATACTAACTTATAATATAATATGTATACTATATTTTATATATCTATCTATAACTATATACTACATTGTATAGTATGATAGCATAATACTTTCAATGAGAACATAAATGTATATAATATATAAATTATACCATATATATAAATCAATAATATATATTAAATTGTTACTTATTAAATTCTTTATTATATACTAACTTATAATATAATATGTATACTATATTTTATATATCTATCTATAAGTATATACTACAGTGTATAGTATGATAGCATAATACTTTCAATGAGAACATAAATGTATATAATATATAAATTATACCATATATATAAATCAATAATATATATTAAATTGTTACTTATTAAATTCTTTATTATATACTAACTTATAATATAATATTTATACTATATTTTATATATCTATCTATAACTATATACTACATTGTATAGTATGATAGCATAATACTTTCAATGAGAACATAAATGTATATAATATATAAATTATACCATATATATAAATCAATAATATATATTAAATTGTTACTTATTAAATTCTTTATTATATACTAACTTATAATATAATATGTATACTATATTTTATATATCTATCTATAACTATATACTACATTGTATAGTATGATAGCATAATACTTTCAATGAGAACATAAATGTATATAATATATAAATTATACCATATATATAAATCAATAATATATATTAAATTGTTACTTATTAAATTCTTTATTATATACTAACTTATAATATAATATGTATACTATATTTTATATATCTATCTATAACTATATACTACATTGTATAGTATGATAGCATAATACTTTCAATGAGAACATAAATGTATATAATATATAAATTATACCATATATATAAATCAATAATATATATTAAATTGTTACTTATTAAATTCTTTATTATATACTAACTTATAATATAATATGTATACTATATTTTATATATCTATCTATAACTATATACTACTTATTAAATCATCAATAAACACCATAAGCTCATAAACTATTCACAAAATTCACAAACAATAATCACAATTATTTCAAGAGTAAGCATAAAATCACAACAATATGTATAAACATATTGCTAAACTTTAGAAATATAACAAGCACTCACAAAAAAACCAATAATCTAATTGTCAATAATATTATATAACATCCTAATATAAAACATAAACATTTATAATATAATATTAAATTGAAAAACGTTCGAACGTAATAATAAGTACGTTCGAACGTTCTGTGTATATAAGGCCAAAACCGAACGTCGAAACGACATTTCCAATACGTATCATCGTCGTTTCCTAGCACGCCGCCACGCCTCCTTCACCGCCGCCGTCAACTCCGCCACAATCGTCACTGAAGGTAGGCATTCATCTTTTATTCAAGTAACATGTATTTTATTGAGATTTGGATTGAGTTTTGTTTAAAACCGGATAAGTGGTTGCCGGATTTTCAACTTCATTTTCCGGCCACCACGGCTAGTCATTGGCCGAATAGTCACCGTAGAAATGTTTCTTGAAGTGTATACTTCATTTGCACGGTGACATTTCGGTATTTAGAACCGTGTAGAGAAATTTTTGAGATTTCAATAATGGCTGAGTCGACTCAGCCATTCTGCGTCGAAACGTTCGAACGTTTCACCAAGACGTTCGAACGTACGACGTTTAAATTACAGAGCCGTTACGGCTTCCACGTTCGAACGTTTAATTATAACATCCGAACGTAATGATTTTCTACATTATTCATGCTTCGACGTTCGGACGTTCATATTTATGTTCACATGTAAAACAAATACGTTCGAACGTATTTGTTTTAACGTCCGAACGTACGTCAGCCAATATTTATTTACTGCTTATGTTCGAACGTACATTGTTACATTCGAACGTATTTGTTTTACGTTCGAATGTAAATATATTGACATTATTTTACGTGCGAACGTATAAATAAACATCCGAACGTTTTATCTTTAACGTTCGAACGTTAAAGATAAAACGTTCGAACGTTACGACAGAGCATCTTAAAATTAATACAAAAAAATGTATTATTGTAAATAATTTTTTTTTCCTTTTCTATTTTCAGGATATGGCTCTTCTACTGCATACTAGGAAACGAGGGAGGGAAGGAGCCACGTCGGACACTGCCCGTATCGGAGCTCGTACTGTTATGGAAGAGCGAGAGGTCTTAATTAATGAGTTCGACGAACTCTATTGGCAGCAGACGAACCTGAGAGATGTTTTCCTCAGTAGAGGCTGGGGAAATATCTGCACATTGAGGGGAAGGTATACCCCTCAATGGTTCAAGAATTCTATATGGGGATGTGTGACATGCCTCAGGATGCATCCTCTCACACCGTGACTGTACGCGGTGTTTCCATTGAGGTATCAGCAGATGTCATCGGCGAGCACCTTGGGATTCGTCGAGGAGTGGAGACATTTGCACACTCGACACCCCGTGAGGATGTAGGCACTTCTACATCATCTACTGGTCGGGGATGTGAGCCAGCATCAGCCAGAGATGCAGGCCAGTCAGAGGCTGAGGATACTGGCGTCGAGGCTCGGGATGATGACTGAGACGAGGATTTCTACATCCTCACCGGGAGGGATCGCATGCAGATCGAGCGGAAGAACGCCTTCAACCAGAACCATCTGCTGCATTTCTTCCGCATGTTGCACCTTATTGTTGCAACAAATGTCGATCCTGTGGCTCATAAAACCACATTTAGTCGGCTTCGGGCACAATTTTTGATACGAGTGGCACGTGGAGATCCTATAGATTTGCCATTGCACATCTTTCAGAGGATCCGTTACGAGGCGAGCATCGTCTCCACGGATAATCTCCCATATGGTGTCCTCATCAGCCGACTATTACTTGCACGGGGAGTGCCGACCCAGCCAGAGGAGCGGGTCAAAGATCAGATGAGCCCCCTCGACATGACCACGCATCGACGTAGCATTGGACAGGCGAGGGGACGTCAGCCACCCCCTGTAGAGGATCTAGTTCCTTAGACGCAGCCTGAGCCAGGTCATGTCGGGAGTAGTAGTCAGCATACGCCGAGTACGTCTGCAGGAGATGTGCGGCCTGCTTGGGTTGATGCGGTCATCTCACAGCTGACTGCGCATATCGATCATAAGATCGATCGATCGCTCGAGGCTATATCGGCGTCTGTTGCCGAACTCACCCATCGTGTAACTATCCTTAACGACAAGGTTGATACCTTGACTGAGGAGGTACGGAGTTCGACTTTTGCGGATAACATTATCATTTGACTGTTAATATCAAATTTTGTATTTTATTTTTAATATTTGTAACGAAAAATATTATTGAATATTTCTATCGTTTTTTAATTTCAATTTTTAATCTTCTTTGATGTTATATTTTTCAACTTTAATACTAAATCACTGCATTTCAAATATATATAAATCAATAATATATATTTATATATTACAAAGTGTGTATATATAAATATATACAATTCAATTTTTTAGACTTGTTCACAAATTATGCACAATAAAAACCACATAATTTTTAAATTAAAGTCATTTAATTTAAATTTACAATGAACATTCGAATGTTATTACTTAACGTTCGAACATTGGTGCAAACATTTTACGTTCGAACGTAAAATTAATAACATTTGAACGGTTGCGCCAAAACATTTTACGTTCAAACGTAAACAGACATAATGTTCGAACGTATATGTAACGTTCGAACGCATATTTCCCATACGTTGGAACGTAAAAAAATCTCATTCTATCTTTAGTGACGGTTTGCAGAAACTGTCACAGAAAATACCTTTTAGTGACGGTCTAGGGACTATCACAATTTCCTAACCGTCACTAAAAAACAATTGTGTTGTAGATATATAGGCGTGGATCTGAAGAATATTAACAATATTGTTACGTTCGCATATACATGCGCTGAGACTCTGATCTAAGCCAAATGATGACGATGGATCGATGTAGCATGCATTAATGGACAATGGTAACAATACAAGAAAAATGGGTTTTGTAGCCATTTAATTACAGTGAAAAGACTATTTGTGATTAAAACAGATTTATTTTAATTATAAATAATAATTTCTCTGAAATTAACGGATTACAAATAAACAGTTTTCTTATAATTTAACATGTGACTTACCCATATTATTTGTTCATGATATTCGATATTAATCAATGGTAGCTGGGGTCCTTGATATTTCGTGTCTGACATGGAGTTGTCAATTCCGATAATAATTATGTTGGACCTACTGAAAATTAATTTCACTTACGAAAACGACGAGACTTTATGATATTATGTGCATTTAAAAGTGAGTAACATTACAACCGGCCTATATATTATATCTTGGTCACCCAAAAAGTCTAGTTGCAAGATAAAATCATCGATGGCTACAAACTGATATGAGTTATATTACGTATAATCATTTTATATATTTTTTATACATTTTACTGATATGATTAATCAAAATAGATATTTTATATTAAAAAAAATGACACAACTAAACACATTAATAAAATGTACAAAAAAATATATAAAAATAATTGTACATAAAATTTTTGAACTGATATATGTTGTCTGCGTGGGACAAGAACAATAGGAACCATCGAAAATACGAGTTTTCAGGACCTCAAAAATATGAAACGTTGACTTGCAAATAGTTTCTCTCATGCAACATGAATAAATTAATATCCCATTTGAAGTGACACATGTACCAAAACGAAGGTGGGTTACACTATTAAAATTGCACATTTTTTTTTTAACTATTTCTAAGGAGCCCCATGCGCCACTGCTTTCCCCAGCAAAACAGGTTTTTTCTGATCTGGAGGACACCCACGTATCTACTTATTCGATTCGTTTGCCATCAAGTACTCTACCTACATTTTCTTCTCGATCCAATGCTATTGCCTATTTGGTATTGTTGTTGATAAGTTTTCTTCTTTTTTTGGCTTTTGGATACAAGCTATCTATTTCATTTTCTTACCTTTTTTCTGATCATATTCAACTCTACCCACTTTATATAATATATTTAGATAGGTGTGCCTGCTATGTTGGAGTACTTATCATGTGCTTGAGCATAGGAGGAAGGAAAAAAGGAAGGGTTTTGATCTAATTAGTTCATATTGGCTTGGATGAAAAATGGAAGCATGTTAATGCTAAATCATAAATAAGGTCATCTCACATATATAATATCTATCTGAATTCTAAAGTCAAGATCAGTAGAAGAGAAAACGACCTAGAATATAAAATCTGCAATATTTTGAAAAGGAAAATTTCTATTATCAAGCCAATATGTAAAGCACACTTAGTGAAATTGTGTGCTTATATGATATAATTTGATTTAGAAAATAAATTTTAAAATTTAAGACTTACAAATCAAATCTTACCATTTAAGTGATATAGATGGTGTACTCTACATGCTAGCTTGAGAATATAACAACTCTTTGAAAATAGTATTTTTACTTACAATTCAAGGTAGATAATAGACCCTAACAGTGCATTAGAAATGGCTATTTGCTTCTGCTACATTTGCGGCGTAAAGTTGTTGCTGCAAAAGGGCTTTATTCCGACGATTTTTAAAAACCGACAGATCTTTTGAAGCCAAACAATAAACATAGGTTTTTGCAACTATTTTTTAGTTGCCGGAAAAAAATTGGTTGCAGAAACCGCTTTTTCTTATAGTGGGCCTTCACAACATTGACATGGCATGATTTAATTTGTAAAAGATATGAATTTTAAACTTCTCTTACAAATCAAATTCTATCATATTAACAGTATATAAAAGGTGTGTTTTACAAATCGACTTGCAAATATAATTTTTACTTCAATGCTATTCATGAGACTCATATAAATAATAAAGTTTTGCCAGAACACTTCACATATTTCGAGCTCTAAAAAATTCTTTGAGTCCAGTTACGTACAAGGCCTGCTCGACCATGCATGCAAGGTGCTGGTTCTAACCTCCGAAAAAGTGCCAAGGATGGTCTCTTGGGCTTACTACCATATGTAGTGGGCTATTTTCTTTGAAAGTAACAAACTTGGTTTCTTAATTCTTATATTCATGTTAAATGGTTATAACTTTTAAGATATCCATATTTTATTTTTATTTTTTTTTTTACTTTAAGAAATAGAAAAATATTGAGGTGATACATATGTCGACTGTTAATATTACTGATGTAGTAAAATGATAGGAAAAATATTCATGAAAAACGAGAGGTGGGGTTTCGAAAAGTAAAATGATAAATACACAATTATTTTCACAGCCCTTTGCATAATTATGTTTTAAATAAAATATATTTTGTATAATAACTTCTAAACATATTATCATTTTATAAAAAATATCCTCATTTTAAAATATGATTGAATAAAAGATTGTAAAAAAAGTTATCTATCCATCGAAATATGGCTGGAATAAACTTTGTTTGGATTTAAAAAGTGGTCGTCCTATCAGTTTGGCCGTAATAACCATTATTATCGTCGTGAGACATATATTTTATGTTACCATAGACACATTACAAGAGGCTTTCATCGAGTCGCCTTAACAGCTGCTTGTAAAAGCATTGTAGAATACTAGAAAACTACTTCGAAGAGTTCCACTAGCCCAAGGTTATGTGGCCATGCCACGTGTCCACCACCTAGATCAATTATTTTTAAAAAGAAAAATACTATTCCCACATAGGTAGAAAGTTTACCGAATTGCATTTTATTTTATTTTTATTTAATGATTAAATAAGTGTTTTTAAATGAATTTGTGATTTTTTTATTTTTAAAAAATATTTAAATACTTTAAAAAATGTTTGAATTTTTTTTTAAAAAAAAAAAAGCTTGATGGGTGAGCATTCTCGATGAGAATCCTTTGTGTACATAGCATTGTCCTTTTAAAATACAAAACAAAATGCATCTGATTGTTTGAAAGGCAAGACCCTAAATTCATTTCTACAAAGAAGGAATGCTCTTCCTCCCTGATTGAGTTCCATTGATTTCAGTGGAGCTACCCTTCCAATTTTCAAGCCACCGTCCATCGTTGTTATCTTTATGCCAGCTGAGATAGTCAACTACAAGTAGATTTCTTTTATGATGTTAGGATTAGCTGGATATTTAGAGATGACTTTGAAAGAGATTAGCGGAAATAAATAACAAAATCGATAATCACACAAACAGAATACCAAGATTTAAGTGGTTCGGCTTAAATAAGCCTACATCCACTAGCGAAATCGCTATCAAGGAATTTACAATCACAAATATGGAGTACAAGAGAGAAATCACAAATCACTCCTCAATCTCAAGAGTTCTAATACACCCAATGAGCTCTCAAGTCTCACAAAAGGAGTTCTCTCTCTTTTCTCTCTATTTTGACCGCAACACTCACATCTTCCTTTACAAAAAAAGCATATCTTTTATATATAAAACAACATGACAACTAGGTTTTCTAAATATTCGCTCGAGCAAACTATCGAGCAGATGTCGAGCGAACAATCTATCTGAAGTTCGCTTGAGCCAAAGTTTGAGCTAGAGTCGAGCCACAGTCAAGCTAAGTCTCTGGAATGGCGTTTTCAACAGGAAATCAAGCCACCATTCCAACAAATCTCTACCTTGGCTTGAATTATGTTAAGCCTCTACAAAATGAATTCCACTAAATCGAATTTCACCACTCGACAATAAAGACATCAAAGATGCCCACCAAAGATCGAAAACCAAACTCCTCCACAAATCCCAAACGGGATGCACAATGCCTATCTCTTGAAAACTCATTTCCACCCAAAAGTCTTCATCTCCATTGGTTGACCAAATCACAAGCTTGGTCCTAATGAAGAGATTCAATATTCTCTGCCAAAATAAATACACCACAAAGTCTACATGAGCATATCCCGAAGATGGCCAAACTGCCTTTTCTATCTACCAGACGAAACTGTAGACTTGCTCTCACTATGCGCCAATACCAAATTCAAAATCATGCTTCTTTCTAATAGCATGATGTGAAGCTCTTCCAACAACTCCACCTTCTTGTCATAACACCGCTCTCCTCTTTTGTGGAAACAAAGACTCAAAAGCTGTGGAAGGAGAAAAGTTTACCCAGCAGTAAGTTGTGTTAACCTGTTTAATCCAAAAAATATTTAGACAAATTGACATTCAAAAAGCATTCATCCGCCCAACTACTTCATTTTGATGTGAAGTGATCCAACTGTATGGTATCCTGACAATATCACATGGTTTTACATCTTAATCTTGATTGCACCAATCCCAACAATATCATAAGCCATATAATTACCAATCAAAACAGAATCGTTGTTGATTGATTCGTATGTAGTGAACCAATCTCTTTTGGGATATATATGGAACGTATAAGCCAAGTCCATGACCCACTTATCATTAAAACGACTACTAGAGCCATTGACTGCTAGGATAACATCAAAGTTGTTAGACTGTTCTTCAACGCTAACAATATTGGAGGAACTTGTACCTTCCTTCTTATTCTTCAATTTGGGACACTTGTTTTGTAATAACCAAACATATGACAGTAGTGATATTTAACATTTTTCTTGTTAAATTTTGAGCTTCCACTAGAATTATCCCTACTCTTCTCCAAACTTGATAAGAACCAAGGTGGGTCTAGTCTTAAAAATCATTTGTAAGTTCCAGATACTTGTTTCCTCGGATCTACTACTAGAAGAACATTTTACAAACAAGCTATCGGTTTGATTATCTGTGCCTTGTACACCCAATTTTGTTATAACCTCCTTAGAATTCAAAGCAGATTTTACATTTGCCAATGAGATAATATATCTACCATATAGCATCAAGTTCACAAAATTATCAAATGAAATCGACAGAGAACACAACACAATTAATGCTTGATCTTCATCATCA